>NC_141321.1:20691426-21291426 GCF_037954235.1 Aulostomus chinensis
GTGAATAATGTGTGCTTTCTGCAAATAACATTAAATGGTCCGCTCCTTCAGTAATGTCCCATAAATATGCCAAAATCTAAAGCATTAAAAAAAATTCTTTCATACCTGGTTTTGAAATCCTTGCACAGTCATTTCTCTTCGTCTCTCTTCCCCCTCTGAAAATGTAGTGGAGACCTGACAGGGTGCTAATTCATAAACAGTAAGAGAGGGGAGAAAGCAAAGATGTGATTACAAATGTCAGCGCCTTGATATAACTCACAGAGGGTGTGTTGTTATCAGTAGCCTTTCTTAATAATTGCAGTGGGCCAATGGCCAAACTCATTACTGATCATTGCCTTCCCTTCCTCTGGAACATGAACTCGTCTGGCATCCTTCACTTCTCCAACACTTCTATCCAGACACAAGCTTAACACCGTTCAACATGAATGCTGAATCACACAGCCTCCATTACTTGGGGGGGGGGGGGGGGGGGCAGTTTTTAACCTAGCTGATAGATCAGATCACCTCCAGGTTCTGTTTGTGAGGATATGATATTTCAGCTGAGAAACAAGGGAGGGGCGGTCTGCTCTTTTACCCGACCTGACACATTCGAGAGTATTTCATCAGGAGAATACAAAGCTTGAAAGACAATTGACAGTGAATACAGGCAAGCTTGGAAATATTATCGGAAAAAGCAGGTGATGGAGATAAAGTTATGTGAGGCACTTCTGCCTCTGTATGCTTGAGTGCACTTTTAAAAGACATTATTTTGGCAATACTGTTTTGATCCCCTAAGTATCAATTGCATATCTTAATATGTCCTATAGCAACCAGTGTGAGACGTCACCTGTTGACATAATTTGAGTTATTAATATAATGCAATGTACATATCATATACATAGACTGCTCAGGTGCTGCACAGCAAGTTTTATTTTCAGCTCTATTTTGAATTTTTCCGTTAATAGTGCTGAGTGTTCCAATATGTTTTGGATCACTATATTGGTGATGAAATCGCATCGTGAGCCACAGTCGCCTGTATTCTGTTTCAAGTTAAAACATTTAGAAATGGTCCCAAAAGGAAAGGATTCCATCCTTCAAACGAGAAAAAGAAAAGTATATTGATAGATGGATGACCTATCAGTCTGACTATTGCAGATTCTATCCATAAATGCTGAAAATATGAATTGGAAAAAACAAAACAAAAAAAAAACCAAACAGGATTTCACAAGAGATCTTTCATCTTCCTCGAAAAGCTCCCCTACTTACTTATACCCTCGAACTTTGTTGTTTTTTTTCCCTTCCAAAAATGTCGTCTTTATAAGTAAGTGAGCTTAAGGAACCTTGTCAATTCCAGTTATTTTTGAAAGAATTACTAAAAAGCTGTGATAGCTATAAAACAAGCTGCTCTGTTCACACATCTGCTTTTTCCATTGAATAATTGACTTTCATTGGTGCTGTCTGTAATCCCTCAAACATGACTAATGGGAAACATTACGTACAGGTTTGGGAGCAAGTGGTTTTAATTAAAATGCTGGTTCACAGAGAACCTTCAAAAAAGCCTTTTTAAACATGCTTCACAGTAACACGGATCTTTCACTTTTCTTTGCAGTCATGGACACACTCCTCAATTGGAAAAAATTACAGGCAGGAAGAAAATGATACAGGCTAACGCACAATTGATAATCGAATCAGATTTTCTCCACAACAGATAGAAAGCGCCTCAAACTGTAACTAACACGGACACACAGAGACCGGGCAGCTCTTATGATGTCGGGTTTCCTGTTTACACAACAAAAAAGTACTTAAAACAGATGGGTGGTGCATGAAAGCGCCTTGAGAGGGCCACACAAAGATTTGCTTTATTCATTCTGACAAGAAAAGAGGCAAAAAATTGTCCTCCACTTGATCCATTCTTGAACTTCTGGTTATTGGTGGAACCCAAATCTCAAATTACTTAATCGACGGCACTTGAAGAAATTCAAAGTTCAAGATCGGGAGATTTAAAACGACGAAAGGGCATAATCACCATAAAAACGGACTCAGAGGCCCTTGGACAACAAAGTAGGGCTTTGATGCCACCAAATTGTTTCATCACTATGGAGCCAAAAAAGAAGAAGACAGTTTGCTCAAAATCTGGTTCCCATGTCTTGGACATATATGATGTTTATTTAGCCTGGCAAGACTATAAAGATAAGCTGGCTACACTAGAATTACCGCCTCATGTTTGTAGCTCCCCGCCAGTCGCAGTCTACATTCATGTTTGTCCAGACTTATAATATACTACATGCGGTGCAGACTTGAAGGGAATTTAATTGAAAAATTAAAAGCAAACACCAGGCAACACACAGATGACAGCGAAAATGGGCCAAAACTGAACATGATATCACATTGAAGTTGACCGTTTTGGTATAAAATGTCACCATTTCATCCTAGTAGACATTTGTGCAATATTCCGTCTTAATTTCGAGGAATCTGAATTCTACAGTAATAGCCAGAAACGTTTTTTGTTCTATTGCTGCAATCTTCACCTTTGACTACCATATTTAATCACTTTATCCAAGTCCAAGTGACGATTTGCACCATAATTGAATACATACCCACAAGGTGTTCCTGATACATCTTGTTTAAAAGGTGACGGTGACCTTTGACCCCAAAATTAGAAGCATGTTTTGTACCAAAGTGGAAGAACATTGTTGAGGGTATTCCTGAGATATCACACTAGCAAGAATGAGGCGACGCGATGCATGATAACTATCAGCGGTGAGAGCAGGCATGAGCGCAGGAATTCTCTTCCTAAAGGCACTTAAGGAAACAGCTACACTCCTTTGAAGAGTTGGAGGAAACTTTCAAATTGGCCCTCTTATCAACACTCAGTATCTCCGGGCTAACATTCAGAGTGACAGCGTACTGAAACCAACCCATCTCACCGTCAGCTCACTACTCAAACAAACCACAAACAAACACGAAACTCATGATGACGACATTTTACAAGAGGCTCTACTCTTTCTTGACCGTGACCTATTGGAGTTCCTCCTGGTTGCCTGGTAACCAAACTATCAGGACAAGACCTCGGGGAGTCACTGCACCCAGCCAAGAAATACTAATGGTTGACAAATCTATCACCTCATCGTTTGTATTGTCCTATTGCCCAAACCTGCTTCCAGTGAAAATTACAGCCGAAGTTCCCCCTGACAGAGTGACATCACATCTAATTTATTTCATCTTGAAATAAACGGGACTGATCTTGGCAAGACGAGCAGAGGTTTGTTTTTTTTTAGTTGACACAAAAATATATATATATATATATACTGCCTCCAGTAAGGAGGCCATGTTTGCATCCACATCTGTTGTTTGGTTTTTTTTTTGCTCAACTCAGTGCCCCCTCCTTTGCCACTTTATTTTCATATGCCCACTTATTCTCCTCACAGGAAATCTTTGAGGTCACATTTCCAGGACAAGGTGGATGAAATGTTAAAGTGCTTCAATTTAGCTTGTGAGCACAAAAGATTTTGTAAAATCCCAAACCGCCGAGGCCCCAATAAAGGAGCGTGGGCTCATAGCAGGAAGACTGACCCTGGAAACCTTAATAAAACAGAAATACTGAATTACAGAGCACCTACTCAGCAGAGCCTCGGCTGGCTGATGACCGTCTTAATGCTGATCCTATCTGAAGTAACGCTACGCACCAGAAGTTGTTCAAGCACCCGGCCGGCCTCTTACCAGGGTGACTGGCATCTCCCAGACATGACCCCGTGCACCAAAAGAAAAGTATATCATGATGTCAATAATCAGAAGCGCTTTTTCAAATCAAAACATATCACGCTATGTTATGGAAAACAACATCAGATGATTAAAAACTGATGTTAACCAAATCGGTCCTGCATGGTGGAGAGGGCAGCTGCTGTTCACATGGTTTCATTTGGTGACCAGTCTCACTATTTGGTTTTCAGCACTGATTTTGACTGAAACATCACGATTCTTGAAAGTGGGGGGGGGGGATCAATAATAAGAGATCACATGAAGCCAATATTGAATTTTTTGGATATATTGCCAAGCTCTAGTCCACCACCAAACAGAAACAAGACAAAAAAGTTGAGTCCACCTGCCCCACTAACACCGAGTATTGCCTGCTAACAAGAAAGTGAAGGTGGGAACAAAACATTCGAACTTCAGGCATAAGAATTAAAGTAGTGCATGAATGATTATGGTTTACTTAAACTCTAGCTTGAGCAAGCCGAGCCGTGCCTGCTCGCCTGAGAACCACCAGTCCAGCACATAGACATATATAGGTATACATGTCTATGGTCCAGCAGGAGACAGGACACGGACCCGATGATATTATGGGTTTTTGTTGTTTTGTTTTGTTTTGTTTTGTTTTGTTTTTTGGTCTGTGGCCCCCTAATAAGTTTGAGTCCGACTCTATTTACTCAAATGTTTGGTTCATCGTGATAAACAACGTCACAATTGAGCCATTTAATTTGCAGAAGTTCAGTTTAGTTTTGTTTTATTTTTGTAGGGGAAATATTACAAGCCAAACCGACAGCACTCACCGTTATTCTGAGGTTACAGCCTGGACTTGTCGGCTGGAGCAAGAACTTTTCTATTTGCTGCATCGTGAAGACAATTTTGGATTCACCACCTGAGGCGACAATTGAGACCACAGCCGGAAGTGACGCGTCACCTTACCTTTCCTCCTAACCATGCAAGAAAGCATGGATAGTGCGTAATTAAAGTGATGGTAAATCATTAGGATTGGAGATGTGATTCTGTCATTTTGCATAAGCAAAAGTTATAATATAGAAATGTATTTAAAAAAAATTATATATTCTGGTTTGAACACTGCCTCACTTCCTGTGACCTGAATACATTTTACACTTAAATTTGAGAATATTAATGAAAAGTTTTAAAACACAAAACTAGCATTACAGGAATTATAAGAAATTCAGCAAATTATTAGTTGTTTGAGTGTCAATGTTATACAGGAGTCCACCATGTTGCATCAAGGTGTTAAAAGGAGACGTCAACTGTTGATTGAGCTTCAAGTAGTTCTGAATAAATGCACCTTCAGTGAGTTTATTTTCAACAGTTGAATTTGTTGAAAGCTACATTTGTCTGTGAGGAAATGGATTATAAATCCGTGCATCTGTTGTTGTGCTATTTGCGTAAGTCTGATTGGGGTCAGTGTGTTTACATTATTGCAGGAGAAGTGGTTCTGGTGCAGCAGCGTAATCTGAGGTAACCACTGCAAAGCTTCTCTGTTCCCCTGATCTGGTTGTGTAGCTCTAAGCCTTCCTAAATCTGCTCCTCTGCTTCGCAGTTAACATAATCCTTCCGTCAATACCACCGTGACAATTGAGTTGCAGAGCAGCAAAGACAAAGTACTCGTCACCCATCTGAGGTCTGAACGTATCCATCTGGAAAAGACATTGAAACAAAAGAGAAAGAAAAAAAAAAAAAAAGCTGTTGGGGCAACTGGAGGGTCTCTCACTTTCAAAATGCCTCCCAGACTTGGTAGGGACTGTGACAGGCCCTCTCCTGGTGAGCTCGCCTCCATGATAAATGGCCACCTTTTCACTCTTTATCGCCCACTAAATCATGCGCTTACCCTGCTTTTATGACCAATTTTTGTTGCTTTGTTTGATTTCTCCCCCATCTTTTTTTTTTTGAATGAATGAGTGAATGAATAAAACTCCAAAGGCAGTGGTTTCATTTTTGTACTTAATCTTTAAGGGTTTATCTATATGGCATTCAAGCGGAGATTTATGAGCTATATTAATGAAATTATGATCAATATCAATCAAACTCATTGAGACAAGTGTCAGGCCTGGAGAAATACCCCACATTAAAATCCTCTTATCAAATACCTGCATCTGTTGTGCTGCAATCCTGTGTTTCACCCATCGAGAATAACTCAGGGAGTGGGCAGGGATACATGTCCATTGTAATTCTGGAAAAGTATGAATTATTTATGTGAGTGAGGGTCATACTTAGAGTTGGTTAGAGCATGGTCGGGGAGATTGACAGGCAGACAGTGTGTCAGGGCAGAGGAGACGGCCTGAGAACAGACCGCTGGGTTTCTCCTGAGGCATAATCAATTACTTCACAGTGGAGTCTGTAGTCTTCACGTGTACCAGTTTTCCTCTTTTAGTTTTGTGTGCCTCTGTGCACTTTAAAGCGCGATTATAAATTGATAGTTTTTTTCCCCACAGCATGTGTCTGTGAGTGAGAGAAAAGTCAGTTTTTGGTTAAATGTTTTAGATACTGAGCTTGAGTCAAACAGCAGGCCTCTAAAAAAAAAGAGAGAGAGAGAGAAAGAGAGAGAAAAAAGCTAATGGTGCAGCTTAACTGATCAGGAGATGTCCTACAAAGAAAGACAAATACTATTTGACCAACATTTAAATATGTCCTAGTCTGAGAATCAAACACTTAGGACTGATTTCTCAATAAAATGGAGATTCTAAATGACATCTTGTCTTAATTTTTTTATTTTGTCAAACAAGTTCAAGTTGGTTGTTGGTTGTTTTTTGTTCTGTTTTGTTTTGTTTTACCAAAGTACAGCTCTCTCCATTAACGATCAAAGCTGCAAAAATATAAGTTGATTTAAATGAAGTAGGAGTATGAATGCTGCAGTTTTTCAATAATGCAGTACAGCGGTAAACCATTTAAAGCAGACGTATTCCTCAAATAAATAAATAGTAGGTAGTAATAATATATAAATTATATATAAACCATCAGGAGCCATATATATATATATATATATATATATGGCTCCTGAACCAGTTTTATTGGAATCATGACAGATTACATAATGTGTACTCTGTCTCCCTCTAGTGGACAGAGAAAGTTCTGGCTGAATAATCATGAATTTTTCTCCTATTTAATATCAAAGATGGCCAAAATTAAAACCAGCATTTCTTTTTACTGTTACTTAGCAATTTTACATCCAATATCATACAGATTCAAATTTGTTTTAAATTTCATTGATATAATGGTGCACAAAACCAGTGGTGATTGATTGACACACAGGATATTCGATATTCATGTTTGTTTTTTTTAAACCCGTCCCTGAATGGATTCCGCAGAGCGGAGGAGCCTATCCTTCAGTCACCATACTACTGTGAGGTGGCTTTTTTATGATCTATCAATCACAGAAGCAGAGTGTGAGTGTGCGAGCCACAGCCAGGGGAGGTCTGACCTGCGGCCTAGCGTGACATTCAAGGAAGGAATGCTACTCACCCAGGAAATCCCATTACACCAAAGTATGATGGATATCAGTAGTGGGAAAGCTCATATGTGCTATGACATATAATTTGTTATAATTTGTAAAAAATGGCATGACCACGTTCACCTTTTCCCTGTCTTTCACTTTTTCAAAACTCTGTCCCTGTACGCTCACTCATATCTGTGAGATCTAGAACATTTATCTGTCATGCATTTGATATGTCGGGATGATGTTGAGAGTTTTTTAATGCCATCAATTTGATTGATATTCTCTTTCATATCGCTTAAATTTGTCAGATCTTTTCCCCAAACGCTAAACAGATTTATCCATGCTTATACCATCACATTTTTTCCAGGCAAGCACGGTAGCATTAAACAATCGTAATGAAGTAAATTGCAGTTTTGCTATAAAATGACGTTGCTTATCTCAGGATTGAAGATCAAAGAGTGCCCCTACGCTTTAGCCAAGCTTCCCTGAATGTAAGCCATGGTCGTGTTCACATTCTGGTACTGTCAGAGACATCATGGCAGTGTGTCCTAATTTTCACTGGTAAAGAAGCAGAGGAAAGAATTAGCTTTGACTGGCAGTTAAATGAGTGAATGACATTAAAAACATGAGTGCATTGGAACTTAAGCAAATAACTGAATTCAGCAGGCGCTGGGTCAAATTGAATGTTTCTGAGTCATAAAATTGTCTTATGTCTCCATTAGCGATTCCTGATAGCTTTCTGAGCTAATCTGCTAGCGAGCTCACTGATGCACTTTATTACTTCAGCTGAAGAACTCAAAGTGTCGCTGATAGAACTGGGCCTTTAATTACAGTAAATTTACGAACAGAGAATTTAGTGTTGGAACAACAGACGAAGAACTCAACAAGAACTAAACTACTCTTTTATCAATACCATGGAGATAAAAGCAGCTGTGCAGTGAAAGCAGACGTCACCTGAGCTTCATGTGAGGACTTCTATAGTGATATAGTACAATACCTCCAAACTAGAGCAAATATTAACCCGGCACCGTCTATACTCTTATCACAGAGTCTCTCACTGAATTTGAGTGCTATACCACAATGTGCCACATTGATTGTTCAAGGCAGTACAATACAACAGTTTCAGGTCAAATTTGATTAAAAGAAAAAAAAACACCTCAGCAGGCAAACTTTTGGACTTGTCTTTGATTTGTTGCTGTTGACAAGCCATATTAATAAATCTAAGCTTGCATTACAATATTGTGTATTTCACTGGTATCTGCTTTTGGTCCTCACAGTGAGTCATGATTACGTGTTTCTGAATTCTCCTCTTTATATTCTCAGCAGATAAGAAACAAGCAAACAGATGGAGCTACACATTTCAGTACAAAGAAATCAGTGGAGCAACCCACCACAAGAATGCTACTAAGGACATTTTAAAGAAGATGAACACCAAGGTAGTGGCTGACAATAACACAAGCCAGCAGCGTTAGGGTGGGAGTTCGTCTACGAGGAGGGAGCTGAGACAAGGAGCAGCTGTGGATTTGGAATAAGGAATATTTGGTGGAGTTTGCATGTCAGAAAGTCTCCAACTAGCAGCTTCTGCAGGATCTTGAGGTTTACGGGGACCATGTACAAGTTAGAATACACTCTTTTCAGCCAATGAAAATAAAAATACAACAGGCAAGATGAAAAACACTTCACCTTTAAACCACTCTCGTCTATAAGTTCACTATCCAAAATGCTGAATATTCCAAGAAAGAGTGCAAATACAAAGTGATCGATACCTGCGGCCCAAATTTCAATCAAAAATGGCCACATTCAAAACCTTCAAATTAATTTAGAGCTTCAAAAAAAAATAGGAAAAGCAACATATCATTGCAAACAAGACTTTGCATTCTTCCTTGACAATATAAATGATTTATCAGTTGCCCAAATAGTTGCTCAGTATATGCCTCTGTGGCTTAACTAATCTTTTCAGCTTTTTCCAGCGTATGATTTCTGATTTAATTTTCCTCCTAATCGTATTCTCTGTCATCATTATAATTAGTGCTCTGAGTTGAATCAGACCCTTTCCTTCCCACTCCACTGCCAAAGGAAAAAGCTTCACCAACAGGCGTCTCTTCAAATCCAGATAACTGTGAGGCAAATGTATTCTAATCTCTTAATTCAATCTAACTGATCTTTGACCACAGAAAGCATTTTCCTTGTTAAATTGTAATCCCTAGCTGCTTCATCTTCCTAAACTAAGTATGCAATTTACATACATTATAGCTCGGGGTCTGCGTAGTACGAGCATCAGTGCAGGAACACTGCACCAAGAACGAGCTTTTGAGAGAGACAATCTTGCAGCAATCAGACTTTGGCAGGATGCAATTTGGAGCAACATAGATGGAGACTTGATTCAAAGCGCCCAATGTAAAATTAGCCGGAGGAGAGTTGTGGATTTGGGCTCGCCACTGACCTCTAACTGCTTTAATTAAATAGGGAGTTTCCTCTTCCTCTTCTGTTAATAACAAGCAGTGCTCCTGGGAGACCTATGGCTCCGACAGTTACAGAGAGCAGTGGCATCTCTATCTATAACCCTGCTTTAATAGCATCACTGGCGCTCATACCAGACCTATGAAGCAGCGCCACAATGTTTCCTGATGACTTTCACAGTCAACACCTTGCTACAAAATTGTGTCCGTGTACAAGGAAACAGTAACTGCACAAAGGTTAAGTGAGATTCATTATGTCTTTTCATTGATGACTGCAATTCTCAAATAACAATTACTGGTGCAGTGCTTATTGTTTTAGGGGCGGGGCCAAGTGCAGTGTCCATGGCGTGACCATGAGTTGTGCGATGATGACACAAAGGATGAAAGTCTGTTGTCACCCAGTCTCTCCTCCTGGAGAGAGAGAAGGGCTGCCACCCTGACTGTCAATCAGAACCAAGACTGTCACATCAGTCTTGATAAAACAAGGTCCATCCATTTTCTACAGCTTATCCTGTTAAGGGTCGCGGGGGGGCTGGAGTCTATCCCAGCAGCTTTCGGGTGAGAGATGGGGTTCACCTTAGACAGGTTGCCAGTCCATCACAGGACCAACACATAGAGACAGACAACCATTCACACTCTCAGTCACACCTACAGTCAATTCAGAGTATCAATCAGCCTCGTCCCCTCTTGATGTCTTTGGACTGTGGGAGGAAGCTGGAGTACCAGAGAGAACCCACACAGGAACAGGGAGAACATGGAGACTCCACACAGAAAGACTCCAAGCCTGAGCCGGGACTTGAACCTGTGAGGTAACAGTGCTGACCACTGTGCCAACTAAAAACAAGGTATTCAGGGTAAACTTTTCTCTTTTTGAGGTGTTCATCAGTGATTCTGTCATCACAACAGCTAACATGACAAGTGTGTGTCAAGAATCAACCTGAGGCTTTTATTCTGATCCAAAAGCAGACAGCACCCTCTGTTGGAATCAAGTTTGACAGCACTACACACTCACTGCAGTCATACACAAAGACATAATGTACTGCTGACTTTTAACTTTTAACCTCTTTGTGACAAACAACACTGACCTACAGCATTAACAGGGATCTTGGGAATTTCCAAAAGTTCAAGTTGAAAGTTACACTGGTGTTAAGTTTTCACCTATTGTGCGGTGCGACAACCATTGAAGAAGCTTGACTTAGCAGTAGAAAAGCAACTTGAAGGTCATTGTCACTTAGATCAGGCCAAGCATGGAAACAATAACACAGTCGTGAGGATCCTGCTGTGAAAAATGGAAGAGGGGTCTTCCTTCTGCATGCGTGTATAATGTGTATAATGGCACATTAGGTCACCCACAGTCAGGTCAATGCCCCGATGACCTCTTCTGACAAGCATTAACATAATACTATTGCTGTCGTGAAATGATTGACAGTATGTGCACCTTTAGTTCTTATTTACTGAACCTTTTCCAGGTTCAACAGCCGATGTATCGTGGACAAAGATAAAAGGAATCAGTGTCATCACCGCAGACTGGGAAAAGCTGAAATGCTGAAATGAGAAAAGAAGGTCCGAGGAAATATATCTGTTTGTTTCTTCAAGCAGCTCCTTTTTATCACCGGCAGGTACATTTTGGAAACCGTTGCTTTTATATTTCTTTGACTCCCACTTATAAGTAGAGAGATAGAGATATGAATTGTCTCCTCACATTTACAATGAACATGGTAGGGTATGAACAAATATTTGCTCTCCAGCTTTCTGGAATGATATTGGGCTCAGTTCCCAGAACTTATTCCAACACCACTAACTCAAATGTAAAGAAATGTGTCTGGTTTCTCTATCATTTCATCACTGACATGTAAGTGAAGCCTCCTCACAGACAGACAGTGTCTTTATTCTCGACCTCTGAGTATGCTCCGTGTAACGGATGTTCCTCAGAACATTCATTTGCGACATTGTCATGCAGGACCATGGCAGTAACACAGCGAGAGACTCCTCCAGTCTGATTAATAAGCTGCTGAACGGTTGCTGAGAGGACAGCTCTGATCAGTGATTACTCACACACTCTGCCTTGTTGTCTGACTTTGCAGTGCGATATTGGAATCTGCCAGAGGTCATCCAGATTGCTCTTTTTCGACTTCCATGGAGAGGTCATCAAAATGCGATGGCATCTCCCCTGCTAAACATGAGCTTCCCTATCAAACATCTGAGCATCCAAACTCCCACTTTTTATATCAGTCCGTTGGAGGAAAAAGTTGTCTGTGTCAGAATATCACCTCAAAGATGAATCTTAAGAAGATGATTGAATGCAAGAGTCTAATTATTCTCTACTGCAAATTTGTTGAAACTGAGGAGTGTCTGGAGACAAATTTAAATCTGAAAATCACCCAAAAGTCAACATACATCAGGACCCACTAGTTCCTCATCAAATTATTAAAATCCACATGAACATAACAGTAGGATGGCCTGACGGCAGAGTGTCAGTCCCAGGTACTTTCTGTTAGAGATTTTGCTCTATCAAATCCTTGAAACATGATATATTAACATTGAATATTTTGTGGTCTTCTCAATCTTCATATTAAAATTTTATGTTTTTTGTTTTGAATTTTATTTATTGTAGGCTACACGTAGTACCTTCATAGTCCACCACGGGGCACCAATCCACACTTAGGGTGTGACTTTTCTGCAGCATTATTTTTATTCTATATTATTTACATATACTTATTAAGTATAAGTAATTACAGAAAGCCAAATGCTTATTCCAAGGTGTTCTCAAAACTTCTTTTTTCTTTACACAAAAGTCAAAGATTGTTTCCAAAGGCATGACAGATGAAATTTCTGATCCCTTTTTGGCCACAGAGCAGTTATCATGATTCAATAATGTACGCACATATGTTTTTAATTCCATTAAATCAAATCAGTAAGATACTTTGTAGCAAGTCATATCATATCACATCAACCCCCTAATTGTTTCACATCAAGATTGTGACAAAGCAATCCCATATTTACTTTACACCCTGAAAGAGACAAACTTGTTTTGCCGAACCCAACAGGACTCAAAATAGATTTTTCTCATATTTTTTCATGGCAAAAACTGGCATGACCAGCAACTTCAGTGTCACAGAGGATAGAAGAACTTTGCAGAGGCAAGGAGAAGGTCTTTGCTCTCGGGGGAATATTTGCAGCCAAGGTGAGTAAGAAAGTGGAGAGCAGGAGTAACTTCAGGAGAAGCCAAAAATCATCTCTGAATGGTTTGGCTCTCTTAAATTCCCAGCTGTCTATTCAGAATGAGAGAGACTCCAATAGCTGTCAGAGCGCCAAGGAAAAGAAAGTGGGTCCATCAGTGTGCTGCTGCAGGCGCAGCCTGTGTGCACCAGGTACCTTGCCATCAATTAAGAACCACAGCTGAAATGCTCAAACAGGTCAGTCAGGAGACCAGCTCTATTTTTGGAAATCATTTGGATCATAGCCAAAGGTGGACAGGAAGCTGGGGAAAGGGATGTACTGGAGCTGTAGGCTGGGTTCAGTTCCCCCTCAGGGATGATTAAACCACCTCAGACCCTAATAATAACCCATGAGGTTTGGGAATTGGTTGCCAGTGTTTAATTGCTTAAATCATTAAGATGAAAACAAAACAAGATATTTCATTACATGATGTTTTCCACTGATCCACCTTCTCCACCTGCCTCATCTCGCTATAACCGTGACCACTCTGACTGTTGACAGATCTATCAGCAGCATCACCTCCCTCACTTCAAATTTATTTCCCTCCCTGCACACTCAATCACACACCTTTACCAGAGGCTCATTCCCCCATCACAGGATCACCTGAGCCCACTGTAAACTCACATTATGCTTCCCAGCTCAATGGTGTCACCTCAGGGTCATGACATCAATACTGAGAGGGCATGTTTGAGTCCATGAAGCAGCAACGCCTCCTGTTGGTGGGATGGGCAAAACACATCCCAGTGGATTCTCAAAAACTTTACCTATCAATGTCTGTGTGCAGGCACCCTGTTACATCCCACTCTGTACAACATCTTATAGGGCAGCAAGATGCTCTCTACCTCACAATTATCTGATAAAAAAACAAAACTGAAATAGAGTATGGGCAGCACGGTGGTGCAATGGTCAGCACTGTCGCCTCACAGCAAGAAGGTTCCAGGTTCAAAGCCTGGGTCGGGCACAGGATCTTTCTCTGTGGAATTTGCATGTTCTCCCTGTGCCTGCGTGGTTTCTGTCCAGGTCAGCACCCCCCCCCCCCCCACCCCACGACCTTTAACAGAATATGGATGGATGAAAAAGAGTGACATTATGAGTCCAAGAGGAGTTGGTCTGTCCTTTCAGAGATCTGGACATAACACCCTCTGCCTCCGAACTATTGTCATCTGTGTTCCACCTGAGTCAAGTTCAGGCAAAGATCAGCTTTCTTGCTCTGATATTCCTTAACCTAAAATACCCTTTGTCATGAATGTAAGGCATTTCAGTGACAGGGATCATATCTGACAGTATCAGACTTTGGTGTAGTCCAGGTTAGTCAGATTAGGCCAAGGAAGCTGTCTGGGAAACTGGATTTGATGACAGGATTATTGAGTTTGTGACTCTAAACTGGGTAAAGATAGCAACCGTAACAGAAACTCACAGTTATCACTTTCATTTAGATGTATTCTATCAAAATGTCATTTCCTGACACGCTTTTTACATTTTTCTGTTTTGTGTGTAATTGTGCAAAGCCAGGATAAATTGACAAAAACAAACAAACAATAAAGCTCATCAGGAACATAACACATTATTTCTGTCCAACCACAAATTTTAGTATTCCATATCAATAATTATATGTTTATTTCCCATAAATACACACATGTACCACTGGTACAGTCACTCTGTTTACAGGGGCTGAATGAGGTAGCTGCTCATATCACGTGTTACATCTTTAAAATTAAGGTGTCACTGCTGCAATTATTAGCAAAGACCATTTGAAGAAACCTTGGTAGTTCCTAGTAGAGACAGAGTGAGAGAGAGAGAGAGAGAGAGAGAGAGAGAGAGAGAGAGAGAGAGAGCGTGTGATTTCTAATCAGGCATTCAATTCCAGAAATACACAAATATTTCTGAGCCCATTCCAACAGCAGCTTGGTAATTCTAGGTGCACCGTGATATAGTTGGTCTAAAGGAAATCTGTTTCAGCTCAGATTCTAGTCTTCACCTTTGCATATCCAGAGCAAGAGTGTGCTGTCCCTCAAATCCACAACTTCATTTCTCCTCTTGTCTTATAAAGCAATCTAACACCATTTCCAACAGTGAAAGCGGCTTCCCACAGTATGAGTGCAGCGGAACTTTGGCTGAAGATATTTTTTATACAGTGTTTTGGCTAAATTCAGATATTCATTCGAAATCTATTGAAGCCAAAGTTAAATTGCTCCGCAATTCCAACAGAAATTGAATCATTCCCTTGCAATGAATTTCAGCATGGACGGTTTTCGGTGGAAGCTGTCACAGACGCCAACCCCGAAAGCATGAAAGCAACCCATGCATGTAACTACGCTTGAAAGTTTTAATCCTCACTCAGACAGATGAGTACTGGAGACTGTCAGGATCCTGAAATAAAATTGGAAAAGACAACCCAGACCAACAGGGTAGAGGGGCTAATGACCACTAGCTGAGTATTTATGCCACATAACTCTAAGCTTTGGCCAAAAAAAGTAACAGAGCTGCAAGAGTGAGTGATGCACTGCTGTGGATGGGGCAGAAGAAAAGTAGGGAGTTTAGTGACGAAGAACAATGACAGCCATTAAAAAAAATCATCAGTCTGAGTGTGATCTACATGAGGAATATTCTCCCTCCTTTACCTTGACATCTGTCAGAAGAGGACGTTGGTGTTTCTGTATTCAGAGCTCTGCAGCTCCTTTCACAGGCCACATTCATTGTACCAGATCACAAGACTTTTAGTTTATGTTATTGCCTGAATTCATTATTCCAAACCATTTGTCAGGAATAGGATTATTCTCTCATCTTTCTGATCTTTCCAGGCATAATCCAATGGTAATGCTGTACTGTACATAGAGGCTCCACTTTTTTTTGGGGGGGGGGGGGGGGGGCATTCGAATTTCAAGTGCAATGCAATCTGGTACGTGTCAGAACTTCCTGCTTCTTTACTGCAGCAGGACTGCCTTGTTTCCTCAGTCAATACTGCACACTGTGAAATTTATTGCTTCACTCAACTACATTTACCATCAACTTTGATTGGACACATAAAATACAGGGCAGTTTCCTTTTAAAGAGACATGCTGGCAACTGCATACAACCCTAACCTAAGAGGGCTCCCTCTGTAAAACATATATTCTCAAACTAGTGATGTTTAGATGTCGTATTATTTTTAGAAAATATTTGAATCTGCCTCTAATTTAGTTACTTCTTTATGTCAGTCTTGCTGATTTGCACGTTTCAATCCTGCTGTCTTTTCAGTCATTGCTAATGTTAATAATTTTCAAACAAAAACCGTTTCAAGCGCATTTGATGCCTTTTCTATACAGTCGTTGTTCTTCTTGACTGGCATTCCCATTGCAAGTATGGAGAGTCCTCAGGTCCTCAACATCTGTGTTTTCATGCTCATTGGTTGCTAGGGGAAGTCACCTGGGAGAAGTGAGGAAGGTTTTGGGAGCCTCTGTTGCTATGCTGTTATTGGCTTAGACTGCTGGGGAACACATCTGGTTACATGGAGCCCTCACTTCTCCTCTCCCCTCCTCTCCTCCTCTCCTCTCCACACATTTTGAACTGTCATTGTCACTATCTGTTGCACTTTGTAGTTGGGCCTTGGTGTCTCGCAGTCTCTCTGTGTTCCCGCAGATTCACCAGAACTCCATCTCTCTGCACCAACCGCGGCCTGCATCGCCCCCCTAGCCCCTAGTTTTTCCTCAGCTGTTAAACCAGCCTCCACTCCTCCCATGAACCAGTCTGCCATCCAGTCCTCCCATTAAGCTGGCCCTGCCTCCCGGCCTCCCTTGCCTACCAGAAGCTTCCTTCTTCGGCTGATGTTAACATTTCCATGTTTCCCACATTCTGTGTTATAAACTGTTCTCGTCTGTAACAACATCTTTTGCACGTCTGTCTGTCCTGGGTGAGGGATCCCTCCTCTGTTGCTCACCCTGAGGTTTCTCCAATTTTTCCCTGTTAGAAGGGTTTTCTATGGAGTTTTTCCTCAGTCGATGTGAGGGTCTAAGGGCAGAGGATGTTGTTATGATGCCATGTGAAGCCCTTTGAGACAAACTGCTTGTAAAAACGGGCTAAACAGATAGAATTGCCTTGCCTTGCCTTCCCTCCCCTGCAGAGCCTGGTCTGGCAGCTGGTGGGGATTCTCCGCATAGCACAGCACACACTGTTGGAGGAAGCCAGAATGCACAGCTTGCTGCAGGAGATGTTGCTGGAGGAGGGAGGTGAAGTGGGGCAGGAACTGCTTCCAAATGTTCTGTAGGTGTGCAGTGTAAAAATGTCTTATGTAAGACATTTTTTTTTAAATAAAACAAACTTAATGTGTGTTAAATTTTCAACAGGATACAGGCCTATGTGCTGAACAGTGTTACTGAATCCTTGCATGCTAAATTCCAATGCTAAACTCTTTCTGTCTCCCATAACTCTTCTCGGGGGTTTACCTGTTGCCCACACAGACTGGCACTGAGGTGTACAGACATAGTGATGCTGCCAACATGCCCCGACATACCAGTGGCACCTGCCCACACCAAGAAACACCCACCTGAGGAAATAGCAAGTTAACCAAAGAGTGGAGGGGTCGCCTGATTTTGAGACAGAAAATAAACAAACAAACACACACTCAGCCACATTCAGGTTTACTGAAGTCACTTTTGGGGTGTTTACATAGACTCATATTTTCATTTCCTGGCAACTTACTCTTACCGCTACTCGCCTAACCCTCATGCCAACCACCACTTTCTCAAAAAACCTGCATTTTTTCCAATTGAGGACACAGATTTCATCCCCAATTGCACGTGCTATTATTAATGGACCATAAATCTGGTTTGTGTTTGTGTTTGTGTAACATTAAAAATCATTAAGTGAAGGAATATTACAGCCCCATGCCAAAAGATTAAGATTCCACTGAAATAAATGCAGGATACTGTAGTAAATCATGTCCTATTTGCTGCATCTTTGCAATGAGCTGAAGTGCAGGGCCCACCATGTATCTGCAGAGGGTGCACAAAGCCTGCTTAGGAATTTGTTCACTGTTGCTATTATAAGGCACGATGTTCTTTATGAATAACTTTGTTTCCTATTTGAAGATTTGTCATGTTAATGCAGAAGGTCAGCTTCCCATAAGGAGGATTTAAGTCATTCATCTCTGCAGGATTAATGTGAGTGGCATTGGGTATTACGTTGTTTCTGAAGAAAAACATGCTGGGTGTAAAACAGTTACCTTGTTTTGAGACAAATTGGTGCGGAAAGTGTATGCACACAACTTGAGAAAGGAAGGTGCTAGAAGGCAAAATCTAGATTACTCATTTTTTGGAATTCATCAACCCAAGACAGAGTTGTATGCTTATGCAAAATTTGGGGCAAATGGCCAGGGGACCGATTTTGACCTTAAACTTGAGTATGTCATCTTTAGAAAAACTTTAATGCATTCATTACAGATATCGCCATTTTCAAATGTGTGACATCATCCATAACTGTTTGACGATGTTACATAACATGTCAAAGTTGGAGTTTCAATATCATGTGAAAAGGCCTTTCTACCAGTCTTGTTGAAGTTTACATTTCACAGACAGTACATGCAGTATGTGTCTGAGTCTGGGTCTCTAAATTGAAGGCTACAGAAAGACAAGTCAAATATCTACAGCCAAGCTTGGAGATCATTTGTCTCTCAAACCAGCAAACCCCAGAAGAGCAGCCCCATCTGGGCCAGTAGATGTGACCTGATATATTAATCTTATCTCACCCTCATTATAATAACACAAGTCACCACAAGAGGGCGATGAAGACCTTCTGCTGGCCTTTACTACTGGCAGCAACAGCTGGCAGCAG
Organism: Aulostomus chinensis; assembly: GCF_037954235.1. Taxonomy (NCBI): domain Eukaryota; kingdom Metazoa; phylum Chordata; class Actinopteri; order Syngnathiformes; family Aulostomidae; genus Aulostomus; species Aulostomus chinensis. The sequence continues at coordinate 20,710,102 of NC_141321.1, forward strand.
ATGAGAACCTGTCTGCCTAATTCCTGACAAACCGTCTTCAAGGAAAGAAAAGCCCTTTCAATGTCCATTTTCTATCTCCTCCCACCTTATTGTGTCAATGCGATCACCCAAAAAAAACAGTACTGACTCATTATTTGTGAGGATTAAAACTTGTCAAAGCCTAATGGCTAATTGTAACTCCTTGCTCCTGAAATCTATTGCGCACAAAAATACTTGGATTTGTTGATGAAAGACAAACTCAGGTCTCTTTGTTTCTCTCAAGTAATCTTACAGCAGATTTTAACAATATTGGGGAAGCCACAGAGGCTCTTGGGATGTGTGAAAGCCAGCAGATAAAAGAAAAGCTCAATGACTCTCTGTAAATAATTAGTAGAAACGACAAAGGACACAAGGGAGTGACAGAAAGAAACTGGAGTGCTGAGAAGGTGGATTGTTCTTCACAATAGCCTCTGTTTGCACCAACTTTACAATTTCTCTAGTTCTATTGTTTAGGACACATTCTTTGACTGCACTACTGTTTGGTCTGAAGTCAACAGCCATCACTTTGGTTTTGGATACATTCAAGTTTAAACCCCAAGAAACCTCGAGAAATAAAAACGAGCGAGAGCATTCCGGTGGTCTGATTCTGGACCCAGAAAGAGGGACAGTAACGCAGTGTCATCAGAAAACGTCCCTCCTGCAAACATCATAGCAAATAAAAATTAATGGCGGAAGGACGCATGAACCTGTGGACGTAATGACAGAAACAGACATTTACAGAGACCCTCTGTTCTCAAGAGGTGTTGAAGTTTGTGAGGTGGATTAAAAATACATGTCAACCTGTGTAGGAGAAGATGCCGCTGCAAACTGTGATGTCACATATTGTCACTCTATGAAATGCACACCCATTATAAACTTCCAAATTATTCTAAAAAGCATAACATATAATCATTGATCATACAAAAACTGCACAAGATATCAAATAGCTGATGACAAAATCCATAGCTGAATGTTTTATGACCCCTTCAAAGCTTAATTTGAGTTTACAACTGAATAAGTTAGTGTTTAAAAGTGGACAGTTAAGAGTGGAGCAATTTCTATATCCGGGGGGAAGGGGGGGGGGGGTTTCTGAGAAAATAATAAGGGGCTGCCATGGCTCGGAGGTAGAGTTGCCGTCTAGCAACTCCTGATGGCTCTGTGATGGACTGGTGACCTGTCCAGGGTGAACCCCGCCTCTCACCCAATGCCAGCTGGGATAGGCTCCAGCCCCCCCGCAATCCTTAACTGATAAGCGGCATAGAAAACGGATGGATGAATGGTATTAAAGGTAGCAAAGCTGTTTGATCGAATATTTTTATGGCTGAAATTTTCAAATACATATAGAAGTAGAATTATATTTGGATCTAAATCCTGTGAATGATTCACAGAAATGACGTAAACACATGAAATCATAAATTAGTGGCCTGAGGACATTTCTGAGTGAAGGGATCATAGTGTGCTGTTTATATATCTAAGAAAATACTGTTTTTAATATACACGGTGGTTCACTCACTCTATTTCCAGGAACATATGTTGGCCAGTATGCTGAAAGGTGAATTCTACTGATGTAACACTCTGCAATGATGTCCTCAAACCTGTCCTGTACGAAAAAGAAAGCTATTTCTCAGATTTATACTCAGAAATCTGTGTTGACCTGAACTAGCCGTTAGCAGGGGAGGGTGGAAAAATGGCTTCACTTTTTTATTATTTTGGAGAAAATGGCTGGAATAGTGTGCATAACGGACATTCCTTATGCCTCATGAAACCTCTCTCTTTTACACCCCCAAAAAACAGCATGATACCACATTTTAAGCCAAAGTTCCATTGAAAATGATTTATAATACCAACAGAGCTGCATTGCTCCGATGAAAACAGGGTTTCATACTTGGTCTTTGGTCAATGCGGGAGTGCTGAGGTGGTTACGAGTTAACAGGGACTAATGTATTCATACGCCAATGGATCTCTCTCACCTGTCAAATTAACGGCCTAGAAATGTTCAGTACTGACTGTTTGGTTCCGAACAAATGTTTATAAAGACAAAGTGCTGCATCAGAGATGTGATGGCTTTCATCCTCATTTGGGTTTCCTCCTGTTTACTCATCCACCACTAACTTATCTCTCGTCCTCTAAACAGTTAATAGGGCTTTTAAACAGGAACACAAGTTGAAAACGAGCTATTCATCATTCTCAGGTTTCATGGCTGTTTGTCACTTTTAAGAGGTTCAACAGTGACTCTGTGTGTGTGTGTGTGTGTGTGTGTGTGTGTGTGTGTGTGTGTGTGTGTGTGTGTGTGTGTGTGTGTGTGTGTGTTTAGTTTCCCTCCAAGGGGTCTGCTGCGTCGGCAGTATATAGATGTGTCAAGCTCAGGAGCAAAGCGCCATGATCAGTACTAAAAGCTGAATATTTATTTTAGTTAATGTCACTCTTGGTAAAAGCAATGCAGATGAGAGGTTCTCTCTGTACAGACATTGTTTTTTACTCTATGCAAAGTCATCATATTAGCTTCCTGCATCACTGAACAGCTGTCTGCTGTGTGCCTTGAAAATGTAGACTGCCAAACATTGTAGAGCTGCTTGGATGCCTGCTCGTATATAAATATTGCGTAATCAGGAAAAGCTGGCTTCAGACCCGCTTGATTTTCTTTGCTGAAGGGTTTGGCTTTGCCACAGTACTATTTGATTATGTTGGTGTGGAAAGGCAGAGGGGGACAGAGAGGGGAAATACTGACATCATCACATCAGAGCTCATTAAATCATTAAGTTATATATAATCTTTCAAATATTATTCAATTTGTGAACCTTTCATTTTCTCATCAACGACAAGTGAATTGTAAACAATCACAGATTACTGCACAAACACATTTCGTAATATCCAGAGAGTAAATCAAACGTTGAAACCTGCCACCCAGACAGCTGATGCAACAACTGGTTTGCACAATAAAAGAATTTCAGCCAGAAACTGTCTCAGGGAAACTGACCTGAGAGCTCGTCATCCTCAGGCTTGACCTGACTGCAATTCATCCTAGTAATGGACATAAGTGAGCAAACACTATTCTCATGGCATCTGGAACTCTGGAGAGGAGTTCTCTTCATGGAGGAATCAAGCGAGCGGTTTGCTGATGGTGTGAGATGTGCGCGGTGGCGGTGGGGTTATGGAATGGGCAGGGACAAGTTAAGAAAACAAAAAATAATCATAGAAATAGGAATAATGCAAAGAAATAACTGTTTTTTGGATTTGAAACTTCGACAGGTGGACAAAGTGGTTCTGGATTTCAAAATAAAGGATTATAAACTCTTTGAGGGCAAGAGAAAGGGGGTAAAATGTGTCTTTTTTTCTTTCAGAAATGATCCTCTCTTCTATATTAGAACCTGGAGGTAAAAATTCCTTCCTTGGGTCTTTTCCTTCAGGTGCAATTGGCAGAACACAGAAACCATTCTCCAGTAAGTGTGGTAGAGTTACCCTTCATCATATGACAGGTGAGGAAACTTGCATTTCCAGTGGTAATACACATTCATGCTAATAGACAGTTCTAGAAGAGACATTATGTGTCTCTCTTTCCCGTCCATCATCCGAGTGTTTTCACTAGCCTCTCAGGTAGCTGAGACAGACAGCAGTCTTCTTTGTGTTAGAAGATTCATGGCTGGAAACCGCTTTAACTAAATATAGCTGTGCAGAGAGCTGCCCTTGCAGTGCTCTGCATTTCAGTCAGAAACTGTATGGAGAGTCAGCCCTTAACGTTGTAGAATAACTGCAGGGGAAAATAACATTTTCTTTATGTAACAGATGTGGCAGGATAAATGGACAAGATACATCGGCCCCTCACAAATCATCCTCTCCTCGAGAATATTTGGTATTCGTTTGTTCTTGAAGGTAAAGAGCTAAACAAAGGAACTTGCATCCAGCCATGAAATCTGTACATACTGTTTGCAGACAAGAACAGAGAGCATTGAGAATGAAGTCTACTTTCCTAAATCACATAAGGGAGATGGCCAAACGGGGATGAGTGGAGAAATTCAAGCATCAAACAGTATTTTACTCTCAGAGAGGTGAAGTAAAGTGGAACCATAAAGTAATTCAGACTAGAGCTACATGTGCTTTGTAGTACAGTTTATAAGATGGCCTCAATGCTCTTATTTTGAATGTAAGTGCCAAAGCAATCTTTTAAGTACTCTTTTATGAGATGTTGAGATCTCTGGTTTGAGTGTATGATATTTTATGAGTGTGTTTTAAATGTAGAGGGCGGTCCGGCCTCATCCTGGAACAGGGCAAGCTTATATAAGACAGCCTGTACGTTTCAGCAGCCTTGCATAACACAGTGTTATTTGCCCTTAAGAGTTGTATGACTTGTCCTACCATAACTATTAATAATTTTCATAACACTAGTAGTCATGTATTATTCAAAAAATTTACTTAATCAAGCCAAAGAGCCATGCTAGTGAAAAAGAGTTAATACCACTAGTGCTGCTTCCAGGTACTGGAAACCAGCACAGATTCTCAGTGCAGAAGTAAAGGAAGGCAGCAAACCCTCATCCACTGCTAATCAGACAGCTGGTGTAAAGCTAGCCGATGTAACAGGACAACCCAACTCTTTTCAGCTCATGTTTAACCTGGTTTCAGTTCTTCTTTTGTCAGCTGCATCAACAACAAAAAAACAGCCAAATCAGTTACATTTTATTTAAATTATAAGTCAAATTATCAAACGGTATTTCATTAGAACCCATGATTGTATTTATGTGAGTCTAAGCTGGCTCCTTGGTTTGTTTGGTCAAGGGAATTGTGAGTGAATGAGACAGAGGTGACCTGGGGATGCAGGCACAGCTGCGTTTGTGAGGACAAGAGCCTTGAGCTTCTTCCACATTTACCTTCCAAGAATCCCAGAATGCTGAATTTTTGCCAGATGTGTTGCTGCACTTGAAAATGAGTGGCACAGCTATACACACACACAAAATGTTGAGGTTGTGTGATGCAGAGGTTTTGGAGATGTTGGAGAATTTAAGGGGTTGTGGTCCACAGTGATGCAGGGGAGCCAGGAGAGCACCTGGTTACATAGAAATACACTCCAGAGAGAGCAAACCTCAACACAACATCTCGCAGTTTGGGGTTTTTCCACTGCGGAGGGGAACGATGAGTAAAAGTTAAAGTTTTAGCACAACAAAAGGAGCAATTAAGGTGACGACAGATCAGCTTTACCTTTCGGCGTGTAAAGCGTTAGAGTAGATATAATAAATCAATCCGTCGCCGACATCAGGGGCCAAAAGTACGCAAGATTGGAGAGAACAGTGCCAACTTGGCTGGACCCCTGGAAGTGCACAACATACCTTTTAAAACATATATAGGATGGAATACATCAAACCCAGACCGATCTGTGGATACCTGACCTGAACTTGACGGGATCCGTCTATAAGCTACACACCAGACCAACTTTCTGAGAAATATTTACCACCACAAAGGAGGTAATGTGACAACCAACATTGGTTTGACTGTTAGCAGGGTAGCTCAAAAGATTGTGGATGGATTTTGATGAAATGAGGCAGGATGATGTAGCTGTGGGAGCAATCGATTCAGTTTAAGAATTAATCCCCTTGGCAGAAGCATGCACTCTCCCAGTGCCCTCTAGTTAGGGATTACGTCTGGTTTCAAAATAGGTTCTGACAGAAAAAAAGTTTCCTGAACCACATATGCAAAAGTAGAGGTACAAATTAACAAAACTGGCACTCAGAATATTGTGTCCATTGTGCGAATCTCTCCTGTTCATGCATCAAACATGCCATCGACTGCAGCTTTTAAAAGGCAGACATACAAAAGAATCCATAATTTGTGTCCTTTCTCCCACATTTTTACACAAAACTCCCTCTTTTCCCTCATCGCTCCACTGAATGAGTGCTTGAGTGGGAAGGCAGACAGCATTTCTCTCTATGTGTAGTCTGTTTGTTCCATGAAATGTTTTTCAGAACGGCTCGCGGTAAAAATTACAACAGAAACAGGCATTGTTAGTACGGTAACTTCTCACTTATAGTTTACATGTTTTTCCTCTTCCAATCACTTTTCAAACATTTCCTGTCTTTTATCTTGTCCTCTCATTTCAGATCCCTTCTTTCTTCCCTTCTACATTTCCACCTGTATGACCCCGCCCCCACCTTGTCTCACCTGCGTCTCATTACCTCTTTACTAGTGTTCCATTAGTTCTGTCCTTTCTGGTGCTGCCTGCCTGTTCTCGATCAGCTGCCTGTGTACCAAACTTGTTCCCCTAGTAAAGACTTTGACTCTGTGTTCATTTCTGAGTTGTGCATTTGAGTCCTTGCCTTGTGGTGTCTAGTTTTTACGAGGACATCCTGAATGTCAGTTTTGACAGCATGAGTATTAAATTGTTTGCGGTCTGGCCTCATCAGGAATACAGCTGGAGAACAGTCCCGAAGAGCTGCACAAATAGAAACGGCTGTTTTGTTCCTCACTTTCCGAATTATAATGAATGTGGAGAGATAAACAGAACGTGAATGTCTTTTTAACAGTCATTGTCTTGGGACGTTTTTTTGAGATGTGCTCAATCCAAGGAACTCGAGAGAGAGAGGATGACTGTTGGCACACAAGACCATCAAAATACTGATTTCACATTTGACGGCGTCAAAGGGTGAACGTTTTTTTCTGCCTCAGCAAATATAATGACCTGCCTCAGGACTTTGCTCACCTCTAATAACATTTCTTAAAACTTTAGAGTTCAACTTGATTTGACCACCAACCACCTTTCAACAACTCACTGGTGCCAACGTGAGAGGGTTACCCACGCCTGTTGGACTCTCAACAAGTAAAAGAGAGAAACAAACAAGGTTTTTATTAAAGTAGTTGATTCAGCTACAGCATACGGCACATTAATCCTATCTGGAACATTTTCATCGTACGCTGAGCCAAAATCTCAAAACATGTGGCTGACCTTCTCCAAGATCGTGAGCAAAGACGTTTTCACCACTTTCTGAAAACTCGCTGTTAGAGGAACACAAAGGTCCTTTGCACTCAAACTTCAAGGTGTTTGCTTTGGAGTTATATTAAAATAACTAAACTGGAGGTTGAGCTATAATAAAAAAATAATGTTGTTTTGTGCTGTGCACCTAACGATAAAACTAAATTATCATTTCAATAATAGGGATTTACTTTATTAAACTGTTTTTTTTTTCACAGCTGGAAAAAGGTTCTTGGACGGGGGTAAAGAATCTTGTCTTCAATTTAAATTAGATTATGCACCAGAATCTTATCGGTTCTGCAAGCAATCAAGTAAAATTGCTGCACACAATTAAAAGGTCGCTGCAGTATGAAACTTCATATTTCCAGATATTCTATGTTATGCCTCAGAGCTCATTAAAAAAAAAAAAAAAAAACGCAACCACAATCCAAACCCATTCACACAATATGGGACGTTAAATAATAACATCACTTTGCAGGAGCATATCATGTCAATAAGAGCTGTAAACTGTAAACTACATGTTTATGGATCTGTAAATGTAAATTTGCCACAGCAATAAAACTTGGCTTCAGACACAAACACAAATTTGTTTCTAGGAGTTTGCAGGCCGCAATCAAAATGAAAAGGAATGAACAGAGCACCATGTGAAACCTGTCAATACAATACAAACTTAAAATGAAGTTCTTCACAGGACAAACACTGCGAGTTTTTACACCAATATGTTTAATGTGTCCATCCATTATGAACCAATCACATTGATTTTAGATGGTACAGACAGCCAAAAACCACATGATTCAAATTTTCATAAATCAGATCCAAACCACCTTCAAACCAGATTACGACAGATGTGTCACAGTCTGAACACTCAAGTAGGAATTCTGAGTGTCTAGTAGACAGATTGGCAATGTCTGGACTTACTGGACAGTGTGGACAGAAAAGGATCTGAACGAGGTATGAGACATGTTGTGGCTTTTTATTGTTTTACATCACAAGGAGTTCCAAAACATTTCAATATAAGATTCAACACATCTACATCAGCGCGATGGGTTTTTAAGCGTGCGTCTCTCTGCTGTATAAATCGAACCCGTCATTTTATGTCCAGGGCACGTTTCAGAACAAACTTGAAGTTCAAGATTGTAAGACATCTAACAACTTAGTCACTCAGTCACTCTGTTTGTGCCAATATGGACCTCATTAAACAAAACATCCGGGTTCAACGGCGACCTTATCAGCCCTCTCGGGAAATTCACTGACAGATCAGCAACCCCAGCAACAACAACCACCATTAGAAGTGAGGCTTTTGTTCACTTCAGCAATATGGAAGAGATTTCTTTACAGATGAAGACAATGTTCACTCTGCATCATCTGTCTTTTCTGGATTGCCTCGCACAGAACAACTTGATATTTTGTCTTAAGTTTGGAACAAAAATTTCCACGCAGCCAATTTGTAGATGTCAATCAGATCTTTTTCCATGTGGGCCTCAAGGAGCAGGACCATCCAGGAGCTTAAGCTGTCGGAATGAGTCATTCTCTCAGTCTCATCTTCAAACACATTTCACGGTCACGATTTCACGTGGTGAAACCATTTTTGTTTCATTACTACTGTATTTGGACTGGATATATTATTTCTCCTTAGTGTTGTTTTAAATGAATGTCAGCATTTTAGTGTGATTCCAATCAAGCCATAATATGTTTGTTATTTCTCACCATTGGCGCTATTAGAGCAAGGGATTAAGGCTGAAAAGAAAAAAATCAATACAAACATGCAGTATCACTTAATTTTTCTTGGATTTTAGAAGAAGAAAACATTCTAGAGGAAATAAAGTCAAGTGCTATTTGGAGGAAGCAAAGTCACGCTTGATTGGTGTCTGCCTTAATTCTGGTGTTACATAATCACTTCGGAGACTCTTCAACCCCCAAAAAAGATGGAGATGATAGATGGTGCTGTGATACAGCACAATCTATGGCACAATCCACAAACATCAGGGCTGCTAAATGTAAGTTCTCTTTTTTGAGGACTTAAATCTTTGGGAAGATGAAAGCAGGAGGACAATGATGGATGGTGAAAAACAGAAACATAGAAGGATGACGTGCACGGCAGAAAACTCTAGCATGTGTAAGGTTCTTTCTGCTATATTTGGACACAAAGCTTTAGACAAATTGCTAACAATTTGGCAATATCTTTGCTGCATGTTTGCAATTTAAAACAGGGGTGACTGCAATGTTTCATCTGTAACAGCAGCGCAGGACTGAGTTGTAAAACCCATAAGCTGGTATTTTTGAACGTTTGGTTCCCTCTTAAAAGTCAGTGGGTTTTTGGGTACAGTAAAAGTCCGCAGTTAACACATGTTTAACATATTTTCATGGAATGTTCTACTCAATAAAATATGCTGAAAACAGCTCACTTAGTATTTTTGAAGCTTTTGTGGTCCATGGACTGTATTTGTATAGCAACTCAATACGGTTGCAGTCCTCAAAGTGCTCGTTGATATTGCGTCATTCACACACACGCACACACACACACACACGCACACACACACACACACACACACACACACATGCATGCGCACACAAACAATGGCCGGTCGGACATTTTGTTTTCTGTCATCAAACTCACTGGCTGCCTAATCAATGGACTGGTGGCTCATAACCATCCAAAGTGACAAGATTAATCGCTACCAATAACAGGCGTTCCTGTGGTGTTGGCTGATTTATAACAGTAATTTGTCAGAATTCCTGTTGTGAGGGGTCCTGTCAACCACATTTTGTGAGATTTATGCCTGGTCCCCCACTCAACTCTGTACGGAGCCATTGAAGGAGCCAGAGTTGTGACACTTGGTTAATTTCTTCTCTGCGGGAGATTTTATATTCTCCATGGCAGTGAGTCTGAGGCTGTGGAGCAATATGTTGAAGAGGCTCTTGAAAATGCATTCTTTTTTTATTCCCTTCTTCTCCAGTTGGACCAAGTGTTGTATTTGTTGAAAGGAGGGACAAATGCACTGGGCCATGTAAGGACTTTAGTGATCAAAACACATGCCAGGTTTTAATGACGCTTCCATTATGTATTTAAATCATCAATTTAAATCCAGCATGGAGTGTGGAAGGCATTCACAGATGGTTAATATACAAACATATTTTTCTAAATTCAGCTCTAACTGCTATGCGACATGATAGATGTGTTAAAGGAATCAGTGATTTAAACATAGCTGGATGACTGGAAGATAACGAGGAGGAATAAAGCTATCAAGGTATGAAATACAAACTCATCATGTAACACATCTCATGGGTTTGCAAATATAGCACAAAACTTTCAGGTACTTTTGTATGTAGCTCTGTTTATTCTCCACAGACTTCCACTCTGAGGCACTGGTGACCCAAATTTTACCAACAACAGAGCCTGTTGAAAGAAAATGAACCGAGCGGATACGGACTACAACCATGAATCCATGATTACTGTCTTGGTTTCATTAATGACTGCACAAGTAATCCTGAGAAACGTTCAGATGACATGCTTAGCTACTGATACTACTACTACACAGCATTTTATACACAAGACTCATCAATTGAGGATTAGAAGTTGCTAAATATCCCAATTCAAATACTACTTGGTGAGACCAGGCTGTGTGATGTGGGTAGAGTTGGCCCAAGGGTTGGAGAGGCAACTTAGTGACAAGTTCAATCCCCAAACTAGTAGTAGAGCACTGGGGTGCTTTTTAGCGTAATTTTGTGATTTATTGTCCATCTATCCATCCATTCTCTACTGCTTATCCTGTTAAGGGTCGCAGGGGGCTGAAGCCTATCCCAGAGTCCTTTGGGTGAGAGGCGGGGTTCACCCTGGACAGGTCACCAGTCCATCACAGGGCCAACACATAGAGACAGACAACCATTCACACTCACAGTCACACCTACGGTCAATTTAGAGTATCAATCAGCCTCGTCCCCTCTTGATGTCTTTGGACTGTGGGAGGAAGCTGGAGTACCAGAGAGAACCCACACAGGGAGAACATGGAGACTCCACACAGAAAGATCCTGTGCTGGAGCCAGGACTCAAACCTGGAACCTTCTTGCTGTGAGGAGACAGTGCTGACCACTGCACCACCGTGCCAACCCAGATTTATTGTCACATTGTACAATACAAGTGCATAACAACATCAACTTTCCCCTTCTTTTTTTTTTTTTTGACGGATGTGCAAAGATTGAAATGTGCACCGCAGCTGCCACATCGCCTGCAGTGTAGAAGAAACCACCTCCTATTTCCTGAGACTAATTTCAATCCAAATGGGAAAAATAAACATTATTTGACATTTTGAATTTATGAAACAGCTGTATTGAATTTGTCGCTATTATTTGGTGTAAATGTAATGAATATGTGGATTACAGAAAACATGAAGTGGTTTTTTCCCCTCTTCCACTTCACAAAAGAGAGCATAGCAGCCATGGCGGCGGGGATTGTGAGGTGGAAAGTGGAAACCAGTGGATTTTGTGTCTCTCCCTCTATACGACTACCCGCCAGTCATGCTTTCATGATCCACTACACTCAGCATTGTTGGGGCCCAGATGGTTTCTTTACTAATCCTGCTCCTTCATCATCAGCCCAACAAGCAGCAGCACAACAGCAGCTGGGGAGTGACGACTGAGGAGATTCTGAAGACGTTATATAATGTCCTAAATGAGGCAAAGCAATCGTGAATTTACATGCTGAGCATTGAAAGACACTGGCTGCATTCACCTGGACACAGATGGTCTGATATCAAGACAACGCTCTGAAAAACATGCTGACAGACAGAATTTTGTAATGAGCTTGAATAAAGCTATGGGAGTAAATAATAATGGATCAAGACGTGGATTATTGGGATCTTAAGTTGCATTATTGAAGTGATTTGTAAACATTTATGCACTTAAACCAACTATTAAGTACTATCTGGGTTTTCTTCGTGTGCAGTTTTGCTTCAGTGCATGTAAACAAGGAAATGCTGAAACGTTCGAGGAGAAATTTAAATATTGTCTGATTAGAGTGGAGTCAGAAGTGTGATCATTGTCTTCCATGTTAACACAGCCATTGTTCATGAAAGAGAGCATGAAAATGACGGTGTGTTCGAAAAATGACCCGTACAAAGTTACTACTGGATGTGTCAAGAGTAACTTTATATGAACAACATGATCTCCGAGCGGAGTTTTAGTTCTGGAATGTTAATATTACACTCTTAGTGTGGAACATCATGGACTATTTGGTTTTGATTTTTGTGGTGTTCCTTGTTTTATTAGATTGGGGGGTTTGTCAGAAGTTTTGTTTGTCCCAGTTTTATTGTGCAAATCCTCTTGCATCTGTTTGCTGTCCTTCCTGTCTTTGTCTATTTTCCTACCTTTTTTTCGAAGGAGTCATCTGTGTCTTGTCATGTCATCAGTCCTCAACATCCACAGCTCTGTTCCCACTGTCTCTCCTTCCCTACCCTCCTGTTTCTTGTCATGCCATCTGTAAAGCTTGTATTTCAGATTGCTTTTCATTTGATACTTTTAGACTTTTGCTTCAAAGAACATGAAGTGCATCAGTCTGTGCCTGCCTCCTCTCATTCCTGACACTGGGTACTCTGGATGGACGGCAGCCTTATGAAGCCATGTTTACAGTCAGTTGGAAGTCTTGAGTTCCAGGAAATTCTCCTGGCTGAAGCAGCATCATCAGGCCCCTTGAAGTTAATGTGCGTCAGCAGCAGGCCTGTCAGGATTCACACTCATGTCAGCGGTCTGATCTCCTGTTACTGCTCGAGTCTCGCTCCAAAGAGACAATGCCACAGTGAGAGAGTAGGTTGGTTAAGTCAGACGTCAAAAATCCAACCACCACTCCCAAAATATAATTTATGGTTCTTAGAGAGACAAGAACAAGAATGTTCTGTCTTCTCCCCCCAAAGACTGGTTGTCTGAACCTGATTTTAAATATAACTGCGCTTGTAAATACAGCCATCCACCCACTATCATAATTAGTGACTATAAATTACAGATTCAGGGGGACGAAAAGAAACACTTCTGGTTTGCGTGTTATACCATGATAACATGTGGGTCGGCCTTCTAACAGGAAAGGCTTCATGTTAAATGAAGTCCAGATACAGCTGGAGAAACATTCACCTGGAACAAAACTGCTCATACAAAACAAACATGACATACATTCAGTCTGAACTATGAGTGCAATGCCAGTTACCATCTAGAGAGAAGCTGTCATTTGAATGATTCAACAACAGCCCACATAGTTGGAAGCTGAACTCTCAGAGCGGCAGGTCAGAGCAACCCCTGTGTGTATTAGAGATAAACCAGCATGGTGTATTGACCAGCTTCCAGAGAGGCCACCAACAAGCCTCGAAAACCTGTCTCAAAGTGAACGTGGATTTTTTTCAGCCTGGGAACCAAACATTTCCCAGAGCCCCTACTGCATCATTGTGCAAAAAGGCAAGGGATTTTCAGAGTATAAACTCACCACAGGCTGGGATTTGGGCAGAGAGGCCCAGACTGACATTTGTCTTGGCATGAGCAGTCAGTGCCAACACGAATGCAGATTGCTTACTGACATCAGAAACATGGGAAAAGTGACCTCAGGGTATTATCTGAAAGGCTAATTCCTTTTTGGCTCAATGTGACCTGACATTTATGACACAGAACTGGCAACAAACCCTATTTATGATGCTGCAGCTGGGAATATTTGTGTACAGCGATAGCCCCCTACAACTAAATCACTGACTCCTTTAGCTCTCATACCTAAACACTGTTCTACTTTACAGGTCCATAAAAAAATGAAGCCATTGCTGTATCAAACATTAGCAGGAAGAAATGGGGCATGTCTACATGGTTTTAAGACAAATCTGTTTATCATTAGAAACCACCCAAAACCACAAACTCATGTTCAAAGCCAGCGTCATAGCAAGCAGCCTGACTCAGTGGCTTGTGGGCTTGTTGTGTATTAATAAACATTTTCGCCACGGTGACTAAAATGACCACAACCTCTTAACCACCACATTGCGTGGTGATGGCACGTACCGTGTTGAAATTATGTGGCGGCACCACGGAAACAATGCCAATATAAATCAATTAGGATCCTTTTTCATGGCGAGTGCACAAATTCCCTGGTTGATGAACGTCACGCGACGGAACGGTGGTTACCGTTGTCAAAACAAAACCTAAGAAAGTCCACATCAGGGGACAGGTTGGGCTGGTGACTGGAACCTTGACACATTTTGACTTTGTAGTGGGTGTAGGTGTTTGAGTCTTCTTCAAATCCTCTTCATCACACCCACAACATCAACATTACCCACAATATGTTTTGGTTCTCAACATAACTTTTGCGTGTTAAAGTCTTGTTTTGGTCTTGTTCAACATGACAAAACTGTTTTTCACAACTCGAACCCAAACCAGTGTTTGTGTGACCTTAACCAAGTCTTTTTTAAGTCTTAACATAACCCGTAGATGCATCATACACGAATATCCTTGAACATTCAGTGTCAATGAGTAACGATAAAAACTTTTCTGAACTGCAAAATAACATAAACTTACATCCGTAGCATTCAGCGGATGCATAAAGAGCACTGATTGGTTAGCAATGACTGAAATAATCTTAATTTATTATTTCATTCTTCTGAATTTTGATGTGGAAATTAAATACTATAACTGAAACTGCATCAAATGTATTGTTAATAATGGTTGCAACCTGCCTTTGAACCAGAGGAGGAGAGAGGAGTTGTTGGCGTCCATCAGGAGGAGAGTTATACTGATTTTTCATCTGTTCTCTTCACAAACCTTCCCAAATGTAGTAAGTCCAGTTATCAGTCCTTTTTTTTATTGGGCATTATGTGAAAACACATTGCACGTAATTCTAATATTCTCCTCATAACTACACATATTAAAAACACAAGAAAATTATACCCCCCCCCCCCCCCCCCGGCAGATGAAGCTCAAAACTGATTAAAACCAGCCCTCTCCTGTCAAACTCTGCAGATACATCATTCTGCACAGAGATGAAAAGAAAAGAAAGCACTTTTTGTCAAAAGCTGTTGGCATTAATCAAAAGCTGCATCTGACATCAGGAAGAAAGAGTACAGACAGCAAAGGTCAGTGAGGCTGCAAAGATGAGTGGAGGCAAGAGAGGAATGATGGGAAGGGACGTAAAACAAATACACTGTCCTGTTATGTTTAAAAGATGTTTTATGAGTGAAAATATACTTCCTGTTGAGACCATAAAGTGGATTGGGGACAGTTTTAGGGAGCATATTTACTGGATTTTTGCCTTCAGGGCACGTGTGATGCTACAAGACTCAGCTTCATCTCTCAGAAATATGTCAGACCACTCAAACTCAGAGCAACTAAATTCCTGACAAGTGTGACCGCCACTCTCTTCATCTTTATTCTGGCCTTGTTGATCTTTCCTAGATTTGATTTCCTCCAGTAGCATTGCTCAGCAATGGATGAGCTTCATCTCTGGAAAGTTATCATGGAGGTG
The DNA here is from genome assembly GCF_037954235.1 of Aulostomus chinensis. NCBI lineage: Eukaryota > Metazoa > Chordata > Actinopteri > Syngnathiformes > Aulostomidae > Aulostomus > Aulostomus chinensis. The sequence goes on from NC_141321.1 coordinate 20,725,554, forward strand.
CAGCATCATCACTTCATCGTCAAGTCAACAGAAAGAAGTGAGCCTCCTATAGTCTGTCATCCAACTATCTGCTTGACCTCATCCTCAACCTGGCTTATACCTCCATGTCACAGCAAGTAGCAGAAATGTTACACATTAACATGACGCAGTTCTGATGCTCTGATGCCTCCCAAACCGACTTTAGATTCAGCTATTCTTGAAATTCTATAACACAGTGATTTATAAATGGGCTTACGTGAGTTTGTATTGGGGAAGCACATCTCTTCACTATGTAAGTCAACGGAAAAGATTTTGGGACCAGCGTGCATCATGTGATAGATGAGCCAGGGTGTCACAACCCGAGAAACCAGGAACACGATTCACACACACACAGAACAAGAACTGAAGCAAGGGGAAACTACTGAAAAATGTAAAGATAAAGACAACCAATCAAATAGGAGGACATCAGTACACAATATGTAGAAACTCACCTGCAAGTGGTTGAACAAGAGGATGTCAGGCAGCAAGGAAATGAGTTTTAAACAGGTTAAGATGAAGAGTCAAATCAGTCAAACACTGAAGGGAAGATCAGAAAATGTGGAAAAAAAACACACAAAATGAAAATTCAGTTCAATGCAATCGCCTTGGCCAAAATTCTATCAAATGTACTGAAACTGTAAAACTAAAAACTGTAAAGGGTATTTTTCTTTAAAAAGTGGATAATATCTCAGGCTTAAATATGTCACTGCCGCAGGTATGGCAGCATGTCAAACACGGTCAAGAGATAAATCCAGTTGGTGTTGATTGTAACTTAAGTTGTTAGAAACAATTGGTGCTTGAGAACTATTTTAACTCCTGTCAACACTCATCACAAATTTGAGATGGGCACCGAAGAATGCTGCCTTTTCTTAAGCTGGCAGCTGATGATGTAAAAACACATTTTCTAATGAGACCCTCCAGAGAACCGATCCACAGTCCAGACCACCGTTAAACACTCTGACCCTTGGCAGAGACCTACCAGCGTGGTGGAGGTCTAACCAGCTTATTAAACACTTTCCAGTGTGAACTGATTTAATTTTACGAGCACATTTGAAATAATAACCTCTATATCCATATCTACTGTAAGCATATCACATCTTCACACTGTGTTACGTAACATGTTAAATCTTCCTTCACGTGTGTGATGGATGCGTCACATCTGTGCTCTATTGAGCGTCCTGTAATTAATGACAACTGCATTTGGTTGTGGTTGACAGTTACAGGTAGGAAATCCATTTTTCTTCGAATTTGTACAAGTCAAACAAGTTTGGGGTTAGTTAGGAGACTCCAACTATTCCAATGTTTTTCTTTTCACAGAGACAGAGATTCCTGGAGGGGCAATTTATTAGCTCCTCCAACATCTGACACACATCGCACTGCGGTATCTGACACATTGTGTCAGAGGCAGCGGGGTTACATGAGGCAGAGGGCTTATATAATGCACGTGGAAGAAACTGCACTCGCTTGCGTGAGCGCTCAGAGAAAACTGTTAAATGTGTTAATTATCTTAATTAAAGACAACATTTCATCATTATATGCCACTTTCCAAAACACACACTGATTCATCTTACATCAGCGTCCTCGTCCTAGTCTAAATTATTACTCTATGGGATATGCCACGAAACTCAAACTGTAGTTCTGGTGGAAAAATATAACATAAACTTGATGTTGGTGGCTGATGCCGATATTTAGACACAGGGAGCCAGGAGATATTGCCAATATTTTGTTGTTTGTGTTTTTATCTGAAAATATAAGCAACAAATTGACTATGTGAAGAAATTAGACAAAAATGAGAACTTCAGTGAACATATTCAAAATTAATGTTATTCTCTGCTGGGCGGCACGGTGGTGCAGTGGTCAGCACTGTCTCCTCACAGCAAGAAGGTTCCGGGTTCGAGTCCCGACTCGGGCACAGGATCTTTCAGTGTGGAGTCTGCATGTTCTCCCTGTTCCTGTGTGGGTTCTCTCTGGTACTCCAGCTTCCTCCCACAGTCCAAAGACATGCAATTGGGGACTAGGCTGATTGATACTCTAAATTGACCGTAGGTGTGAATGGTTGGTTGTCTTTGTATGTTGGCCCTGCGATGGACTGGCGACCTGTCCAGGGTGAACCCCGCCTCTCGACGCTGGGATAGGCTCCAGCCCCCCGTGACCCTTAATGTAGGAATAAGCGTAAGACAATGGATGGTTATTCTCTGCTGTGTCTTACTCTTCTATAGAACCTGTGAGCTTTGCACTTATTTTACATAATAAAATCAACCATTTGAGACAAAATAAATATTTAGGGTATCATAATAGCAATAGTTGGCAGCGTCTCCTTGTTTTGAGAGAAAAATAACAGCGTAGATAGCAGCTTCACATCTGTAGATGAATAACAGTTTTAAGCTGTGTATTGTCGGGACTTGAGACGGATTGGACGAACTAAAACGAGTCATCAAGAGTCATTCTCAGACTCACAGGCTGTCACAGCAATAAAACTTCACCAAACTAGGGAAATACCAAAGCAGAGTATTTCTTCCTCTGTGGTGCCCTGCCTGTGTACTTGAGAGCCTCTGAGGACGGAGCTTTTTAGACGGACAACAACAACACAGGCCCTCCAGTTTAACTTCTTACTGCTCTAGCCAGACCAGCGTGGTGACACACTCTTCTCCTGCTATTCATGCGTTCACCATGAAGGTCAATAACTAGCACATTATGGTACAAAAGACACAGCCGACCATTATCAACATGAAATAATGTGTCGGCTCCAGCGTGTGAAGCTGGAAAACAACGCGGATTTGTCAGTGTCTTCTTTGTTAAGTTGGCTGTAACGAGGGTTCCCTATATTTAGATGGATCAAAGCTGGTTTATGTAACTGGTTTTTGGAGCCATCATTAAACAAATATTGGACGAAAGAGATCCTTTGGGGAAAGTTGTAGAGGAGAAAATGAGGGCTTTCACAAGACTTCATCAGTTAACACTCAATCTGTCATTGTGAAAAGCAATGGTGGAAAAAAAAGAAGTTTGCCTCCAGCTTTCATTGCCCAGGAAATATTGAGAGGACTTTTAATGGCTTCAGTTTTATGTTTGTAACTTTTTTTTGTAGCTCGTACTCATAAACTTACTGTATATAGGCAGTTTTATGTGTTTACATAATTTTTTCAATATACACAAATCTCCCCAGCACAAAATAAATATAGAATACTTCTGTTGCTTTTTTTTTCTATGAAGGAAAACTATTAAGCGGCCGTTACTATTTTTAACAAATGTACAATGATTGTAGATGAAATATAGAGTGAAGCAACCTCCTTTCCAAGAGCAGGTGAGTGTCGCGGGAATGAAATTCACACTTTTGGACCAAAACTGACAAGTGTGTGCTGATAAATAAATAAAACTCTTTATTCATAGAAGTCCAGAGTTAAATTCAGGGTGGAGATGAGTAATATTGAGCGGAGATGACCGATTAAAGGTTTCTCTAGCACTTTATTGACCCTCTGTGACGTTCCACCTTTTCACTCTTCGGAAAGATTTATCTGTAATTAGAGAACACAAACACAAAGTGCACTGTAGCGTTGGCACTACGAAATACTGAGCGATGAATTCATGGAACATTGTCAATGTAAGAACAATCATATCAAAGCAACGTACTGAGTCAAATCAAACACCGGCGTCTCTTAACACTCAAAGTCTACTGCCTTTAGATTGTTTGCCATCATTGATGAACCTAAGAGTGATGCTTGTATCGTTCACAGGCTCTTTGCTTTAAAAGCATCACAGCACAGCTTTCACTGCAGCTGAGCAAGTCCAGCGAGGTGTATGTGGTAGTGGACAGGCAGATGGAACGCCAGCAGCCGTCACGCCTGTCAAGGATGCACAAAATTGCTCAAATCTGGCTTTGCTGTTGGTTTTGACCTGTAGTCAGTCACTTTTCCTGGATTGGGTTGGATTCACTGAGTAGAGGAGAGTTGTGACTCACTTCTGCACCATTGCGCTTACATTTTGCAAGAGCAGCAGCAAAAGAGAACTTCCAACACTCAGCTGTGGCTCCAAAAGCACAATTCTGTTACTCAGCGACAAATATGTTCATGGCTCCAGCAGTCAAAACTCAAATGCACAATTCTTTTAAAAAAATAGTTTATCATATCAAATGTGTCCAATATAATGCCTACTTGGACATTTGAGTCAACAGTCTTGTATCTGAAATTGAAATATTTGCACCTGTAGCAGCAAAACCCAAGTTTTTAAATCGTCAAATAAAGTTTTTCAATGCCAAAACAAGACTTTAGATGACCATTCAGCCATTGTGAAACATTCAGGAAACACCATATGGTCCCAAAGATTCCTTGACATGCCCTTCGTTACGAAAGAGTTTTGTTTGTTCTTTGTTGGAGGGATCAAGCGAGCGGGGGTAGAGAAGAGAGGCTGACTTGCAACAAAGATCCACAGACATTGTGGTCTTTTGGTATTCATCTTAACCAAAAAAAGAAACACTTTGCTTTTTTTAATCCTCATTCAGTGAGGACAACAGCGGATTAAGGTTCATGGCACGAAATGGGACTGTTGAGTGATGTGAATGTGCTCACAGTCTTACGATTGATTAATGGACTGTGAATCCTCAACTTGCTCTTCCCAGAATGGAAGTTCGTGACAGGAGGAGAAGAAAAACTGTCTGCGGGAGCATCAACGCTGAGCTCACTGAGGTCTTATCGTTTTCCACCAATACATAGAGCCTATAGATGCATCCAGGCAGCCAAGCTTTGTTCAGTGGTTCCAGTCCACATTGGTTGACTACACACCATCAACACAGATTCCTCATCATCTCTCTGACAGTCTTTGTTCTCGTGTTTGGGGTTGCCTCTGGGCCAGAATTCAAAGTCCTGAGGGAACAAAGCCAGGGATTCACTGCGGTGGCTTTCATGCCAAGAAAGAAACAAAACAACCAAACCAGAGAAATAAGGATGGGGATCCATTACTAAGGAGATGGTCTGGAGGCATGGGTGTACGGGTGGTGCTGCAGCTGGCTCTGTTTTTCCATGTTTTCTCAATCTTTGTATGAGCTTCATCCAGGTGATCCAGCTTCCTCCCACACAGCAAAAAAAAAAAAAATCATTTATCACGCTGTCAACACAATGAAATCCGTGACTGCTGTCTTTGCGTCTTGGTACGTGTGCGTACAGACACACAGGGTAGAGTTCGTGGTTCCAAGGATCTTGGAGAAGTTGCCATCCATCTTCTGAGCCTTTCAGTTCTCAGTTGCTTCTCCCTCTTCATGTCATCTCAAAATGATAATGTAATTATGAGACTGGGTATCATATTTACCATGGAAATGTTTCAGGGCATACGTGCTAAAATAAGCCCATCATTGGCATGAGAATCCTAGATGTGGTTTCATGTAAAGAGCCTAAAAAACATTGTGCCGCTACCAGTAGGCGGACCTGATACGATAATCCAGCTTGACAAATACAAATATTCTAAAATTCTGCACAGTATCTAAACGAATAAAACAAAAATGTTGAATCATTTATATTACTGAAAACACTTTACCACACAGGAATAAATTATAGTCCCGTCAAAGATAGCGGAAGACTCCCTCTCCTGAGGTTAAACTCTATCAATGCTTACTCTCTCAAAATGTAACTTACCCCCTAACAGACCTCCACTTGGCTGGAGACTGAAACAGAGGTACTCAGTCTCTTTTGGTATGAAACATTTGTGATCCAGTATGTGTCCATTCATCATCCAGTATCTGAGTTTTCTAGGAAAAGCACAGTTGCATAAAAACTTATCCCCTGACCTCACTGACATCTGAATCATTAATATAGTTTATCTCCAAGATTAGAAAAGCCAAAAAACCATTCTTGCTGTTCTTGCATCTGGAGGATATGAAAATTGTACTGATCAAATTGTTGAAATTCAAAACCTAGGAAAACATGTCAGCCTTAAATGATAATGACATTTCACTTAAACCTGAGGACCTTAAATTAGCTTGGTAAGAGAGAGTTCGGGGAGGATATTAAGCAACAACAGTGAATGGAAGTCAAATCGAGCAAGACCACCATCACAATTCACTTACTCATATAAACAATCAGTGCCTCTGATACTGGAGCACACATGGAAGAAATGAGGAACGTTGCCATCATTAGGAAGTTGGAATAATGGAATAATGGAATTATGTCAGAGTTTGAGGGAGCAGGTGGACCCAACTGTAGAAATATGCAGAGCGGCAACTTGATAAGTAGTAACCCAACCAAAAATACAACTGCAACGCTGGAGCAACAGGAGAGAAAAGAAAAGAAACTGAGTACAACAGGACCACTTACCGGACAAGAGATGAGTGAAGAACACAAGAGCCGACAAGGAGCTGATAAACTGACGAGACGCAGGTGAGGACAATAGGAGGACAGGAAGTAAGACGAGATGAGGCAAATGGGGGAAAGAAGTACATTTCAAAATAAAACAGGAATTAACTAAACCAGAATCTGGAGTCCACAAGCAAATAGTCCAATGCTGAGGGGCCAGAACTAAACACAACAGTCCAAACAGACCTTTCTTTATGACTGTGACATCTGATTTTTTTTTTTAAATTTGATGGTTTTATTGTTAAGAATGACATGAAAGTAGAGGAAGGAGACAATAACAGAGGGTCCAGGCTGCATCAAGGACCCTGTCTTTGTGGTAAACACACCCTACCAGGTGAGCTACCAGGGCAGCTCAGATTTAACTATCTCTGGTGAAAATTTTATCTTTATAAATAACTTTTTAATGTCCCAGTAACCAAGCGTCCCACCCTATGTATGGTGAGTATTATCCTTAGAAGACTGCGGTTGCATGAGCTCAGAAAACTGTCGGGAAGTATTGTGAATGGAAAGTAGACAATGGAATAATGGAAAGCAGTCAAACCCTCATCATTTGAGCACTGGATTAAACTAATGTCCAACATAGCAAGTTACAAACTGTCATATTAGAGTCTCAGAAAGCCAAGAGTTGTGCCTGAAAACATAGAAACCACTCCCTGTGCACATCAACATCGTCGTCCAAGAACTGATCTCACATCACGCACAGCAGCATGTCAACTGAGGAAACCCATTGTTAATAACATAACTCTTTTTTTATCCATTTTTTTACTCTTTAAGTAAACCCAATGCTTTTCATACTGTTTCTATGCTTTTACCAAAATCATTAGTATTTTTCACCAGTATATGGTGATATAAAATGAGATGAGTGGGTAGGTGGATTTTCATGATATGGTAATGACTCAAGGAATCTCTATTGATCTTCACGTTTTGACAAAATGGACAAAGTATCAATAAAAACATTTTGAGATCAAGGCATCATGGGATGGGCAGCATGGTGGTGCAGTGGTCAGCACTGTCGCCTCACAGCAAGAAGGTTCCGGGTTCCAGTTCCGGCTCGGGCACAGGATCTTTCTGTGTGAGTCTCCATGTTCTCCCTGTTCCTGTGTGGGTTCTCTCTGGTACTCCAGCTTCCTCCCACAGTCCAAAGACATCAAGAAGGGACGAGGCTGATTGATACTCTAAATTGACCGTAGGTGTGACTGTGAGTGTGAATGTTTGTCTGTCTCTATGTGTTGGCCCTGTGATGGACTGGTGACCTGTCCAGGGTGAACCCTGCCTCTTGCCCGTAGCCGCTGGGATAGGCTCCAGCCCCCCCCCCCCCCCCCCCCGCGACCCTAATAAGAACAAGCGGAAGAAAATGAATGGATGGATGGATGGATGGCACCATGGGGTTAAGGCTGGCTGCATGTTTGGGGTTGCTGCATGCTGCACAGTAAATTTGGCTCTAATTAGATGCCTCCGTGATTGTTCTTCGAAGACCAAAATTTCTGACCAAATCCTTCAATAAAATATGTATAGAAATGCAGCCCCAAACCTGCTTCGCTGTTAACTTGGCTCAGATTTATAGCTTTCCAGCCACTCAGCATCTGCATTCTCCACCTTGCGTTTAATGTGTACTCTTCGGTCCAGAGCGCCCACTTCTTTTGTTTTCGCACACACGATTATGGCTCCACATAGGAGGAAAATCTTCCTTAAGACCACTTCTGTCCAGACCTTTCAGGGGTGTAGATCAGTGTGACAGCGTCCAGCTGCTTAACATCTTTTGTCCGCTGCTCTCAGTTTCCTTCGTTGTCCACAGCGTTTCCACTCATCAGCTTTGCGCCTCTGCAGAAGAGCTGTGACAGCACATCTGTTCAACTACAAATTATGTTGTCATCAACATCTGTTGGTATAATTGTTTAATTATGGAGTGGGCTATATGGCTCTAAATTCCATACACTTTTTTATTGGGGGGAAAATGGTCCAATATTATATTTCACTCACTTTGGAAATCCAACACGTGATATTTCCAATTGATACAATAATGCAGAAGAAATGTGAGAAGACAACTGTTTTGTGAAACCGCAGCAACATTTTTGCGCGTGCATGTGTGTGTGTGTGTGAGAGAGAGAGAGAGAGAGAGAGAGAGAGAATCAGGGTTATATGGTCAAATTAGACAACAATAAAGAAGAAATAAAAGACAAAGATGGGTCAAGATTGAAACATATTTTGAGATATATTTAAAAGAACACACTCTCCTTGTCCACCATTTTAGAGCCAGAGAAGCAGGTTGATACCCTTTTCTCCTTCCTGTGGTCCTCTGGATTGCTGACTGCTAGTTAGCTTAGCTGCAGTGAATGCTAGCCGCGGGGCATTTGAAAGCTGACTCCAAGATAACAGCAGCTTGTAATCCTCCAGGTTCTTTATAACTAAGAATGTTAAGCACAACCCTAATTCTACCAATGCAGACGAAGTGTTAAAGAGAAAAGTGGACTTCACAACTTTTGAGAGCGTTTGCTCCTGCACCCCACTGCTAATATTCATTGCAGTAAAGCTAACTAGCTAAGCTAACAAGCTAAGATTTGTAATGCACACAGAGAGGATAGATTTAGGTATCTATTTGCTTGCCTGACACTAAAAATGATAGACATTAAGTTTTTTCCCCAAAAGGTGGCATGTCCCTTACAGGCAAATATGTTGTCTCATCTAATTCCTATAAGAAATTGTCTGTTCTGCTATGACTGTCATTAACACCTGGTTTTCTTGAAACCATGTCTACCAAATCCTAATTACTTTGGAGCCACAAAAATATCAGTGGACTTCTGGAATCTATTGCTCACTTTTGTCCAGAAGTCAACATCCTGCCTGTAGGTCCCATATAATGAATTTGAACTACACCTAAATAACCTCTTATCCCACTTTACAATAAAATTCCCAGAGTTCAAATGTGGTAATAACAGTGTTAGCCCAGCCACACACAGTCTTCCCACTCCGGCACACATGAGAGTGAACTTCTTGCGGTTCAAACTTGAACCCTGTCCTACGGTATTATGAGTCAGTTGACTTCCCCTCATACTTGCAAATCCGTTTTACAGTTATGGTGAATCACTGCATTATTCTCTAATTTCTGTGGTGTCCTGCAACTCAGCTAGAGTCATCAATTTATTCAAGGGTTAGTCAAAGTGGATGGGTTCAGAGCCATTGCTCACCAAACTCCTGTCAAACACAGAGCCTTCACATTGTTCCTTTTAAACTCTACAGGGAGCAGCTGGCCGGTGAAGCCAGACTTAATGACAGGACAGAGAGGGGATTTTGTTCCCTATGGGCCATGTGGTGGAGAGTTAAAGGGAAATTCCAGTATTTTTCAACCTAGGCCTTAATTTTCCATGTGTTTGGGTCGAAATGTTTGATAGGTATCAAAATTATCAGGATCAGAATCAGAATTATTGGCCAAGTATGTGCAGTTGTTTGACTGTAGTTTTCCTAGTTATAGTCAAGAGGCAGATAAATGTATACGTCTGCTCATATTTTTAAATGTGTGTAAAAATAGAATGTGACAAGATGACAACACTGCAATGGTGCGTGTTGCAAAGCATACAGAGAGGGCAAAAATGTGAATAAGCGGGTTACATAAACTTCAAAAATATTGGAAATTCCCTTTAAGAAATGGTGCTCTAAACACTATGGGCACTATTTACTTTAAGTCACTCTGAGGTGCCAGTGAGTCAGGGGCATATCCAACCCATTCAAATTAGCAAAACAATAAATAATCTGCATGCAGAGTCTGACAGAAGGCAGACCTCCCTTCTCTAGTATCTCAGGATGCTTTTTATGATCCTCCTGTTATGATTGTCTTTAAGTTAGACTGATACAACTTCATTATGAGTAAAATACCTTGTATATTTCCTCACTTCTGACGCTTCATGACAACTGAAAATATGTCAAATGTAACTAGCCTTTGAGTCCCGTGATTAATTGTTCAACCAATCCAATCTGTTGCGCAAAGCAAGCAAAGTCAGTGTTGGACTGAGCCCCAGAGCCTTTCCTCTCAGCAGCCTGGAACTTTCCAGTGCACAAAACTTTATCTCTTTTGACAATGGGAGTAAAAAAGTCCCGTACGCCCGTTGTGGCTGTTTCTCAGTAAAGTGGCCAAAGCCCTGTCCACCAAGCATGAACTGAAACTGAACAATAAAAGCACAAAAATGTTGTTCAAGTCTTCTCTCTGTCTAATGTTCACTTTTATTTTTAAGTAAAAGAGGCATTTCTAAGAGATCCTTACACACCAGTCAGCTTGTAACAAACAGGCATCGAGTTATGAATGTGAACTTTACCTTGGAGTCTCAAATGGAATTTACGAGGTTATGACAAGCAAACGGATCAAATATAATTCTGTCTGAATTTATGGAGGTTAGGTTTCGCCCCTGTAACCATTCCACCATAATCTCACAACACCATCGGTACAGCTGGCAGATTATGTATGAGGTCCCGAAATAAAAGTCAAAGCTTCAGTTTATTGTTCTGCGTCACTCTGCTTGCGCATATCCACAAGAAGTTCTTCAAAAGATGGCGGATCAATCCTGGGTGGCCTGGGTCTAAAGGTCATTCCTGGGAAGTGATGGGAAGTAACGGTTTGTAACCATTTACTCAAGTTCTCACTTGAGTGGGCATTGTAATTTCAGCACTATATGGTGCTGCATACTTCCACCCCACCATATTTAAGAGGACTACTTTGTAGGATTTATTTGACAGCTTGTTAGAAGTTTTTAGATGAAGATTTTACTCGGTGCTGACATGACAAGCTTTTGAAATACAAGGCATTGCTACAGCTTAAACCTGAAGCTTCCAACATTTTTGGCTTCTGAATCTTACAAATAGCAGCAGGCAGTGTCAGATGTCTATGAGTTGTTAACAGCAGATTTTTCTCTGTAAATTTCTCTCACGGTGGTCAAATGATTGGGCTTCTCAGGATATAAAACTGTCTATCAAGTAATTCAAACTAGGAGCAGATGCTGATTACACATGGATGCTTCTTTATTAATGATGTCATCTTTAATAATTTATCAGACAGAGAGAGCAAACCAGTACATTAATACTTTAACTATATTTTGCTGCGAATGGTTATTTGTATTGTAGAACTTTCCATGCAGGAAATTGCTGTATTGGTACTTTTACTGTAGTAAAGCTGACATATCTGGACCCTCACACATCATTTAAAAAGAAAAGTTTTAAAAAGCGGTCATTGAGAAATTTAATCTTGACTTTCAGAATGGACAAATGTTCCAAAAACATTTAAACGATAAATAAGTGAACGGTTATTTAAACTCATCCTTCAAGAAAACGGAGGCATTGCTTAAAGTCCAAGTAAGTAAGTTATACTTTATTTTCAAATTGTGCAAAAAAAAAAAAAAAATACAGAACCCATCCAACACCTGTATAAAAAATACTGAGATAAATTCACACGTTGTTTTTAATCATCACCTTGCTGCATAAATGATTATTCAGAGACAAAAAAAAAAAATCATTGTATTTATTTACATGTCCCATAACTTTACAAAACCCATGGTACTTCCCATTAAAACGGCTGTATAGTAAAGACCTAAATGCCTAGCATAGCGACAGGACTGAGGTAGAATAAAGAAATAAAGCTGAAATACATTTGAAGGAAGAGATTTACTGAGTCATTATTCCTTGGCTAGGTGTTTGTGTAATTTGGCTGTTGTGTCTTTATCCTGATGATTGATTAACATGGCCATTACCCTCAAGGAAGTAAATGTTGGAGTGACAGCGATTAATGGTGTTATTGGTGTGTTTGGCTACATTTACTGAAACGCCTCAAAAACTGGACTTTTTCATTTGTTTTACCCAGGAATGCTTACTATGTTTCTTCTGTGCATTGAAGTGCTGCTGCAGAAATGTGGGAATGTGTGGAGAGATGACGTCATAATCGGGGCTGTGACCCTGGCAGCAGCGCTGAAATCCAGTATCATAAAAGACATTACACGTGTCTGATTCTGTATTTAACTGTCAGCTGTTAAAAGTGCATAAACTTTGATGATGAAAGCGTTCAAAAATTATTCCTACACACCTAAAATATGGCCTGATTGCTAAATACTGTGTCTGACACATTCATCTGTCCTAGGTGAAGGAAAAGGAGGGATATGTTTATATCTCATTTAGTCACAGGGAAGCGTAGGAAAAGAAGAATTAGGCAACAATAAATACAAAAATGCCATATATATCTGCTGTCTGATTGTCATTAAATACATCCACACTATTGCCCCCATCCTTCAGACCCGTCCTCGTCAAACTAACACGAGCGAACAGAATTTTCTCAACATCACCTCCTCATGTGTGAAGCCACACATGCTTTTATAATATAAAGACACGATATCCATGCTGCCTGTAAACACACATCCATTCACCACTGATCCTTCCTTTTAACTTATAAATACAATTTAGACTCTGATTTGGCTTCACAGTCTAAATCATCGAGAGTAGAAAAGTTACGGTTATCCAGCTGAGCAGAAGAAGGCAATAAAATAAGATTAAACATACAAAAACGTTAATATATGGTACTCCATTTTTAAAACAAACAAAATATCATATATTCTGTACACATTGATTAAATAAAGTGTGATCAGTATACATTCCTGTGTATGAAAACCAAATTAAAAATTATCATAAGAACATCAATGTAAACATAATGTGTCTAACTTGAGTCTAAATCCAGCACCAGCTGTTCATAATTTATAGAAACATTCGGTATTCACAGATTAAACATGTTTAAGAAATATCGCGATCTGGAGTTTTTGGAGAATGTCTTTTAGTGGGCAGCTGCTGTGAATTAACTCGAGGGGAAAGTCTCTATGAATCTGTTGAGACACTTCTGATGAAGACGGAGACGGATGAAGGACCTGGGATCCAAACTCTGGGCACTTCCTGCTCTTCAAGAGCAACTGAGGTGACTCTGTTGGTTTTTGGAACTCCTAATGGACGCCTCACTCCCTCACAGCGAAGACACGGAAGGAACCTCCCTCTGTGTTGCTCTTGCTACAAATGGAGAGAGGACATGATACGTTTGTGAGTAACTGAGAGGGGTTCAGCATATTACTTCTTATATTTTAGTCTCTAGGTAGATTAGGCTCCAATAAACAGTGGAACATATTGATTTTATTGTAGTATTATGTAATAAGAGGCCTCATTCATTAAATATCATTATGCACAAACTTGTACACAAGAATTTTTGTAGCCCTCATTTCCGTCTTACAGACAGGATCAGCAAAGCCCGACAGGTATTTGGAACTTTCAATCACCCTGGCTTGTAAAGGCTGAAATATTACAAGAGGATCTCAATCGATGTCTGGCTCAAGGAGTTATAAAAAGCAATCAAGCTCTGAGTCCCATGTGGCCAACTTCGCATTTCAGATTTCCAGTCTTGAGCATCAGCAAAAAGAAGCATGATCACACCGATTAGATGTCAGGATTGTTATTTCCTGAGATATAACAGAGACACAGTAGGCCGACTCTTAGTGAACCGAGCCCTGCACACACCGCATGAACTTACACCTGTAAGTCTGCAGTTAAGTCTTGTCCCACCAGCAGCTAAATCCATTAAAAAGTATGCAGTCGTTGTGCCCACATTTTAGGAAAAAACATCCGCCAAATGGCCAAAAAAATGGCATCATGACTCGCTTCAACTTATAGAAGTCTTTGCTGTTTTTCTGCAGCTTACAGCTGCTATACAGCAGCGTGGGCGGCAGTGTGCAGCACCCAGGGACCAACTGGAGAGACCTTGAAGCTCTGCCATGATCAATAACCATGACAGGCTGTGCAACTGGTATCAGATCACAGATAATTGTCCATATAGAAAAGCACCTACTAGGTGGTTAACAGCATTTACATCTCCCCTCGAGTAACCCGATAGGCCGTGATTACTTCAGCAGGGTCCAGTCCAAACTGCCCAACCAACCGCCTTGATGTTGGCACAAGCGACGGACTTTCACTCAGGCGTTTACTGACCTCCTAGCCCAATGCCCTAAGAGAGGCCTTTTGCAGTTCTGCTGCAGATTTCATAGCAGTCAGACTGGTCTGATTATTTGACCATTCAGCACTTTGCACACTCAATTGAAATGCCTGAGTAAAGTAAGCAAAGATCCCATGTGTGGCCCGTCCACACACCAAACCACACCATTACTCTTACATCCCCACATGCCTGCAGAACTGCCCACAAAGAGCTCCCTCGCCTGAATTTGGTCCTCTGGAACCGGCCACAGACATGAGAGGGATGTGAGAAACATGGCGTGCATGCAAGGAACCCACTACACATCGCACATAAATCAAGATACGGTAAATAGAAGAACATTTCTCAAACATATTTTGGATTCTCTGGTCAAATATTCCCATAATTTTACAAGGTTTTCTTTATTGTGCTTCCAGTGGTTAGATATTTAAGCTTAAGCTGAGTCTTGTATTGATTTTATATTATATTTAATACCTTTTTAAATTAACTTCAATTGAATTTAGAACTCATCCCATGTGGTCCAGGCATCCAGGTTCAGTGTCAATTCTTAATCATTTCTTTTAGCCTGGTTCCAGACCTCCCAGAATGACCACACGCACCTCAAATTTGTTCAAATAGGTCTGGTGTTGCGTTTCCTCTGGATCGGTTAGGTGAACGGCCTTTAAGTGTCGTTATTATTTCCCTTACAAGTCTCAACGCACCACCTGTCCACCCATCCGCCTCCTCGCTGCACCGTAGCTGCGTCTCAGCGGGCCAAACCGAGCGTTGTTAGACGAAACGGTCTTGTCTACCGAGGGTCTCCTTTTTTAGCATCATCAGCTGTTGCTGCCCTTACACTTCTGTCATGAGACTCTGCTCCGCTCACCTCGCAACCAGCAGCAGACAACAAAAGCCGAGAGTTCTGTAGCTTAGCCGAAGCCCATTGTTTTTCAACATTTGAATTGTTCGAGTCCACTAATTCAATTCGAGAGGAGACTACACTATCACTGTTTCATCAGGGGATCCGAGATTCTCTGATTTCAGGAAAAGTCAACCGAATTACTACCTTTGAAATGGGACAAACTTGCACTGCTGCTGTGATGCATTCGACCTTCAAATGCAGTCTTGAAACCAGTCACAGCCCCTGAACGTGCTGGTATAGATAAGTACAGACACTCGATAGGTTTCTATCTGAAAGTGTTGTCAATTTTAACTGAATTTCCTCTCTAAATGAAACTTAATTCACTTTCATGGAAAAGTTTTCTCCGTCTCCTATTTAATGCATCAGTTCTCTTTTTCTTTCTGAATTTAGCCGATTTCATTAACATTCTCTTCAGAGATGCTTCGGAGCACAACAAAAACTCCTGATGGTTGTCGTCTCACTCGCTCCCTCTCGTTTGTGCTTGTTTGGGTGGAGAAACTTTAATTGTAATTAGAGTTGAATATGCAGAGAATAAAACACCAAATCACATTTGAGGATTATAAAGGCTTTTTAACTTCAAGATCAAGTCACGAGATGTTTGGCATCATGGAAGGATTCATAATGAACTCATGCGATTACACCCCACAATCTACAACCAGTGTTTTAAAAAAAAATCCACTGATGATCTTTTTTATCATTATTATTATGCATTATGACAGTCCAACCGTGGCAGTGCTCTTACTCTTTTACTAACATGTTGCTGGCAAACACATTCCCTTATTTCTAACTGATAGTTTACACTGGAACTGAGGAGACTTTGTGGTTTCACAGCAGCCAAATGGTTTCTTGTTGATGGAAGCCATCGCACACCATGTCAAAACAGGACTTTCTAGACACGGCCCCTTAAAAGTGAGATTGTTAGGAGCCAAATCTAAAAAGAATGCATGTCTAGAACTCGCAATGGTGAGCTGCACATCTTTAAAAAAAATAGACAATCGCTTAAAAGAAGTGTCATACCTTTCAGATTGGATGCCATTTTTCAAGACGCCAGCATAATTCTTTCTCTTGTCCAGTGGTAGGACATCCACAACTCCTCCATCTGCTTTGATGACTCCAGCATGGATGGCTGCTTTACAAATACTGGAGCTCTGTGAGGAGAAAGCATGGCAGTAAATTTAGTACATGAAGAGAGACAAAAGGCAGGTGGCAGATTAATGGGAAACATTTTATGAGCACAGAAATTATGTGAATCGTAGCTCTCACAGTCACCAGATCACAACCCAGCTTTCCATCATCAAAATTAGTAAATATCTTTCGGAAGGTCTGTCTTCAACCCTCCGGGAGCAATCCAGAAACCCGTAGGATCGATGTCAAGCCTCATTGAAAGCTTTGTGACGGCTGGTGGTCGCTCAGCAACTTTCTATAACTTTTTATGTTGCTTTTTCCTTTAATTTGTCCCCCGTCAGCACACACACACACACACACACACACACACACACTGATACGCTCACAGATGCGAGCAGTTGTTCCACAGTCTGAGCCAGAAGTCTGTCTCCAACACAACAGACCACGATCTCTTATCAACAGTCTGGAGCAGAATCGTTCATTTCTAGTCCAAACACAGATCACGCTGTCCGTACACTCCTCCGATCACTCGAGACAAAAGTTTTATGTCTCATATCGATCCGACATCCAACTAAGCTGTAGAAATACATTCCTGGCCAACTTTGCTATGAGCCACATGTCTCCCGGATTTGTGACAGCTGGTATGTAAGCACTGATAGTTTGGGTTCTCTAGCCAGCTGGACGTCATCTTGGGTCAGTCTCATACATGGTGGAAGCTTGTTACATAATCCACATACACACTATGTGACCGTGTCAGTTGGAAACTCCTAAATTAGCTGACAAATTTATATCTGGATGGTGCATCACAGTGAGCCATCACCCTTTTTTAACACAGTTTTGGTGACACCGGGAGAAATGATGCATGAATGATTCTTCCTAAACGCCTATCTGTCAGGGTCTTCCATCTCTCAGGCACAGTTAACCTGCTGGGAGTCTCTAGATAGGTCCCACATTGGGCAAGGACTCAGCTGACTGACGGCATCAACTCCTTCTGTTACACCAAGTCCTCAAGTCGATCCGCTCAGATCTTCTTCCTTTCCCCTTCCCCATCCCTGACTCCATTGCTTAGATATTCCCGCACCCACTCTAGGCCTCATCACCCTCTAAAAGTTTACACATCTCTTCACCTTTCCCCTGTTGTGCTTTCTATGTCAACTACATTTAATTACTAATATTTTCCTGGCAATTTCAAGGTTTACCTCGTCATTACTTCCATTCTCTCTGAGTCACATTGTGAAGAGCTTTCCAGAGCTACCAAGTCTCACTAAGTCACTTTAACTTAACCAGACCCAGATATCGCTCCCCAGGAAAACAGATGAATTTCTGTTTTAAGTAGGACAGACCTGGATGGTGTCTGTGATCGGTGTGTGTGTAGCAGTGTATTACTCACGTCTGTATAAATATTGTTCCCAATCACTGGTGACCAATACGAAGGCTGAGATTTGCAGTCGGCTGGACAGAAGATTCTGAGGAACCAATAAGACGAGAGGGTAGTAGTCATAGAAAAACTGTGATTTTAAGGTCACTGAATCCCTGAATGAAGAAACATTTCTGTCAAATTCACAACAATTCACAAAAGACACTTCTGGATTTGTTTGTTATCTACGTCTACATCTTGACTCTGTCAGGCTTCAATGGGAAAAATGAAATCTCTGCTGCCAATCAAGTTCTAGAGAGGAAGGTTGTTGAGTTGCTAAAACCTCATCAAACCTGAGTTTTTGATATACTTTTTTCATTTTTGTCTGTTTGGTCATGGATATTTGAGTAGTTAAGTATGAAATGTGCTTCATTTTTATGGCTGATTATTGTACGCGGTAGCAGGTGGATGTGATGAGCACCTTGGACAGTTTGAAGAGGGCTTTTTGAAGGGGCAGATTTCAGCAACTGTGGTGTAGCAATCCACTGACATTTCTGTTACACAGAGAGGAAAGAAAAAAAACGTGAACGTGTTGCTAAGTGAGTGAATGTACATGCAATCACGTCTCACTGAAAAAATACACGTAAGTACCCACTTACCCTCCACTTTGGCCACCACAAATGCATTTCCTGGTTTATATTTACTGTAAAAGAAAATATATATCAATGCTTTAAGAAACAGAAAAATGCAAAATTGCACTAAATCTGGATCCCAGAGGACAGGAACTGTGTTCTTCTAGACTAAAAGCGCATAGACGTCTACCTCAAAGACTCGATGCCGTTTTTTGTGGCTCTGACAAAGAAAGGAAACTTGTCCATTCTTGTGACGTCTACGACTCCACCATTGTTGTCCATCACGCCAAAATGGATCGCAGCACGGCAAATACTTGATTGCTGAAACAGTAAAAAGACGGACTCTTGTAAGTGTTTGCTGATATTATAAAAATGTACATGACGTGAAAGTTTTTTCTTTCTTGCTATAAGACTCACCACATCATAATAGAGAGTTCCCCAAACTTTTCCTTTTTTATTCAGGCAATTAGCAGGACACTTAAATCTGCAGAGTTGGAGAAAGTTTAGACACGAGTTGAAACTGAGGGAAAAGGGGAATGAAAATGAAACTGATTAGACGTCAAAATAAGAAATCTGACCTGTTGCAGGTTGCTCCTCTGCACTTATCTCGCAGTCTAGTCTCGCACTTGATGTTTTGAGCTGCGAGACGCAAAGATAAAAACTAAGTGATGCAACGTGAGACAATATGAGAGATTGTAGTGATGTGTAATTGTTGCTGTAGCTACCCAGGAAAGCGTTAGTGGGAGTCTTTGAAGATGGGGTGGAGGGCTTGGACGCTGGTTTCTTCGGAGGAGAGGGTTTGGGTTTTGGTGCTGGTTTAGCGGTGGTGCGTGGCGGCAGCGGCACCTGAGGCTTCTCTACCTCATTCATGTCCTCTGTCTCTGAGCGCTGAGAGTCTATCAGATGAACAAGCAGAGTCCAGGTTGCTAATGTATTCAATATCAACGTTTCTGGGTGCAAACCATGCGGCGTTGCTCACCTTTGTAACATAGATTATTCCTGCATCCTCCTCCATAGCTGGGGGGGCACTGGGAACAAGGGCGGCCATGCTTGTATGGGGCCTCACCGATCCAGTTGCCTCTGCAGGAGGGCACAGACAGGACAGGTTGACGAAAGTCTGACTTTGTCATGACTAAAGCATGGCTGGGCTCGTGGCCTTGAAATGACTTCAATTTGCCTGTGGTCAACACACCTACGAGTCATTAGTCCCAAAGACTAATAAAAACCCTCCTCGTTGTCTCTCAGGCGATTACATCCTGTGGGCTGTCTGGAAAACAAGCGCCTGCTAGGCTCTTATTTTTCTTTCCCTTTGCTTTCATTTTTATTTTTCTATTCTGACTTCAGGAGGAATTTTAATGGCCCCAATATGTCATCCAGTGTCTCAGACAACTGGTGCAACAGGCAGCAGCTCATAGATGAAGTATATTAGAAACATCCACTGTAGCATTTGTGAAGGAGGAAAAAATGTAAACAAGCATTCAGAGAGCAAAAGGTATTGATGCATAACAGAACATGGAGGAATACTGAACTTACTTTGGGGAATAGTTGCACACGAGGTAAACGGCGTTCTCCCACACTTCCCCCCACACGTTCATCCTTGGACACACATGCACAGCACAGCCGACTCGGTTAGTAGTTGCCCAGACCACCTGTAAAGAATGTCCAGTGTTAGAACAAACAACTGATGAACGAAAGGACACATGTGGCAGGGTAAACTATAAAATCCCCCCCCCCCCAAAGTCTCACAGCTCCATCAATCATTCCAGAGGAAGCAACTAGATTGGCAGCTAAAATTAATGAGGCCACTGGGACTTTGTGGAGCGCGTGGTCTGTTATTCTGCCCCAGTCAAACGCTCATCACGTGTGAACACGTCGGGATATAATCAAGATCACTCTCATCATCCACTTAATACTGGAAAAAAATGTCAGTTTTCAATATCTCACTCAGAGTGAGTAGAAGTCAGCATATTGTCCAGGGCAAAATAAAATGCCTTATTAAACGGAAAACTGCTGCTATGGTGTTACAGATGAATGATGTGCCACTTGATGGCGAATACAAGCCAGCGTGTTCCAAAACTCCTCCTCACTTTCCTCCCATCTCTCAAACATGTGTGCTCTCCCTCCTCAGGAATGTTCGTGTTTTTCCTGGTATAGTTCGAGGCCACTGGAACCATTGAGTCAGCACACAGACTGATGTGTGCTGGTAGTTTAACCGAGAGTAACTACAACTACAGAGGGTCAAACCTCTCCCCAGCCCAAGTGCTTATAGGAGATGACTGCATCTTGACGGCACATACACCGGCACTTTTAGCAGAAATGAAAAGTCAAAAGAAGGGGAAGATGCTCAGATTTGGTACTCTCCCCTCTCTGCAGCATCTTCACAAGAATCCAGGTCAAGCGGTGAGGGATGTCTGGTGTGTCTGGGAATGACTACCAGATGGCATAGATCAGGTTTCAGGGTGAGGGGAGAGGGAGGAGTCTGGATGTTTCTGTAAACTCATCGCAGCAGCAACAAAGTAAAGTCTGAGCCGAGAAGCATCCAGATTTGGTTCTATTTTGTGGAGTTTTTTATTTTGTGTTCTTGCCCGCCCCTCACTTCCTGTCTCTGTTGCCCACTCTACATGACGTCAACATCGTTGTATTCACTGTCTGTAAGTTATTATATCCGTTCCAGCCTTTAAACTTCCCTGAACCTCAGTAACTTTGTCCATAAATGCTGTGAAATATGCAAGGAGAGGAAAGTCCTCACTGAGCGGCATGTTCTCTATCCAACAGATAAATGAATATAAATATCCTACATACAGCAGAGACATGAGACAGAGACATGCTGCTCAAAGGAAGTGGGGGAATATGACTTAAGTCTAAAATTAGACTTCCCAAACGGGGAGCTTTCTCTTCAACAGAACCTTGCAAAACATGATCAGGATAAGAGTGAGGTCGAGGTCATATTCACAAAACTACCTTAAGAGCAAACTTCCTCTCAAATGTGTAAATACTGTATAGAGTAAGTTGAAATGTTAAGAAAGGCTGCACTCGTCCAAAAAAAAAGTCTTAAGTTTTTCTTGATTTTTCATTCAAGAGTACATTTAGGAAGAAATGAGGTTCTTTTAAAGGATCTTAAATTGTATCTTCATCATCTTTAAGGGTGGTCAACTGACAGGCTGAGTGAAGGTAAATGTAACTTTTCCACTAGAATATTAAGGTCCTATAATTTGATCTGATCAGTTCATGAAGTCCCAGTCGCGATTTTAAACTAGGCTGCATAAATAATCAACGATGTGGACATAGGTCTGCTGTGATGAAACATTTCCAAAAGTGAACTTTTTAATTGTAGCTTCACTGTTTCCCTTATTCGTTGAATAGTCTAGACTCCCAGAGGAAATTATGTTTGTTTACAACAACAGCAAAATGTTCAATGCCCCATTCATGAGAGTTCAAGCTGCAACTCAATAAGCAGCACAGGGCTAGCAGACAGAGCACGCGAGGGTTCGACCACACCACTTCAATGTGTAACCAGTTGATGAGTTTTAAGCACTGCATTTCTTATTTATCTTGAACTGGTTTTTAGACCTGGCCCCTGTTTCTAAAACCCCCTACCCAAGCTTCACACACTCTCTTACCTGTGTGTAATGGGTGCACATGGGCCCCGAGCAGCGTTCTGGACACCAGGGGTTGCACTCTTGGGGGTAGGGATAGGTGTAGTCTTTCACTTCATCATACCAGGACTGGACATGGAAGGCAGGAGAGCGGTATCTGTAGCACAAACAAACACACACACACACACACACACACACACACACACACACACACACACACACACACACACAAAGTAAGCTCAGTCACCTATCACTCAGGTACCAGGGGCAAAAGGGAAATATGGGAGGGAACTGCCAGGTGCTCTGGCTAGACTTGTGAAACACTGCATGAACCTCCTCCTCTTCTTCCTTCAGGCCTGAAATGACGAGTCTGATTTTGTACCAGCACACAGAACATCTGCTCCCGTCCATAACAGGGGAAATAAAATCAGGTTTAAAAAACAAAGAATCAAAGCGAATCCAAACATGGCTCCACTGCCTAACAAATCAGTTCAAGCCCATATTATAAACATCGCTTTTTACGGTACTGAAAAGTGCTGAGCTTCTAAATGGAGAGTAGAGGGGGAGTGGAAAAAAAGGACGGCACACTGGGTTTGCTGGCGCAGGAAGAAAAGAGGGGGAATAGGGAGGGAGGGAGGAAGGGAGGGAAGGAAGGGTTTGTGAGAATGAGAGCAGATTCCTGGAATGGCACCTGCTGCGATAGCCATACACTGTCACACACAGAGGACTACTGTGTCTGGTGTCTGCATGGACACACACACACACACACACACACACACACATACAGGTTCACAAATATCCACCTGAATACAAGAACTTGGGTTCACTCTGCATGCTAAGATTGTTTTAAAGAAGTAGATCTATTTACAGCATCACTGTAGTTTACCGTCAACTACTCGCTGTTGCAGCATTTGCCAGATCAGCAGGTTCGATAATAAAAAAGTGAAGAAGTATATAAAAAGTTTAAATGAGTTTAACATATGAATGAGCGTTCCATATATTCAAGCCTTCAACAAACGAGGTCACACAGTGCTCATTAAGCTCATCAAATATCTGCACCTCACAGTAGAAGGAGTTCACTGGAACGATGCCCACTGAGCATGCTCAGTAAACAAAACATGTCATCCAGAGACATACACTGGCAGAGATGGCTACTTCCTGTTTGCCCTCAACTCACTAGAGAGTGGATGAATGATGTAACTGTGCAGCTCTTCTAACTTTCCCAGTGTTATCAGTTATCGATGGAGCGGGTTCAGGCAATCACTTGACCACAGGGGCCGTAAGAACTGTCACTGCCCGAAGAAGAAAAAGTTATTCTCTACAGCTTTAATTACGTTTGCAGTGTGTCACTTGTTTTAATTCATCCAAACTAACATTAAAAAAGTCTCAAGCGGGTCACAATTTCACGGTTAAAAGATAAAACATCTGACAGCACAATACTTGTTGGTGCATCTCACCTGCCCCAGTGAACGGCCAGGTTCTGTCCGATCGACATGAGCAGGTCCTGGGGCCCGTGATCCCACTGACACTCCTCTGACCAGAATGTGGCCGACCTCTCCAGCTCCTCGTCCCATTCCTGCATAGCATCAGAACAGGTGAATTCATGAAATAACCTGCTGCATTCACCTGTTGCATCATGATTAGAGCAGAAGAATCCTGGTTTTGTTCTGACTCCCACCGCAACCTGTTCAAGACCTGCCCTTCCTTCCTCCCCCCGTGAGCTGAAACTGAGCTGGATACAAACACAACATCAACCTTAGACAGTGACAATTGAGTGGGGCAGCTGGCGCCTGGCCCCAGTCCGCTACAAATCTCCACCAATCCCAGTTGAATTATCCACATTTCCTGAACGGGTTCCTTCGAGCAGCGAAGAGGGTATGAAAGCGGAGAAGACACCTGACTCCCTCTATGGAGGGTGGGGGTGGGGGGGCAGCATACAACATGGCCCCTCAAAAGCACATCTCCTCAGTAAATTTCCAGCCTTTTGGTGGTCGCTTACAAATGCACACACAGACACCACTGTAACCCCAAACACCCGTACAATAACACTGACACACACACGGCCTGTTCACTGGAATTTGAGAAAGCACTGGGCAGAGTAAATCTTCAGACACTTTCCTACTCGGCTATAACCACACTCCTGAGACAACTTTATGGACCTCAGAGTTTTCAGTAACCTTCTGTGAAGAATAATTCCTCTTCTACTTGACTCCTTGATGTGCCTTAAGTCTCTCTTTAGCCTAATTCTCTCTGTCCTCCACTGACCCAGCACTCGGAGCCGTTTCCTAGCAGGACAGACTCAGCATTATTATCCTGCTTGTAAAAGACCTGCACAGCAGGCTGCTAATAGTCCACCATCATGACTGCATGTTTCCAGCTGAGAGAAGCTTGTTTTTATTGAAGCAACAACACTTTCTGAAGGAGTTTTAAACCCTAATCCCCACAGCTGAGTATTGCTGCTGACACATTACATTTACTTTCATGTCTCATTAGAACAATAACTGGTGGTAATTGCAGTCATGTCTCACCATGACCTCCATGTTGGAAGATGTGGGGTAAACGGAGCCTCTCAGCTTGTTGTGCAGCTCAACGATCTCCTCGCGGTCCGACCAGCGGATAGATCTTCTGGTCCTGTTGGTGTGGGTCTTACTGGGACTGTCCTGACCCGCTTCATCCTCGTAGCGGCTAAGCAGCTGCCGGAGCTCCTTGGAATCAGGTAGGAAGACAGAGGATGAGTCTCTGATGCACAGTAGCAGGAGGGAGAGGACGGGGATCCAGGCCGTGACAGCACCGGGCATCATGGCAGCGTCTGGGTTGGAAGTTCAGGCTGCAGTCGACAGTTTTGATGTGTGGATGTGCTCCAGACAGAACCTGCAGAGAGGAAACGTTTAATGAGTCTCGCCTTGCTGTGGGAAGCAGGCAGAGTGCTAAAAGAACATCCTGATGCAATTACAGCGTCAATCTAATACACATGCACACAGGTTTCACTGTATTAACAGAAGGAAAATCAAACCAAGTCATCCAGCAGTGATCAGGATGGGTTAAAGAATCCCTACAGACATATATAATAATAATACATATAATTCCTGATATAAATCCCTGTGCGATGTCATCATAACTGCTCATAGCAGCAGGTCGCCTGCTCTAACTGCATTGCTCTTTGTCCACTCAGCTTATTCAGTTTGCAGTTGATGAGTAAAAACAGTTAATGGGGAAACTTTGTGAAGCTTTTCAACTATCCATCATGTTTGATGCTATCCCAAGGGCTGTTCCTAATAATCTACCTTCAGTAGCTGTTAAAAAAAAATCATTATGCTACAATGGACATAGTCCAGTTCAGAACATGAAGGTTCTATTGTTTATAATACATTATTGTCCTTCGTGTCATGTGACCACGTGAGAAACCTTCAAGTTACTGCATTGTCTTATCAAAACATATTGATCAGCTTCAATTATTCTCCCACAGACAAAAAAAAAACAACCTAACAAACTCATTCACCTAACAGTTTAGTCAACTAAGAAGAAGTCAGAAGGAGATTACTGCACTGCACTCTCAGCTCAGGTGGGAAATATTACTCTGTCTTTACAATACTCTTACTGTTATGTACAACAGAGTAATAAAAGCCCTTCATGATTATCTAGTGATGCTCTCGGATTATTCTCAAGCCAGGCTGAGCAGCAGGGTGGGACTTTGGACCCGAGTCCAGTCCAGTTTGACTCCTTGCTGAACCATCAGTGCATTCCTAACACATCCCAGGTCAGTAATCTGTAATCAGCCCTGCTTTTGACCCCAAGAGGGAGGACATCTCAGGTTTTAGAGAGACCAAATATCTCAAAATCACAGACTTTTACACAGAAAGAGGACCAGTCAGAGAGTGTGATCAGAGAAGAAAGAGAAAATAAACAAGCTGCAGCTCGCGCTGGTTGCTCTTATCCTTGAATCCCTTCACCTCTTTCCCTCAGGCTGAAAAGGCGGCTTGAGGTCTGGCACCGGCTCTGTGTCAACATAATGTGCCAGCTCTGGGCACAGTGAGCCAGCGGGCAGCTGAAGCACCACACCCTGCTCCTCTCTCTCTCTCTCTCTCTCTCTCTCCCCCTCTTTGTGACCCCCCCCCCCCCCCACTAGCTCCTCTGTCTGGGCCCTTCTCATGGTTCTTCTGAATTTTATACCAGAGTGACAGACAGAGCTGAAGGGCCACACGTTCATATGCACGTTGCCCTGCCCATGGGAGCTTCTGCCATTGGAGGACTGAAGAGGGACTGACCTTCACTTCACCTCCACACCATGTACACACACCTCAATAGGATTTAGATGCCTTAACACAAAGGCTTGCATCTCAAGGAGGTAGAAACACTGGCATTATAACGTTTGAACTCTTCAGAGCTTCTGATCTCATTTCCTGAGCAGAGTGTGACTGCAAACTCATCATGAATAGTAATATTGTGCAGTAGCTTGGTGTCAAACCCAGCCGAGTATCTGTGGTTAGAGTTCTGTGTAACAGCACTACACTTCAGGCTCGAAAGCAAGGAACAAATTAAAAGCAAAACTGCAACTTATTTCCGTGTGAAATATTCAATAGCGTCGCTCACCTCCGCTTCCCTCTGTTAGTATCCAGTTGCTGGTGCGTTTCGGCGCACGGAGCAGTTTCCTCTGGAGGAGTGGATCTTATTCCCGCGTGAGAGGACCCGACTGCTGCTGCTGCTGCTGCTGAAGAACGTAGGAACTGTGTCTGCCTCGGAGCTGCTCGGAGAGCCTTATATAGAGAAAGGACCCCTCAGGACCGGAGGAAAAAATGACTGTCTCTCCTTACTCCCCCACTGGCCAGCCTCCCTGGAGGAGGCGATGTTCTTGGCGCACAGCGCGCCGTGTGCGCAGCCTCATGTCAGCAGATAATCTTCCATCACCGGCTTGTCAAACGACTTCGAGCCCCATCTTTGAGTCACGTTTCAAGGACAGTTAACACCAACACACGCGTCCTCTCCCAAGCAGCCTTCAAACATTACAGCTGGCAGAAGAGGAACCGAACTGAGTGACTCTCAAGTACAAAAACTATGGTGATGATAAATTAGGCGTTTTAAAAGGGGATGATTGGTGTAATATCTTCCTCGGAGGATAAATGTTAAACTAGAGGTATTATTTTCTGGCTGTCAGTGATTCTAAATTTACTGTATTTATTCTTTCATTACCTTAACAGCAGACGCGATCTATGGTGTAAGTTTTAAAGGCGCAATCCGCCCCATTCAGACAAAATTCAGTATTTCAAATCAGTTAATACATCTTCATTGGATTCAGAGAGTAAATCTGGTGCAACATTTAAAACAAGGGATGACAATAACACACATAAGTATAACAGTGACAGCATTTCATTCAATTTAGGAAGTATAATAAGTAGGAACAAGAGCAGATATGCTCGGAGAGCTAGTGAAGGTGATCCGTATGTCCAAGTGTCCTTATGGCTGAAACTCCCCTGGTATATTTGGTGAGAGTTGAACTTCCTGAAATAAAAACTATCTCACTTGAGCTCTGGAAGAGCTGGAGTACTTCCCAGTGTATTACCAAGCCTCTGACACGTTTGCTTTATGAAAAGAAAGAATCGATCGTGATCATAAGAGACTCAAGTTGTGGTGGTTTGAACGGAGGGAAACAGTCGGTACAGCACTGTCGCCTCACAGCAAGAAGGTTCAGAGTTTGAGCCCCGGCTCCAGCTCGGGATCTTTCTGTGTGGAGTCTGCATGTTCTCCCTGTGTGGGTTCTCTCTGGTACTCCAGCTTCCTCCCACAGTCCAAAGACATCAAGAGGGGACGAGGCTGATTGATACTCTAAATTGACCGTAGGTGTGACTGTGAGAGTGAATGGTTGTCTGTCTCTGTGTTGGTCCAGTGATGGACTGGTGACCTGTTCAGGGTGAACCCCACCTCATGCCTGAAAGCTGCTGGGATAGGCTCCAGCCCCCCCAAAATGGATGGATGGATGGGTGATCACTAGATACAGTTTTCCCTTGAGAAACCATGAAAACAAATAGCTTCAGAAACACAATTACCCATTATAACACTTAAAATCGAAATAAAATATTACTTTTGAGAAGTTCCACTGTATTGATTCTGCAGAATCCTTTTAAGAAATTAGAAAGCTTCTGCTTCTTCAGTTGAGGTCAAAAACCTGAAGTGTCAGTTGTATGAGAGCAAATACCATCTGGGTCCCAGGGGTGATAAACCAGAGCTGACAGCACCATGAGCATCATCTTTTCTATAAACAGGCACAGGTCACATCTCCTCAATGTGTTGTGACCCAAATATTTCACATTTTCTTTCACCGTGAGCTTGATTTCTGTGTGCAACATCTCAGATAGTCACAAGAACACAGTCGCTCAGAAGGAATGCCATCAAGCGAAGCCTCAGGCGGATCGTCTTGCCACAAGTACTCAGTTAAAATACATGTTTAACAGGAAGTCTGGACCATCGTGCATCTGCTTTCTCTCTTCAGGGTCCCACAGAGATGCTCTCAGAAGTGATATGACAGAAGAAAAGAAAAACTAGAAGATGGGGGATCGTGCTTTTCTTTAATTCCTAAGTGTACCGAGTCATGCTCTTCCAACAATCCATCAGCAGTACAGTTAGCAGTACTGTACACGTGCTCGACAAGGAAAATATGGTTTAACACACATGTCCGGGTGAATCTTTTAAAGACAAGTTTGTTAATGTGTCGATAAATCCAAAACAAACCAGCAGTTTATGTACATCATCGTCCAATATGTGGAAAGTGTTTGTCTCTCCTCCACGAGCATCATGTGTAGAGCTGAAATGGAGACAGTGTGTAGGGGGTTGGGGTGTCAGACTCATGCAATCCTGTATATATCCCAACTCTAGCATGTGTAGATCCTGCAGTGCCCCATTCACAATATTTAGCAATCGCCATGTACGTGTTGACGGTGTTCTTATCCTCGGGGGAGCGTTTGCTTCTAGGAAAGATTATTCAGGACTCTACTGCATCATCTGATGAATAATTCATCAGGAGCCAAATGGAAACTAGAAACTCACAACTCTGCCTGCTTGATGACAACAGTGAGGTTATACAACTCAAAGATGCTTTTTTTTTTTTTTTTTACTTAAATGTTTGGCATTATATAATCATGAGCAGGTGGTAGTTGTTCTTTGTGTAGTACTCAAATGAGAACCACACACACACACAGTGCTTGTTTATTTGGGAAGGGGCTTGATGAGCCTTTAAAGCTTTGTTTGCCATGTTTACTCTCCTTAGAAACTGGAGTTGAGGAGAATCAGGAAGAGCTCAGTGATCATGAGAAAGTGTTGGGAGATTAAAGCTGCAGAGCAAATTTACGCAAATCTCTCCTGTGGGAGTAAAGATGTGGACGAAGGGCAGATTAATCACACAAGAGCAGCAGGAATCACACCATTTCACAGGACAAGTCCCATGACCCTCCCGCAGTTTTGAGTCCAAATGTTCTTGGACACACCTGTTTCACATGAAAAATGAAGAGAAATTAATGAGAATTTAATAATTCAACTAAAATGCTTGTTTGATACAAGATAAATATATCAATATTAAAAAAAACAACAACAAAAAAGATTCAAATTCCGATGAAGCAAACTTCCTGATTTTTCTGGCCTCATCCAATTTCTTTAGAACTTATCAAAGGCCTGGAAATCAAAACTTTCAAATTACACGACCTTTTCTAGGTTTTCCATGAGCATATGACCACAAAGAAATGTTCACATGCAGTTAAAAGTGCTGCAAAGCAGCAGCTCCTAAACTCCTTCAGCTTCTATTTATTTGTGTCGCGCTTCTACCTCAGCAGCTCTCACTGCACTTCAGCATGTTGCCGCACTCACACGCACTGATGGAGGCGGCAGCCGTGCAAGGAGCCACGCTCCTCTTCTAGAATAATTAAGAATATTCTACTCAAGGACACTTCAACATGGTCATCGGGGGAGGTGAGGATCAAACCAGCGGCCCTTCAGTTCCCAGACAATTTTATTCAGATTTTAAGTTCTTTGGTTACCAAAAAAAAACAAAAAAGCCCTACAGTCTACCTCCATACTGGACTTGTGTCATTCTTTAGACTCTTTGACTGCTACATTATAAACATCAAAGTTCAAGATCAGTTAAAAAAATAGATTATATAGACTGTACACACAATGCCCCCCCCCCACCACACACACCTGCTTGTGGGTGTCCGAACATGGCATTTCCTCCTGATGTTTAAGCAAACTTTGGTTTTGCCAGAGAAAAACGTTCACATTGTACATTTCTGCCAACCACAGTCATGCGTGATCACCGTTTGTGAAGACGTGCTTTAGCTTCACAACCAACACAACCCACCGAAGTGAAATTGGTCTTGAAAAAGGTTTTTCTGCGAGAACGCTGGAGTCCAGGTCCGGTTCACTGCAGCCACATGAAGTGCTCACTGAGGGGTAGAACATTGTGGCCTAGACCTTGCTCATTTGCAAATGGGACTGAAAGAACAGCGTCCATCACAGACGTCATCTCCTAACCTCTCTTGCTCTTGTAAGAAATGTTGACGTAAAAGGTATTTTTGGGTTCAGGCATGTCGAGATTTCTCTCACACTCTCTCTCTCTCTCTCTCGAACACACACACGGTTTACAACCAGCATTTCATTCTGGCAACTGGATTTTTGACATAAAGTGAGTAAATGCCAAATTTGATTGTTAGTTTGAGAGCAAAGCCCCACTCAGTGGATGACCAAGGTATTGTAAAGAGGGAATAAATAGTAAAGGAACACCAAAAGGCAGAAAGACCTGACATAGCAGATTTTTCAATTATGGGTCTGCTTTCCATTAAAGCAGAGGCGAGCGAGCATAGCCGCAGCCCAGGAGCACTCTGGGTAGTGAGGCCGCCAGCTCAACCACAGGACAGGCGCTGGAGCCCACTACAAATTCTACTGCTCGTATATGTTGACGTACAGAAACAGGAGTAATTAGCAGTGTATGGTCAACCAAGACAATGTAGCTTTTTTTGGTCATTGGTTTATGGTCGACACTGCTGTAGCCGGGCAGAGGCTGCAGATGATCTCAATCGTTCCTGTATTATAAAGAAGCCAGTCTTTTGACTCCACTTCATTAGCAAACTGCTTTTTGCACAATCCTTTATTTGAACAATAAACAAAATAGAATGCTGGAAGCTTAAAATTAAATGACAGAATAGAGTTTTGTCGTTTTTTTTTGTTTTTTTTTTAAGTCAATATCCCCAACAATTCCCAGCAGACAATAGTGTTAGGAGCACATACTGAAAAGAGACATTATTGAAGCATTTCACCAGCACATTTCCTGACTAGCGATGAGACTCAAATAAAACTGTACAACAGAAAGCTCAAGTTGTCTGTTTGAAAGTCCCAACATCCAAACATTCTTCAAAAGGGAAGGGGGGAGAGAAGGGGGGAGGAGGGATGAAAAAACAAACAGAAAACAGAGCAAATCAATAATGTCACAATTTGTGCAGAAATGATTACAAAGCCAGCAGCACAGGTGAACTACTGTTAATGTTAGAGGATGTCCTAACAGCGTGCCTCCGTTTGCCGAGTGGAATGAGTCGTGGACGACTGTGACGAGACATGGCACCAACACCTCAGATGGAAAACACATTTAACAAATTACAGGAGACAGTCGGGCCGATATAATGTCCTTTGGTTTATACCTGGGAAAAGGTTTCCAGCTTTGAAACCCCGAAAGAAAAGTTAATCGAGACATAGAGATGCTCATACATCACCACATAGGCTAAAAATAACTTAAAACTAATTTTGAATAATGTCCAACAATCCAAATGAAAATGGTTCAACCGAATCAGCAAATTTACAATCAGATAAGGGTTGAGTTGATCTGAATACAGGCGAGTGTTTTCACACTGCTTTCAGGGGGGATGGTCTGGAGGAGAAAAGACCAAGAAGACCAACCTAAAATACTCGAGCGGATGAATACTGCCAGTCTGACTCTGGTGTTTGGAATGGATCGGGTCTTGGGCAAGTGAGAGGAAATGACAATAGAAATAAATATCAAGCAAAGAACTAGTTCAATTTTATTCATTGTTGTGCTTTATCCTGTGTAATTTGCAAGCATATTTCAGAAGGGAGCACGAGCATGGGGGCGGGGTGGGGGTTGGGGAGGGGGTGGGCATCCAATAAATGATCAATAAAAAGGGGGGGGGGGGAGAAGAAAAAAAAAACAACTAAACATCTTTTTATAGCTCAAAACAAACAAAATCACAATCAATGAATGATCCAAAATCTTCAACAAAAGAAAACACTATTTCCTTTTGTGCACATGTCCAAGGTCTTTATGCAGAACTTAGCAGGGTGTAGTCCCACTTCCCCCCTTGGCGAGGAGGCGATGCTGAGCCACAGAGTATATCGAAGTGTCAGGTACAGTCCCATAATGACTCAGACAGCCAACTTGCTGCTGCCGTCTGAGGAGGGTTAGACGCGTACACTGAGTGGAGGAACATCACAGATTGAACCTAAGGCAGTCCCCGCTTTCAGCTGAGTAGGGGGTTCGATGGGTGGTGTGGCTCAAAACTACACTGATAAGCCACCTAGACACAGGTGGAACCTTTAGAGACGAGTAAAGACAAACAAACTGAATGGATAGAGGAGGAAATGTACAAAGTAAACAAGGGCAGGTTTTTGCAGTGGAATCTGTCTTGATTGCTCGCCACCTCTCCAGTGCAAGAACTGAGTCTCAAAACTAGCGCAGTCCTTACGGACCCAAACAAGATTTCAGTCCGCTAGATTTAATTTTTATATATTTTTTTCTCTTTTTTTTATATTTTATTCTAAATATCTGCAAATGTGCATTTGCCTGTCATATCATATTCATCAATCAGTTTATACTTTGTGCACAGAAGCTTGTTATCACTTTAATTCTAAAGCGCATTAAAGATTTTTCTTTAAAGATACTTTCTAAATCTAAACCCAGCAAGGTTCTCTCAAACAAAGAAACAGTTCAGTTCTTTTTCAATGTACCTCTGATTATTGTCCTGTTTTTGATGGCTCAAGCTGTACCGAGCTTTAAAAGCATCATAAAATGGAGGAAATGGAAGAAGAGGAGTTGGTGGCAGAGAAGACAATCTGGCTGTGGGAAGGGAGACTCGCAATAATGCTGGTGCTGGGCCTTTTCAATGCACTAGGGCAAATTCAAATAGGCGTTTGAAACTGTTGCAAATTCATCAAGCCAACAGTTCTCCTCTCTAAAAGGCAAACACTGATATTTCTATGTCAGGTCGTTAAAAGGGGGCATTCAAACAAGAGGAATTGCCCCAGCAGTCCACTTGCAGCCTGTGGTAGATAGTTCTTCCTTCCACTGTCTGAGCCGAGCTGTGGGCTCAGTCAGGATTGAGTCTCAGGACCCGGAACCCCAATCCCACCTCTGTCTATTCAACAGTCCTTCCGTGGTGCTTTAAAAGTAGAATGAAAAAAAAAAAAGAAAGAAAAAAGAGAGAAACACACAGCAGTGGTGCAGAGAAAAGAGAGAGCAGTCACAGGGAAAAGGTTGTGAATGCAAGTTGTTTCTCTTCTTCCAAAGAGACAAGGAAAAAGGTGTTGTTGGAAAAGCTGGTTCTCAGGAAAGCAGGGAAAGGAGGGAAGAGGAGGAAAATCTTGCAAAATAAGTTGGGCAGTGTTCCTGTTCATACGGTTTGAGTGTATGTGTGTGCGCATGTGTGTGCGCGTGTGTTTGCGGATGTGTGCCGTCAACGAGTGCATTTTGAGCATGGATGATGGTGTGTTTGTGTGTGTGTTTGTGTGAATATATGCGGCTTTGCTTGCGTATAATGTCGGCATGTGTGATGTGTGCGTCTACAGCAGGTCGACACGGCGGTAGTACAGCAGGTAAGCGGTGCGCTCTGCAGTCTGCTTCACCACCTGGTACTGGTTGATGACCTTCACCGTCTGGTCGTCGATGCGCAGCCAGCCGTTAAGACCAATGTGGAAGACATCCGTGGTGTAATGACCGCCTGTCGCACTGTTCCCATGGTGATAAACAACTAGCGGGGCATAAAAGCAATTATTTCAGACTTGGGACATCAAAATGTTTTGTCAGTGTTGCAGTCAGTCACTATCCTGGAGTCACAAAGAAGTGATGCAGGAGGGGAAAAACTAATGTCTGAGCTGAAGAGGCACCCATTTGTCACTACTCTTCATGGCAAAATCCACTTTTTAGGTGAAGAATCACTTGAAGCTGCATCATCTGTTTTATCAAGAGCTTCAGGGCAGAAAAATCCACTTCTTTGAAACACTTTCAGTTTACAAAGCTCAGTGAACTCAGCCCCAACAAGATGGACAGAGCTCAAGCTAAATTAATCACAATTATTGCCTCGTTGAGCCTCTGCTTGAGTGACAGTGTGTGACAAACAACTCCATCTAATTGATTCTAATCATGTGATTCAAGTACCAATGATCTACACACCTGCAAAGAGCCTGTACGTTCTTTGGCCTTTCACAACTTTGCTCCGCACTCCAGAGGACAGGAGATCTGAAAGGAAATCAGTAAAAAAAAAAAGTGAAAATCCACTGATTGGACCAAGATGTTTGAAGGTATTGCCCAAATTATAATTAAATACAGGATGTGTCACCAAGCACTTTTTTCTGGGCTTTGAAAATTCACAACATTCCCAACTGTTACGCTGATAAACTTCTAGACAGCCGAGAAACCCCAATCATGAGGTGGTCTGGTATGCCCCAAGCTTTTATGGCCTGACAAGGTTCAAACCTGACACGGCTATTTTATTTTATGAATTCATGAAAATGGCCTCAACAACTTACAAAATTCTTCTTGAAACTGTTATGTAAAAGCTAATTATGAATGTTTACAAACTCATTCAGATTCTCATTCCTTCCAGAGCCTACAATAGTCATTTTGTTGAGTCACTCCTAAGCTTAGTGGATAAATCATTCCCCCCTTGAGAAAAACACTCCACTGCTGTCTACACATATCAAAACCATTCATCCTTCCCTCGGGAACCACCTATTCACCAAGTGTTAATCATACTGACAGAAGCATTTATTCTGGGCAACTTCTGGAAATGATTATCTAAAGCTAAGACTGAAGCCTGTTGATGCTTTTATTTTTAAACCAAGTACCAAGAATCAGTGACACCTGGTGGGCTCGGTCGGTTGGCGCATCTGTACCTTTGCTAATTTCCAAGTCAACGGGGTAGTCGATGTTCTTGGTCAGTTTCTGACAGCCACCGGTCTTCTCAAACACAAATCTCTTGAGATGGAGCACCAGCACGGGCGGCAGCTCCTCCAGAGTCACCCTCCGACTGATCTCAATCTGAGAGAAAAGAACGAGACGCATGAAAGACGTGCAGTTAGTGAAGGGGGTCCTGGTGGTAACGAGACAAAAATGTTATTTAAAGCTGTAAACTTGAGGTAAAACCCAATAAAAAGCTCCTAAATAAGAGGGAACACAACAAGAGGAAACATTTTGTTGAAAGAACAAGAGCTTACTGGGGCTTTAAAACCAACAACCCATAAATCACTATTGGTTCTTTTGAAAGAAACCAAGAATAAAGCGAAGCAAGGTTTACTGTCTGTAAAATGAAAAACGCAAAATAGTTTCATCTATAAAACAAAACTGCCCAGTAGACAGCTGTAAATCAGATGTCCCAAGTAGAACAAGACTCAGCCTCTTCCAGGCAAACATTTTCGGCAGCAGTTGTGAGGATTTCACACTCCGATACCAGGAATCAGGAACAAGATGTGCGAGGAAAATTTGGGGATGGATTGATGATTTATGTCTCCTTATTTACCCAACATTAGTCTTCATCCCAGTGTTGATACAGCAGCGCACCAGAACAGGATCAGACTCCAAAATACAAACAACTTGAACACAATGTCCTGAAAGTCGCAACTGTAACTTGACCCTGGATTTCTGAGGCTGTATGTCAGATGTATTCACGAAAGCAAAGCTTTTCTTTCATACCTCCTGCTTGGTTTTCGAGGTGTAGCCCTGGACTGACTCTCGTGCCACCAGAGTTTCTAGAGCCTCCTGGACAGTGCGGATCTTCTCTGACTGGATGTCCAGCTGCAGGGTAAAGAAGGGCTGCAGTGTGGCCGACTCCTTTGAGTTCTGTTGATAAACCACCGATCTGAGAGAGAGAGCGAGAGAGAACATCTATGAAGCACAAAATCACAAATCTCAGTTTGCCTCTGGAGGCCTGAGGATATCCTGAGGCAGTACCGATAAGCTAGCCAGCCCTACAGGCCTTCTACCGCTAAGGAAAGGTGTCATCTCAACTATTAAAAAGAACCCGACTTCAGCATTTAGGTGTTTGCCACTTTCCTTTAGTGTGCGCTATTATTTTTTTGTTATTTTCTCCAAAGAAAACAATGCTCTTACACTGCCTGAAATGTCACTTTCGTCGTCCAGATCTAATAGCCAAGGAAACGTCCCCAGAAGAACTTACAAGTATTATGTGTGTGACTTTTACTCTGAGTGCTTTATTCAGGGCCAGTTACTGCTGCAGCTCAAGGGTGGATCGATACCAGCTGTTTATTCCCCCAAAGTTCAAACAATCAATTTACGGGCAGCTAATAATGTCAGTGAAAAGCTCTGGCAATAGCAGGAACACACGGTGTCCTGCCTAGCTAATGTTCCTTCTTCTGATCCGGATTCTTGTGACGGAAACACAAGAGAACCTTCTGAATCAGAGAAAGGATATGATGTTCCACGCCTAGGAAGGGAGACTGTCACTCAAAGACACAGCTCCCATGGTAACGTGGACTATGTTTGACACAACTGATTTAAAACCAAAACGGCTTAAATATAAAGTCCTGATCCAAGTGTGACTACAAGAAAAATTAATACAAAGGCATTAATATTTTCAAAATGTGTCTCTTTCAATTGGATTAGCATAGACTGCAGTCATACTGAAATAATCTAACTTAAATCTAATTTAACAAAAAATAACTTCATTATCAGAACAAAGCAATCGCTGGAAGGCCAGCGAGCTCAGAAAGCTGATTTCACAGCAAAAACAAACAAAAAAATTGGAGACAATGATTTTCCAATTCATTCATTCATTCCCCAACAGAGAATAATTACCTCGACTAATGCCTGAAGTCCATGGATTACAGCCATGCTCAGATGACACACACACACTTTCTCCTTTTTGCTCTGCTCTCAGAGAATCTTTGAGAAAATAATCTTCAGCCACTATAAATTGAGTTAAGTCCAGGACAGTGCCAGACCAGAACCTCATAGAAGATGTTATTTAGGCGGGCTACACCCACGTCACTTTCATGTTTGTCTGAAAGTTCTCAATCCTCTGACAGTGGCTGTTATTATGAGGGACAGTGGCACTTGTACATGGTGCCACCGTGAAGAAAGGTCCCAGGCCTCATGCTACTACCAAACATAACAACACCTTTACATTCAGTGGGACATTGTGTTAAGGTACCTGATGTGCCCTCCGAATATGTCAGTGATTGGCGTGCGGACAAAGTCAGCTTGGCGAGTAATGGAAGTCTTGTTTCGGGGGCCAACTTGCTCCCACTCATCTTCACTACCCTCTTCCTCCTGATCAGCAACATCCTCCTCCACACCTGTCTGGGACTCCGGGCCGTTGGGCGTGGGAGCTTCTGCTCAAAGGAGGAGAGAAAAAAAACGCTTCAGCTCTCCAATGGCTGAAGTACTTCATTCAGTAAAGAAGAGAGCTGAGGATGACGATAACCCCCCCGCGTCCCACATGAATGTAACATTTGCAAGAATTTCAACAGCAAACAGCAGAGCATTTGGAGAGCAAATGCATTCACCAAGATAAACTTTTGGGCCCTGGCACTTTCACGCTCGTGACCTAATCAAAGCTGCATGCAGCAATGAGTGGTGCGGTGTTACAGTATCTGGCTGCTCGCTGTGTTGTAAACCACTGAAGACTCATCAATGGCGAAGAAAGTATTAAAGTCTTTGCAAGGCTGGCAGATTGCCAGTCACAAGACATACAGTCGATGTAAAGGGCATGAAGTTACGGCTGGTCATCAGTTTTTACTTCCTTCGAAACTAAATTGAGGGCTAAAAAAAGGCCCATAACATTTAAGAACACGGCGGTGAAAAGGATCATTTCATGAATGAGGAAAATTGTCGGTAACATTGTCAGTCAATATTGTATCAATCTGTCTGGTGAGGAGACATCAGACACACACAGAATACACATTCATCACTTGATAATATCTTGATGTGCCTGATCCTGAGCTGCTCAAGACTCTCTTTTGAAAATTAATTCTGAAAAAACAAAAACAAACTTCTTAAGTCAACTTAAAAATAAACAAAGGAGAATTTAAGGAGATTCCCAGACAAAAGCAATGGGTTTGTTCAATTAGCCAATATCTATGGAGACTGTGTGTGGCTTGTGATGTGGCTGTGATAGGTTAACAGCAGAGGTGCTTACTCTCTTCCTGAGGTGAGATTAGTTTTTTCAAAGCCAGCATCTCCTCATGCAGTCCATTGAGAGTGAAGCCAAGATACTCCTCCGCATCTTCCTGTCGACCCTGGCAGACAAGCAAAAGCACATGGGCACTAATTAAAACAAACCAAAAATGTCTACTGCCAAAATAAGTGTTACATGTGCATATGCAGACACTCATTAAGGTTACCAGAAATATCAAATGACTGTCATTGAGCAAATGAAGTTATTCAACTTGTGAATCAGGACTGAATCAGCATCTTCGCTGCTTTAACTGCCTTTATTAAGGTGAGCTGTCAAATTCTCCTCTGCCAGCTCATAAAAAAGGTGCAATTTGGAAAAACGAGAACATTCCATTCAGTACGATCTGTTCTAGAGGTGTATTCAGAACAACGCCTTGTCATGGACATTTCCATTTATCCTTTAATGAAACGTAATAAAGTAAAAGTAGCAGAAGAAGCAGAGCCTACCTTCTCAGAGAGACTTGACTTGATGAGGGTGAGGAGTCTATAAATGTATGTCGGTTCAAAAGGTACACCGGGACGAATGTCTTTCATGACCTTATCCCCAACAGCTGCGGACAGAGTTAGAAATCCCTCATCAGTGAGCTGGACACAAACTGTGAATGTCCATGAATGACAGGCTTCCTGACAACGCACCTTGTTGTTTGGCTTTAGATGGCACAGGCATGTTGTTGAACTCATTTACCAGCCGTACACTAGCAGACAAAAAAGG
The DNA here is from genome assembly GCF_037954235.1 of Aulostomus chinensis. Lineage (NCBI taxonomy): Eukaryota > Metazoa > Chordata > Actinopteri > Syngnathiformes > Aulostomidae > Aulostomus > Aulostomus chinensis. The sequence continues at coordinate 20,764,685 of NC_141321.1, forward strand.
GTGAAGAGTTGAACAGATTTCTGCACAGCATGCTTGATATCCAATTCAACCGCAGTTTGCAGCAGTACTCACAAGTTGTCTATCATGGGTGTGGAGGTACATGGTCTCTGCGTTTCATTATGCAAAGGAATGGACTTCATCAGGTGATACATGGGAGGGCATGCAATCAGAGCCTGTAGGGTCTGAGCACTCAGAGTCAGGGAGGGAAACCAGCAGTGTGACAAGTCGCTGCAATAACTTTCATAAAATACCAGTGAACGGTTCGTTTATGGTTTAACATGTTTGGGAAGTTAAAATTACTTGAATTTTCGCATGCAAGATTTCAAGCTGGGGTGTGTCATCCACCCTCTTTTGTAGATCTTTCCAAGCAAAGCTCACCTCATAAATCAAATATGTACATGGGGGAAAAAAAAAAAAAAAACCTCATGAGATAAAAACACAAAAATGGAGCAAAAAAAAAAATCAGTGTGAAAAGGATACAGCGTTGATATAACACCAGTTTCCCTTGTTGATAAGTCCTCTCGGCTGCAAAGACACTGGTTTATGTATCAACTTCACATTCTCAATAAGTTCTGGGGATTCAAAGACAAAAACAAGACCTTATTTTAGAGTGACAGCTTCCTACAACTGCATCAAATGAATGAAAATCAATATGAATACAATTAATAAAGAACAATTATTAGTCAGTATCTCTTTGATAAGATGAAGTGTTTTGTTAAAACGTTTCAGAATCACCAAATGAGAGTTTTAATTCTAAGAAAACAGATGTTCCTTCTTCCGATTTGGCTTCTTGTAACGACAGCACAGGAGAGCCTTCTGAATCAGAGCAAGGATATGATGTTCCACACCTAGGAAGGGAGACGGTCACCCAGAGACACAGCTCCCATGGTAACGTGGGCTGGGTTTGACACAACTGATTTAAAATAAAAGACTGACATAAATAAACTTGCTGATGAAGATGTGACAACAAGGTTAGCCCTCAATGCAAACACATTTACATTGTGACCTCATTTAACCTGAATAGAATGTACTCGTATGTAAATAACAACCTTTGGTTTGTCAGCATAAGAAGCCTAGAAAGTAAAGCCATGCAGCTTTTGATTATAACCCATATAACCCATTTATCCGCCCGGTTCTTGACTTTTACGACAAAAGGTGTCACTGAATCATTTCTCAAGTTAAAAACGCGCCACGGCACGAGAGAAATACTGGTTCTTATTTACACCAGAAAGTCAGTCCACTGTGACCCATGAAGACATGGAATTCACTAGCACAAAGAGAACTGCTTTACAGTGATGGAGTTAATAGCAACAGTGTACACGAACTCTTCCTCTCTATACATATAGACACTTAATTTCATCATATATATATATATATATATATATATATATATATATATATATATATATATATATATATATATATATATATATATATATATATATATATATATATATATGATGAAATTAAGTGTCTATATATATATATATATATATCTTACTAGTTCAGTATGAAAGGTGAAAAACATTTAACTGCAATACAACAAGTTGGAATTAGTCATTCTTATTACAGTTGTTGAAGATGGATAATTGCAAATATATGGACTAACAGTGAACATGCCTTAGAAAAATATTAATAACATTGGATAACAATGTTGACACAGACGATTTGTATTCCAGGACATCGATGTGACCTGGCCCCTCGCTGTGGATGTGGGGCTCGCCACCACAAACACCAGTAGGTGGTTCTCTTTGCCGAGTTCTTCTCATTCTTCCATCAGTTTTTCATGTCATCATGTAAAAGCTACTGACACGATCAGCCAAAATGATTTGTGTTCTGACTTTTTCTTTCCAAGTTGTGACTGTGTCAGCAACTGTTTTGTTAAAAAGGGTGTTCAGATCAATACTTTAATCCTGCATTTGTGGAATTTAACACTTGAATAGTAACATTCTACCAAAACCAAAGCTTTTCCTGATAGTGAACCTCACTGCAACATGCATTGTAATCTCACCAGTAATTCATCTCCTTCAGGAAGAAACAATTACATCTTCCTACATCTTCGTCCCGTTTTACATTTACACTCTGCATCCCCTTTTAATTTCACTTTTAAAGAGTTTAAGAGCTGTTAACAACACCACTTCCACTGCCTTCATGAGACTAAGAACCTACTCAGAAGTTCTGGGCCTTCCAGGGAATTCCCAGCATATCTATATGCTCACTACGCTTGTAGTCCATCGACTTTGTTCCTGAAAACTTTCCTGGATGCAGCGATACCATCTACTGCTTGTTTGATTTGATCAACATGAATGCAACATTTTGGGTGACGTGTTGATTAGCAAATTGAGCTGTATAAATACAGCTATATATCTACCGATCTACCAACCTACCGTCTCATGCAGAATTATATGAAATCTAGTCCCTTTTGTCCAACATTTTCTGTTCAAAAACTGAAGCAGAACACTATATATGTCTCAACATTGCCACCAAGTGGGCGGAAAGTTTAACAGCAATTCTGTTCTCTCTCAGGAGGAAAGAAATGTAGAATGAGCTGTTAGCACCATGAAGTATCGTCATATAATACCTGCAAGTTTGGGGGCCATAGGATCTTCTGATACATGGACAGGGCTGTCTTTGACCTCCACAACTTTCTCAGGCTGCTCTGGCGTAGCAACAGTGGGAGCCACAACTTCCACAACATTCTTTACCTCAACAAAGGCCTGCGGGCCACCAGGCAGAGGCTTGGAATTGTGGAAGAGGCTAGCCCAGGATTTAGGGAGGTTGGCAGTAGTTGCAGCTGGAGCTGCAGGTGAATGTGCCTGCTCTGTCTCTACTGGCTGGGCGGCAGAGTCTGGGGAGACCTGCTGAGCCTGCTCCCCACTCTCACAGTCTTCTTTGTGTCCATCTGCACTGACAGGAGTATCAGGCTCTGCCAGCCCATTAGCTACCCCACTGTCTGCTACCTCCCTTCCCTCCAGTTCAGTAGTCGTAATGGGTGTGGCGACAGAGGGGGTAGCCACAGCAGCTGAAGGAGGAAGAGGTGATTTGGAGCGTGGGCTATGTGGAGAATCTGAAAGTTCAGGGCTCTGTGGAGCCAAAAGATCTGGCTGCTGATCTGCAGTCCTCTGTCCCTCTGTCATCCCTCTGCTTTGAGAGGAGGATGAAGAGGAAGAAGTTGCATTGTTTCCATCTGATAAAGAAGCAGCTCCACTTGTTAAGTCCAAAGAAGAGTCATCAGGGCTATCACAAGTCCTCTGACTGACAGTGGATGTGGGGGCAAACTTGGCTGCTGTCACCACAGCCGTGGCTGTGGAGACAAGAGCAGTAGAGGAAAGTTCAGCCCCTGACAATGTCTTCCCGTCCACATCCTCAGCATTGTGGTGTGTGGCACCAAGTGCATGTCCATTCACCAGTGCTGTTACGGGCGTCCCATCTGCTGCACCGCTGCTGTTGGTGCTGCCAGTTGACGGATCCAGGTAGCTGTAGTATCCGGGCGGTCGCTTTTTCTTTTTCTTCCTCTCTCGTTGTCCCAGGCTGCCAGGGAGCCCGTCCATGTCCTGGCAGGCCTGATGATTGTCCAGAGCTGAGGTCTCTGAGTCAGGGCCATCCAGCGAGTTGAAGTGGGTTCCATCAGGGACATCAGCAGCTGGTGATGTCTGCTGAGACTTCTGGGCTGATTGACAGCCCAGGATGAACTCTGGAGCCTGGGGGTTCAGGGTGCTCGATACCTTGTATAAAGGATCATTCACACCGACAGGCTTGGAGTCCATCACCTCGTCAACGCCAAACTCAATGCGCTGATAGTCCTCTGCTGCAGATAACAGTACACATACAAATCAATTAGAAATACATTTGGGCCTAAAACACAGGAGGAGAAATGATCCCTTTAAAACTGAACACTCGCCTGAATATGACGCAAGCGTAATTAACAAAACCCAAACAGGGACGTGGGATTTCTTGAGTCTTACGTACCAATAAAAAAACACCACCACATCAGGACCTATTCTTAAGACTAAGAATTACTGAAATCCATCAATTTAATCCAAACGTCTACTCTACAGGTGAACGTGAAGTGGGATGATTCAGCAGCTCAATATTTTCTATTAGACATACAGGGGCAATTGAGTTCTAAGGTTAATATTCTATGAAATAGTGAAATTTTAGTTTTCTTTGAAAAAATTAGGGGCTGAGAAAACTTTTTGATTGTGATTGCAGGTTGACAACTGATATTTACTGATTTCAGGGCTTGTCAAAAATTGCTATAAATCATCACTATCTGTAATTTATCTGTAAAAATCATTGCCCTTGGGTTATTTCATCATGGAGAAGCCGAGAAATTATGCTAGCCTTAAAATAAAGCAGTAAATCTGAGAGCAGTATTTTGAGATGTGTCAAATTGTCAGAATACTTTCCCAGTAGTCTACGTGTATGTGCATGTTATCTTGATAATAAAGCACCTTTTAATCATTCGATCTAAATTCTCACTGTTGTTTCAGGGAACTGAAGAAAACAGATGTCCACAAATACATGTAACTATCACAAAACCACAGTCTTCATCCTGTTAAAATGTATTGCATGGCAGCTGGAATAGTAAATCATTATGCAGTGTGAGGCACAAAGTGGAAAAGGTGAACAAACAGGAAACATTAGTAGATGCAAATCAGAAAAAATCTGCTTTTCATCATGACTCAGCTGACTGGTCAGACACATTGTAAACCCTGATGGAGGAGTTAAGAAGGTATGAAGACAGCAGTTACGTCCTCTAGATTAGAAGGGTCCTGTTAGTATTACTGAAATCACACTTTATTGGTGGAAAATGCATTCAGTCCTAGATCTCTTAGTACAAGTACACACTTAGGGCTGTGCATCTCAAGAAAACACATGTGTCGTTTCACCGGGAACGATTCAAATGTTATTTGGCAATTTTTGACCACAGGCGCAAAAACTGAAAGCCCATCATCGCACATACGGTGTGTAATGAGTGTGAGAGACTGCGAGCACAGTAGTCGTAGCGACTCACTAAATGATGCAGTTTCAGCTAAACTTACAAAACTAGCTCTGCGCTGCAGCACCCCGATGTGTTGATGTTAACATCCACACTGCTCGCCACGAGCAGACAGTCCCTCACACTGGGGTGAGGAACCCTGAGAGGACTGATGGTCCATTTTGCTGATCAATTAATGGACATCATCAAGTGTGACAGATGAAATGTGTTGTTTGTTATGGCTAGCAGTTAGCTCTTAGCCTTGCTCCCTCGTGCTGTTGCGGTGCTTTAAGTTACTCAGCTCCCATTCGGTACTTTAAATACAGAGCAAATCTACTAGAAGGATTATTTCACAGAGCAAGTCATTTGTTCTGGCCGTTCAATGATGGTTGGCAAACAGTGACGAGGTACATCAATTGCGCCTTCTGGTGGTGGTAAGGCATTATTACCAGGTGCCAGTAAAAAAAAAAGAAGAAATAAACATGACCGCGATAATCATATTTAACAAAATCATAACCCATCCGTAGTACACACACGTTAGCAACCACATAACACCATCACTATGCCCTTAGTAAATAAGCTGTGATTGTTAAAATCATACCAACATCCATACTCTATTTCAAGTCAACTTGGAGCCTTTGCAGTGGTGAAAATGCATTATATGCAAAAGAGGATAAGATACTTCACAGTATCTTGAGCATGCAAAGCTCTACAGGTATTACCAACAGGCAAGAGAGAGAATACAGGCGCAAGGTTTAGAAAGCCACCAGTTTTGAGACCTGGATTTGGAGTTTTACAGCAAACGTACAACAGCTAGTCAGTCCACAGTGTGTCGGGCTCCTCAACTCACCGCAAACCTGCAGTCCCATAGACTCCATAATATAAGGTACAGCAGGAGTGCAGTAACTTCCTAAATAATCAATACAAATCAAGGTAAGGCAAATGTCATGTGCAAATGGATACCATTTTAAAGAAAGGTGTGTTATGTTTTAGTATTTGGTGGCTGGAAATTTAAATGTTTAAAATTGCTAACATTGCTAATACTGAAAAGGTCAAATCAAGTCTTCATAAATATATGCAAAAAACAATGACATTAAAAGCATCTCCCTACAGAGCAGGTCTCGTCAGCCTAGTCTGGGACATTAGCTTACAATTTCAAAACGTGCTTTAAAAAATTATCATGAGCAAAAACTTTAGAATTCTCAGAGACTAAAAAGGAGTGGATCAGGAGATTTGATCCCAACGAATTTTCATGGGGAATATTTTTTTCAAGCCATCAAGTGTATTTGATTGTACGTACCAGAAGACTGACTGACGCACGGAACTTTGTCGTTGAATGGAGGAAGCTGCAAAGAGATAAATTAGAATTAAAAATGATTATTTCATTTTTGGGGGTGGGGGGGGGGGTGGGGGTGGGTGTGATTTCAATTCATGTGAGGGCTCCAAAACTTTCATCCGGACCTCTATTCAGTCTCAATTTTCACAACAAGTCTGTCAAGGCAGTGAATCTTTCAGTGTCTGACAGACTGTGACAATGTTAAATGATTTAAGTATTTTCTAGAATCAAATCAATTGAATGAAGGGGAAAAACAGGAACTATTTTCAGATCTTTGTAGCACTGAACATTTTGACCATGGCTGTGCAATCAAAAACACCAAAAGTTACAACATTAGTATATAATCTGAATAGGGCTAAATGCTTTGGAAAGAAATAATCTGAATTTGATTTTTCTGATTGACATCGCAATAGGATTTAGATTATTAGAAGAATTGCAAGTTATTTTTCAAATCTGAATAGAACCACAACGGTGACATTCTTGGAGCTTTCCGTAGCAAACAGAGACATTTTCTCAAGTGTGCTTCACGGATATATAGGCTGATACCTGCGGCACTACGATACTTCATTTGGAATGGTATTCTACCTTTATAAAAGATATGTTGAATATTGAGGATGTGAAATGGAAAAACCTCGAACATGAAAACACACAGAAAGGACACAACTACAATAAAACAAAAATAACAGGTATAATGGAGCAATGGATATCTGTCAAAAATGATCAGTGAATGACAACACCATTTTAGAACCACACGTCGGAGGAACTGCTGACCAGTAGAGGCCACCGTTTCACCCTAACAATTGTCACTTGGCAAACTAGAGATTGGTCACAGTAAAAATGGCACAACATTCTTGTCCAGGCATGTTAGAATATAAGATGATGAATAGATTGTAATCCAAATCCTTACCTCAACATAACATCGTGGAGTCACAAAAAACTGATTGATCTCATCAGGGCTGAATTCCCCGAAGATGTACTAAGGGAGGTGAAAAAAAACTACGTTAGTTTGCATGAAAAAAAATGCAGTTTCAAGTATTTATGATATGGTGCATGAATCATTAAAACTTTGTCAATGTCCGTCCATTTTCTTCAGCCTATCCTGTTAAGGGGGGGACTGGAGCCTATCCCAGCAGCTTTCGGGTGTGAGGCGGGGTTCACCCTTGACAGGTCACCAGTCCATCACAAGGCCAACAGATAGAGACACTCTCACACTCAGTCACACCGACGGTCAATTTAGAGTATCAATCAGCCTCGTCCCCTCTTGATGTCTTTGGACTGTGGGAGGAAGCTGGAGTACCAGAGAGAACCCACACAGGGAGAACATGCAGACTCCGCACGGAAAGATCCTGAGCCAGGACTCGAACCCAGAACCTTCTTGCTGTGAGGCGACAGTGCTGACCACTGCACCACCGTGCCGCCAATTTTGTTAATTTCTTAAATTAAAAAAAAGGACTGCTGTACGCACTTGGAAACTAGATCTACACCTCTTAACTGAAAGATATTAAAACCTCCATGTCATTGCATACATCAAGGTACAAGGGCTATTAATAGAGTAGTCAAGACTACAACGCTAGATTGTTAAGAGGTAACGCAACATCTCTAAGTGATGAGTCATGTAGTGTTATACATAAACCATGAGCAATAAAAGGACACAGATCCAGGCAGGAGTTCGTCTGCCAACTACTTCCTGGCCTTTTTATTATCTGGAAAGTGAGGCCAGGAATTCATCTCAAATTTATGAATAATAAGCATAAGATGATGGCAGGAATTTACATGAATACAGTTAGAGCTAAACTACAATAACGCCTGATAGTTTTACACCGCAGTAACCACTGGCCTTCGCTCGATTTTCCTGAGTTTACCAGGCCACTGATCTCATACATTATGGCTCTAAATGTATTTCGCCCAACAGGTCAAGCAACAAAATCGCATCCAATTGATGGAGCTAACTGGTTCACTTAAAGGAAATTCAATCATTGACTTGATTGCACTCCTGAGGATTAAAAACTCCAAAACATCTGGAGTATTTTTCAACAATGTTCTTTTATTTTTCTCATTCATTACATATCATTGTTATTGTAAAATTACTCTTCATCTCTAGTTTTGCCCCACCCCTCACAGCTAGACAATCAAACCATACAGTCCTACCACAGGGTCCACATGTGCAGGAGAAAACACAAAGCAACTGTGAAAAGGTGAAATGAACTCATTGGCCATGCCGTTAAATCCACTCAGTGAAATAAACAGTGGAACGTGAAAGGGGAGGCACACAGAAAAGAAAGTGCAACTCAAGCATATGTAACTCTTTGCAAACGAGGCCCCTCGCGAGGGCCCACATTGCTGAAATTGCACTACAAGCGACAAACAGCCAACTATAATCCAACGGCTTCAGGATGGCTAATACAATCACAACAGAATGAATGTCCCTTTGCCTCTTTCTGCAGGCGTGCCACACGTACCACACTAAGCTTCCTTTGCTGTTCATTTGGAATGGGGATTACAACAAATTGGCGATCTGTATGATTTCAACACAGTTTAGTGACGACACACACCCACAACCACACACAGTAGAAATATAGGGAAAGCCTTCCATGACACCTAGAGCAGGGATAAGCTCATACCACAGCGACTGTAAATGTGAGGGTAACTTCCCTCCTGTGATGAAGCCAGAGCTCACACATTACAGCTTTGAGAGGAGTCGGGCGATACGGCCCTGGAGGCCAGTGGATTGGTTTTCAGAGCAATACAGATTACATTTAGTCAAGGAGGCCAATGGCTGACAATTGAGCCTGGTACTCAGTTGAAGACAATTGACTTGTTTGGTGCCAAAATTTACAACAATGTGCCCTTAAACGAAGGTGGTCAATGAATTTTGTAAAACAAACAAAAATACAAAATAAATCAAATGACTTCCAACCTGACGAGAATCAGAATTTCATTTCAAAAGGCAAAATTCCTGCATGGAAGGGATTTTGTCGGCAAATGACCCATGATCACATCTAAACGTGACAGACCCCACATGCAAGAAAACAAGATTTTCCATTGTGAATTGTATTGTCGATGCGAACAGCTGCACATGGAAGAAGTTAAATTGACTGAGAGGAGGGTTTTTGCAGTAATTACCTGGGAGTTATGTGTGATAGAGGCCAGCAGAGAGTGGAGGTTGTGTCAGAGGAACACTTGTCTACTGAGGGAAACTGTCACCATATCTCTACTGGTAGTTTCCTGTCGCTGCCTTACGTGCATCAACAAATGCCCAGACCTTCTTTAAGCTTTTGAAAATATCAAATGTGATGGACAGAGAAGAGAACTTGTAAATCCGCCACAAATATTTCAGAAGTTAACCAGATAATTCCTTTCATTTATTCTTTTCATCACCATAAGAAACTGCTGTAAGGCAGGTTTTGTAGCTCCCACTAGTATAGTACAGCCCCGAATCAAGCCATCTCCCTATTCCACAGTAAGCACCACTGTAATGGTTCTCTAACTTGGAGTTCAGAGTTATTATAGGACAACTTGGCTGAGCATGAAAATGCAGCAGAGACACTACAAATAAGGTCAGACTAGCTCTCAAACCTCTGGAGCATGCTCATGCCAGCATACTGGTGTGACGTAGTAGGGATACAATGACACAATACTCATCAATCATGAGGTACAAACCAGAGTGACAGGATGTGGGCAGCAGGGGTGGGCTATTTATTAATGGATCGATCAGAATGACTGACCTTTATTTTAAATACTCTAGTAACCATTTGGCTTTGAGGGAATTGCTATTAAATTATCTTTTGCAACCTCGTTATACTGGGAATGCAAAGAAAACAATTAGTGCTTTCTAAGTGGAAAGGATGAACCCCTTTCTGCTGTTCCACTGAGTCATTCCCCACTGACTTCTTTCTCTGGGTAGCTCCCTCTCGTATACAGCAGGCACACCTAGTGCAAGCTCACGTAAGATTAACACAAAAGTTACACTATGAACTTTGAAAAATCCAGCTGTAGTTTGCAGTGTTCAAGCTTTTCCTCATCCACTACCATCAATAGGGCGATAAGATTGGAATTTTTAAAAATGAGGTCCACAGTTTCCTTTTTTAGAACGGAGATATGATTCCAATGATAATGTACAGCATCGTTTAGCGCATTTGGCTGACACTACAGATGCACCTACGGTATTTTCTTGGTTGATTCCAATCTTTGTTAGAGTGACTTGCCAACAGCGATTTTCTACCTAAGAACTATACTTGTCAGAATAAAAAAACTGAAATCTACTTTTCTTTGATTAAAAACTTTCATTTTCATAATTACAGAAATGTCACTCTTTGCAGTTTCCAACCGAATTGCATTAGTTTGCTTTATCTTTTAACAACCAAAAAAATGCAAAAATAAAAAAAATTAAGTGCTCTCCTAGTAAAAAGAGGAACAGGTAGAGTTGTAATGAAAGAGACTTGCTGTATATCCAGCTGTCCCTGACATATATATTTTACTTATTAAACAAAAGCAGTTGAATGCAGCAGCCAATGGAGGATAGGAGAGGCTTTCCCTTTGTTGGCTTGCTCAAATTGGAGTCTAAAGTGTCCAATTAGGTTTGTTGTGTTTTTTAGAGTTTATTTTTTGGCTTTGCATGTTTTACAAATTGCAAGTTTCATGCCCTCGTCACAGTAAACACTGACCCCAAATTTTCACTGGGCACGGCTGTGCCGCCAATCACATCCGTCCTCCACACACTGGTCAATTTCTAGCTGCCCGTCGGCTTTGTTAATTTGCTCAAATTTTGCCGATGTGGTCGCTGTCTCTTGATGGAGAGGACATTGCCACAATAAATGTGATGGTGCCTGACTAACAAACAAGGACACAAATGTGACAACTTTACTCAACTAACCACCCACCACCAATATGGGATTGCTCCCTCCTCGTGGGTTCCAATCAGACTTGGTGCTGGTTCACTTTTGCAACACAAATCACACAAGTTAAAAACTTAAGTCACTTTTAAATAGGAGGCTTCAATTTGAAGATTACAGAAGAAAAACAAGTCTTTCAGCTAAGAAAACATAAAACTTGACTCATCTCTCCATAAAGGTTTTGTTTTCTTGGCAGCTTCCCCCAGCACGATTACACGCCACTAGACCTGTGCACTCTTCGATATCCAGGTTGGACACTGCAGCAGGACCTATGGACTGAACTGAACGCTGGGGCCAATTTGGGGCCAACTGAGGCAAATATATGGCTTGTCATTGAGTGTTTGAAAGCAGGTAATGTCCCAAAGGAAAATGTTGTCATTCAACAGGTGTGAACAGATCAGCTCTGAACTTAAGGTCACTGAAAAGTCACACTTCTTAGTCCAGCTACACCAAAACTTACACTCTAAGCAATTTTTTTAAATTGAATTTTTGCTGATAGCTTCCTCAGATTTACCTGCCACACAGAAATTTTACCCTGCTTTTTCACTTCATGCATCTCAAGTTCATCTCCATCTCTGCGGATTGTCTCTCCAGTAATGCTGCCTTCTGATGGTGCCCCCTGAGCATCAGATGCGCATCACAATTTTTGACAGTGCTCACAATCTTATTTTTGTGAGACTGACATTATATGGTTGGAATACCCCCCCCCCCCCCCCCCCCCAAAACCAGGTTGTGATTTCTCAAAGCAATCCCTTTTCAAAATGGCGAAAATGGCCAGTTTACCTATTCAAGACAATGGAATAAAGTAATGCTGCCTTCTGGTGTTGCCCCCTGAGCATCAGATGCGCATGACAATTTTTGACAGTGCTCACAATCGCATCTTTGTGAGATTGACATTATATGGTTGGAATACACCCAAGGCCAGACATAATGAAGGGAATCATAAGTATAGGCAGGTCACACTGCGACAAAGTTTAAGTTGTTGAGATATTGTTACTATCCACGGCTACACTCCTAGAACGGTTCATTAAAACGGGGAAGGAAACATGCTTAGGTTTCGAATAAAACGTTTAAAACTACCCATTTTGCTCACTTACAATCAAGTTGCTCCTAATAAGTATTTGATGTGACTAAAAGAGGAAAACTTAAGAGGACTTGGGATCACAATCCTTCAAGAGTTATTTGTTTGTGACACTGTGTGTTGTTTGTGTAGGGAATTACTAGAGAATGACTGTCCTACTGAAAGAGTTCTGCTTTGACAGAAAACAACAGACATAACAAAAATAAGGACGACATTAATAGCTGCAAGTTGCAGAAACACCACATAGCTGAAATAGTTTGCTGGGTGACACATTCCATCACTGCAGTGAAAACGGCCAGCGAGGCTTCTACTGGAACTCTTCCATGAGTGCTTTTTTTTTGTTTTTTTGTTTTGTTTTAATCTCTGGAGAGGAGCTCCTTGACAGGCAGACGTCAGTGTACATGCACTAGAGGGAAACTCGCTGTTTACTCTGCCTTATTAGCTGGAGGAAAAAAAAACATTCAGGGTGACTGATTCGCAGTCTGGATATACTCGCATTTTGATACCGTTTTTGGAGCAGTGCAACAAATAGAGTTTTTTTTCTCCAAATATCGATATTAGCAAATGCGTCTTTCCTCTGCTCATGAAGGGAAGTTTCAATTGATACATGGAAAAAGAAATGTTTCACAGCGCACAGGCCAAGCCGGACAGAATTAAATACACAGGTTTTCACTAACTCTGACCTTAGTAACTACGGTTTAAGACCAATAAAAAAATTCAACCTAAAATTTAAAATCCAATTCTACAGTTAAAGATTATCTATCCTAAGAACTAATTTCTCCTTGAGTGTGTGGAGCGCTCTGTCGATCTCTCACACTGCATCTTTTACGGTGACAAAACAGAACACAGTTGCCAACTTTTTCCTGTCATCAAAATATAAACACAAAACTAAACGTTTGTATTTAGTCATCTGTTGCAGCAATTGCACAGACACCAGGAAGCCCTGTCTGTAGAGGATTTTTTTCAGCCTGTGCGGACAAAAGGATTCAAAATGTCCAACAAAGTGGCTGGTTGGAAGTCATGCCAACATCAGAACCTGAAATTTTACCAACAAGTGGGACATTTAACCTCTGAGTGTGATGCTGCAATTAGGTGCAATGATAACTGAAATTGCATCCGCAAACAAAAAGATTCATATTTATAACATCAAATTGACCATAACTTACAGAACAAGCTGCTAAAGTCACGGGTAACCACTATTTTTTTTCAACAATCATACCTAATACTACAAAATGTGTGAGGGAGAGCGATTTACCAAGGTTTTCGATTTATATGAATGTAATAATATAAGTTCTGTAAATTCAATTCAGAGACCTCAGAATAATCAATTTCACCACATTTGTTTTCCGTTTTTCCTTGGAAGTCCCACCCAAACAAAACCACCTGCAGGACACACTCCTCTGGAGTTTGTTGAAAGGCCCCCTCCTGGTCAGTATTTACATTTTCACTGTCTTCCATCATAGCTGCCCCTATTACCTATTGCGGCAGCACGATTTGTGACGTCACACGAGAATCTGGCACTGATTTGTTGCGTAGCCTACCTAGAACAGAGCGCAGCTAAAAAAAAAAAAAAAAAAGAGTAGATTATTGCCTAATCTTGGGCAGCGGGCATATTTGCATTGTTGCACAGTATCTATGGTCACATTGCTCAACTGGGGGACAAAACTGTAACATTCTACACTGAGCTTTCAGGGAACTGAAAAATGTTACAATGTTGGCAACTAGCCAAAAACATTTGGTTGCAAAAGCTTCAAACTGATGGTCTTGTATATACATTTTAAAACTGTATTGATAGTGGTTGTATGTGATTATACAACAACAATTCAACAAAGTAACTACAGGGCTTTTTTTTTTTTAAGCTTACTGTCACCCTTGTCACACACACTTAGACAAATAAACAGGCTGAGGATGCTTAGGTGCCACTATTAGGTTGCATGTAGCACCAACTGACTGCCTGCAACTCCTGAAGTTGTAGCTTGACGGTGCTGTCAGATTAGCTGTTGCGATACAAAACAGAAATGGGAAATGCTCACACAATTAGTGAATAGGCTGGTTTAGTAAGCATATCTCAATTATCCTGTTTTGCCATGTTTATAATACCAATATAATTCCTGTTTCCACCTGTATCTCTGTCCTTGTGTTGCTTTTCCTAATTTTCAGACCTATGTTCCTTCCCAAGTTCAACGGAAGCTTGCCTCATGTTTCTCTGAGTTTCTGACACAAACAAGGGTTTTATTTTGGATTGGCTATTCTCACTTCCCCACTCATATCCGTTTGTAATTTGATTGTAAATGAATTGATCAGCAGCTCCCTCGCTTACTTTTATGCCCCCCCCCCCTTTTTTATTTGAAGGGCAGGAAAAAATGAGTGGGGAAAAAAAAACAAATCTAGGTACCTGAGAATACCGGGCAATTAGAATTTCATCACACAGTTTGGGTATGACGACGCCTGTACTCTCAGTTAGTTTATTTGTACGATATGGACTTCGCCTCGAGCCAAACGTTACCTCGATTAACTACGAGAAACTTCACACCTTGCATGTCTGTGCATGCATACGTTAGCTACACTTAAAAATGGGCCTTCCCACATGACAGTAAACTTCCTCAGATATTAACACCCACCATGCTAGCAAAGTCACACTCCGAGTCGAGCACAAGCTGGCGGTGTTTTTAAACATTCATCCCGCAGTCTCACTCTGTATTGTAATTTTTTTCTCCGTTTTCTCAATCTGAAGGTTCAACCAAGGCCCACATTGTCGCATAATTAGCTAACCAGCTAGCGAATGGACAGCAAGTATATAACCACACCACCTGTGCAAAGTGCTAACTAGCTTGCTAACGGATGAGTGAACGCCGCGAAGTTGTTTCATCGCGATTTATATCCGCTAAGAAACGGAACAAAGCATTAAAATTGTAACAGAACAGTAACCGTGCTCCCTCGCTGCCTAGAAATGTCAGTTTTCAGTTCAAACCACTTCTGAAAATAAGCAGCCGGAGAAGGCCTGTCGCCACACTGAGCAGGTGGGCCATGCATACACGCAGCAGTTTTCTGTCACTTTGGTGTACTCTCAGAATTAACACATGACACTTGTGGGATTTCACGGTAAAGTGCCACAGACATCAGATGAATCTTGGTTTCATGTCATTTTAATGAACGCTGCTGTCATACAGTTAAAATCAGCGGTAAATATCGCCACTAGCTTATTTGAATGAAGGGACGTGGGGCCTGTAAGCTACCATGCTGGTAGTGTTTCAATGAGGCTTAGTGGGGCATTAGCAAGCACTTTTCATTACTCACTATTTCAATGACACGAGTTACCACACAGCTCAAATGACAACACCCATGCAACCAAACTACCCCCATAGAGTGCCACTTCATACGCTCAAAGTGTTGTAAAAGGTGAGAAGGTCGCAAGTCTGTGTGCTCACGGTGTGCAGGAGGAGTTGTTTTGCAGGCTAACATTAGCCAGCTAGCTTAGCTACCTGGTTGCTGTAAGAAGCCATGCTCCCGGTGAGATTTTCTCTCCTCCGCTGACAAGATGAAAACTCTCCCGGGAAGGTGTTGTAGCTTTGTAATGACAGTCACGACTGATGTCCTACTTCGATGTCATGGTCATTTTCCCAATATTGTCCTGGCATTCGTAGGTTTTGATCCGTGCAATGCATCAGCACTTCATGTTGCTCGCCTTGCCGTCACCGCCATTTCTATCTAACATCTTCCTCGCTTACTAGCCAGGCCAGCGCGCGGTCGGATGTAGGGGGAGCGTGAGCTCAAAGAATAGCGACAGACACTTCCGGTGATGGTTTGCACTGGGACTTCAAAATGAAAGCCCCCGCATACAGTCTGGTAATTCCTACCAACGGCAGGCGCCATACCTGACTGTCTCAAATCTCCGATTTATCGGAACTATATACTTACGAAGCAAATAATACTCAGGTCATTGAACAACTGTCAATATCAATTTCAATATGGTCTGCTGTAATTGTCAAATCCCGGGAAGACAAATGACTGTTCACCAACTGTGTGATCCATTAATTCATAACTGGATTGACTTTTAGGAGGTAAAATTTAGCTCATTTATCTCCACCATGAATTGTTGTTCTAAACATTGATATGAAACTTGAATTAATCAATTTTACAGGATTAAAACTGTGTGCGTGTGTGTGTACAGTAAAGAACTGAGAGAACTTATTTTATGCATTATTTCATTAATGTAAGATCACAAATCTATTTCTATACATAGAAGCCAGAATATGAGGGTTAAATTGAGGACCTTGTCAAGTCCTGTCGCACCAACACTCAGTTACCTGGAGACATTTGTTTCCTCTTGTATCCAAGTCGTATCAGGAATTAGAGAATCCATTTAAAAACAAAAACAGCTATGGGAATCTGCCAACAATATTGCAGATCAGGCGTTAATGCTTACTGTCTGAAAAACTATTGTTAAATTTTTCAAGTACGTTTATTTTGAAATGCGGCTATGAATCGCCGGTACTACTTACGGAATGTGCTGCGCCTTTACTCAACTCGAAGCGTGACCGCGTGCGCTGTCTTACGTCCGGTCTGGGCATGAATCGCAAAATTTTGGAAGTTGGAGCGCGACTGAAATAATCGATTTCTCACAAACTTTATTGTTTTAACAGAATCTTTGTGACGTTTGTTTTCATCGTGCCTGGTTCAAATCAAACCAAAGTGAACGAAATGTATTTGTCATAATATATATATATATATATATATATATATGTATATATAAATTCAGTGTGGCATACACACGTTCTACAATAAATACATCTCACTCTATCATCAAAAAATGAAACATTTCCACCAATCTCGCAATCAGTGGGCGTGGCCTAACACAGGTGACTCGTTCTCAAAGGAAGTACGGGGAAGGTGGTGTGTTTTTACGCGTAAAGAGTGAAGGAAACGCTTTTCGGCATTTGTGTTCATACACCAAAGGTAGGAGACAACGACGGCGTGTATGTTGGATTATTCAGGAGTATTTTCACCCTTAAGCCTCTTCAGAAATCTTAAACTGAGACATAAACAAAACCAGCGAAGCTACACTGTGGACTTCATGAAAGACTTTATGTTAACTCATGAAAAGTCAGTTGGATTAGGGCCGGTTTGTGTTGTTCACAGGTGCGACTGGATCTCATAGGTGCTCCGTGTCCACGAATGAATCTCAGTCGTCTCTACTTTAATATGAAGCTTCATTAAATGATCCTTCCTGTTGCTCCACTGTCACACAAAATCCCATTTTGTTTCTGATTGTCTTTTGCGGCTGGAGTAAGATGCCTGACAGAGGAGGACACCAGGACAGAAGTGATGTGTATGCAGAGGACAAGAGCAGGGAGCACCGCAGGTATCATGGCAGAGATGGGAACCGAAAGCCCCGAGACACAGACCAGAGCATCTCTGCTGCTGACAGGAGGCCCAAACAAACCAGACAGAGGGACATGACAAGTGACAAAGGGCCACCTGCTTACAGGGGCCATCAAGGACCCTCAGCCCTGTAAGGGACCCGATACAGGCCCTGGTGCATTCACCAAAGCCTTCATATGTCAGTCACTAATTGACATGACATCCTTAACATTTAACAGTAAAAGAATACGTGTTCTCTTCACAGATCCGGGGAGACCTCAGTTTATCACCCAGAGGAGGAATATTATGAGCGACAACACCAGCGACAAACTCTTTACAATCTCAGATACATCCTAACCAGTAGAGGCAAGTCATGTTGGTTTCCTTCTGTTTGTTTTTTTCCTCTCTTCTCATCCTTTTAATAACTACAGATTGATAATGAGTTGCTCAGTTAACGCAGAACCAAATTAATTTATCGTCTTCACACAGCACAGCTCCAAATGCTCCCCAGATGTGATAATAGATCAGATATTTGAAAGGCTGGGTTGGAACAGATGCTGTTACATTTAACAGCTACGGCTGATATATTTATTCTTTTCTTTATTGAATTCACTAATTGAGGACATATTGCTGGCAAGGTGATCACCAACATGTGGTGTCAGAATTTCACAAATCTAATTAATGGATCTGGGATTTTGTGGAACGACAGAGGCGAACGAGCGATTCACTTTCAGAAGAGATGTGGATCGAATTGATATTTATATTCGAGCCTCCCCGTTCATTTATCACTTTGTGTACAAGTGCCAGAAAGCCCCAAATTCAACACAAATTGAAATAGCTTTTATCAGAATCCTTTTCAAATCTTCAAAATATTTGATATATTTGTTTGAAATATTAAAAACACCTTTTGGGAGATCAGCCACGGTTCGTGGGAGTGTCAGGAACAGGGCCTGACTGATACAGGATTTCTGGGGCCGATTGACGAAGAAATTCTGAAGTCAATGCATATCAACCAATAGTAGGCCTATTTTTTTACACAGGCCCTCGAGTGTTTATCAAAAACTTATGACTAATACTTGCAAGGGGGGAAGAATATTTTACAGTAAAAGCATAAACTTTATTGTCCAAGATCTGTCAACTGAGTGATAAACCTGTCTGGGAATGTGATGATTATTATTTGACCTTTCTGGATTAGATTCTGTTCAAGGGAAACAAAATCGTGTGGGCACACATAAGACACATGTATGCTTTTACTGGTCTTATTAGCGACAGCTTAATATCCACTGATATTATTGCTCAGGATTGTTGTCTTTGTGTCTCCCAGGTCTTTGCCAGCTCATGGAGGTTTTCGTGAACCTTCTCATCGTCATCTGTGCTGGAGTGCCATACAGCAACAACGGCGGCTACCGTGACCTAGCTAGCCTCGGTGGAATCTACCATTATCATTTTGGTGGAGCAAATGCCTTCACTGGAGCCGACGCAGACCGGGTGAAGGAGCTGGACCGGTTGTTCCATGAGCTCAAGCGGCCCCCCTACACCTTCACCATGGCCTGGGGGGGTGTTTTAATGATCTACGCCTTTGCCATGCTCGCCATAGGGATATTTCGGGTCCCATTCCGTTGCCCCCCTGTGTTGCTGGGGGAGGCTCTGGTGAACCTGCTGATCGGTCTGGGCTACATACCTGCGCTGGCGTTCTACTTTATCAAGCTGCAGGAGACCTACAACAACCCCATCTGTACAGAGAGGGAGCAGCTCTACAAGAGCAAAGGCCACAAGGGCTTTGAGTGCCAATTTCATGGCGCTGACATTGCAGGCGGGCTCTTTGGGGTGCTGGGTGTGTTTGTTTTCATCTTTGGTGCAGTGTTAGCTGTCAGAGCTTTCAGGTCCGTGCGGGAGCTGAAGAAGCAAAGGACAAACGAGGACAATAACTACTGAGCAGAGTAGAAACTCCTGAAATCAGGACGCGTCTGTGAATCTGATAGGGTTTATTTATCCACTATTCAAGCTTTGGTGAAGTTTTACACATTTTTTAATGTTAGATTTAACTTTGTACCTTTTTCTATAATCACTCGTGCCTTTTATGACATTTTCTATGAAGTTGTCTTAATAAAAAGTCATTAATAAGGTTTGTTTCCTTTGTTTCTTTATTACTTCTAAGTAGAGATGTTTTAGAAGCAGTCTATCCTTCCCAATACCAATTCTGATGTCTAACCACTGAGATTTTGTTGTCCACTCTTTTTGAATCCCATAAATGTAAGTGGAAGTGCGGCACAACTTCCTGTAGTAGCTACTGTGCTAATTTCCTGTATCTGGTATTAGTCAGAGCTAACTGGGAAGTAGCCGGGTCCCTTTCAGAGCTGACGAATGATGAGGTATGGGATCGGTGCATGGCCCATCATACAGACTGCCAGCACCGGAGGCATTTCTAATACTGACACTTACAATCAAAACATCTGTACTTGTAAACAGAAATAAAATCAGCAAGTTAAACATTTGCAAAGTTCCAGATACACTCCAAGCAGCTGCATTTTTCCAAATTTTGTTTTCTTATTCAAAGTGAGAGTTCCACTAGCCAAAGACTGTAAGAGTGAAACACTGCCAGGAGTACATCTGGAGGTCTTTCTTTTTAGAAGAGTCATGAGATGGTTTCTCCCTTAAAATCTTACATCTTACAGCAGCAAAGTAGACGTGTCATCAGTTGATCTGTTTTCCAACCATCGCATTGCAGTTGAAGATGTTAGTCTGTGCTCCACCAACAGATGGCAGATCCACTGTGTTCAGATGAATGAGCTCAGCATATGGAGCTCGTTTGTACAGGTTTAGTGGTTCATGATCTGCGTGTTCTGATGGATTTGATTAATAGCAGTACTGTGCAGTGTGATGGCTAATTAGACAGCTATATTGAACATTAAAACAAAAATCATATTCCTTGGTATGAAATTACCAAAAAAAATTATGAGCAAATGGACAGTGGACAAAAAAAAAATGTCACAGTAAAAAGTTTTATTGCTACTTGGCAGCATTTGAAATAAAATGAAAACCACTTTTCTTTCACTCTCAAAGTTCAAGCGGGTACAATTCTGTCTAACAAGCAGCAAAAGTGCTCATTGTTAGCCCTGTTCCTAAATAATTCTCTTCTCAAGATTAAACATAAAATAAAATGTTAGCAGCAATCTGCATGCTAGAATAAAAACCTAAAAATATTAGATATGCTCCACTTTGTACAAATAATTCACATTTTGCGTGTATTCTATTGATTTATACTCAGGGCATGCTTTTAACATTAAATACAGTTATGATTAGTACCTTCAAATTAAGTACCATCATAGGTGAATTTTTGTGTTCTGTGTTTTTGTTTTTTTTTTTTCTTTTTTCTTTTCATTGTTGAGTCCCCATCACTTTAAATTCTGTAGTGGAGAGGGAAATATTTATTTGCATGACACAATGAAGTACAAAAATAAACATTGGCTTCTGGGCATCGAGAAAAAGATATTGAAGCATTTCTAGAAAATAATGTGCAGAAAGGAAGCGTGAGTTTAAACAATGGCTACTTTGGTCACATGTTAAAAACAACTGGAGCAACTTTGATCAGTTTCACGCGGAATTACAGTCGATCTGTTACTCACGAGGGCATGCATACACTTACTGCACATGTGCTTCGTTTTACATACAAACACAGACACTTTGCAACACAGTTGTACAGGGAGCTTGTTGAGTTGTGAGACAGAAACAATCCATAAATGACTCACTGACATGGCAGCCAACTCATATGCACGTTCCTTCTATTTTTGGTAAGTATAACACTAGTGGACCCCCTCCACTAAAGAATTCACAGGGAAAATGTTCAGCAGTGTCATGTGCTCCACTTCCCTGTGCTCCCTCCTCCTGTATCTACAGCAGACCTATGTACACGCACACGGATTATTCTACACATGCAGGTGAGGACATGGTGTTGACCAGGACACGGACAGGTTTTATGTACAACTGAATGTCACGCTACTTCAAACTCTGACAAAGTGGCCGTAACAAAATGCTGAACGATGGCAGCGGCAGATGGAGTCGGGATGCGAGTGAACATGAGGGGAGCTGGGCCGTGTGCAGATATGAGCCAACACTCACTCTCTCTCTCTCTCTCTCTCTCTCTCACACACACACACACACACACACACACACACACACACACACACCCCTTTAAGGATGTGATGTTTGATTTTTCATCCCACATTTGTTTGGTGATTAAATTATCTATATATCTGTTGTTATCCAAAAGTGAGGCCTGGGTATTGAAATGGGGCTGTTATCATGTTCCATTTGGTTCTCTGGATAAAAATAATTATAACGGGATTAATAGTTTACAAAAACTGTCAAAAGAAAAAAAATGTAAAAGTATTGTGTAAAGTGCTGTTATTTGCTGTTGTAAAAATGCTCGTTAACTATGTAGGATCCCCTCTCATGTATTTCTAATTTGATCAGGCAGCAGAGTGGCGTTGGCCTGATAGTTGTTCATGTAATTGATGATTCTCAACCTGCTCTTTTTTACGTTATGAAATCCACAATTAAATCGCTAAAAATTGCTCTCACAACACAACCTTTAACGTTTTCCAAAACCCAGGATCACAATGAAACAGTAGCATAACCCAGAGAGACTGTTCTATTACAGCAGCCTGAAAAATTTTAAGCAGAAACTGCAGGCAGGCCCAGTTCTCCCACTGCCAGTCAGGACTTGCTGGTTTCAGGGTCAAGATGACCTGATACCTGGAGAGAAACTGGGTGAGCAGCAGGTTTTCACTGAAAGAAAAGATTTGAGATTAAAATTCATTCTTTCGACTGATTTATTATCATTGGTATTGATGATCTAATAAAAATCAGAGGTACTGGTATGCACTCTCAAATTTCAGGAGTGATGATGTCACTGCAAGTGTATAAAAACAGAGCAGGGAGGCTCTGAGGAGAACTCAACAGCAGTGGGTGAAGTCACAGCCTGACTTACCAAACCGACAACTATTAAAATTCCCCTAAAAAATAAATCAAATCCCAATATCTATTACATACAGAAGTATTTTCTGACATATTAGGGAAATGAATTCTTGGTATTTTTTTGGAATATGATGCTCTGCTCTAATACAGTGTACATACAGACTTATGGATGATTTTGATGAATTTTCCTTATTCAACCGGCTATTTAGCAACTCAGGTACTTTGCGGGCGAATCAATAAAGTGACATGAAAAAATATTTCAGTTCAAATCAGTGATTAAATGTCAAATCAGCGAGTTTCTTGACGTGTGATGTTTTCATCTTTTCACACAGTTACGGAGGGTTAGAAACGTATTTCCAGAAACATCAGATGAGTAGGGATCATCATTTTCCAGCAAGGAGGGGGCCCAATAATATACAGCATTGTACATACTATATGTGTGTGTATGTATAGCAAAAACAATGTTGGACAAAGGAGGAGTTGAGAACCAGGCTGAGTAATTATCAGATGAGGCAAATTCATGACCAATTGTAAAAAATAAACTGTATCAAATTAGAACTGATGGTAAAAAGACAGCAAAAACGTGAAAAATAATGTTATGTCACATCATTTCTGTTGGCTATGTATTCTCAGATAAGAGGTGATATGTTGGGCTGAGGGAAGCCACGATACTTCAAGCACATTATGTTGATCAGAAATTCATATATTAAGCTCCAATATATAGAACTCTGGATATTGTTATTTTTCTATATACAAAGTGCTTTAACAGTATTAAATCCTTTCAAGAGACAAAAAAACAGATTCAGACATCAATTAAGGCGTAATCACATACGTGTCACTCACTCCTTCCGAGCAAAGTAAGGATAGAAAAAAACCAAAGAGCTCAGTCACAAACACAACATGAGTGTGATTAAAACAGATATTAAACAAATACTGAGTAATGATGCTTTAAGGCTAAAGGGGAATACTGAAAGGTTCAGCTATGCAACAGCTGTGGAATGCCAAAACTACACCACTACCAACGTAGAGTGGTGAAAAAAGAAAAAAATATATATCTAATGTAGTAATTACTGACGTACTGTTAGCAATTACCCAGCTTTGGCCTTCCTATAACCACAGCAGCCCTCATAGAGCTGCTTCCTCTTTTGGCACAAGGTGGGAAGGTCCAGGAATGGACCAACTGAGCTTTTTAGGGCTGCATAATAATCACCTCAAATAAAGATGTTGTTTTAAAAAAATATCATTTGACAACATACTTCTGAGTGATTGGTCCAACAAATTTCAAGGGATTGAGAATGGATGGCACCAACTGTTAAAGCACTGCATGAGACCAAAGCAGGGAAACATAGATGACAGCTGTTACAGCAGGGGACAGATCCTGCATCTCGCCACCTCATCGTGCTGCTGCTGCTGCTGCTGCACTCACATGAAATATTCAGCTGAGCGATAACTGAAGCACTGCCTGCTAACCAGGAGAGTTGGATCAGATAATAACAGGACAGAACTGAAGACCATTTCGTGACAGGTCCCACCAGCCACGCTCCCACTCAACAAATTGACCTTCCCATCGATGATTGCTCAATAGTCATTACTACCTTATTGCATGAGTACTCAGTAGTCATTACTTCATTATTACATACTCGGCAATCAACTCAAGTGCTCGGTACTCCGTTTGGCATTATTACATAAGTATTCAGTCATTGTTGCCCCATTAATGCACAAGAATGCAGCAGCTATTACTTGATTAATGCACAAGTACACAGTAGTCATTACTACATTATAACAGTACATGAGCACTTGGCAGTAATTACTATCTAAGTCCATGAGTATCTCAGTGGCAGAAAAGAGTATCGTTCAAACATGTCCAATACTGGTCACTTTAGATGGACCTTTTTTGTTAAAATTTTGTTTTGTTTTTTTCAACAAAAATTTAATTAAAAAAAATCACATGTTCGACTGATATCCAATCGTACAAAAGAAAGCCTGATACCAAGCCCTTCTCAGTCAGAGGTCATTACCAACACCTATCTTCAAACTTGGGTGGGGGGGGGGGGGGGGGGCCATCTACTTCACTTGCAACTTCACTGATGTGTAGTTGAGATACATGATGAAGGCCAAGTTCATAGAATTAATGAAGTAATGAAGTTTGATGTTTTAATGGAATAAATCCAAAGGGACTGAAGAGGGTCAGAATGTCAACATGCTGAGTGGCTTTGCAGCAGGTTTGGTTCCATCACAAGACTGCCTGGAGTTTGTTGCTGTGTTCATTTAATAAAAACAGCATTTGCACTTATCAGACAATCACCTTGCATACACTGATCCGTTCCTATCGAACAGTTATATAGTAGGGATCCACCCTACAGGGGAATGGATGTATAAAGTAAGGTTTTAATGGTAGCAGCCTCAAATAATTGGATACTAAATTGTATTATATTTAGTACTAGTGGAGATATTTCATAATACACAGTATACCAAATACTGTATCAATCCCTTCTTTCTTCATAGAATACCACCTTTTAATGGTTTTGTTGTTTGTTTGTTTTTTGCCTTATTTGATCATTTGACTGAAGATAAATAAATCCTGGAATCTCAAATTCCCTCACCAATAACCAAAAAAAATGATTAAAATTGAAAGGAAATGTTTGTTTTTTCCTATGCAGGAGTTCATTTGCTCATGCGCTGTCACAATTACTGTGTTATAAGAATTGTTTAAATCTATACCATGTCAGCATTGCACTGTTGATTTGCTATTTATGTCAGGTATTCAAAAAGCATTGCTCTAAATAGTCATATCTTTCAATCTTGATATCACAAGCTCACACTCACCAGGTCCCATCTGCTAGTTGTGTGTAATTTTGCTTCATAGAATTGATTTATTCTATAGAGAAGATTCTATATATATGGTTTTGTGTGGGGATGTTAAAAATAAAACCTACCAATAGGTTTTCTAACCATATAAATGCAGTAATCTTATCTCCTAGTCCTACGTGATGTAATAGCATTTATTTTGATTTAGATTTATAAACCACAAAGAGGATGCAGTATGTGCCAGTGCTGGTCTCTTGAAGACCCCCATCCCTCTTGCACATTGAACTCTCTCACTCTATTCTGAAACACAGTTGGGATTTAAGGGCGGGCTAGGCTAAGTTGTCTGCAGTAGGCACTTTTTCAAGATTCAGTCACAGGGCCTCTGTCCGGGACTTGAGCGACCTCAGAGCCCCTGAAGAGGGATTTGACCTCACTGAACACAATCCCATACGCAACATCTAGATTGCTTGATGTTCCAAGTAAAGGGAAATGTTGCTGACTGTTTAGACACGTGAGGTATCTCATTTCAGGACAGGTTTGTTTTGGTCTGTGATAGTCAGCTTTCCTTTTCACAATGTGATATCATGAACTGGAATCTTGGTCAGCCTCTTGTCTTGATTGATGCAACAGAATCCCCTTTTCCACCACATAATAATGGCACAGCATCAGCTCGTGACAATCGGTGTCCTCTCTAAGTATCTGAATGGCAACTTGAATTTGAATATCCCACGTCTGAGAGATCTCTACTTCCCTGGAATGGCACGATCACAGATTTGCAGCCATCAGTTCTGTGTTCTGACTTCCCTTTAGAGGGCGGTATCATAGACTTCCTGCTGTAAAATGGGAGTCGGCCCTGGACCTGGCACCAGGCTGGGGACAAAGGGTGCTGGGTGAGGATGATCCCACACAGGTTCTTTCAAGGGAGGGGGTGTAGAAGGTGCAGAGGGCCCTGTGACTAAAGCGCTCTGGCCTCTAAGCTGCTCCCGGACTTCCTGCTCCAGACAAGGAGGCACAATCAGCTGGTCTTCGGGGTCCTGCTGCGCTGGGGCAGTGAAGTAGCCAGACTTCTTCTTAGGAGCCTCCAGGGCCACCTCAATTAGATTATGACTGTCCTCAGGGGCAACCACAGAGCCATTGGACAGTTTCTTTCCAAATAAACTACATGTAGATGGTGACTTCTTGAGGTCAGCAATCTCTCTTCCGCAGACAGCCAGCAGGCAGCCGTTGGTTGCAGACACCACCACGCTGTTCTGTCTGCGCATTTTGCCATTAGGATAGTCAGAGCCACGCTTTTCAAGGTCTAGGTCTTTAGGGCTTTCAGGGGCACCTGACCGTAGCTGGAAAGCACAGCAGTGAATGTCAACCTCCACTTCTAACTTGCTGCCATTGGAGATCACTCCCTCCAGAGGAGTTTCATCATCACTGTCCAAGCCATTGTCAGACTGGTTACTGGAGAAAGTGGCACAGGATGGTTGCCGCTGGAATAGGCCTGGATGGCCCCCGAGCCCAACTGGGCCTGGCACCATGATCCCACAGAGTGTAGTACCAGGGTGCAGACTACACCGTCTCTCTGGGCGGGGGGCAGGTCCAGAGGATGGGTGCTCGTCAGAGGCAGTGGACCCTGCCTCACTGCCCACCTCTGAAGCTGATGTCTCACTGTTGAACTCTGAGACAATCCCACTAGTGGTTGACAGAGTGGCTGTATCACTGGAGGCTGGGGTCACAGACACAGGCAGAGGTGTGGAAGGAAGACCCCGGGGTTCAGCAGTGGACACTGGCGGCTCACAGGTACAGCTATCCTCGCTAATGTGCAGGGACAACACCACAGCACCGATGTTGTCCTTGCAGCCGTAGCTCTGGGCAAGCGAGCACAGCTTCTTGGCCGCAGCTCGTGGATCACGGACAGCCTGAACAGTGCACACAGCCTCCTGGTAGGAGACCCGTTCAAACAGCGCTCTATTCCCCACGATCAAGAACTCATCCTGGGGACAGAGGGGTTCCGTGTGCACCCAGGGCTTTGGAAGCACCCAGGGAGACAGATAAGAGCAGCCCAGCAGGCGAGAGCAGCATGTCACTCCGCTCACTTTGTTATCCTTCAAAACAGGAAACTCCTTAGAATAGTGCATGGATGAATTATCTTTTAATGTAAATCTGCACATTAGATGTCAACACAGTAGAACATATTATTTGTACATTACCTCTGTAATAATGGCTTTACTGAATTTGACTCTCTCCATCTCCTCAGTTGAGTTCTCCAAGCTGTAAACCTTAGAGAGCGGCACAGGTCGGCCATCCCGGCACAACACTGCCTGGCAGGTACCCACATTGGCCACGGTGAGGCTGAAGTTGCCGCCTGGCTCTGACGACTCATGATGGATATAACACAGCAAGGCAGAGGCACCCAGTTTCTGACCAGCCATACCTAGTTTCCTGTCCCAGAAAGAGAGGGAAAAAAACAAAAGCTGCTGTCAAACGCTTAAATACACAGAAGACAACAAAAATATTTATTTGTGAAGACCTTGTAAACCTTACCTGTGTGAAGTTAGGAAAGTATTGCTCATATAGACACTGTCGATGCTGGAATGCTGCACTTCTTCAGACAGCACATCTCCCATGGTGCACTGCAACAGCCGAGGCACTTCCTCATTACGGTCTCCATCGAAGATACCATAACATGCTTCCATGCTGTCTCCAAAACGGTCAACAGCCAGCACAGACACACACAACCTGTTCCCAACAACAGACAAGCATCGCCAAATAGATGTCAGTTAAAGCTTGTTCAGCATGTGTGACACTGCAGCTCCTGAGCAACGGCTGTAATCTGATGAGACACAGCACAGTGAGAACCCCCTTGGTGGCTCTGACCCTGCAAGAGACAACCTGAGCACTCAACGGTTGTTGTTACAATCATTAGATCGAACGGATTTACCAGGTGCACTGCAGCAGCTACTCTTTAAAGAGATCAATTGATGGCGTTGGTGCAAGTGCAAAGAATCAATGGATCTCAATCATGAAATGTTAAGTCTAGGCCAGCCTAGGTGATCGCCAGGTACAAGAAGCACACAATGGATGTCAAGAGCGATGTCAGGCTTTTTTTCCAGTCAGGAAGACTGAATTAAGTGTTTAAAAGAGCTATATACATTGTTATAAAATGAACACCTCTGTCTGTAGTCATTTATTTACTTGCGTATTACAGTTTTATAATTTAGATGGCAAGTTCTTTGCCGTGTACAAAAGGGAACACACGGAGAAAAAAAAATGCTCACTTGTTTCTTTGGCCGCTCATCTCTGAGTATCCGTGACTCCATGGAGTGGAGGCACCCAGTGAGTCTCCTGCTGCTGTGGTAGATTTCTGGTCTAATTTCAGTGTGGTGATGTGACTTCAAAAGAAAGAGGAAATGCAGTAGATGCAGTAAATATACACCAGTCATACAGCTTTTAGCATGTGTCCAGTTATTTCCATGTCTTTGTAGTAAACAGCTCTGGTTTGGTGAATCACCTGAAGAGGTTGAGAGTTTTGTGTTCCAGCATCAGACTGTTGTTGGCAGTCAGGTCGAGTTCTTGCAAAGTGGCAGGCAGCGAATCCGGCAGCTGGATCTCTGTCAGCTCATTACAGCTGAGATCAACAAGCTACAAATGTATGAAAGGTAATGGCTGAAATTGAGGCAAGTTGAATATGATCACAAACATGCACAAACAAAAGTACAGCTAGTCTGACCTTGATTTCAGGCAGGCTGAGGATCTCTGGGAAGACAGTGATGTGATTGGAGTGTGCTATGAGGGTGTGCAGCTTCTTACAGCTGGACACAGTGGAGGGGATAGTCTTAAGCTTGTTGCCACTGAGATTGAGCTCCTCCAGCAGTTCCAGTTTACTCAGTTTACTGAAGACAAACAAACAGGACAAACCGCGCTAAATCAAGCACGGTAGGAAACGTCCTAGATAATGGTTCTAACTTAATTATCTGTTTCAAGTACTTTCTTGAACACCCCAGCAGGAATTAATAAAGTATTCTATCAATCAAAGGAACAGAACAAGTCAAATTGAAAGAAGAGAGTTGTTCAAAAATGGTCACAGGCTCAAAAATGAGAGAGCACGTCCTCAGAAACACACCGATATGGAGGCTAAGGTAACACACCTGGCAGGGAAGGAAACCAGCTGATTGTAGGCGATGTGCAGGACCCGCAGGTTCTGGTGTCCGACCAACAGAGCACCGCAGTTTTCGTTGAGGTTGTTCCTTGTCAGATAAAGCTCCTGCAGTGTGCTGAGGCTCTCCTCTGATGGACTGCTTGGAGGAATGCTTTCCAGGGCATTGGCTGACACGTTTAAATATTTTAGGCTGCAAAGGAGGAAAAATACGTGTAACGCTCACTTTGGTCACATTTTGGTTGAGGTGTGTGGTGGTGCTGTGGTTGTAGCGGTCATTCCTGATCATTTGTGTATGTGTGTGGTCAGTTTATGCAAATATCATCTGTTTGTCAATCTGCTACGATGTTTTCAAGTTGATCTTTATTCTTGACTTCTGAGCGATGTTTCCCTGCATGGGCTGGCGTATGGTGAGAAGCTACAATACTCACACCACACTGCTGGGCCAGTGCTGTGTAATCACTGATTTTGTAAAGAGAGCTTGGATTAGATGAATGGAATGAAACAGTCAGCAGTGAAAATGTGCCATTCTTTCATCGTCATCCCAACTTGAGTGTGAAGCAGGTAATCTTCAGAAATGTCAAGTTTTCATTTGGACTCTGAAATGTGATGAGTACCAGATCATTATTCGTCTCCTTCATCCACAAACAATTTGCTACAGTTGATAATAATAATGAGTTAAATAATGAAAATAATCCACAGATTTTGTACAGGATAAAGAACACTTGGTAAGTAGAGCATCAGTTTAGATGCCGTTAAACCCCCATGGATTGGGGGTAATTACAGCTCTATTGCCAACAAAAAAATGTTGGCATTTCACCCAAGTATACGACTAAGAAATTAAGAATATGCATGACTCTTAGCTGTCAGTCTGTTCTCTACAGACAAATTTGTTTTCCAACATTCATGAGAAAATGCGATCAGGAACCCAATCATGCATCAGGCAATCACTGCCATTAGAGCTGAGACAGTGAAGTGCATCAGAGTGCTCGAGCTGCTAACAGGAGCTGCCAAGAAATGGGAGGGTAAATGAATCTTCAGTTACAGTCTCGAATATTCCTAACTCTTCCACACATACTGTGTCATGACTGAAGC
Organism: Aulostomus chinensis; assembly: GCF_037954235.1. NCBI lineage: Eukaryota > Metazoa > Chordata > Actinopteri > Syngnathiformes > Aulostomidae > Aulostomus > Aulostomus chinensis. Next base: position 20,795,360 of record NC_141321.1, read on the forward strand.
AACTAGCAATGACACTATTATAGCCAGCTCCAACCAAACAGGGAAAGAACTGTCTTGGAAAGATAATGAAATGGAGCTAACTTTAAGGCCTTGTAGAAGAGAGTCTCAGGGAGCTCGGCTAGTTTGTTGTGCTGGAGGTCCAGGGCTTCTAGAGGGACGTGGTCAAGTAGGTCAGGCACTCTCTGCAAACGATTGTTCCCTGCCAGCAGCTTTCGCAAACTCAAGCTGTTGAGCAGTCTGTTGAAGGCCAGAAGAGACGTTAGGAGGACAGATTACAAAGAGGCAACAGAGACGACCAAAAAAACTAAAGAACACGTAGACTTCACGACTTGTGGTATCAGCCATGGCGTCCCATGCTAACTCGTCCATCAGTGACACTTTCAGTTTGGCTGCCTGCAGAAGTGTTATCTCTTTTACAACACTGAGGCCAGCATTGAATGATGGCCACTTCAGCATCAACACTTTGGGATGGTCTTGAGTTTTGTGCCCTTGGAACACAAAATGCTATTTATATTTCCTTAGTGTCACCACAAACGCAAACTACTCAAGAATTATGAAAACAGGTTTAGAAATAAAGAGTTAAAAGGCTTCACCATGTAACATGTACGTACTGTATCAATACAACAGGCTGTTTGTTACACAAGAATAAACAGATTTAAATGATATATAAGATGAGAGATGGAATTCAAGCTTGTGATAGAAAGGAGACAAACCTGGATGGAAGCTCAGAAAGGAGGTTGTGGGTGACATCCAGCATCTCAATTTTTCTGCAGTCACATACCCAGTCTGGCAGGTACTCCAAAAGGTTCCTGTCTCACACACACACACACACACACACACACACACACACACACACACACACACACACACACACACACACACACACACCAAAATGCGTCAAGTCAAAGTGGGCCGGCAAAATTTTCATTTACATTTGCGAATAAAGGAATTTTTACTCCATATGAATTTATATTTTATATTAAATGTAAATACTGTGAAGCTTTACTATAATTTAGATTTGGTTGGATACTGATGACCCAGGTTAATGATGCACCTCCTTTACACATTGTTCATGATTTATGAACTGAAATGATGACAAAGCTACTGTGGAACATCAGTAAACAAACTCATTCACAGCCAGAACTCACTGTGATAATTCCATGTGTGTAAGCTGGTTTGGGACTGGATAGATGTTGACTGTATTAAGGCCTGCAGGCAGACAGAGGCAGCAGTCACGTAAACATCTAAAACATCTAAATGAATGTGCAGCCAGAGAGAGAGTACTAGCACCTCGTGTTGGGACTCACGGTTGCTGCTGGCATGAAGCATGCGCAGTGTGAAACCACTGAGTGTGAGTGTCCCCAGCTGGTTGCGCTGGCAGTGAAGAGTCTCCAGGTTGCAGACAGAGCTCAGGTCTAATGAGTCCAGGCAATTGTCCCTGAAGTCCAGCTGGGTCACCTGGTTCACGGCCTCCAGACTCTCACTCTTCACACAACGTAACCCGTTCAGCCTGCATTCAATGTTAGACTGGGATTATCACTACTGGAGCAGAGGAGGAACATTATATCATTAAATCATTCTTTTAAAAACATTTAAAAAATTGCTACAATTGTCACAGATCTGTTTGGATTTTCAGTTTGCGACTTTTCAATTCATACAATTTTTTTGTCCTGATGTCACTTCTTTCTTGTCTCTTTTCACTTCCTGTCCTGATTCAGCTCTGTTATCCTTTGTTCCCTATGATTTGCACCTCTATTTCAGTGGCATTCAAGACATTTACTGCAACATTTTTTAACAATTCCGCAAATTTTTTGGTCAAATTTGTGAGACTGAAGAAGATCGTGGCTGCCAGGACTCCTTGATCCCACCCAATGTGTTAATAAACAATAATTCCTCTTTGCAGAGAGCTACCAGCCCTCTAATTCACCAAAGATGCACCTTGCACTCATAAATACAGTCTGCCTTTTCCAAACTACAGCTTAACTCTCAAGGTTAAATTATTGGCTGGGTGGGGCTGTGGGTGCTGGTTGGATCCCCAGGATGAGAGGAGAAATATGGGCAGGAAAATCAATGAGTAGAGCCGACCATGCCTCGACACCCACCGCTGAGCTGTTATTAAAACATATGACTGCAGGTCTGGGAGGCTCTCAGGTGTGACTCAAGGAGTGAAGCAGGGCATTGCTGAAACATTTGTGTTCCACAAACTTAGAATCGAGAAATAAAAGTGAAATAAAAGTGTGACGCTAAGAGGTGCTGCTGAGTTCAGACTAGTTTTGTCCTGACATCCATCTTTCTGACAGTACTGGAAAGAGACATAAAGCGTTATAGATAGGTGGCAGTAGGGGGATGTTTTCCACCTGCTTTCATATTCACCTGAGTGACTGACACTGATGCGAGGGGGCTGCCTCTGCATGACATATTACCATTGACCTGATTTTATGCATGATGGATGGGTTCATTAAATGAAGCAGGATGAGAGAGATGGTGAACGCAGAGACAGAGGCAGCAGCAGGGGCTGAGAACAGTTTAGTCCCCGGAGGGCCTCTTACCGGAGGTCGATATTTTTAAGGTGGCTCATTCTGGCCAGCGCAAACAACTCCAGACACTCCACTCTGTTTCCAGCCATGGCCAGCTTGTCCACCGCACTCAGTTGCTCAAGCACAGCGGGGATGTGACTGAAGTTATTGAAGGAGAGCCCGAGACTGTTGAGCTGGGAGAGACCACCGAGCTCCTCGGGCAGGGAGCTCAGGTGGTTTCCATCTAAAGACAGAGTCTGCAGGCTGCAGATGAGAATACGGTCAGGTTTACCTTTCTTTTACTTGTCACAAAAATATTTCAACTTCAGTAATTTCACAGACTCCCCAACAGCTTTCAGATATTCTGAGACCCTTGGTTACGTGAATAAAAGGTTTTAACTTACCAACTACATCTACATTCCAGAAAAAAATGAACAAAGCAAAGATAGAAACATGTCCTGCTTTTGTCAACTAAGAGCAATTGCAGAGTTAAATATCACCACACGTCCATAAAAAATGGAAGTCAACACAAGTATGTGACCTGGGGATGCCATGAAGAAGAAATTGTTTTAAACAAATACAGTGCATGTAGCACATGATAGAATATTTTAAATTCACTTTGGTCGTTATCATAACACACAAAAGGTTTTATTTCGAATCTCATGCTGTATCGTGGAGTTGTTCAACTCTAATTCACTCCCTCATATTCATTCCTTTCACTGAGTCTGGGCCTGAATCTGCAATCAACCCTTCTAAACAAGTACGTGATGCAAGTAGTGGAGGAAGCGTGTTGAAATCAAGTAGGTTCAAGATCGGTGGTAAGCTTTGGCAAGAGATAAAGACAACTGTGATATAGGTGTTTTTCCTGTTAATTCAATTTTGGTATTGTGGTTTTCTTTTTCCTGCCACCGTGAAAGTGATAGTCATGAGCACAAGGCAGAATGTTTTCAAGGCGTCCCTCCCTCCACTTTAATGTCTTCAACTCAATATGTCATGAATGCTTTGAGGGGTATTCTTGAAATTTATCAAAACATCCAACGGCACTCAAGGATGAACTAAAAAGGTTTGGTGGTCAAGGTCACTGTGACAGTCACGCATAACGGTGGAATACAGCTGTCATGTTGTGGGATTGATTAACTTGGGAAATATTTTTGCTTTACTTCAACTGAATGTTGAATGTTGTGTTTGAAATGTTGCATGTTATACAACTCAAGAGTTATACAGTGTACACAGATTTTTGACAGGTAGGACATAAAAAACATATCTATTTGTAATATCAATCATGTTTACAGAGTTTAACAAATGCTGACATTTAGAAATATATGTGTATGCATTGCGTTTATTACAGTACATATTGTTGTAAAGTGTATGTCTGACCTTTGCAGGCTTCCTATCAGCACAGGGACGGTGTGGAGGCTGTTACAGGACAGGTTGAGCTCAGTTAGTGTGAGGATCTCGCACACACACTCAGGGAACACACCCAGGCGGTTGTGGGACAAGTTCAAGCTCTTTAACTGGGAAAACCTGAAGACAAAGAGAACATCAACCGTAAGATTAAGCACAAATAGAGTAGGTCACCAGGATGGTTAAGAGGGGGGGGGGTCCAGCTCATTTACTACAAACGCCATCACAGAAACACATTCATAACACAAATATCTGGCTGGAGCATTTCATTTTTGTTTGCCATTAGTGCCATATGAATATGAAAGTAGTTTTAGTAAAACAAGATGGCCTTCAGAAAATAAAATGTATCTGTGGACAATTTAATGAGACAGATGCGCGCTAGCATATCAGCGTGCCTCGCACTAGGGTCCACATTTGGGGTGCACCGTTTCATCTTCAGAGCAATTTGCTGTTCCACAGTGCAGGAGACAAGAGATGTGACAAGAAATGATGATACACGGTCATGTGCAGTGGGACTTTTAATTCAGGGAATGTGTGTCGTGAATCACTGTGAATCACTAGAATCACTGTGGACACTAGATACTGTGGAGCCTTTCCTTACAAGTGGCAGTTTAATCCATGCCCAAAGTTATTATCAACTTATTAGCCGCCAAAAAAGGGAGCCTGTACTCCTGGCAGGCGAGAGAGGGCAATAATCACATAAGTAATCATCCACGCCATCATAGGCAAAACAGGAAGTCACCTAGATCGACCAGACAAACGTTGACAATGCAGATTTTGATTTGTGATTTCTGATCTCCCAGGTGGATGAATTAACAGCAACATGACACATCGATTTTGTGTGTGTGTGTGTGTGTGTGTGTGTGTGTGTGTGTGTGTGTGTGTGTTTTTACACTAGACTGGGCTGTGATGAATGCAGTAGTACCATGCAGCTACACAGTTATGGCTTCTAAAGCAGCCTTCCTGTTGTTACCCAGGTACTAAAAGCTTTGCAGCTGCTGTGATGATTTATTGTCACATCCTCTTCTAAAAAAAACAGACAGAGGGCTCATTATGGAAAATATTGCAGCAGTGCTGGACCCTTAAATAATATAATTAAAGATAATTGGGGGACCTTTTTCATTAGATTGATTATTTTGTTATCTGTATTTGGAGCCACTCAGGGATTAAGGATAAATTGTAGCTAGCTTGTTGACCTCAGCTGATGCGGCAGAATGATTTGTTCCCAGACCGAAGAGAGGCTGCAGAATGAAACATGTATGCGTTGCCTTTGAACTGGAAATAAAAGTCAATCAAAACATGAATTTGCCTGCACAACGGTCCCCTTACTGCAAACGATCTACCTGAACTGGTGCATCAGCTGCTTACGATCTAATTTTGTTTTGAAGAAGGCACCACGCACCTTACAGGAAATGATGCTCACTGTCATTTGTCCTCTGTAGTGAAATAAACCACAGACACAGCAAATCATTTTGTAACACAAACACAGGAGTTGGCCAGCCAGGAAGAAGAATCGCGACCTCGGAAAAGATTCTTTATTTCTAATGATGATGATGATTATGTTTTGTCACGAACAAAACAAAGTTTGAGAGAGTTGTTGGTCACTGCAGCTGCTGTCATATAATACAGGAGTTGCTATTACGACAGTGTGAATAGTTACACAACTGCTGCATATCACCACATGCTGGGCTTTTTTTTTTAAACACTCATTGTTCCGACCCATTTTTAAAAAAGTAACCTGAGAGGCTGTCCTCAGTATTGATGTTTAAAGCATTATTATACGATATTACATAACGACCCAGCTGGAGGAATCTAACAGGGAAAGGAATTTGATAGTGTTGGATTCCGCTTGTTCAAATTAATTCAATTTGCAGTGCAGGACTGTACATGATGGCAGCTTTCTTCTTAACTCCCGACTACCACAACACTGTGCTACTTTCACCTGATATCCACTGGGAGGTGAGTGAAAACATGACACGATGATCCACTAGCCCTTAATTCCTCTCTAGGTTCAGGAAATGTGATTACCTGGGGAGGTTGAGCAGGCCTCCAGGCCCCTGCAGGCTCATGAAGTTGTGTCGCAGGTTGAGGTGGGTGATATCTTGGCTGTAGAAGAGATATTCTGGCACCGCTTCCAGGCTGTAGCAGGACAAGTCCACCAGGCTGACTGTCTGAGACACCACCTTTACACATACACATGGTTAGGTGAAAGAGGTGAGAGAGAGGAATCCAGTGGTTTTTCTGTTTCAGATGTCAAGAGTTACAAGTCTTTTTGCAATGTATATCATCACATCATTTTGTATTTGTACATAAAAGTATTATTACTCCTCCATTCCTGAAGGTTACAGCCTGGCTGTCTGCTGTGTGATTTATAAGCTACAAAAAACAAAAAAATAAAAATCCATACTTGGTGGGTGGAGCAGTGTTGTCATGAGATGAGATGAGATGAGATGAGATGAGATACCCAATGGTTGAGTTAAGGCACAGAAAAACACAATAAAATGAAATCCAACTGGTAGCTACAACTTCATGCTATCAGATTTTGTTTTTATTTCTTTTTTTTTTTTACTTAAAACTGCATTTTCAGAATAGGTGCAACATCAAAGCTGCCAGCAAGACCCCAGCTCATGCCATTCCAAGTAACAGCTACTGCTTTATTCAACAGATATCAATTTGCTATCTTATCAGCTTTTAAGTTAACTACTGGGCAGCACGGTGGTGGTGCAGTGGTCAGCACTGTCGCCTCACAGCAAGAAGGTTCCGGGTTCGAGTCCCGGCTCAGGCACGGGATCTTTCTGTGTGGAGTCTGCATGTTCTCCCTGTTCCTGTGTGGGTTCTCTCTGGTACTCCAGTTTCCTCCCACAGTCCAAAGACATCAAGAGAGGACGAGGCTGATTGATACTCTAAATTGACCGTAGGTGTGACTGTGAGTGTGAATGGTTGTCTGTCTCTATGTGTTGGTCCTGTGATGGACTGGTGACCTGTCCAGGGTGAACGCCGCCTCTCGCCAGAAAGCTGCTTGGATAGGCAGAATTGGATTGGATTGGCTCCAGCCCCCCCGTGACCCTTAACAGTATAAGCAGTACAAAATGGCTGGATGGATGGAAGTTAACTGCTTTGGCATTGGTCGCTTTATAATTGAAACCCAATTTTTTTAAAGCATATCAACTCCAAGTCAATGGCTACTCTATTACCAAGAAAAGCGTTTACTGCGTACCGCAAGAACTCGACAGAGAAATAGTTGGACGGCAGTATGAAGCAGCAGCCACTTAACCATCTTGTGCTTTGTTGGGATCTTAAACTCAAAAGCACAAAATAGCAGAATCCAGAAAAAGAGACAGAGTTACTACTGGCCTTCAGATGCAAGCAGTCCAGTCAGAAAGGGAAGCGTAATTCTTTTTTATGGGCCTGTTGTTTGTCTCAGAGATGATTGTTTACTGGCCAGCAATCATTGCAGGCTGCCTAGTAAAGCTCATCCTGTCCAGTCTGAGGATGGCGTCCGCCATTAACAACAGGGCTGCACACTGTGCAGCGGTCTAGAAAATGGGACGGCTGCTCAGAGGAGGATGACATCACATAACTGCGTTTAGAGATGACAAAGACAAAAATGCTCTGCTAGGCTCTTTTAAAAAAGCAGCGTTCTTTAAATAGAGTAATTAAGTGATATCAGAGAGGGATGATGGACACAAATTGACAGAGTAGAATTCAAAGAAAACAAGACAGGTTTGCTGTTTTATGTGATTTGCATAGTGATTAAAAACACTGTGACACACGGAAGTAATGTGAGAAAGATGACGAGGCACAAAGGATGAAGGGTCCGCTGAAATTAACAGCTATGTAGGGAAAGAATAATAAAGGCCTGAATGAAGGCACGTGCAGTTAATGTTATCTTGCTCTTCAAAATGTACATGTTGCATTCCTTGATTCAAACTTTCAAACAAGCAATCAGATTTTCAACGGAGCCAAACAAGCAGGGACACAATTTAATAATCGGCTTGAGCTGAACCTTTCACAGCCTGCTTATTAGCCTAGTATTGCCTTTTTTTGAACTATGAGTGTGTGTTTGTATTAATTTAGCAGAAATACTCAAAAAACAAAACCAGAAAGGAGTTATCTTGCTAATGATAAATGCCCTCAAACTCATGACTGAAGCAAAGTACCTCTCTGTGCAACTGAAGTGCTGTGCAGAGGTCAACTGGATTGTTTCAATGACAATTTGTGCCACAACAGCCATGTAATAATGTTTCTGAAAAACATAGAAAATCAATGGAAGGCCAATGAACAGGATGTGAGATGTGAAATATCAGATGTACAAATTGGTCAGAATTATGACAGACAGAAAACGTGTAATTCTGTTTGAGTCAAGCTCCCACGGTCTTATTTATTTTACTTGTGATAAAATCCAAGCATTTCCTGCGATAAAATAACTCTGATGTCTTCAACAATAAGCTTGGCTTTTTGATTTCTCCTAAAAAAAACAACCAAGAAATACATCCAAACGAGAGCAATTTAACGAAAGAAATTGTTGATTAAATCAATAATATTTTACATGTAAATTCAAATAGTAGGCAAGAAAATTTCAAATAAATCCCCCTGCCTTATTTGCTTAGAAGTAACGTCAGCTGGATAGGTTATTAGGAAATTATACATATATTTAATACAAAATACATTTTAAAATGATTGCTGTGCATTGTTCTGAAGGGGGCAGCCCTCCTATTTGAACTCTCCCTTGACAGTTTTTCAGCAGTTCTTCGTGATGTAATTATGTGCACCAGGGAGAAACATTTCTTTAAAATAAATATGTGTCCTTTTTGTAGAGAAACAAATCTACATTCTGACAAACTATGAATACAAATAAACACTGTAATGTATCTCTACAGCCTAGTCTTCAGTCTTATCCAGCATGATCTTTTCTCTGATTCATACACCTGAGATTTATGCAGTACAGCAAAAACATCAGTCGTTCATCAGTCCATCCCCAGTCCCTCATCTAACGCACTCGAAACACACAGCACTCTAATACAGGCCGCTCTAACGCAGTAATCCATACCTCCATGCTCGAGAGATATACTGGACTTGGAATGAATCTTCAGCTAATTGGATTTCTCTTTTTCTGTTGGCCCTCTCCTTTCACGGGTAATTGTAGGCTGACTTGGCCTCGGCGGAGCCTTTCAAAAAGGCTGTTCGGCTCCCGGAAGGAGCGACGGTGCAAAGCCATTTATGAGAAGATCAGACAAAGCAAGTTCAGCAGTCCAGAAATGATGAATTGTTGAGAGGCAACCCAGAGCCAAACATTAAGTACTTAACACTCCCTCATCCACTGTGACTGACATCCTCCACTCCCTCAGACTTGATCATGACCCACAGGTGGGTGTCAGCACACTTTATTTACAATAAATTTGTAGAATCCCACAATCATAGTTATATCTACAGTACGCATTAGAGCCACATGAGGGTGCTTGTTGGTTCTCGACTACATCCTGTTGGCTTACTACACTACACACCGCTGGCTGCCACAAGTCTGCTATCAGCCACAACTAATTAGCATCTCATTTAGAAATTAATTTGCTACTGATGCAGAAAGGAAAACGATAAGAAAGTTTGCTGTCTCGTTGCATTCATTTAGTCTCATTTATAGCATTCAAATTTGTGAAAAAGTTTACAGTATTTGGTATAACATCCCAATGTCTGGCTATTCCAAAGAGTGAGACCGTGACCATCCTGATAATATATCATATTTTTGTACAAATTCCACTTCCTGTGTCCACAAGGTGGTGGTAGAGAACACTCACTCACTATATATTATGTTGCTGTACATCACATGAACACAACACAGTGTAATTTTGATGGCAGTCATTAAAGTTTGTTACATCAAGTTTACTTCCTGTAACCTGTAACATAATTGAGTGCATTCCTCCTTGGCCCCCACTGCCCCTCCCCATGATGTCAGTCTGATCCAGCTGACAGAGACATGATGGGGAATTGGCAGTGACAGTCAGGGACATTCATTTATGCACAGATTCATAATTTTGTTGTTATCATTGTTGGTCAATTTTCAAAAGTGGATCCCCAGTGAAAATAAAAAGGGAAACACTGACTTACATTACTACTGTGGAAAAAAACAGAGATGTCCTCTTAGAAAAATAAAAATAAGATCTAATATATTGTTGGATCAATAGCAGACACCACTGAGAGTTGCCTTTGTGAAGCCAAAAAGTAGAACTAACAGTTTTCTGGTCAAACATTTTCCCCACTTAAAGTAAAAGCCCCAGAGGGCAAATGGGGAACAAACAAAGAACTGCTTTACAAAAATATATGGTAAAAAGATACTGTGTACCACACAAACACACACACATTTTGTCTCTAGCTTACTTTTGATGCCTGCCGCTGCCATCGCTGGTAGTCTGCCAGTGTGTCAAAGTTGACAAAGTATGTCTGGGCTTGTGATCCGGCTGAGCTGAACATCAGACAGTGTTGCCTCCGCTTCACCTCCTCCACCTCAACGCAAAGATGAAATAAGAAAACACATGGAAAATCATGTTTATCAATAACTGTTCATGCAATTGTGCTGATGCGCCAGATTTTCGTTATATAGTGAGTGTCAATTCAGTAAAAACGAATCACTGAAAATTGGATATTTTGTCTGAGAACATTTTTGGGGATATTTTCTGTTCTGTGACAGTTGTAACTCTACAGTTGGGGGGGGGGGGGGGGGCCTTTAAATAAAGACCACTGCTTTAACCGGCAGGGAGAGTTGCAGTCACATGACCTGCATCTTACCAAGTTTGTGTTGTAAAAGTTGTGATGTGTTTGTGTATTTGGAGCAAAGAACCCCATCTGCACTTCAGCGTAAACCAGATAATCATCTTCTGTATCTAACTTAGCTGTTAGCATTCAGGATTGCCTGACCCACCCTCTACACCCGGCAGGCAGTGTAGGCGGTTCCCTCCCAGCTCCGCATTCTCACCTTTCCTCCCACCAGGGGTAGGATGTGCATCTTCCCGGTCAGGCTGTCTTTGACAGAGGCCACAATCAGACAGGTTCCACAGAGAATGACCTGCCGCTCCGCCCACTTGTGCAGCTGCGTCTTGCCCTTCCTGACGCTGAATACGCCTTTCAACAGGGTGCGCTCCAGCTGGTCTGCATTTACTGGACGCTCTGGAGGGGAAAAGCCCCACATGGAGAGGTTAGTGTAGATGTACAGACATCTGTCTAAGGCGCACCCCCTCCCCACACACTCACACACACAGACACACACACACAGACACACACTCCCTCCCTCCCTCCTGTGATTCACAACTTCAGCTGACAAACAACAACTGATCCATAGCTATGCAGGAAAGAAGCTTCCAGACAATGAAGTCACAGGTCAGAGTGATATCACCTGTATAACAGGCAGCTCCAGGAACTGGTCTTACATCAGCACTTAGTATGGTCAAAGGTGAAATATCTCATATACCGTATCTGTCGAGCTGAATGTCACTACAGAATAGCAAATTTCTCTATTATACTCCATTATTAGAATCTATAGCAGCCACATAAATGTGCAGCAGCCAAACTTATTTATATGTTTAAACGTATTAAAGTGGTACTGCATTTAAAAGTGTAATACGCTTCTCAAGTACTCAGAAACAGGTGTCGAACTCACAAAGACATATTCTTACTCCCTGCTTGAAGCTAACAGCTACCTATGGTTGATATCATCAAAACTGCCCAGACTTGTTATTTTTCAAACTTTCAAACACATCAGTGATAATCCATATCCAACTGTGCATTAAGTTATCCACAAACATCTGAATTTGAATTAAAAGCAAACTTGTCTGAACAGTGAAATTGGAATTAATGCTATTGAGCGTCTTGCCACAAGAGTCCTGCGGAGAGGCGCTGACAGATCAAGTCAAAAGTAGCAATTTGTCACTGTGAAGCCATTCAGATCACAATCCCACCACTCATGGCTCTGACTCACACCTCCACACACACACACCTCTCTACGGAGGAGGCAGCCTCTGCTCCCCGACGCAAATTAAAAATGTGTCTCTCTTTCTCCTGATTTACCATCTCACTATGATCTCATGAACTCACCGACCTCCACTGGACAGTAGATCATATAGTTTGTGTGCAGCTCCCTCTTTAAGAAAGACATATTCTATCACAATTAACCTGTCTTGTGATAATTTTATTATCGTTATCGCGGGCAAAGTATCATGATAGTATGTTATTGTGAGTTACTCTATGACTCCCATCTGAGGTTATAACTCATGATGTCAGATATCAGGTAAAGGTGAACAGCAAACTGTCCAATGAGCCTGAGAACGCAGCATGAATATGTGCCACCTCCATTCTGTCTCTCTACTGCTGTCCTGACCTCAGAGCCTTTAATCATATTGATGAATAAGGGCTTTGTCACTGAAAACTTCCCTCTTTTCAATTACATTATGCCAGCTTGCACAGCAGGCAGCCTTAGCAGGCCAGTGCCCAGGGATTTGGTTTTACACTTTGATTGAAAAATTAAATTGCTGAAGGACACATCGGACAGCAGAGATGCCATCTCTGCCAGGTTTCAAGTACACTCTTAGGTTAATGGCATGGTCAAATAAACATACAGTAGAGGAGACATTGCTTTCAGTCCTGGTTTTCTTAAACCAACTTACGCTGCCTTGTCTTTTTTGTCACCACCTTCCCCTTCCCTTCACAAGGACATCCAAATGAAAATTAAGCCTGCTCAGGTTTTTCTACGCCAGGAAATCTGATGATGAACAAGCAAAGTGCTTCTGACAACAAATTGACTTGCAGGCAGATCTGCTGCTGTGTCTGTTGCTGGATTGTCTCTTACATCAGAGACACACACACTCACACCCTTACAGACTGACTGACGGGCAGAGTGAGTCTGTCGAGAAGGGGGCAACGCCTGGACAGAATGGCTACATATCGCACCTCTATGGGGTTTTTTCAGATTCGTCTTATTTGTTCTGTTTGTAGTCTTAACACCTACCAACTTTTTGAATGCAAAAAAAAGGCCGATGAAACAGTTCAGCCTGGTCGAGAAGCTGAAAATACAGATTTTTTTTTATGTAAAAAAAAAGAAAGAAAGAAAACCATTCCAACAAGCCATTCATTGTTATTCACTTGACTTGAGTTCTGAGGACTGAATGTGATGGCTGGTTGTGAAAACAAACTGAGATAACAGAGAGGGTGTCACGGCCCCAACCATGACTCCACTTTTTCCTTGAGTCTGTGTGTGTGTGTGTGTGTGTGTGTGTGTGTGTGTGTGTGTGTGTGTGTGTGTGTGTCTATCCTCATGCGACTATATTTCTAAGATGTCACATCCGACAAAGTATTAACATTGTGAAGTTTTGGGGATATGAAAATGGTTGAGAGGTGACTTAATTTAAGGAGAATAGTGTTAAACTGAACCAGTTTGATGTAAGTCCACTGAGGTACAATTCTTCCATTTTCAGGGTAATGGAATGAACGAAAAAGTACACCCATTGATGTATAATCAAGTAAAGTACAGAATAGATTCTCCAAAATTCTTTCATAAAGTACTTTTACCCAACTGTCTACCATGTCACTCACTGTTGTCCCTCCACTCAGAGGTTAAGCATATAAACACACTTACGGGCCTATCCAAATTTACATCCATCCATCCATTTTCTTCGGGGGGGGGGGGGTGGAACCTATCCAAACAGCTTTCTGGCGAGAGGCGGGGTTCACCCTGGACAGGTCACCAGTCCATCACAGGGCCAACAAATAGAGACAGACAACCATTCACACCCTCAGTCACACCTACAGTCAATTTAGAGTATCAATCAGCCTCGTCCCCTCTTGATGTCTTTGGACTGTGGGAGGAAGCTGGAGTACCAGAGAGAACCCACACAGGAACAGGAAGAACATGCAGACTCCACACAGAAAGATCCTGTGCTGGAGCCAGGGCTCAAACTCTGAACCTTCTTGCGATGGAGCTAACCACTGCAGCACCGTGCCGCCCCCAAATTTACATTTACCTTAAATTAAAATTCTATTTTTATCATGTCACATTCCATCTACATCTTGCAAACCCACTTTAAGATCCCCTGTGCGTGACGGTTCCAGATGAGTTGTTTCCAAACAGCTACAGAGAAGTCTTTACAGAGTCTGAAGGCCCAACTAGGAAGGATGCCTTCTACTAAAGAGGGCTCTTTGCACTCTTGAAACACCTTTGGCTTTGTGTGTGGAGTGAACTTGCCTCTCCTCCTCACCTGCAATCAGTTTATCAAGCTCTGCAGCTCAACAACCTCGACTCACTTCCCACTCGTTGCTAGATAGTACCACTCAATCTTGTGGTAGTATCGTCTCTGCCACCCAGTTCAGTAAACGCTCAAGCCTCTAACCTTGTTCAGGATTCCCTGCACCCTCTTCCTCTTCCCCGCCCTCTCGTCTCCTCACACCACTTAAGCTGTCTGCCTTTCTCATCTGCCGGCTTGCTTTCAGCCTGTCAGCCTGCTCCCTCCTCCGCTTGCCTTCCCTCTGCTTCAGCCCCTCTCCCACCTACCTCCACCACAGTAATCATTCCCTTTATACAGAAAAACACCTTTCCCTTCAGTACTGTGACTGGTTCCAGGAGCAAATGAAGCCTTAACAGTGAGAGCTATTCACTAAAGCGTGCTCTTTCTTTGTCACTGGAAAGACAGACACTTGCCCCAGTAATCTGCTGCTCCAGCACATAAAGTTCAGACAGTACACCAAAAGCTCTCATACAATTCACTCTATACAATACATTTGTACAGAGCTCTGGAGTGTCCATAGAGAGAGGAAAATATATTATACAAAGTTTTATTTCATTTATTTGTGTCCATGAGATAGAACTTGTTTCTTTGTTACTTATTTTGAGGTCATGAGATATAACATGTTCCCCTCAATCCAATTCTTTTGAGGCCTACAAAGAACTTGTTCCCACAAATTTAGTCCCACCAATTAGTACAGCGAGGCAACCAGTTATCTTATTATCTTGTGTCAAAGTAATTAAGCTAACTATCTTTACTGACAATTCAAAATTGAAGGAACTAGCTATATCTTGTGGCCACAAATTAATATAAATGAACAGAACAGGTTATATCTTATAGCATCTTAAAAACAACTGAGGGAACAAATTATTACCTTGCAGCTTCAAAATAACTAAAGTGAAGAAACAAGTTACCTTGTAGAGGACAATTATATCTTGCAGCCTCAAAATAAACGGTGGGAGGAAGTATTAACTTGTGACCCCAGATAATCAAATTATAGGAACAGTATATATCTTGTGGGCAGAAGACATTTTCTTTTCTCTATGGCCCTTTCAGGGCTCTGTACAATCTTCTACAGGTAAAATACTACTTTCCATTAAAAACGGGTGGTCTACCTGATCTATGCACATAATATGAGCACAGACTACTGATGACTCTGCAGGCATCCAACAAACAAGCTATGTTGCACATTCTTATCAACCTGTCTGAAATTCACTGGCCTACTTACGCAATGTGTCTTGGCCATAAAAATCCAACTACTCTAAAACAAACACACGCTCTTCCCTCAAGGTCTGTGGGGCTATTAGTTGCTAGGGAAATGGGTTTGTTGTCAAAGTCCAAGCCAGTAAACCTCTGTGCAACTCCGGTAGAAAGCCAGCCAAATCATGATCGATCCCATCCTACTTATGCCAAAAAGTGATGGCCATACCCGCTGGCTCTTGAGGAGATCTTACAGACTCTTTCTGTCTGAGTCTTATTTCATTCCTACTAAACTTGTAATCAACCTGCATCCACCCCCACCCCCCCACCCCCCGAGAAGGAGCCAAAACCACAGGGAGCATACATCAAGTGACGGATCAGACTTTATAGTGCGACTTCTTATCACCACCGTTCATCTAAAGCGTGACTATGGCCTTCACTCGACAGCACACTCGTTGACATCTCACTTCACGTGTCGTGCCAGACGAGCAGGGAGTTGGCAGCAGGGCAAACTCTGCTCCTGTGGAGAGGTGAAGTGAGGAAGGAAGAACTGGGAAGTACATAAAAGGTGTGAGAGAGGATGTGATTGGCTGATAAGAGACTGCTAAGAATGAAGGTCTGCAAGGGTATTAGGAAACTGGTAAAACTTTACAATTGGGCTTCGTTTATGACATAATATGCCCTACTTAAGCATGTAGAGTCTATCAACAATTTTTCTGTTTGCAACCTTCAACATAATAATCACTTTTTTTTTTTTTTTTTTTAATCACACAATGAGGATTCACTCAAGGAAACTGCCAAGTATTTAGGAGCCAGAGCAGAAAGCTCTTTAAATGACCACCAACCAGATGCTTCTGCTTGGTGGTCTGTTAGTTTTTTTGTTTTTAAAGCTATTATTTCAACTGTGTGCATTCAATTTTATATCAAAAAGGAGCAGAACATAAATGATGCAGAGGACAGATGGAAAATGAGTGAACGGAGCAGATTACAATAAAACAGACCATTAAGAGACTCAGTTATTATCAGCCTTTGTTTAAAAGGACATCTTATTTGAAAACTGTCCAATAAATTAAAGTTGACAAATAACCTGCGGGTTTCAGAAGAACAAATCTAACAAAAAAGACACAAAGATTACAGAAAAAATATATTATGAAAAGCTGCCAGGTAGACCAGGAGGTCCGGCTCTCTGTAGAGCTATTTTTCTCTGAGCTGTCCAATCACAACCTGGATCTGAAGAGTATTTCATTTTTCTCTGAAATCTCAGACTGACTGGATGTCTATGTAAACAGCTCTTCTTTTCTATTAACACTGAAATGAAACAGCAACATTTTGCTTAGTTCACTGTTAGTTTACTCTTTCTGTTCCTCCTGATTATGATTCAGTGATGACGGGACCTCGGAGTCTCACACGTTAGTTCACATCCATATCATCACAACTTAGGGACACTCTTCATTCAGATTTAATTTCCTCTGGCAAATTGGCACCAGCCAAATCAATAATTTATGAGGTGTGTTCACAAAGCTTGCAGATGACTTATTTCCACCTGTTCCCACACCGACTGCAGGTCTGATGTGAAATGTGTGCACTCGCTTCAGGTGTCGACACTCAAAGATTTAGGACCAAGATCACCAAGGCAGCGATAGAACAGCGCCCAGTGGACGGGCGCCAGAGATTACAGCAGGCCTCGTCCCTGCTACAGCTGCATGCGCTGACCCACAGAACCACTGGCCCTCGGGTCTCTGCAGTTGTTTTCACTTGGAAGGGTTTTATTAAGTCAGCATTTAGAAATGTTTACTCCCTTGTCCGTGTTTGTTTTCATCTCATCTGTGAGCCACAGCAGGAGTGTGCGTGGGAGGGTAGAGAAAGTTCAAGATGAGTTTCCTGATCTAATAGGTGGAGGATAAAGGGAGGAAATAAAGGGATAAACCTACTGTAAGTTGTCATAAATTAACTTCATATAGAAAACAAATGTGCATGGACAGATACTAAAGAAGGTGGGATTTATATTTTCCATTGGATGAACTCAGTGACCCATTAATCATCTTTCACCCCCCCTCAGATTAATCTTATTACCACTGTCAAGTTTCCAACACCCAGGAGGTAGAGTGACTAAAACTGTCTGCATGCACAAGCACATAAGCATATGTGTTCGTTTTGTTATAAAGCAACCCCCCCCCCAACACTAATTAGCTCATTTCTCTATGAATCACTGTTGGTGTTCAGTGGTGATGTAAACACACGATTGAACTGAGAGTGAAACGCTGGTCTGAGAAGGGGAGAGAGAGAACCATACCAAAAAAAAGTTACAAAAGCCATCAATTCAATTCAGACCCTGGACAAAGTTTAAAAAAAAGAACAAAGAAAGAAAAGAAGGTGGAGATGCACATGTTAACCAAGGGAAAAATGATTCTCTTATTTTCCAGCTGAAATATGGAGCATTTACTGATAAGCCCCCACAGCTGCTTAGTCGGATCATTACCCCAGAAAAATGCTAGACAAGCAAGCACCTGGAAGAGCCAAGTCAAATGAAAGCTGCTGCTGCGTTTCAACAAGATATGACAGCCTACAGGAGCAAGGTGGGTGGAAAGGGGGAAAAAGCAGAGCTAGCCTGTGCAAAGCAAACAAATAATTGTCACCGATGAAGCTGGATGAGTGGAGACTTAAACACAAGCACAGAATAGTTACGTGATCTCACTGTTGTAATTCCAAACAGTAGCTGAAACACCACCATTCCCAACTCTAGGGGAAACACATGGCCAAATGAATTTGTCCTGTTGACCTTCATTGGATATCAGTAGTGGCAGAGTACCAGTCAAACCTGGTCCATGGTCCTTTTTTTTCTCATGGGTTGACAAAAGGAAGTAGGAAGTGTCCCAGGGGCCTGACCAGACTGACCAACGTGGCCTGACTACTGATGGTAGCCAAGACCCAGCCAGTTCTCATGCTGAGGACAGTTAAACAACAGCTGAACTTCAAATGGACAAGAAGAGACTAAGAATAAGATTGGGTTCACCGAGACCTGCCAGCTAAACATGCACAGTTACATAGAAACTTAAATTCATCCATATGAGCTTAAGCTAAATAACTAACACTGTGATGGTATAACACAATATACACTCACTCCGGCACAAACATGAACAATGCCAGTAAATCTTATCAGATAGTAACAGGCACAGTACCAGGGCCTGTGGTCTGGCTCAGCCAACCTTGAGAACTTCCCACCTGAGGATAGATACCTTCTGACTATCAGTCAGTTAACCTGCAGCCATTTCGTTGGACTTATGTCATTCCAGTAAACAAGAACCAGGGAAAAATTGATTTAATGACGGACTCTTATACAGCGGGTGGTGATACGGCCCCTTACAGCTGGCTGCAAGCAGACTTCTACTGGTCTACCTTTGTGTCACTGACTTAACAACTTCGTCCCTTCAGAATGGCGAAGTAAAATTCAGACTGTTATAGAAAAAACAATGGTCAACTTTACAGCACTCAATATTTCTCCTCGTCTGTCCAGAAATGTTTCACCCCAAGCACCCATTACAATGACACCCTCCCTTGACTGTGGACTGGGTGCTGCATGACTTAAAGAACAAGCACAGAACACTAAAGCCAATTCGGGCCTGACTGAAGCACTCACACACTGGAGTAAATCGATCCTTAACTGCATTAAAAAGGAATGTTATTTCAGTTTTGAGAGGATCCAATTTTTGCTGCTGAAATAATGTGTTTACATGTCTGTAAAGTCAAGTTTTAGTTGGAGAATCCCAATAAACCTTTCTTCAATTTTCCTTGGAATGTAAAGAAAGTTTACAACCCCAATTTTCCTCTGACTGGTCATGAAGACACAAATGAAGAATGAGCAAACAGCAATGTTATCTTTCAGCACATAAAAGGTCAAAGATTCCATTTATTTTACAGCCCCAATCAGACACATTAGGCTTTTAATGCAGGAAAAAAGAATGTACTCTTGTTTTGACAAAATCATTTAAACTGCTGCTTGGTTGTTCAAGACATTTGCCTGCAAATGGACAGAAAGTAATAAATACAAAGCTATACTGTCTTTTTATTCGGCGTGGAAGGGCTCCATCAAGACGGAGGGAGGGATGTGTGCTTTAAATGGGAGAAAAGACATGCAGGCCCTTCAGATGGTCTGGTTTGCTCTCTCTGGCACTGCAGCAAGCATGCAGCTACACGCCCAAACACAAGAAGTTCCACTGACTCAGCAGTCTGTTCATTAAGTGGAAAAGCATTTCAGAGCATCATTCAACATTTCCCCTTAACTGCTGCTACTGTAAGTGTCATTACACCTGCAGCCAATAGGCAGACTCACAGAGTGTTCGTGCAAGCCGTATTGAGACACATGCAGCGAGACATATTATTCACTGCTTCTCCTGCATGGTGTGAGATAAATAGGCGTCCCCTCTGCTGCTACATTAATATATCAGACAGAGACACTTCGTCAATCCAGTCCACGGGTCAGGGGAGCACGTTGACAGCAGCAGGTGAAAGGCAGCCCACATGGGAATGCAGTAACACTACAGGATGAGAAATGGCAGGTCACTCATCATTTGGCCATCAAGGGTGTGTGTTTGTGGCATCCCTGGCTGTCAATGACAGACACATTCTTCAGAAAAGCGTCACCTTCAGGGAACCTCAAATAACAGACGCTCTCACTTTGTCCAAAGATGTAAAAGAAGCTGTGATAAAACGGTTTTGGAACTTTTAATCGACAGCAGTCTGGGAGGATACAAGGCCTGGACTAGATGTCAGTGCCAGCAGATAGTAAAGACTAAGGACAATAGCTTGTACGGTACTCACCACTGTAAAAACGAATCATGCAGCTGAGGTCTGAATTGGCTGCTTCTTGCTGCAAGCGAACAGGGTCTGCATAGCCCATAGCTGCCAGATAGTCATAAACCATCTGGAGGGGGCGTTCAGTGGGGTCCAGTCTCCTGCAAGAGAAAAATGGAAGGGTGATGATGTGCCACCACCCACCACAAAAGAGAAAGATCCGTTTCATTCATTAACCGTGATGGAGACATATTTAGAGAGCCATTATAGAAAACTAGACATGGTTGGGAACCGCAACTGTAGATCTGGTACAATCAATCAATTAGTCAGCTGAAAAAAAATGAAACATCGACTATAAATAAACCATTTCAAACTAAAATGTCAACTATTTGCCAGGTCCAGAGTCTTAAATTAAGGATTTGCTATATTTTTTTGTGTATTATTGTAGTATTATACTGAAAAGAAAGCCTTTCTCTTGAGAGGGAACAGCCCCTGATGAGGAGGTGGTACTTGGTGATGAACAATAATCGTATCATAAGCCGAAGGTGTTGTCATGCTGTTCTTTAAAGTTATTTGTTGTAACTGGATTTTTATGTGTGATGACTATCATTTATCAGATAGTCCTCTACACTGTGGTGATGGCGGTGGGGAAAGTGTGGCGAGAACGCTTTGATTAAATATTGAGCCGACTTTATGATTTGAGTTGATCATTACCATTTGAAAGATGCTTATGGAATCATTTTAGCTCACTCCAAGCACAAGTGTGAGTAACACTGCTGGTTTGGACATTTCCTATAACTTGGATAATTAACTTTTAATGTTAAAGAGAACTTTCAGTTTGAGATGCATCATTAAACAATCTGGCTTCCATTCGCCACCTCACCAGTTCCTCAGTCAACAAACTGTTTGTGAGCATAGCTCAGAATTTACTTACAGGTGCTTGCCATCTTTCATTAAACTTTTGCGTGGGAAGTGGCGCGCACCTCTGTAAAGCCCCGTTTTGTGTGTACATAATGTTATAAATGAGACCTCTGGGCATTACCAACTGGGAGGAAATGCAGGGAACATCCCAGGGACAGCATATCCCATCTGCCCTGAGAGCACTTAGGTTTCCCCCAGAAATAGACCAGTGAACCATTTGGCTTGGTCTGTTGGCACTGTGACCCTGACCGGGATGGGTGGCTCCAACATGGATCAAGGAAAGGATGGACGTCCTCCATCAACTTCACTGCATCAGTGGAATTATTTTAAAAAGGGAGTTTGTGAAAATGCAACGCTCCCTAAACACAGACCGCATCTTCCTGTAAGCAGCACATTACGACCAGCTATAAAAAGACAATCACTATAAAAAGCTCTCTTCCATCGTGTCCTTACTTACTTCTTCTTCTCCTTCTTCAGAGTTGGTCTCACTACTAGCCTGAGATGTCTCAGATGCTCACTTCTACGACCGCTACTGCTGTGTATACATCCATAAACTCCACTCACTTGCAAATGTATTAGGTGGAGTACAACAATTCTGTATCTAATGGTCATTTTGTGGCTAATTGCTGGAGTTGTTAAACTACGGTTCGAGTGTTCTGTCCATGATATTGGGATGAATAAGGGCTGATACAAGATATCAGACACACCTCTCAGTTTAACCCACCGGAGACCAAACACATACAGATTCACAGCTTGTTGAACATAAACGTGCAAGTAATGTATTGCTGCTAACCTCAACTTAACTGGATGTGCTGCATTTAGGAATGGAACTTTCCATTGTAAAAAAAAAATAACAAAAAAAAACTCAAATCAGAGTTTCCTTGGATATTTTATTATTAAATTTAAATCCATCTGTTCATTCTTCCTGGCAAACTGCAATTTAAGTGCTGTACTGCTGGAATATAAACTGAGCCAACACAGGCTTACCAACAGCCTTCATTTTTTACTGGTTTAAATTACTTTGAAATGCCTGCAGCTCATCGACAGCATAAATAATGAAGTTGGTTTTCACACACACACACACACACACACACACACACACACACACACACCACAGAGTTAAACACATCACTGGCACATACGATGATTAAAAATGTCCAGTCATGTTTGCAGCAAACATCCCCAGCATGAGAGATCTGCGATGTATCGGTGGTGAATCGGTATCGGACTATATTTCCCTAATATATATTTGCTGAGGTGAAAACCAGAAATTTCAAAGATCGTCTGGTGTTTCCATGGCCCGGTGAGGGAAATACATGTCAAACAATAACTAAACTATCAGGGGGAAAAAATTATACAAAAACTCTGCTTAATATTAGTGAGGAAACATTTCAAGAAAGTAGTGTCCTTTTTCATTTTTTTTACTGAAAAAGATCAAATTGGTGTCTGCGCTAAACCTGTATGTAAAGCTTAACATCAATAAATAGTTAAAAAAATATAACAAACAGCTGTATTTGCATCCACTATTGGCTAAACTGTTTATTTAAACATGATTATTGGTCCAGAATTTCACACATCAGTCTCAGCACCACCTCCAGAATTATATTTAGCCACCTACGTATCTGTTTATTATGCTCCACTATAATCACACCTGCTGGTGTTTTTTTTTTTTCTGGTTCCAAAATCCCACATTGTGAAAACGCAGAAGGGACAGTAGGGCTCACATAGAGTAGGAGTCATGAGCCCGAACAGCTTCAGCTGAAGCAGATTCCAGATTCTCGCCTCTCTAATATCTTCACATCGCAGGAGGAACAGCCAAGATAGATTCCTTCCTGGTCACGGATCAGCAAGCCAGCTTTTTATCCTTTCACAGATAATCAAAGTGCCATGTGATATATTCGTCTACAGGAGTCTACACTATACATGTCAAGGAGAGGCGTACTGCAGCAGGTCATCGGGGCTGAATGATAAGCTCTGCAATAAGTCAAGCTCGGAGAAGGTGACATTCATGGGCAGAATATCATGTAAAAGCTAGTTTTGTGATCTGAGATACATGAGAAGTGGGCATTTATTTACTCATGTAAAGATTAAGACGTGTGTTTGATGGGAGATGAGTGCTGTGTGTGTGAGGGCACAAAGCTCTGACAGGCTTCTTTTTCTTTCACTTGTCTCCTTCCTTGTGATTTGGTGATAAAATATTACATTGTTAACAATACGGGGAGTGAATGGATCATGTGTAGAAAGTGACGTAGATGTTAGATGCATGTGCTGGACATGCAGAGCAACCGTGTCACCGTAACCCTCGACCCCAGCACTGATGGATACGTATTTACCTGACAAGGTCTCCATGCAGCTGAACATAGAGCCCTTGTCCTTCCCTCTGGGCACACATCTCTTCTACCGTGGTGCTGGTGGAGCAAAGCACCAGCTGCAGGTCGGTTTGAGGGGTGGAGGAGGCCTGGGCCCCTGAGGCAGGTAGCTGGGGGTCTACTGTCCCACCATACAGACACACACAGCCCCGCTGTGTGTCTCCTTTGAGCCAGTCCCGTTCCCGCGACCCAAATCTGGTCTTTCTTGTCATGCAGCCACGACTCCCATTTCGCTTCATGTTGCACTGCGGACACAGAAAGAGCCATTCAAACACACGCACATCAACAACAGCATCAGCTGGCGAAAGAACCATGTAGGCACCCAACAAATCTGTGTGTTGCCCTGAGAGATTGAGGTCTGACTTCTCTGATCAATAGCTACATTGAAATCTTTTTTTTTAATAAAAACAAATAAATAAATAAAAGCAGTCAATTCTACCACTGGAGAAGACAAACTGACCTCTCATTTTATCAACTATTACCTCCTCACTAACCAGTCCAGTTTGTTCAGACTCATTTAATGCATGCCAACATTATTATGATGTCATACTTAACTTGACCTTTTATTTCATTCCTTTATCCCAAATGCGCTCACCTCATCATTTCATTCTTTGAAACATTTGTGTGAAATGTCACAATCAGTGTGTGTATATTCAGCATTGCAGCCAAAAACATGTTTCACTTTTACGTCACAGTAACATTGAACCTTATCAGCTCATGCCTGAGTGTGAATGAACATCTGTGCCAGGTGTGACTGACATATGGCGCTCAGGTAACTGGTTAGATGAACACCTGAAAACGATGCATCCAGCAACAGCTACAGCCAACCTGGAGGCATAAAAACCTTCTGACTACCACCCAGTGTGAGTGGATTTTAAGCACTTTAGAGCCACAAACAATGAGCGTCGAAAGAGGCTGCTGGAAAATGTCTGCACTTTAGGGAACAATCAGTGAAGAGGCTGCAGGGGTTGATGTTCCCCATCTTTCAGAAAAAGGAACTACAGGATTCCACACACTACAGAGAAATCAATCAGCTCAACACAGGACGGACTTGAGAGCACTCAGGGAGCACATACCTCCGCCAAGGCGACCTCAGCCAAACCCAATGTAACAAAAAAGACTCTTTTTGCTGTGTGGGACAGATCAGCCCCAAATTTGATGGGTTTTGGTGAAAATTTGCCTCATAATTTTAAACATAATCCTGCTAAGTGCCAACAAACAAACGGCCTTGATCATATTACCTTCTCAGTGGGGGTAACTAGACAGCAATCGGACAACAAACACCTCTGCCAAGACAATACAACGTCACCAGATAAGCAGCAGGGTCTGGATGAATTCCAAAATAGACCTGAGTGCTATAATCCTTACAGATTTTTAGCAAAAATCTGCCCACAATTTTTTGAGTTATTCTGCAAATGAATAAACCCACACCATGATCCCCAATTTGGTGTACATTCAAAGTTATTTTTCTCACCTTTCGTTGCACACAAAAGCAACGCTTTTAATCAATGATTTAGAATAAATGTAAATTTATCAGCAAGTGGGGATTTTTGTCATTGATGTCATTGTTATAGTCTAGATTTAACAACTGATGTGCTTATTAATTCATGATCAACATCGACTGTCCTGTACAGAGAGGTGGGGTAGACCCTGGCCGCATCACCAGTCCATCACAAGGCTGACGCACAGAGACAGACAACCATCCACACTCATATTCACAGCTACTGGACATGTAGATCTTGTTCAGACTGCAGGCAAATCATATTTGTTTCTACAAATAAGATTTATCCCAAATCAGATTTTTGCAAGACTTGAGCTCAGATTTTCCAGATATCGCCAACATATCAACAAGACACAAACTTCAGGTGGCCGATACTGTTGGGGAAATGGCTAGCGAGTACTGCAAAGAGCCTTCGAAATTTTATTTGAGCTTACAGACTGAAATGCAGACATAGAAATATGATTGGGATCAGATGTCAAACCAACTCAAAATGTGGTTTGTCATGGTGAAAAAAAAAAAAAATCATATTTCATGTTTTTTTTGTCCATCCAGACTTTCTAAAAATCTTTTTTCGATACTCCAGAGCCCTAAAATGGCCGTATAGAAAAAGTAGATATATTGTAGGCGTAGATATAACTTTTCAATCAATGTATTTGACATCATGAGATAACTTTGCAGCTACATTTTGCCATTTTGATGGACTTCAGGTTTACATTTCCAGGGAAATGTGGGTTTTTTTCTCTGCATTTCTGAATCTCATTCTCTTTAAATCATTATGCCATGCTTTTAATGCACTTCATTGGAAAGCAGCTTCACATATGATCCATTCCTTCAACACAGAAAGAAGACCCAGCAGTTCCCTGAACCACTGGTTGCTGCGATGGAATCACTCACTGGTTGTCTACAGATGGTGTGGGAGTGTGTCCCTGCGTGAAGCGCTGCTGAATAAAAGCATGCAAGTTCCAACGAGGGCATGTCACGGCTTCGATAAATGTAGAATCGTACATTTACTCATCTCCAGGTGATGAAGTGTCCAAGTCACATTTGTCAATGAAAGATGATCCCTTGTAAACTTCATGAGACATAAACACCAAGCATGACAGCTCCGCCGCCATCGGAATGAATGGGTGAGTGAGATTCAATATTGTGCCGAATACCATTAAATTTATATGTGTATATATATATATGTGTGTATATATATATATATATATATATATATACACATACATACATACACACACACACACACATATATATATATATATGTGTGTGTGTGTGTGTGTGTGTGTATATATATATATATATATATATATATATATATATATATATATATGTGTGTGTGTGTGTGTGTGTGTGTGTGTGTGTGTATATATCTATATATATATACTGTATATGAATGCAGTGTATTTCCCATCTTGTGCTGCAGCAAATCAACATTAACAGTTCTATTTTAGCAAAGACAGGTGAGGTTTTAACATGATGACCCTGATTTACCACCAGGGAACATCTTCCTTATTAATTCTTAAACATGCATCTTAGCTCCCTTTTTGTGTTAACAGGCCTAAGGGAAAAAGCTGGTAAGCACAGTCCCTCAGCTGTTCACACTGAATTATGGGTGAATGGTTTCAGGAGAAACATACATGAGCAAACACAGTGTTAAGCCTATTATGCACAAATCACCTATTTTGTTTGATGATTATGATGTGTATCCTTATACCGCCAGTGTGTGTGTGTGTGTGTGTGTGTGTGTGTGTGTGTGTGTGTGTGTGTGTGTGTGTGTGTGTGTGTGTGTGTTAATTGGCTATGGTACGATAACTGACTAGATGGGAATCACCCACCACTGGTCCATCATCAGCTGTGCAGAATATCAATCACATTGTTATATAATATTACGAGGATGCGCCTCATTCTCATGCACTTTGCCCT
This sequence comes from Aulostomus chinensis, assembly GCF_037954235.1. Taxonomy (NCBI): domain Eukaryota; kingdom Metazoa; phylum Chordata; class Actinopteri; order Syngnathiformes; family Aulostomidae; genus Aulostomus; species Aulostomus chinensis. The sequence goes on from NC_141321.1 coordinate 20,822,250, forward strand.
GTTTGAATCACCTACTGCCATGAAAGAAAAGCCTTGACAAGTCAGACAACACTGAGATATTTTCGAGCACTTTCTCCCGCTGGAATCACCGACTGCATCACATTCCTCTACGTGTGACCTGCCTTTAGCACTCGTATCCCCGTTGTAGCATGAGCTCCGGGACCACTGCGGCTGCCGCGACCTCCAGTCTGATTCAACCCCGCTTGGTGGACCACCTTGTCCGGCTGCCTGTCTATGCAAGCCCCGTTTTCTCTTTTCTTGATGGCCGGTAGAGTGTTAGTCGCCACGACCGCCGTTTTATGCTCCTCGTCCTCCATCGCCATTTATGGCCCCTGTTAACAGTGACAGAAAGCGGTGGGTAGCGTCCTGCTACGCGGCTGGCAGATTCCCACGGAGAGGTAGAAATTCATCCCGTGTCGGTGCAGCGACGCCATACCTCGCCCGGCTGTGACTGCTGTCAGATAGGCCTGCCGAGAGCACATCAATAAACATTACATGGGCGGGCCCAGCCACTGCCCCTTTCTCAGGGAACACGAATGATACAGTAAATGGGCAAAACGTATTCATAATGAAACAAAATCATATCTGTCACGTTATGAATTTATAGTTTATCATTTCTAAGCTTTCATTTACATCTTTCACTTTAATAAATCACCTTTGGTATAGGGTTAATGAGTAACGGATTATTTTTAACTGACCTTTTTTTTTTTTTTTTTTTTTTACCAAGTTTTAAAAATCTTTATTAGCAAAGCTGGAATGACTTGCCAGTATTAGCAGATACTTGACAATGTGAGCAAAAAGATAAACTTAACTTTTATTTCTTTTAAAGCCACTTTGAATGTATAGAGTATTAAAGGGCTGTGCTGACCTTAAAGTTAGAAAAGTGAACTTGTGACCTGAAAGGTGTGGGTTCAATCACCTGACTGACTCAAGAACAGTCTCAAGGGAAGCTGAGGCAGCTCCTAGCCTTCCCCCATACTACCACCTAATTGCCCTTGAGCAAGGCCCCCAAAGCCATACTTCATCCAAGAGGTGCATTTTGCTTTTCAAGTGCTCACTAATAGTTTTTTACTTTACTTTTTGCTACTTCTCTGTTACTACAGAATTCAGAGAGGACCAGCCATGTGTAGTTAGCTTGAGGCTAATGGGGCCATGTACCTAAATCCTCTGATGAAAGTCTTGGTGCATTAATAAGCATATAGCTGGATAAAGAGGATGCAGATAATACTGGATGGTGCTCTTGATGGTTTGTTAATGGACTCATGGACCTGTTGAGCATCTGTGGAGGGTTCTGGACCGTCAGGTGTCTTCCTGTCCTATTGTCTTGACTTCCTAACGTCTCTGGAATGAAGTTTAAACATTTTCGAGACATGATTAAAACTCCTAGGTGACAGTGCTTTGTGTGTCCCAGCCAAAAGTGTTTAATCGGAGTCAAAGGGCCTTTCCATAATGTTGCGATCACGTTACAATCTCACTCAAATGTTTCATTCTTTCGAGTCTTCGTATGCGTTCTCCCAGCTAACATCTGACGTGTCATTGCAGGAAAAGCTTGTTAATGATACATTCATAATAGCTTTGTGATTGTGACTGAAACTGAACTTTCGCGTTGCACAAGGTCAAAACAAAACTAATTTCTATTCTATCTTGAACTCAGAGTCCAACTTTTCCTTTGGATAAGTTCCTTGGGGGCCCTTCATGTTCAAGTTTTAACCTGCTTCTTCTTTTTGCCTGACAATACCCATTTTCATTTTTGGTCATTTGATCCCAAGTATGCCCCGGCTCCCATTTTTCACCTACTCCCCCCAAACCAAGAAAACAAACTACCATAGCTCAGCTAGTTTCATTTGACTTTTTATTTGCTTTATCATTTTCTCCAACCCAAAGACAAGAATACACAGCATAAATTGAAAATATCCCATTTAATAGTTTACAACTTCTCATCTTGAATCATTTCATACTTTCAGTCTGACATTCACACTCACCTTGAAGCCATGGAACTGGGATTCAGTTCAACATGTCAAACTTTGACTGGAAAAAAAAAAAAAATTGAACCTCATTCCTCCCCCCTCCCCCCAACAAATCAGAGAGCATGTTGTTTTACAGTCATGACAGGCCTGCAGGGGGTGACAACAGGTTGTTTTCAAAATACAATGAATGCATTTTTTTTTTTATTTCAACAGGGAAAGTGAACATTGTGGTAATTCAGATGCTCTTCCAAGCCCTTGACACACTGAATTCACCTTTTTAAAAACAAATCAAATATCTTATTAACCCTGTGCACTTTCATCTTTCTCTTAAAAACAGTATTGTGAGCACTATCTGAACAAATTCCTATTGTACACGTTAGTACTGACCCATGACGGTGGTGTGACAGATTCATAATTGGAACTTTTCTTGCATTTCAAAAAAAGGTCTCAGGTCAATAGTAGAAATGACATTATTTACACCGGCTTTCACATGCAGCTCAGAAGCTGATAGTTGAAATTGCAGCCAAACATGTCCTATCTAAATAAAAAGACACACAATCACACTCTTGCACACATTCTCTCTCTCTTTGTCTCCCACAAACACACGCACACACACACGCACACACACACACACTCATACATGCTGATCACACTGCTGATTTTCCTTCTTTTCCTCCTCATAAGTTAGTGTCCAAAAGCACTTATGTCGGGTTTGTTTCCATTTGTACATTTTTAACTGCATGAATTAACATTATAATTGACAGATCTGATCAGATGTGATTAACAAGGGTACATACTGGTTGAATAAGACAACACAAACAACAACAAAAACATTCAGGAAGACATGTATGAAACTTTCTTCCCCGTCCCGTCACCCTTCCATTTTGCACAGCTCCCTCTTGTGGTTATTAACTCATAGCACAGGTTTCCCAGGTTTGTTTGAGCTGGTCCAGTAAATAAACTAATTACCTTCCTTACAAAGACCCTGGCTGTCACATAAATTTAAGAATAGTGAGGGCTAAGATCAGTTTGACATGATGGCTTACAACTCTGCAAGGGGAAGGGCACCTGAATCAAAAATGATAGTGGAATATCGTGCCGTGCATTAGCAAATCAAATCAGCCATCACCTGGAGGGAAGTAAAGAAAGGTATGCAAGAATGCTCTGACACAATTATGTTTCATCAAACCGGCCATAATGAGAAAACTGCCAGTGACCAAGAGGCGTCATTTCCTGAATTAATATGGAGGTTGCAAGGAAATGAATAGGTGTGATAGGTTAACAGTGTAGGACACCAAACCACATAAGGCCCATTGGAAGAGTAACAGATTGAGAAACCAGCTACTCTGGGGGAGGGAGGGGGGGGGGGGTGTTGACACGAGGGGAAGGTGAAAGGAGGTGCCGCTTGGGCCGCTTAGCGTAGCTCTCTCAGCACTGTGCTTGGTTTTTCTCAGTAGTACAGTACATCATTCAGATTCAACCCTTATTTGAACATCCACTAACAAGTAGCTTCCCAGCCATCTTTGTAAAAGAAGTCAAAATGACACATCCAATCATGAATAAAGTATGAAGAATAGTAAATCAAATGCAGATCAATTGCATTGTTTTAAGATTCTTTTTTTGTACATATATGCATACAATTATATTACCTAGCTAATCCTTTATGTCTTCATGTGGGTTTTTATTTAGTTTGATCAGCTTTTGTTTGTTTTACAACTATATACAATGTACAGGCAGCAGATCATATATCTTTTACAATGAATGAGTGGTGATACAGGGACGTCTTTATAGACTGATGTTGACTAGATCTATTTAGACAATACACATTGTGAATAATTGGAATTTTTTAGAAAATGGTATCTAAAAAAAGGATGAAAGATAGTACAAGAGACAAAATTGTAAAAGCCCTCAATATGTACAGAAAAAAGCCAATATAGCATTTGTCAACAACAGAAAAAGTTAAACTGAAATAAGTTTTCTCCATATACACATATTGTAGCTCAAAAATATTTCCAAAGCTAATAGTCTCTCTGATTTGGTCACAGAAGTTAGATCGTGAAGCATAGTGAAAAGAAGTTTACAGCCTGATTGAACATCTGAGGATCTCAACAGAGCGTCGCGGCGCTGCCAAGCTTGTTAAGTAATGAGATGCACAAATGATAGTTTCTTTCATGCAGATGCTCCCGTTGATTGCAATGCAGGTCTACAACCAAGCTGTCACTCTACCGTCACTGAAGGTTATTAGAAAGAGAGAACATCGTGAGGTATTAAGGTTACTGACCCCGAAAGCAAGGTCAGAATTCTGATTTAGAGACGATGAGAGCCAAGAAATCACACCAACAGTCGCCACAGAGAAACACGTCCCAGTACCTCATCAAGTAATTCAAATCAACATGTGCGATGACGGCGGGTGGGGTGGGGGGTGGGGTGGGGAAGATCTTAATGATATTTCACTTCAGCGGAACATTTATACTCTGTAATTATTTAAAACCTAGAAGCCAGCTTATGAGAAGGTTACATCTATTAGCTGCCATAATCTTCGAGATCTGCTTTGTTTTAAGGCTTGTTACTCAAAACAAGCATTTCAAAGCATTTTTAGGACAAAAAAATCAAAGTCTGCTATCATGTTGCTGTAAAGTGAGTTTCCAGAATCAGAAAAGCTTTGGGTATCCAGGTAGCAGTAAGTGAAAAATGACAAACAAACAAAAAAAGGGGAAGAAAAAAAAAAGGTATTGAAGTGACATACCATTTAAAATCCATCAGGACCATTTCCCTCTGATTTGAAAACTCCATCAGCACACAAGCAGACTTGGAAACAAAGCTCATAAACAAAGTTCATACAGAACTAAATAGTTCAGGGCTTTTATCTAGATAAGTCAGAAAGGCACATCACTTTGATATCAGGCATAAATAATTAAGTCAATTTTCTGCAGAAATTAAACATACTTCACAAAAATAGTGCCAACATGAGGGGTGTCACATCAAAGAAGACAGCCATGGGAAGACAAAAGAAAAAGAAAAAAGATTTACAGGGATGGGGAAAGCATTCAGTGCATGTAACTACATTCATAACAAGCGCCATTTACATGTATGTGCATGGTGACCAAGTTCAACCAGCTTTCACAAATCTGAAATGTATCTGAATCGCAAGCTAGACTGAGAAGAAACATGAGAGAAAGGATCTCCGACACAAACATAACAAACTTCAGGCCCCTTCTCAAACTATGCAAAGCAGATGACTCTTGAGTTTATTATAGCAATTTAAAAAGATTGTGATTTCCTAGACGGTTGTGTTGGGAAACCTGAATGTTGTTGATGCTCAAATCGATTTCCTTTAGATACGGGACCCGAAGGTCTAAAACCAGAACCAGAACATCCCCTCTGATCTTGCATCAGGGTGTGATTGTGATCTGAAAAACGCTCAAATGCCCTTTCAGCAAATTAATGCAATTCAAAATGTATACAAGTCCTATCAATCAGGATGCAGAGGTACAAGAAAAAAGTCCAGGATGTTTTGGACTGCAACCTTTAAAAGCTTCATCTGCTGCCTTCATATAAAATTGAATGCAAAGCCAATGATAAATATCAATGGAGCAAAGTGTGTTTGATTATAAATTTAACCTTGACTCTACTGCAGCATTGAGGTGGAGCGTACCACAGTGAATGGCGTGCACATGTGCTTTGTGAGCAGTGATCCAGCTGGGCAGAAAAAAAACAAAACATAGACTACGAAGAAAAGAGAGATTATGAAACCAATTAAGAAAGAAAAGTTCACTGATTAGGGTTTTCCCCAATAATTACTCTAGTGATGTCAACTGTCAACAGGGTCTTCTGAATTTGTCTCCTTTGTTAGATGCTCTGCTGCTTCCCATGCAACTCAAGGACAGCGGTCTGTAGTGATGTCACAGGGGGATCCGTTGGAAGAAAGGAGGGAGGTGAAAGAAAAATCATTTTTCATAGTTCCCTTGGTGGGGGTGTTTAAGAGCAAACCAAGCAGCGCGTCACTGCCAGGACTGAGGGGGGAAGTTATTGACCTCAGCCAGGTCCTGCACAGGCGAGCCTTTCTGGGTGTACGTCAACTTGATCCTCATTCGCAGCTGTTGCTGTAATTTTTTGGAGGATGATTGTGTTTGTGTTAAAGAATGCAATACACAAAATTACTACTTATAAAAAAAAAAAAAAAAAGAAAGCTCACATAATGTGTAGAGAACAAACTCACCTTCTGTGGGTTAAGGACTCTGATGACCTGTGTGACGGTTCCCTGGTTGAGTGCTGGGACGACATTACTGCTGGGGGAGAGTAGCTGCAGCTGGAATGTCTAACATACACACACGCACCGTTTAGTGGGTTTACATGAACAGGTGCACCATTTAGATAGTATCCCAGAAAACATGAGCTGGGGAGGTTTGATTTACAAACGGGATTCATCCAGAACAGTAGGTGGCGGTGTGCCTCTTTAAATTTGGTTGCAAACAGATTTTCTCCTTGTACATCTTTTTTTGGACTTAAATTCAAAGGCACCCATATAGAGATGGGACCATGACTGAAATTATATAGGTACACTCAAATGAATTTTATGAAATTTTACAATGAAGTCAATGATAAGCAATATTGTTATGCATTGGATTTGTGATTATGTTTTAGATTGGCTTCCACAATTGGTGTTAGGTAGCGCCTGCTTACCTTTGGTACTGCAGCCTGAAAAACGAAGTCTGTCATATCTGCCTCTGTTGAGTTGGAAGCATGGATGGTGATGACTGCGATGTTTGGGTTGGGGTTTGCTCTCTCAAACGTGAAGTCTATTTTAAGACCATTCTTGTTGTATGCTGTCATCGGAGGTATAGCTAAAGAGATATCAGAGGAGCAGAGCGAGATGATATTTAGTGATATGGTGACCATCATTTGGGTGTTCACGGTCAAGGGGAGCAACAGAATCTCACCTGCAGATGCAATATCATTAAAGAGGGGCTGAGAGGAGAGGCCATCCAAGAGGAAAGAGGGTTGGGATGAGGGCACAGAGGGAGCAGGAGCAGGAGTAGGGGCTGGACCGCCTTGGAGGGAGAGCATAACACACCAGGGTTTAGGAGGACATGTGAGGAGCTTTACAAAACACTGACCCGTACACGGACATCTCTCATCAGGACAGAAGAGTTGAGTTTGGGCAGGGCAATTTGGAGCATTCTTTGCAAACATTTATACCAAATCCATGAAGCGTAAGAACTATCTTACTGATAGAGAGATGAAGACAAGGTAGACATCACAAGTAGTATGTTTTATTCTAGAAGGGGTCATGAGTGAGTTTTGGAGCATCCTACCGCTTAGTGACAGATCACCAAGCAGATCTAGCAGCTCTCCTCCAGCAGATGCAGGCTTTGGGGGCATCGTGGTCTGGATTACTGGCACCACATCATTACCACTCAGCAGGTCTAATAAATCATTTGCCTGAAGGCCAACACATAAACATGATCAAATATTTGCGTCACATATACCATTATCAACATATTTTCATCCAGGCATTTCATTGTGTTACTGAAGTGAAAAATTGCACACTCTTTATAGCAAGGTTATTGCAACAGCTCTCACCTGATTGGCTGGCTGAGTAACAGGAGGTGGGTGTTTGGGTTCCACAGAGGGTTCTGTCTCTCCATTGGTTTGCACAATCTCTGTGGGGCCATTGGTGGCCGTTTTCTCCATGATGGGCATTCGCTCTAGGAGAGCCGGCCTACAGTGGGAGGAGTAAACAAGGGACAAGGAATGATAATGGAGCAGTCATAGGTCCAAGAGGACCCTCCAGCTCTGAAAACCGGTACAAAGTATTTGAGATGGACGTGATGGTGTTCACCTCATGTGGTCGTATTTCTTGAAAAGCGCATTGTATTCCACAGCTCTCTGCTGCAGCTCCACATCAATGCTACTGCCATATATTGAGACCACCTTCTTGATTCGGCTGAAACAACAGTTTCAACATTACAGGTTAATGAAGGGAAACATCTGCATTAAGGTGTGTATGAGGAACCACATCGTCTTGGAATGCAAACGTTTGACAAGTTTCTACGTATAGCAGGGATGTAAAAGGCTGTGACTAACTTGACACTGCAGAAGCGAGTGGACAGCTTCATGATGGCCGTGAGAGAGTAACCCCGAGTCACAGGGGTGGATAGATTGGAAACCAGAAGGCCTTCAAGTACATCCAGAACTTCATCTTCAGTCACCTCGATTTAAAAGACAAAACCCCAGAGTTACACTTTTGTCTCAGAGTTAGAGCTAGAGTTTTAGGTCAAGTGCCAGCACTGATTGGGATTCTTCCACAGGTACCTGGATGGGTTCCTCTTCTTCACACTGTCCTGAGACGAGCAGGTCCCCATACTCTCCTATGCACCAGGATGCCACCTGCACTAGGGGTTGCTACAGAACACAGAAGACACTTCACAGTTTCCCCAATACCACTGTAAAAATGACCTCTCCATGACACAGATGTGAACTCAATGGTGTCTGTGCCTTGAGTGAGCTGCTCTGCTCTTTCAACTTCCCGCTTAGTGGTGTTGATTAAGCGCTATGACTACCTCCACTGCACTTTTATAGTCACTTTTATTGTCAGTGATGCCAAACGATGCAATATTCCTGATTTGAGCAGGGTGTAAGGGGCAGGCTAGAAAAAAGTCCACCTTTTACACTACAATAAGGCAGCTACCATAAACATTCACTGTGCGGGGACTTCAGCGGCCCCTATGGTCAAAAGGAGCAGCTTATCAGAATTGCGAGTGCATTTCTCATGAGCACCATGCTTTTGTCTGACAGATGTCGATGGCTCAGGCTGGCTAGTGCATACATGCATTTGTTTTGGAAGTGAGTGACAGACAACATACTTCATTTGCAAGGTGCAGAGTGATAAGGTATGCAACAGTATTGATAATTTATCTAATTTGTGATTACAGAAGAGAAACTAAATCACAATGATGAAATGTTAAAACTGGGAAATGTGTTCAAGTAGCCTACTGTTGTGTTACATGCAATGTAAAACTATAACTAACAGCTGAGCTTCTGGTGCTGTGTGATAACATTCTGTATGGCTCAAAGGAGGCATCAGTATTAAACTGACAGGGCAACACAACAAGGTGCAGCGATTTTGGAAAAAATTAGTTGTGATTCTTTTGACTGGAACTGCGACTGAAATATTAGAAGGAATGTTCATTTTTATATTAACCTCACTTTTATTATATAACCGTTCAAATGAAAATGGTGTTATTTTTGTGTTGATCTGTATCACACAAATATGTTTTAGTGGAAGCCTTTAAATATTGCACCTTCCTGAGATTTGAAGATTGAAATGGACCGTATTGCCATTTCAATTAAATTTTGATTATCTACGCAGTCCTACTTCACCATCAGGTAAATAATCCTAGAAGCTGCTTTACACTTTAACACAAACAAGTACTCTGTGTAATCAAAGCTAAAGGTGTATCAAATGTGATCATAACCCAAAGCAGAACTGCTCTGACCTGTGAGATGTCATCCAGCAGGGCTTTGTAAAGTCTCTGTACTGTGTATGCGTGCATCTCCACACTGTTTGTGATGAGCTGGATGAGGTTGGGAACAGAGTCGTCTCGCACGTAGCTCCCTGCCTGTAACAATGAGAGGAAATGTGAGCTGAAAGTACAAACTACTGTTATGATCTCTGAAATTAGAGGCAAATACGTACTGTTGTCAGGACTCTCATAATGGTGTCTATATGCCATCTTTTGGAAGGGGCATACCTGCAACACAAATAACACAGAGTTTTAAAGAATTCAAGAGGGACAATCAACATAAGAATGATCTAAATATATATAATATAAAAAGGAGACAAATGCTGTCAGGTAATAAAGAGTAGCAACATAGTCTTTCAGACGATGGATCACTCTTTTTATCATCATTCAGCACTTCTTCCACAGCAGGATGGATTCTCTAATCCAGGCTGACAGTCTTCCCTATTCAGATTAATGACATTCAGTTTATGTGTACCTTTTAATTCAGCACAAAGTGTATATCATAAACCTGGATTTTTCTGCCTGAAGGACTTCCAAAGAAAAATGAGAAGGTGATGTCTTTAAGCTTGATAAGGTCACACAGGATTTGTTGTCAAATGAGTACAGCTGAGCATAGCTGTAATGTGTAAGGGAAAATGTGTGTCAATGTCATACTTTTCTGCTGCTAGAAAGACTCCTGATGCACAGTCCGCTTTGAATTCTGGGTCACACGAGTCCAGGAAATAGAGCAGCTCTTTCATCATGCCTCTTATGTTGTTGCCATTCACCAGAGCAAAGCTCAGTTCCATTGCACGCCTTGATAGCAACAAAAGGTAGATTAAGGACGGAAACAACAAGGCTACTTAAAAGGATACATAAAAGGGGTTAAGTCATCTATGAAAAGCTCTATACAGACATCAGTCTCACCTTTTGATGGACACGTCCAGATCTTTTAAACAATCCACAATGGTGCTCCGATGCCTCTGGACTGCATTGTGGTCTGTCTGCACAGTCTTTAGTAGAGATGTCAATGCCACATATCTAGAATGGTGAGTTCAAGAAAGAAAATAAATGATGAATCAGTGCTTTAATATCTTTGTGGATCTTCGATGATGCCACAGCAACCAATTTGAGGGCATTTGGAAGCGTTACTTTTGAAAATGTAATGAATCAGTAACCCTTGAAAAACATCCCTCGTCTCGGAAACAGATTCATTCTCACATGAGGTGCTTTATGACTTAAAAAATGAAGTGTTAATGTGCTCAGTAGGAGAGGGAAAAGCATTTTCCAAATAAATGTGCGCATAGAAACATTAACTCTAATTGAAAAATAAGAACAACTCCAACTTGTTGGAATACATGAACAAGACTTTGTGCTTAAACTGACTTCATGCTTTGTAACATTTTAATGTGATGGTGCAGAAAAGACACCATTTTAGTCATTGAAAAAAACAAGTATTCATTCTGATTTTGAATCCAAAAAATAATATACCGTATTTTCCGCACTATAAGGCGCACCCCAAAACCTTGAATTTTCCCAAAAACCGACAGTGCGCCTTATAATCCGATGCGCCTTATATATGGATAAATATTGGTTCATTATGGCTACCGTAGTCAGGGGGCATCGCCGAAGTAACAGCGGTAAACACGGTATCGTCACTGAACTGCCAGACAACAACAGCAACACTGACTCGGATAATGACGACTTTGACGAGTCGGAACCGGGCAAGTTGGATGCCGTACTCGCCCAACTGTTCAACTCGGACACTGAAGAGGAAGAATTCGATGAATTTGTGAATGAGGAATGAAATGAAAGAGTGAGCTTTACGTGTTTCTTTCACGTGTTTACAACTGAACGAGGCTTGGGAGATATTGTGAATATGGACACTAATGTTTGAACAACGTTGAGTTTAGTTATTGTTATTGCTTTGCACTATTTCGAGAGTTACTATATTGTGATTGCACTAACGTTTGATGTACCGTAGCGGTATCAGACTGTTTCTTTTACGTGTTTACTGAATCAGGGAAAAGTTCCCCTCCCCGTTTGTGAATGCACTAACTTGTTTTGGGAGTGAACGGAGTTGTAAGAACGTTGGTTTGTATTCTATTAATAAAGTTTGACCGACTGACTTATCTGACTGTTTTGTTGACGTTCCCTTTAGCGCAGCGCCATCTAGTGGATGCATAACGCAACCCCAGCCACTACAGTCGTTTATATTCTATGCGCCTTATAATGCGGTGCGTCCTATATTTGAAAAAAGTTTTAAAATAGGCCATTTATTGAAGGTGCGCCTTATCGTATTGAAAATACGGTAATACACATCAATATGAGTTTTGATATGGATTGAATAAATGAGAACGCAAACTACTTTATCTGGGGATGTAACAGGAATAACAGATAGGAAAAACTATGTGTTTCCAGCAGATCTCGTTGAACCAAATCCTCCGTATAATACTTATTTAGTGATAGGAAATGCATACATTTTTACAGATTTAATGAAAACTTCATAATGATGTGAAATAAATTTGGACACAGAAACTTCAATAAGCACTGTAAATGGAGGAATTACCTTATATTTTTGTCATTGTTAAGGAGGAAGCGACCTAGTATGTTAATGGCCAAAACCTGCAAGATAAAAAGGAATTTAGGAAGGAAAAAAAAGAGCTCCATCCGACTGTCCCTTTAAACACAGAGCTCACCCTCAGTCCACTTTCAGACTTGATGTCCATAATAGTCAATACAGTCTCATAGAGGATTGCATTGCCGACATTTTTACTTGTCTCCGTGTTTGTAGCGACCTGTAAGTTAAAACACCACATATTTACCAGAGTAACACTCGATGAAGGATCTTTTTAGATAACATGTTTAATTCTGACCTGTGCAAGAATATCATTCATTGCTTCACTGGAGTCGTCGTCACTCTTGCCTAAAATCCGCAGTAGTCGCAATATCCGCACCTATGAAAAAGAAACACCATCATCTGTTTTAGGCACAGGTGCCATTTCTTGCCTCAATTATCACAAGTCTCAATTGATAAATAAGATTCAGGACTTTACTTTGGGTCAACAGTTTTCATTTGGCTCTTTTCTCAGCTGTTGGTAGTATATTAAAATCTGATCAAGGGTGTTTCTGCAGGAGATGGCACTTGACTATCAAAGTTCCTTCCACACACATTCTCACAATACATTCTTTATGTTAGTCTTTTAATGTCCATGGAGTTTTGGGCTTTCATTGTATATCATGGTGCCTTTCTGCAAAAAATAATGACCTCTTATAACACAACATAGATCTCAACACAGACACAAGTAGAGATGTACCTGCAGGAAAGGATCACTTATGCCTGACACATCATGCTCAGGAGAGTATCCAGACATGATTAGGTTCTTCAGGATTCTCACCAACTGTGGAACCAGCTATATAAAAAGACCAACAGCAAAGGAGAGAAGAGGTGGTGTCACGGTATTTTATTTTTTTCCCCCCATGGTCAACAAAGTAACATCAATAAATCTAATAATTCCTCATTTACTTTAGAAGCCTTACAAGAAAAGCAGAAAGGTAGCGTGATTAATCATTTGACATCGAAGGTAGGTAATGGAATATTTACAACATTTTGGGTTGTAAAATCAAATCCTTGATAGTGCTATGATATCAGGTTAGAACATTTGGCTCAAAGCTAGAAAGAGAATCTCCATACGCACTTTTGTAACAATTTATGCAGGACTTTAGTGAATTTTGCTAAATGAGAACAATGGATATTAAGAACAGAATTTAATTTCATTCCAAAAGTAAATTAATACTTTTCCTCATATCCAATTCAAGATTCTGAAATTATTCAAATATCTCCTGTAAGGACAAGGACAGGGACAAGCGAGCAATATTGCAACAGTTTGATGTCTTACTTAAATCAGATGGAAAGTTTGGATTATTTGTCCTCCTTGTGACCAGAAAGATCTGGGAGGTTTAAGATACCTCTGCACAAAGACTGGCAAGCAGGGCAAACTGATAACTCAGCGCTTGTCAATTCTCGGATATATTTGGGACTTAAAGAGCATTTGCTGTTACTCAAAGGTGTGTTTTTTCACTTCTGTTTCCGTGCCCTACTACATAACATCTTTGTGACTCCAGAATAGAGAAGGAGCCAGCCATGTATATTTAGCTTGAAGTGAATGGTGACTCCCATGTCTTCTTTATCCAGCCATATGCTCTGTAATCCATTAAGAATTTGAATTGAGCTAAAAACAAACTAACAAATCCAGTTCAGTGCTACCATGACTGAGCCAGTTGGTTCAACTGAATATGCTGGATGAAAAGATGTGATTTTACTGGATGATACACAGATATTGTTAGGCAGTTTTGCCGTTGTGAGCAGTTTGTAACCGTTAGCTTTTAGGCTAAATATATATGACTGGCTCCCTTCTGCATTCTGGAGTCACAGAGAAGTGATACAGCGGTGAAAACTTGAGGTCAAGACACCCAATTTTGAGTACTTGAATTACTTTTGTTTAAGAGAAATTTCTTCACATGTATACATAGGACAGTGTGTGATAGAAAATTATTAGAGTGACACAGATATAGTGGAAATTATCTGTTCCTGGTGACAACACCTGAGGCCATTGTGAAAACACACCCATTCGACTGCATTTGAAAAAACAGTAATCAAATGAGTTGTATATTAGACAAATGATAATGAAATACTTGTGAGAAATGTGTCTGACAAATGGACCAAAAAATCTTTTGCAATAGTCAAAACACTGACATCGTAATGATCACTGTACAAGAAATTAAAATTATAGATTTTTTTAAAAAAGCACCATGACATTACTAGACACATATCTGGTTACGTCTGAGGTGACTGTGAAGAGTGATTACTATTTGAAGCATGCACCAGCTATGAGATCAGAATGTCCTCTTACCTTCTCATTCTAACACAATGCAGGAATTGTAACAAAGACAAATGACAGAAAAAATATGAGGTAGATGTTAGGGAAGGGAAACTGGAAATCATTCACTTTCAGAGAGCTCAAAATAATGTTTAGATCATGAGCATGAGTGGTAGTGCCTCTAGCACAGTTATGTTACACCTAGAGAAGGAGAGGTACAGCAGCAGCTGAAATACAAAGGAAAAAAAGACAGCGGTCGGAGATAAAAGACAGACATTCTTTGAATGCAGACCAAACCTGTATCTCATTCGTAACCCTCAAAACGTTTACTGTGTTAGCTTTATCATACTGAAAGAAAATGTGTATGCAAAGGGAGAATGAAATGTGACATGAGCTTAAGACAAATGCATATTTTGAGTATTTTCTTTAAGGTCATCAATAGATGAGTATCTGTTTGTACCTTTCTGAAATGAGCCAGCATGTCAGGGCTTCTTTCACACATCTCGGTGAGGAGGACAACAGATGTATGGAGAACACCTAGAGGAATACAGATAATATTCAGCTGTACCAACTGACCAGAGAAAGTGCTCGTGCAGACTTAGCTAATTGTGTCCATACGGAAACCCAAACAAACCTTAGAAAACACAGGAAAGGCAAAATTATAGGCCGCATTTGCAATGATCAGTCTGCACACTCAATTTTCCATTTGTGATTTGTTTGTGTATGCATGTGCGTCTTATAGCCATGAAGCACCACACAGACAACAAAATACATTACTCAATAGCAAACGTCACAAGATGACAGTAATAAAAACATTTGCTTAATAGAATACAGCTTATTTTTCAATACGGTGTCACATAAGCGCAGGTTCTTTCAACCTAATTGATAGATATTTGCCTGTCATAGCTTTTGGAGGGTCACAGACCCAGAGTTTTTGACAGAGTCATTAATTCCACTGTCCTCTACAAAGGACATATAAAAAGAACTTGAACAGCCCAGCTGTTGAGAGCTGAGCACCATCAGTGGCAGGAAATAGGATGAGATCTGCATTTGTGTGGGACAAGCTCTCCCCCACAAGCCAGTAACTGCATCCTGAAAAACTGTTGACACTTACCGTGGTTCTTCTCGCTCAGCAGGTTTTTTGTGGCTGGAAGGAACATTTCCATAAGTTCTGGAACCTTCCTGATGACGTGAACTGCACAAAGCGCCGCCTGTCAACAAATATTTAGACCATGCTCTCAATGAAAAATGGTCTTCCTGTAAAAACTAATTCACTTCGGAGGGGTTGTTCAACACATATCCCTGTATCTTTATGTAAGATTAATTAACTAGCTTTCAAGTCCTCAAGTATTCTTAGAAATGCAAGTCATCTGCTCCTTTATATTCTGTCAAAAATATTTTTGCATCCAGCAAAAATTCTTGGAAAAGGGCTTTGTTAATTGATTCACAACTGGTTGTACAAATGCATTTTATGAACACGAAGCTTACCTTTTTCCTCAAGTAGGAGTTGGATGTTTTGAGCAACTTCTCTACCTCTCCAGCCAGGTCACGACACATTTCTGAGGAGCCCATACAGCCTAAAGTGCACAAGGCCAGGCCCTGGACATATTGTGTGCTGTGATTCAAGTCACTGGGGAGGACAAGAGAGATTCATTATGCAGATGAGTGGACAAAAGAAAAAGTTGGAAAAGAATAAAAAAGGAGGAGGATGTGGAGACAAGCTGGTATGTACAGAAAACTAAGAGAGACTAAGTAGTAGGGTTGGGTGACTGGACTAATTCATCCTCAAATACAAATATTTTAAATTCATACACTCAGACTCTCGCCTTGACTTACTTCTTAATGCAATTTGTCATTAGTAGATGGACGTCCTGCCTCTCATCCAACAGCAGCATAGCTCCCAAATAACCTATTCGTTTGTCAGTGAATTTCTGGGACGCAATCAACTTCAGGCACTCCAGCTGGAAAACAAATCATCCAGTCACAAAACTATAAAAAGGTAAGGGATTTTAACGAATGATATTAAAGGAAATCTGCCCCCCCAATTATCCCCCCACCACTTTGCAACTTACCTGCCCAAAATGTGCCGGGTAGCCCAACATGTGCATATAAAGGAGCTTTGCCACATTTCTGCAACGATATGTATTGTCTTCCTCTCTAAAGGATGAGCGGATAGCAGCACACTCTTTCTGGATCATCTCACGCTCCTCTGCCTGGGTCCGTGCTGTCCGGATAGTCCGGATCAGCTCCCGCAGTCTAATCGGAGCTGGCATTCTCTGGAAAACAAAGAAAGGAAGCAGGCTGACGTTAGACCACATCAAAACACAGGACTCTGCAGTGCAACCATTTCACTCTTAATAATGTCGGTGTGAGTATGTGAAAACTCATCAAAATAAAAGCTGCAAATCGGTAAAGATCTGCCGATATTCTTAACTCTACCATAGTGATGCGATATATTGCTTACAGTGCTCCTTGAAAGAAAAGCGTAGAACCTTCAACAAAATTCCAATGAATTCACATTTGGAAGGGAAAACAAATATTATAAAGCTAAAACATCTCACTTAAATGTATTTAAGAAAGATTAAGTATTTGCCGTATTTATAGATACATTCTCTGATCTCCAGCTTAAACCCAAATGTTCTTATTCACCTGTACCTTGGTGTTCATGTGACTGTGTCTTCTGAAACTATCCAGATAGATTATATATGTATATGTGATATCAAAGTGTGCGGTTAACAGGCCAAATTCTGAGATGCCATGAACCAATGACATGATTAATATTTGATTTAAAAGAAGTTGCTGCAAACACAGGACTACCCAGTGCTGCACTTCTTTTAGAGTATCAAGAGTGCAGAGGGAAGGAAAATGGCAGGTGAAATTCCATTCCCTTGTGGAGACACTTCTGAGAGCAGCACAGGCTTTAAGCCCTGGGAAGAGATTAAATATTTATAAGTACATGCTTAGTGATGAGAATACACTCTCCTGTGTTTAGTTTAGAGTGAATACATGTAACATACCACTATCAGCCACATCACTATTTTTATTCATTTAATGATCTAACTCTTCAATTTAAAGTCTGCAAAGAGGAATCATTAGTTGGTCATGAGCCACATTATGCACATTCCAGCATCAATTATGTCCATGAGAATTCTCACAAAGCAGGATACTGATTAATGAATCACAAGTAAGCTGTTTTTAGTGGTTGTTGTCCGATCGACTGGTGCTGAAAATAGTGTCAGAAAGCTATGTTTAGCTGACACTACACATATGCAAAAAACAGTAAAAGCTTTATTGTCCGTCTGCTTGCCAGTCACATGCAGTTCAAAACCAAATATCCCCCAATATTGTCAGATTAATTTACGTTTATTTCAATGTAAAGCTGTGTGTATTGCTCTCCAGTTAGCCCCAATAACACATAAAGAGACACAAACACAGAGGAATACGGCCCCATCTGGATATGGTCACAGTGATGAAGACATTGTTCATTTATTTTCCAGTACTACACGTCATTGCCAACAAAGTATGAAGACGTTGCTGACTAACAAGGACACTGCTCCAGACATTTCTGCACAAGCCAACATCACAGTCTCAAGTCTAAAACTGGTGACTTATTCATGGAGGACCCTCTACTTGTGGAGGTGCATTTTGTTTCTCATGAGGCCTTTTATCTAGTAACATGTTGTACATAATTAAGTTGCTACAGCAACAGAAGCTATAGTAATTACTTGCCAGGCAAATCCATTTTCTCTAACTACATAGTGCTGAAGTGGATGTCTGGTAGCCAGACATCCACTGTGTTTGGATAGAGACCATATAAATTCTTTTGATGTAACAAACTAGTGATAGCATTGTTCTGATGAATAATGAAGGTGTTCATGTGAAACTACCACACACTACTGACTAAAATTATGTCTTGAACAGCAGCAGAGAGATGGGTGAGGGTCACTGATGTCCCAGCTACTCCAACTAACATTGGTTGATTTGTTATTCATGAAAGGTTCAGATTTTTTTGTTTATCATGTGACAGATTACATTAGAGAAGATGTGTTAAGAATCTTAATGGATTGATCCAACTCCATATCGGTCAAGACTGGCATCCAGGTGATATGTCCAGTGTAATGCTTAAAACATTATCACCTTGTGCCTCTCTTAAAACTTTGTTAAAATTAAAACATATTGACACTGTTTGTCTTATCCAGTCAGTTGCAGTAGATATTGCTCCCTATAGGCCCATCATGAGACTTTTTATAAGGTCCTAAGGTTCCAAATTTCCACATTGCCTCACATGGAAAATCAAATTTAACTCCTGTCCCCACATGACAAGAGATTAAACAGCGTGAAAATTTCATATCACAATAAAAATGATCAAAATGTTTTAGTACTATCACAGTATTGCTCAAGCATACACAAGGTCTTTAAAACTACTTCTGGTTGTCACTGGATATGAAACAGGGTGGCCACATCATCATCATCATCGCTACTTTATGACATCAACATCTTTCTATGCTGTGCTATATTCCATGAACTGATGTTTCATAACTGGCGACTTAGACCAACAGCCTCACTCCGTTCAGCCCAAATGTTCTCCTCTGTGATGACAAGCAAACCTCTCGTGACCCACATATCCAATGTTACTGACCCATCTCCACTAGACCTGCTTTGTGGCTTAACTGTCACTTCAAGAGCAATTCTTGAGAACAGTGTGTCAAAAACGGAGGCCATCACTTAATGTTTCACTCATGCCAACCTCTCACTTGCTTTGTAAATCCTCTGTTGAAGGATAAAAACATCTCAGACAGCTGTCACAGCTTTCCCTCGTGTCCTCACTGACGCACAGTGAATGTTTCCCCTGCGTCTGGAGACTAGTGATGGCTGTGGTTGATGTCAGACAATATGATCTTGAGTTTTTATAATCAAAATTTGAAAATGTAACACTGTCAGGAACTTGACCATGCTTTACAGTGAAACCACTGATCATTTGCTCCATTGATGACACAGACTCAAAGATATAAATAGGTATAACCCCATTAACTGCGTGAACTGTGAATTTTGCAGTTTATATAGGCCCTTTATCAACTTCAAATCTATACTGGACATACATGCTTGCCCCTGACATTTTCATATACATGTGTACAATGCCATATTTCCTATCTATTATCACCGAGCATTGCTGGCAAGATGAAGTTAAACTCTTTAAAATAATTCCACAATATTGGGCTCAGGAAATCACCATCAGAACTAGACTGGAACTGAAATATACATTTCTGCATCTCTACAAGGAATTACTAACCTTGGTTAGACGGAATATTTGGTGTACAGCTCCAATAAACTAAATCTGCGAGCAAAATCAACCATGTATTTTCCACCTATTTTTTCAGTTTCGTGTAAAAACCTGGCACCTACATTTCCCACAACACAACTTGACTGCCAAATAATTTGCAATGTTATGGTTTGGTGTATTATGTGGCCACTTGCCTGAAGAACAGATGAGTAGTTGGCAGCGGTTTGAAGTCACGAACAGCTTTATGAATACATTTCTGCATGCGCCATACTCTCAATAACTGTAAACAGACTTTGATGTAATAAATTAGTGGTTTCCCTTTAAAGGTGGTGATCATAGAGACTGAACAAGACAGATCGTTTGCTGCATTTGAGGACATCTCTACTATGCGTGTATACAAAAGCTGCAAGTCTGTTCTCTGAAGCAAGAAGGTTAAGGCATTTAAAACAAACAAAAGCATCTCAAATGTCAAATTCTGATGTTGCTTTATATTTGCAAATCATGAAAAATCTTAACTCCTCCTTCCTATATGGGAATTGTTTGCATGTACTGAGAAATGTTCAAAACAAGCTTTTCTCTCTTGAGATTTGGAGAGCAAGTCTAGATCAGCTTTCAAGGCTTGACAACCACCAACAAGCATAGAAATTGCCACACCTCTCTATTACTACAGGGAGCTGTCAACCTGTCGAGTCTTATCTTCATACATACAACACTGAAAGTGAGAAAATGCAGTTTCAAATGGGTTTAGATGCCTGAAAATTTAGATTATCACCTAATCGCCACATTAATGTGCAAACAACATTATTTGTGCCATTCCTCCTGTGGCCTTCTATAAAGGTCAGCGACACCACAAGCACCCTGTCAATCATTTAACATTGTTAAATGTATGCGAGTTGACTTGAATGATATTCAAAGCCTGGCAGTCAACAGACAACAGGGAGGCACTAGAGTATTCCATTCTATCTGATTGGCCATCATCCTTATTAATAACCCCGCCAGCTCAATATAGATCATCAACCAACAACCAAAGGTGCCATCATGGTGGTCCAATAACACTCTGCCTGTGTACAAAGAAGTGTTTTTGTCTTGATCGATTCTACCAGGAGCAACTGTGTCATGGCTCTTCAATGTGGTTTTGATCTGTTTGATCTGGCTTCAAACTCCACCAGGAGCACTTAAGAAGACAAACACCATGCCAGCCCGATTTAGCTGACTGGTTGATTTGGTCATTTTCCTTGAACTGAGGCCAGCAGCATGGACACTTAAATGTGTTTATTTTATGTCTGTTCTGATCGTGCTGTAAACTGCAAATAGTTATTACAGTTAGGTCAAGTTACCTTGTTTTTAATTCTCCACTCCACAATGGCCAATGTATACCCCACCCCGAAAAGCCTTTGAACAGTTTTAGAAATTGATCTGATGTAGTCAAGAACCATCGTCATCTTTTGTAAATTCTTAATAATAGTTGATGCTTTTGATTTGTTGGCTTGGTTAACTTGGACAAATAGGTAACTATATGGCTTTGTTAGCAAAGTAGCCTGCAGGGCTACCAACTAATACAAATGCAATGAACCTAAACACTGTTTTTTTTTTTTTAAGGCATTGTAATATTCCTCAGATACCCTGCTATATTTGAGCACTGTGTTAGCACATTTTGGCTATCATCCAGGAAAACCCTGGGAATGTTTCAATTTACAATGTAAATCATGACAGAGTGCTCCTTGTATAAATCTGTTTTGATTAATTATGGCTCACCTTGAACTAAAATATAGTGCTACTTAATGCTCCATAAAGAACCTTGTGCCAAAATTAGTCACCTCATCACGAACTGCAGAGTTTAAGATTTCTTAAAGATCACAGAAGTCTTTTATACCAGAATGCATCCTATGTTATCACACTGCTGATCAATAAAAACTTTACAGTGGTTAGTCAGCAAAAAGAGCTGGTTGGCATTTTCTAACTTACTTATGCACGCTGCTAAAAAAATGAGATCTGAAAAGATATCGACGGGTGACCCAAAGTGAGTCACTCTTATCCACTCACTTCCTACAGCTGACTTCCTTAACGTTAACCCTCAACTTAATCTATGACGAGTCTCCCTCCAGCTGCATATATGAATTATTGGAGACATGTCTTCTCTATTCTCTGTAACTCTCTCCAATTAAATAGCCGTCAATGTCATACAATTAACTTCTGCAACTGGAACAAAAATAAAGTCGCTCTCAGCTAGCTATCGTTAGCTTCCAAGATATCAAAATGTAGCTTTATGTGTAATAGGAAAAAAACTGATAAGTAACAAAGCCTTGAATCATTCACAAACTTGGAGCTGAGCAAGAATTACTTTAAAGTAGCTGGTTACGCAAATTAGTACAAGTAGTACAAGTCAGCTAACAACGAGCTAATAGGAGTAATGTTATTGAGAGAGGACAACATATTATGTTATTACCATACCACCAAATAGCTTCACCATAGCTGGCAATATTCGGTTAAATGAAGTTTGCACAAACTGCATCAGGAAATATTGTCGAACCAAAAGTAGAGGCCATTACGGGGTTAGCATGACACCTGCACCTGACCGCCGATTGATCAGGACATGATGCAGTTTAGGCCTTCTTGAAGCATTCGGATTATCATGCTAGCGAGTTCCCTGTGGCGTTAGCTTAGTACCTGGTTACTCCTTCATATCCATATTAAAGTTATCTAATCCTAATACTGTCAGAACTTAAGGGAAACGGTTGTTACATTAGTCAGACAACCTCTGAATTCGACATTTAGTGTTGTCACGATGATCACAACTTATAGCACAACCGCAAAGGACTGGCTATTGCTACATATGCCTATGCAGGTAGTTAGCAAGGGAATGAAGCTAAGCTAAACATTCTAGCTAACTTAGCTGCTGACAGGCACAGCCCCGGTGCACTAAGGGCTGCGACTTCCTATGCAGCGCCACGGTGAGTTGTCAACGTAAAGACAAACAAACCACTGATAATGACCACAACTCTGTTCCATTTTCAAACATTTCTGACGATGTATTAACAGTAAAATATACTTACTAGCCGTAATGATGCCAGAAAGTAACTGGAATCGTCTCTATTAGCAATGGAGGGAGGAACACACTAGACATGCAAAATGGTGGCTATTCCAGCCTCAGCACATCTACCGCAGGCGGAGGGTTACACTGACATATCCCAGAGGTTTGTGAAAGAAGCGCGGACTGGCTCTCGACTCGCGCAGGGTTGAAGTTTATCATCAACGTTAGCGTTTACCAGAGGTCTCCTTCAGGCTGTGCCCCTTCCCGGCTCACCTGATATGCCAGTGCTCGCTGGAAATTATGGGTAATGTGCTACGATGATGACAGTACTAGCTGAGTGCTCTGTTGATGCTGGTTGTGCCTGCGCGTGATGTGTCTAACTGGCCAAGCTTGTCATTGCATTGACTGTAACGGGCTAAAGCTAGGTTCGTTAGCCAGCTAGCTAACATTAATTAAATGCTGCCATTGACTGATTCACACTAAATTATTGAGATCAACGTAGCTTTCAATTGGCGGATAAGCGCATGACATCTGTCACCTCTAATTAAAACGTTCGAATTGTCAGGGCTCAACGAGATTATCTTGTTGATATGGCGTATTTTCTCGTAACCCTGCGGATGAACACATTTTCCCCTGTCAATGTCGTGCTGCGGTCCTTTTACTCGTGGCAGTCAGTGATGACGACTACAAGTAATATTATGACACTAGTCATTTATTGGTTTTGGGCGCCATCTAGTGTTAAAGGAACGCTACTTATAGCTTCAAGACTGGAAAGAGGACTCAAGGATGTCTGGCTTAAGCAAGCCGGGTCATGAAGTTGTGTGGTGTTGAATGTTAAAAAGCTTACGTGGCTATTATAGAGCAGTTTGGACAAATGAAAATGTCAATAAGTTCATAGTTGTAGTAGAGAAATTGGGTTTAGAGCCATTTTCCTTCTTTTGTCTTCTCTGAAAATACAAATCTAGATTTTTTTTGAAGAAAGGGAAGATACTAGTACTGGTACTGCTGAATTTCTTTAAATAAAGAAAGTGTTAAGGTGCGTCACTCTTAATCTCAGCTTTCATCTGGTAAACATTGAACAAAGGTGTTACAGACCTCATTGTGCATGATACACCACTGCATGAAGACTGTCATAGGAAGTTCAAAAGGCTGTGCCAGGAATTCTGAATAAGAGTATCCAATCAACTTGACATGTATTTTGGCCTGTGGCAGAAAAGTGTACAGTTGCACACCGCTGCTAATAATTTATGTAGTCCTTCCTTGTGGAAAATATGATGTTTTGACTAGCCTCAAGATGTTTCTGAATTGTACACAGCAGCATTGTCAACCTTAATTAAACCTTTGAGAACGCGACTATGCTGCTGTCTTTACAAGTCCACACCCATCACTTCACTCTCTTAGATTTTTGGACTGCCACCTGAAGTGCGTATTACTTCAAACAACAAAATAATATCTGCTGATATTATTTGATTTTCCAAATCTGATTATAATCCCTAACACCAGACCAATTTGTCTGGAAAATCACTTCCTAGGGGAGACAGCCAGACACAGCTCCCAGATAATTGTGACTGAAATACAAAATTCAAGTAGGCTAATAAATCAATAATGTTATCAATGTTATTAATGTTGTGTTATTCGACTGAATATCATCTTAGATTTTGGACATTGCTGTGTTGTTGTGTAGTATAAGTGTAAGGCTAAATGACACAAATGTAATTTTCAGAATTTACCACAGTGTTGTAGCTGTAGCCCTTGTAACCACATTACTGATAATTATCAAAACTTTCATTGTGTTCATATTTTGTGAAAGAACCACTCGACATCCTTACATCAGCGCTGCAAAATCAAAATGGGCATATTTAGCCAAAATTATGGTGATTTTTGATTTTGTCCATACTGCCCAGTACTAATTTAACTGAATTATAGATTTTGTATGGAATTATTTGTGGCGATATTGATACTTATTATTATATCCATTGCTTCATCTATAAATAGATGAAGCAATGGATATAAATCTAAAGAACATCTAAAGGCCTGTATTTGTGTATGAACATTTTTAAAAAAAATTGTGCCTCAACAAATTGACCTCGTAGCTCTGGGTGCACTGTCCATGGCCTTTCTCCTGTTGTAAGCTTATATTTAATAGCATGTTGAAAGGAACCAAAATTGTTTGAAGTTGAGTCTTTTGTACTGTTTAATTGCATCCTATCTTCTTAAAGAGAATAGAAAACTTGTACCGAGAAATGGCTAGAAAGTTTGTGAACTACTTGGATACTGTCCACACTCTTTTCCTGCAAGGTTGCTATACAAAGTCGATGTTTTTTCCCAGCTGATTTGAAGGCGGCATTGTATCTTTAGCCTCCCTGCATTTCCCACAATCCTCTGCGCGTGGCTCCGCCGTCGCGTTTCTGTTGGAGATCAGCTGAGCTCGTGGAGCGCTGCAGTGGGAGCTCGGCTGCCAGCGGCGCGGGGTCGGAGCTGCTCGGCGCCGCTCGGGGTGTCTCTCGTCGGGCTTGGATGCCGTTTTAAATACCCCCCGATTGACTGAAGACTGGATTTATTTCTCACGGCTGCAAAAGAATACAGTAGAATAGACTTTATTGTCATTGTACATCTAAGCAGACAACGGAATTGGAGATAGCATCTCCCCTCCAGCGCAAGAATAAGAACACGGCAGCAAGAATGTGACGCTTCGGCGTGGATGTGGCCAACTCTGTGGATCGTCTAGGCGATATTCTTGCATCATTGTGTCCATCTCCTCAGTGCGGATTACTCCTGGATGGTCTCGGGGGTTACCGTCCGGGGTGCGGAGGAGATTCCAGCTGGTTTCCACCGGGACTGGACAGTAATATGTCCAGGCGAAAACAGACCAACCCCTTCAAAGTTGACTGTAGGTACTGACTGGCTTGTGCCTGCATCATTCGTGTTGGTCAACCGAGTGTCTCACTACCTCGGTCAGTGTAGTTGTTTTCACTCGCGTCTGTCGGTTTGTTTGTCAGCAGCCTGAAACTAACCGGACCGATATTCACGAAACTTGGGCTTTAGGGTGTGAGGGAGGAACGAGTCACTAATGGAGCAAATCATGTTGAAACGGCTACAAACTGTGTTTTGTACATGTGATTCGGCGGATGGCGAACGGTTGTTTCTGTATGAGTTGTGTTGCTCTCCTCCATGTCTGCTGTCACAGCTTCATATCAGGCCAAACACACGCGCGCGCACACGCACAAATGTATTGAAAGTGTAGTATTCCACATGGCTAGTTTCAAATCTGATTTCGTATCTCAGCCAGTGATCAATTTCTCATTTTTGAGGTTTCTGTGAGAATCCACTATATAAGTATATATACATATATATTTGGAGGAGGAGTATGACATAGTTATAGAAATTTAAAAAAAAACAAAAAAACATTGCAGTATTAGAAATCAAACTGGACAAATATTTTACATAAAGAAAAATGAGGTCAATCTCAGTATCAGTGTCACAGTTATAGACGTGAACGAACAAGCACTTTCTTGTTTGGTACATAAAAGTAGTAGTTATTTGTGATAATCTTGGCCAGATTGGTATATTAATGCTAAAACATCCAGTTGCCAATTAATTAGAATAAATCCTGTTTTACTTCATAAGGATTAGAACGATCAGTTCATACCAGCCTGCCCAATGCGGGCCTGCCTGATGTAGTAATGATGATAATACCAGCCTAATATCAAAATAACTGTAGAGGAGAATTCTGTCCTAATGTACTGTTGATGCTGTCATTTTTTGTGAGGTATATTTTTTTAATGTATGTTGGATCTGTAATTTGACATTGCATTTCTTTTTGTCGTAATTGGATCAGGCAGAGTAACTCTTTGCACTGGATCTCAGTTTGGTGCAAGTGAAGACAGAGAAGTGGAGAAGCAGAGCCAGAGTTGCCCTGGTGAAAGGCCACATATGTTAGCTCAGCCCTGGTTTCCATGATGAGTTTGAGAGGTGTTGATATGTTTTATGGTCGTTTTGGAGGTCGTTCCACAATACTGAGACACGTTCCTCCTGATGTTACTTCAACCCTCATTAAATGAGACAGGTCAAAATATTAGGAATGTAAACAGGCAGGAGATCACAGGAGCATAAGCATGGAAGTAACTGAGTACCAGTGAGACACACACACACACACTTTTTGTATTTTCACAGCAGAGTGACTGAGGAGAACTTCGTTACCTTGTCTAGTGTGGAGGGCCTGTGGTGGCTCATGTTTGGGTTTTGCTGTGTAGCGGCAGGTTGAAGAGAGAACCGTGTAACACAGCTAATCTGGTATACGTGCAGCAGTTATTGGATTGGACTGTTTGTTTCTCTGTCAGCAGCAAAGCAGCAGTTTACAGCAACTTTGAGGGGACACAAGTCCTCACATACAGAAGGCTTTTACATCACGATGGGTGATGGACCAGGACAGTAACAGTCAACCTGATTCAAGTCCCCACTTG
Source organism: Aulostomus chinensis (assembly GCF_037954235.1). NCBI lineage: Eukaryota > Metazoa > Chordata > Actinopteri > Syngnathiformes > Aulostomidae > Aulostomus > Aulostomus chinensis. The sequence goes on from NC_141321.1 coordinate 20,849,377, forward strand.
AGTGTCCTGTATCGCTGATTTGATTGAGCCCACCACGCGTCTCGGTCCACAGAAGGGGATTGACTTGTGTAATCTACTGAAGTTCTGTATGCTCCAGCCCTCTTTTCTAAACATAGTTTGTTAAAACCCTTGTTTAAACTGGGGTTGAAATACATCTTGCCCTTGTGACCGCAGTAATCTCTCCCCACTAATGAGAGCTTTGCTGCTCTTGAACACCTCTACAACAATCCAGAGGAGATGCTGAAAGCCCTCAGGAGGGTCTAATTCTGGTGGCAGATTATTGTGCCTCGTTCTGTGACAAATACAAAAACATTTTCTGGACTGACAAAGTAAACCTCCGGTTGTGATTGTCAGAGTTCAAGCTCAGTGTGAACAGAAATGTCGTCCTCTTTGCTGAGTTGTACTTGTCTTTTATTCCACGTGCAGAGCTGAACCTTCAGAGAGGGTCAGTCCAGACAGACTGACAGAGCCGACAGGCCAGGACGGGAGACAGTCTGACAGGCGGGCGGGCGGGCTGACATGCACAAAGACGCAGACAGACGCAGGGAATTCCAGACAATTATACAACAGTGCTGTTTGTGTTCCTACTTGAATGTGACGATCAACAACCGCAGGAACCCCCAAACTTATGTGACCTAAAAGTTCCTGGCTGTGCTGCATGTCGCTGCGAGAAGTCCAGCTTGAGACGGTATTAAGGCAAAAGACTCTTACATGTCAGATCAATGGGTAGGGATGCACGATATTACTGGCCCGTCATCAGATATCTGTCTGTTGTATAGATATTTATGTCGTCATTAGTCTTTTCTTCTTTGCTCATCAGCTGTTGTTCATGATGAGCAAACAGCGGTAAACTGTGTTACTTTTCCAAATCACCAATGTTTGCGTGTCAGTATGTACAAAGGTACTTATATAAACTTGTTTTCATACTGATAATATCAACTTCAAATAATATCGTGATTAGAGTTCATATAGTTTTAAAATATTGGCAGAAATAGCCAGTATTGGGCCTGCGTAGTCTAAAAGTCAAGCATATGTATGAAAAAAAACAAAGCAATTATTTTTATTGGCTTCATCAAGGAGGTGGATCTGGTCATGAGAGTCACGGCTGTGAAAACAATAGTCTTCACCTAGTTGCCAGTCAGATTGATCGGATGTCTGGTCCGCCATCCTTGCTCTGGGGCCCCAGCACTTCCTGCACATTCAGACGGTGCTGTGTGTCTGCGTGTGTGCGTGTGTGTGTTTTGGAGGGGATGTTGGCTGAAAAAGAGAAGGGGGGGGTGAGTTCAACAGGACCCCCGTTGCTCTGTGTTTGAGTAGAGTTTTGGCATTCTATCTTTTGTCTGTTTTGTTTTGCGCGCTACCTTCCACCACCCCCCACCTCCACTGCCTCTCCCCTCCTCCTCTCCCCTCCTCCTCTCCTCCTCCTCCTCCTCCTCCTCATCCTCTCCCTCTTCTGTCTGTTGGCTGATGAGTTTGTCTCTTTGTCTGGATTCAGTCAGACACTGCGTCACCTCCTGCCTACAGACACACAGACTCAGAGATAACATCACAGTGGCAGAGACGGAGGGAGGGAGGAGAGACAGATGTACAGACACAGCCTAGCAGTGGGGGGATGGGTATCTCTCACACATCAATCATTGCCTGAGCGCCGCGAAGCCCGGTCCTTGTAGTATTAGTTCATAGTTCAATACTCGGACCCACTCTACCAGTCCTGATGGATTCCTGAGTCCCATAACTATGCTTGCATTCCAACTTCCAGCGAGTAGTCGAATGACAGACCTCTTCAAGATTATGCCTCTTGTTTCGCTCTTACACAGAAAGGTGTGTGTTTGCGTGCAATACCTCAGGATTGTGACGAAAGCTGAAATTTTTTCTGTCCATTTGATGGAGCTGCATTGATCTCCCATCTCCAGAGCTGTGTTCATGGAAGTTGAGGACACAAGAGACAACTGGATCGTAAACCGTCATTAATATGAGACATCTGAAGTGTGACGTTCTGCGAAATGTCTCCAGTGAAGCGGTATTGGCTGTTTAATACAGAATTACAGGGTCAAGTGTAGTAATAGTGGTAATGATAATGATGAGATCCTGCAACCGCAAAAGCTGCCGCAAAACAAAGAGTGGCATCGCAAGGAGTGAAGTGAGCCACATATGGGCCCTCATGCTATGAAGCTTCATCCTCCCCCTCAGAGCTGATGGTATAGATATGGAAGCAGTCAGAGCTACATGCAAGCGGGGAAGGACAGAGGGCGAGCCAGGCTGTTCAGTGTGTGGGTGGTACAGAGAGAGAGAGGGAGAGAAACACTGAGTAGCAAGAGGAAAAGAGTGCAGTCTACTTCCCCTGTGGGACTGCAGCATGGCTGTCGAACACAGCTAGCATGTATCTGAGTGTATATGTGTGTGAAAAGGTGGGGGTTGGGATGCAAATGAAGTGCGCACATATGTTAGTGGGTTTGCCTCGGCGCTCGCTGGCATCGCATTCATTAAGATGGTTCATAGGGAGGCAGAGAAGTTGCACAGTGGATTGCTGGACGGCTCACGTGGATCCCAAAGGTTTTTGATTAAAAACACAAGTAATATAGTAGCTACTACAGAAGTGTGGGTTTTGTTTGGAAACTGGCACTTTGTTCACTTGTTGTTACCATAATGGATAAACTATCTCTTTTATTCTGTGTTTAATGAAATGACAAAAGTATTCTCAGAGCGGATGCTGTTGGACCCCCCCCCCCCCAAAAAGCTTCTAAGATTATGATTGATATGTTAATGTTAGAGGCATACCTGGATCGTGAAGTTCGGACTCGTTTTTCACAGGTGAAATCACATTGTTGTCATAGCTAATGCAACATGAGACATTCTACAAATTTGGAATGAACCTCCACCCTAACTTAATGAAAAATGCAAATAATTTTGAGGTCAAAGGTCAAGGTCACTGTCATCTGTGACAGGTTTCACAGAGCAGAGGCACACTACACTCCCCTCGATCCAGAGGGAGTCCATGGTGTCCCTTAGACCCCTTTACTGATGGCTTGTTCTGTGTCTCTCTGTCTCCAGGGCCCTTCCACACTTCAGGCATCACAGGACTTCAGCACACTATTAACATGGATGGCAGGGACGAATTCACCGAAGACAGTGAATGCTGCAGCAACAACTCCCAGGAAGTCCACGGACAGGATAGTATCACAGGTACAGGATGGAGGGATGGGACAGAGAAGGAGTGGATGGACTCTGTGGGACGACCTCGACTGAGGGGTGTTAGTGAGAGTAAGCCCTGCTCTGTGTTCTGTTGTCTGTCTGTATTGATAGGGCTGTGTTTGCCTCCATAGAAGACAGCGATAGCGACCTTGACAACCACGGCGAAGACTCGTCCTCCAACAACTCGGCGGACGACCACATGACCACCAAAAGAACGCAGTGCCTCCTGCAAGGAGCGGGAGTCAAAGAGGTGAGTTGGGCTGGTTGCCATGGTAACTGAGGATCATGTTAATGTGTATCATTACATGAATCATGCCAGACCCTACTGGGTTGAGTCAAGAGCAACTGGACTTCTTATATTTAGGCTCTTGTAGAAGGTTCACTCCTCTGTAGCATCGTTTACACCTTTAGTCCTCCTGATGCACCTCCAAAAAAAATCCTGACTACGCGTTGCGTCGACGCGTCGTGGCGTGAACATCAAGGACTGTGATTGGTCCGCTCAGAGGAGGTCGCCGGATGCATGAGGAGGTGGAGGAACCTCCACGACAAATATGTGCGTCTCCGGAAGAAAATGGCCACAAGAAGTCATGTTTGTCATGTTCAAAGTTTACAGTTTGATTCATGAAAGCAAACAGTCATTCAAAGAAAAGCACTGGACTTTCTGTTGTAAATAGTTTTGTTTTGGAATCCGACAAGAGCCCCCGAAACCATACAGAGACACAGCCACACACCCCTAGCGGCTGGGTGGTGAATTGCAGAGCAACGCGTTCCTTCGACGCAGAGCCTCGAATGCTCAATGCCGCGACGCAGAAGCATAAACCAAGCTTAACATTGTCACACGAGTCCAGGTGTGAATGGAGAGAATGCTAATTAGCATCAGCATTCTCCACAACCCTACTTACTTTTACTGTCATACGTATCTCAAGATTTTTCCTTGTTGAGTTGCACAGACGGGTCACAATTACAGGCAGCTTGAAGGTTGATATACCCTCTTCCCACCATACACAACCTGGTACACACAGGTTTCCCAGACAAGGGTAAATCCACCGTAAAAGCAGGCTGCTCCCATCACGAGGAGACAAAAGTTGCCTTTCTGTTTCTTTATTTGCTCCTGATGGATTACATTCATGGCACAGGTGACGTGTGTATTGTACATCAGTTGTATGTGAATCAACAGAGCGTATCAGAAGGAATTCTCAGTACATTAATGATCTTAAATCAAGTCATTAGCACTTGACAATTCTTGAGAAACCCAACACACCCCCTTAAACAAATATGGTAGAAGAAAACACAAGGACTTCAGAAGAGAGCGCTCCTGGTATCAACCCGTGTGTGTGTGTGTGTGTGTCTGTGTGTGTGTGTGTGTGTGTGTGTGTGTGTGTGTGTGTGTGTGTGTGTGTGTGTGTGACAGCACACAGCATCGTGTCACTGTTGTCGTTCAGTTGAGCTTGTCAGAATTTTGCTCAATCACACATTTATTATCCAGCATGGAGGGAAATGCCTGAGTGGGAAGCACCTGAACCTACAGCGAAGAGTAACAGCATTGCAATGTCCTTTCAGCACACTTTAGTTCCTGAATTAACTGAAACTGGACTGAAACGCCGAACACAGTGTGGAAATGAACTTTCCTTCTAGAAGTGATGTTTCCCCTGAGCTCAGTGTGAAAGGTGTTGTGTTTTTGTCAGGAGAGCGAGGAGGGGTCCGACCACTGCAACAGCTTTGTATGTCCCCTCTGTACGCTGGATTTCAGCAGCCCTGAGAAGCTCATCTCACATGTCTACCAGGTGAGGACAAACAGCCATTCAAATGTCTCCATTTCCTATCCTGTCTATATTATTAATTTAAAAAATGAATTAAATAGAAAAGTTAAATTCTGGTTTAATATACATTCTGACATGCACAGTGTGTATACACATATTCCATAACAGGTTCATCAAGCCCACCCATTTAATAAGAAGTCATAGTTATTTAATTGACAGCTTAAATATATTTAATTTACATAATATTCCCCAGCTGTATTTTCATTAACATAGATTTTAATTGTTTGCCATGACCAGAAAAGAATTTGTTCTTCAACTTACTTTTATTAATCTCCTTTCTTTTTTCTTTACCAAAAGAGCTTAAACCTGCCCCCCCTCAATTTCTTTCTCTTCTTCTTCTTATCTTGTTGTTTTGTTTTTTGTTCTTTTTTTTTTGTTCTGTTTTTTTTTTTTTTTTTTTTTGCCTGTCTTGAACAGCACACGACTGTGATGAGCAACACCAAAAGCTACGTGTGCCCGGTGTGTGGGCGAGCCCTGAGTTCGCCTGGCTCACTCGGACGACATCTTCTCATCCACTCCGAGGACCGCCTCTCCAACTGTGCTGTCTGCGGGGCTCATTTCACAGACACCAACAACTTGGACAGGTTCGGAACGTCAGTTAAAACACAAATAAAAATCAAATCCATCAATGATAATAAAGTAACTGAAACTTCGTAGTTCTTTTTTTTTTCTTCCCCTAGTTGTTTTCTTGCTTGTCGTATTCCTTCCATTACATTTCACACCAGCCAGTCAACATTTTGATGGAGGGGTTGTCATGGCGACATTATTAGTGTCTCCATCATCAGATTTGACCTCAGTCATACTCAGTGCTGCAGCTGTGGGGCTTGTCACCATACAAACATTTTCAGTTGCAGTACATTTAACTGATACCTTCACTTCCGTCACTGGTTATTAAATGAAACTGCGCATTCCATGACAAATCTTTGGTTTTGGTCTCCAGCTCTTTTGGCACTTTCACACATTCAACAAAAGTTTCATAGCAGGAAAATGTCAATGTATCAGACCTCCTGTGTGCACCAACATAGGAATTTAAAAAAGAAAAATAAATGATACAAATATTGCTGCAATTTTGCGATCAGAAAATATTAAAGTGTACAGAGCTTTTTTTGTACACATCCTACAAGAGAAGAATACAACTGAAACACAACAAATCAGACAAGATGCAGCACCTGGAGGAAGAATAAAATCAGGACTGGACTGACAGATTTAATGGAAATAGTGTAGCATGTTGCTAAGCAACCACCGCTATGTTTTGAATTTTATCACTGCAGAAGGCGAAATGTTGAAGCTGTAAAATAGTTATGAAGGTGGAAAAAAGCATCAGCTGCACACATCGTCTATCAAATAGGCAGAGATGTAGGAAGCTGCTTTTCAGTGGCATGTGTGTGAGATGCTAGTGTGTTTTAAGCTAAACTTAGGTCATGTGACACAGCAACTCACTCATCACTGAATCATTCTTTCCTCACTGGACCAAATGTTTCAAATGATGCCAACAAATCAGCCTGTTGAATAAAGCTGAATTTCCTCTGCAGCTCCAGCAGTTCGCGTTGAAACCTGCTGTTGTTTACGTTCAAACTGATAATTGAACCATCTTTCTTAGGGAGAAGCTTAAAGATGTTCTCGACACAACCAGGATGGATGTGACCGGTGGAGGAGACACGTGTTCCCTGACCCACTCCCTCTCCAGCAGTCCCATGTCCAGCCCTGGACCAGGCTCTCACTCCTGTCAGGGAGCAGGCCCCAGCCCCAGCTCATGTCAGGGCCCTCGCCCGTGTCAAGCTGCTGACCCCAACACCAACCTCTGTCAAGCCCATCGAAGCTGCCAGGGACCCAGCCACATGTCCAGACCGTGCCATGACCAAGGCCCAGATCCTGGAGCATGCGCAGGCTCTGACCAAGGACCCTCTTTTCCCTCTCTGTCGGACGGTCTCCTTTCTGATGGGCCGTCGCTCACATCTATCCCTGATGCCCTTAACTCCTCTTCCTCAGGCCTTCCTCCTATCCCAGACATCCTCAGTCCCATGCCTGTATATCCTGCCGGCGTGCTGCTGGTTTGCAACAGCTGCGTTGCCTATCAACAGCTGATGGAGGCCCAGTCACCAATGCGAAAATGGGCTCTGCGTAGGAAGAATGAACCCTTAGAGGCCCGTTTACAGCGCCTGGAGCGCGAGCGCACAGCAAAGAAGAATAAACGTGCATGTGAGACGGATGAGGAGAGGGAAATGAGGAGGCTGCGTGACCGTGAGGCCAAACGCATGCAGAGGATGCAGGAAACAGAGGAGCAGCGGGCGCGCAGGTTGCAGAGGGACAGGGAGGCCATGCGATTGAAGAGGGCCAACGAGACGCCAGAGAAGAGGCAAGCCCGGCTGGTCCGTGAGAGAGAGGCGAAGAGGATCAAACGGCGTCTAGAAAAGATCGACCCTGCTCTGAGGACACAGATCGAACATGACCCTGCAGCTATGGCCGCCCTCACAGCAGACATGAGTCTCTTTCAGTTCCCCTGCCCAATGCCCGTCCCTTCCATCGATAACGGCTTGTTCATGAAGCTGCCCTAAGCGGAGCAGGAAAACACTTTGTGCCACAGGCACAGTGAGCCATTCCAAGCTGGCATCATCTGTGTCCAACAGCTTCACACACTGACTGCTTTGTTACCACAGCAAAACAATTTCTAATTTATTACTGTCTAGAAAACCTTGGGAACAGGGTTGAGAATGTTTCTTATTTTATGGATGACACATAAGCGCATGTTGTAAAGAGATTTATCTGTCCGTCAGTGGGCTTGCAGATGTAAACACTTCATTCTAGTAGGAGCAGTTCTACTTCCTCTGAGGAGAGAAATCTTTTGCACATGGACCTTCAGTGATGGTAGTGGGGTCTTTGTAGCCACACCCCTCCCTTCCTTTCTGGTCCACCCCGCCAGCCCAGCGACTTGAGTTTACCGGTAGCTACACCTCTCTTTCAAGCTGCCACCGTGAGTCCCTGGGAAGTTCATTTTCAGTTAAACGACTACCTCAACTGGTGCCGTGGCCGCGCCCTCAGTCCTGTGGCTTACTATGTTCCAACCCCAAGCTTCCAAAGCTCCATATGTACTCTTCACTACTGCAGAGGATGCGGGTTCTGTTTCCACAGTTCCTTTATTATTCAGCCGCTTTAATGGAACGCAGACATTCAGAGGTTCGACATCAGCTACGTCACAGAGAATGTCCCATCGAACAGGTGCATAGTCAAGCAACATTCGCCCTCATCTTCCGCATACGCCTCTTACACTCATCTTGCCAATCTCTCACCCTGCTTGTCTTCGTTACACTCCAAATATTCTGCCAATGTGTTTTTTGGGGGGGTTTTTGTTACAGAACTTTTCTTTGATTCAAAACTCAGTCTGTGCTGCTGTTACTGTACTGTACAATACATTTGTTACCTCTTGTAAATTATATATATATATATATATATATATAAATATATTTTGGTCATCACATTGAGGGATAATGTTTTTAACAATGTTCAGATAAGTGGTCACAATGAACCAGTTCCTAATGTGTTGACAACAGAATTTGTCACATTACTTGAATTGTGCCTGAAACGAGGCATTACTTTTCTTGGTTATGAGTTCATTACTACAGAGAGGAAGAGAGAGAAACATTTATGGCCACGACAGATGAGTTGCTCACACAATTTCATTACCTTTTTGGCTACAAAATGCATTTTTGCTCCAACATTTTGATTCATTAATCTTAAAACAACATTAAATCCTTCAAAAGTGTTGGAAACATTATATTGGTACATCAAATATATAAATAAATAAATCCAAGCAATATCTTGTGAGCACTAAATATTTCTCTCTCCCTCCAGGCTCTGTGAGTTACTACATGAAAGCGGAGTATTGTTTTTTATAGAGCATCCTGAGATTCATGCACTCTGTGTAGCATTCACATGCTTCATAAGACTGCGGGACCTCCGTATCCTGTTGTTAATGTTCTCCATCGTGATGCGGATTCATCCAGTGAGTCACGGGGAACGTTCACCACCCGCTCATGATACATCGAGCTCACACTGGGAGAGAGATTCTGTTGTATATCAATTCACCTCATTCCAGCACATTTATGCAATATTGTGTGAAAAAAAAAATTTCTTGTGAAAATGTTGTGGATATTTTGTTACCACCAGTGGTATAAAGTGTTTTTTTATACTTTATTCGAAGCTATGTATGGGATTTTCTTTCGTTTTGTTTTTTTGTTTTTTTCCTGCTGTTCAATTTTCTTCTTGTAAACGTACCTCCAACTTTTCTGGATTCCACTTCAGATGCAAACACATAACTGACTGACATATTCTACCAAGACAGGAGCAAGTATCGGTTCTGTTTGAGTCACTCCTAGAGTCGGTCTACACGGCTGGTGTTTAGGAGTGGGTCAAACTTCTATGCAACGGATGTTTTATTTATTTATCCCGAGGGAAATGATTCACTTTTCACTGAAACTATGCAGAGTGTTTAAATGGACTTCAATGTAAAGAGTTTAGCTTCTCAGGCAATTTAACTCAGTGAGAGGGCTCAGAGCCTGCATACACCCTGGTCCATAAGAATCATCTTAGATCTATGTGTCATGACTTTTCTAGAGAAACTGTCTTTGAAGGTTTGGTTTCTCCTCCTGGTTCAGCAGCAGGGGTCTCACTGCCATCCTCTCCGTGATTCCAAGGGCAGATCTGGACAAAGCCGTCAGGTGTCATTGTTCCTCTGTTTTTTTTCTCAGACTATGAATACTGGGTATTCTCCGAGGTTGCTCTTAAATATTTCTGTGCCCCCCCCCCCCTCCCCCCTTCAATGGAATAATCTAACATTTATGCTCTGACATAATATTGCAAAGAAATACTATGAAGTTTTCTGTTGGTCTATGAGCAGTACTGTCATTATGGAGTAGGTAAGAACTGCATGTTGTGACACTGCACTCGTCCTAGAATGGTTCAATATGAGCTTGTGTTCTACTGTTTATGCCTGCCTGTTTTTTACAGTTAAATCTAAAGACAAGTGTGAATAACAAATAAAACGTTGGCCTTTCTATTAATTCTATCAGGATTCTCTCTCCATGTCCATGTTTACAGAATAAATCGAAACAAGGCCAAATGAATGAGCTAATCTGCTAATGAGAACAGTCTCTCTGACTGCGATATCATAGTGACCGGATGAGGCCGCCATCCTCTGTTACTGGTTTAACAGATGTACAGACCATGTTGAAACCTGGTGAAGAATGTGCAAATAAAATATTGAATTTACTAGAATGGTAGTAGCAAGTGTGTCACTTACTCGTCTTCTCGTTGTTGGTTTTCTTATGGGCAAACCTGTTTAACCCTATCTTAGCAGTACCATGATGCTCCAAATGCTTTCAAGAGTCGTAATTGTTCAAGTAATCTCAGTTTACCACAAAGCAACTGGTGCATGAATGGTTAGTGAATGAACAGTGACTGTGACATCGATGTGCATTTGTAGGAACAAACCTTCTGAAGGCACCAGGCTAGTTTATTATTGTAGGATCAGAAATGATAGTGAGATAGAAGGTTTTCCTCTCTTGAGCATCTTGCTCTCATTGAACAGTCGACGAGTCAGTCAATTAAACTGACTTTAAAAAAAAAAACAGCAGACAATATGGATAATAGTTTATATTTATATTTGTATATATATATATTTATATATATATTATATTGTGTTTACTTAACAAACATGATAAATGCAATGTCTCCAAGTTAGCTGTAACAATAAAAATACAATATCTTTGTGTCCTTAAAGTACATAGAAATAAAACAGCAAAACAAAGAAACAAAACCGCCCTAAGTAGTTCACAGAGGTACAAATATACAGTACAAATCTATTTTATTCAAAAAGGGTACAAATAAAAATGCAACAAAATAGAAGTATTAATGCTTTGTTAAATTCAGGTAGGTGTAGGGTATCCTAAGGGAGCACTTTGGGTCAACAACTCTAAGGCTTCTGATAAAGATCAATACATGTTGGTACGGCCATACGATATTAAAACTCACTATACAAAGTTCATACAACCTGGATTATACTTGAGGATTGAATGTTACATTTACATCATTGCATATATTTTGCAGATTTAGGCTTTTTTAATCTAAAAAAAAAAAAAAAAAAAGATAACTTTCAATTTGATTTTGTGTTACACATCACATAAAAAGCAGAGTCACCTTGTGACAAAAAAAAAAAACCATACAATGTCAAATCTGAAAGGACACTCCTCATTTTTTGTTTCAAAATTCATCTTTGCAGATCTGGATCAAATAACAGGAAGAAGTAGATCACATGGTGGTGGCGGCGGGGGGACAAAATATCCCCACCAGCGTCACAAAAACAAGTCAACCAGTACATCACCACCCAAAGTCTAAGACAGATGTAACCAGTCTGTCTCTGTATGCACCACCCACAGGTTGTGGGACAAAGCACAAGACACCAAACACAATCCATTAAGTCTACAGATGAAAAGGTACACATCCTGTGCAACAATAAAAAACCAGCTGTGTGTGTGTGTGTGTGTGTGTGTGTGAGTGGAGTGGATGGATTACTGTGCTGCTGACACTCTTGGCATTGACTAATAGAAGTGCTTCCATTTACTTCACTTCTACACAAACAGGAATTAAATGTTAAGTATGAGCCTGAAAGAGTGAACTTTAAGAACTGTAAACAAAGGGATCGTGAAAAAATCACACACACGCGCGCACACACACACACGCGCGCACACACACACACACCAGATAATCAAAGCTGCAGATTTAATGGTTGAACCATCTGGGGCCCTTTGAGACGGGTTCATATTAATTCCTGCTTCTTATTGTGTCACCAAGAATCCAGGCTGGACGTTTCTCATTTGTCCAGCCTGATGAGGGAACACCGAGTCTATCAGAAGCATTACTTCCATTCTGTCCACACACATTGTACAAAGCAGAATTTAAGGCATTACTGACAAGCGTCATCAAAGCGATCTGTACAAAAAAAAAAAAATTATCTACAGACACACACAACCTGTGATATTTCCATTATTTTGTGTGCTTAACATTTTTTGAAACGCTTCAGTTTACCAACAAGTTTTTAAACACTGTAAAGAAGGGCTTTTAGTGCAATTACTTACAGCAACAGACTATCAGTGATGTGAATAAAAAAAGTTGTCGGACATCTTGGTACGAGTAGAGTTCACACGCTGCTCAAGCAAAAACAAGGCGGAGGCTCACGGGAACACAGGATACTCTTGTCTGTGTGGATGAAGAGGAGGTAAAGTCACAGGTGCTGGCACCATTCACAACCCATCAAATGCTTTTTGACCTAGAAGATAATGTTGAGTGACTTGGCTGCGACTGTGGCATCATAAGAGTTCAAACTTGCTCTAACGTGGAGGAGGATGGGAACCGCTGAGCTGCAGCTACAAACGAAAACAAAACAAAAACAAAAATACTGGTTTGTACTCCGGTGAGATTACAAGTGTAAAGCACGAATCCTATATACAGACATCAGCGTGACTGACTGCTTCAGAGAAGAGTACTTAAGACTTTTACAATACTCACTTTACTGCATAGAAAATGCCAAGACTACGTGAAATGTTTTTTGTGTATATATTGCTTACAGCATGAAAAAAAACAAAAAAAAACTGGTGAGCTTTACACTTAACGGCAGTACCAGGTGATGAGGGTCAGCTAGGCTCAGGTCCGGGCACAGAGGGCACAACCACATCCAGCACTTCACTCCCACCTAAGCGGGGGCTGTGGGCTGGACGTGGAAGCTCATATTCATAGCTGCGTTCACATTGCAGGCCTCAGTGCTCCATTGGTATTTTTGCCTGCGTCTGATTTTTTTTTTTTTTTCGGTTTGGGAGTCGAGACGTGAACGCTTTCACAACTTGAGGACGTCAAGTGCTGCTTTTGACCTCAACGGTCATGAAATTGGAATTGAATCTTCGCACTTTGCGAACAGCCCATGTACGAAAGTCGCTAAAAATCTGATTTGAAAAGATCAGATTCCATGTGGTTTGTGCTGCTCACCTTCATGAAAAATAAAATGAAGGAAAAAAGATATAAACGGGGGCGTTTGCCTGCAGTGTGAACGTGGCGTGCTCGCTCCGAATTCTGAGCAATACACAACAATGGAATCATCAAATCTGTGGATTTGTGTCTGGACACAAAAACGAAAGAAGACAAAAAATATTTCAAAAAGAAATAAACGATTCACGGTCGACTGAAACAGATGACAGGAGAAAACCAACCTGGTACTGCACGATTCACACCCTGTCGTGGGAATGTCTATGCATGGTCTGATTATTAATGATTTTATGTGATCTAATTGCACTTATTTTTAATTTCATCATTTTGGACTTTAACTTTCCAGTGACAAGGATAAAAAAAAAAAAAAAGTGTCACAACAAGGAAACTGCAGCATTCATCTTGGCTAATTTGTAAACAGATAAAAATGCAAGTCAGTTTGTTTTTTTTCTTTCCACACCACCATTTCAAACATTCCCTTCATGTAAAAACACACCTACTGAACTGTGATTCCTATTACAAGGTCAGTGTGAAATCAATGAGTGACATTTGTGCAAGACACAAGACAATTATAAGCTCCCATGGAGGAAATAAGATCCCAGCAACACAGCGAGAGATGGCGCCGTACTGAACACGTGGAAAATAATGACGATACAAAAGATAATAATGTTCACAAAATGGGTCAAGCCTCTCTTGGAGATGCACTCGAAAAAAATCCATATAAGATCATCAGTGAGATGTAGGAAAGAAAAGCAGTTGAAAAGACAAGGCATGCTTTACTTATGTAGGATCAGTGAAAATTAACAACAAAATAGTGCATCGCCTCTAAGTAGTGGGGTTAAAAGAGTTCACATCTCAAAAGTAGAGATTAAAAAAAGAGAAAAAAAGGCAAAAAAAACAACATCCCAGGAAGAGAGATTAGCTAATGAGAGCAGAACAGACGTGAACGACACAGAACTATTGCTTTAGTCTGAATAGACAGTAACTCAAGTTGAGGACAAGGAGAACACTAGAAGGCCCTTCAACTCTGGTGTCCAGAGTTTAAGCTAAAGTGGTCAGCTGAGTTGTCTCTCTGGTTCATTCCCACAGTTGGCTTTGGTGATGACCAGCCAGTGTCTCCTCAGCAGGTAAGGATTGCATTATAAGTCACCAGTCTGGTCAGGAAAGCTTTGAGGTATAGCGAGGAGGAGGAGGAGGAGGGGGAGGGGGAGGAGAGAGGGTGTTGACGAGAGGGGAAACACTAAGTGATGAATGTTGATGATGGTACTAGAAGTTTCTCTAGTTTATCTTTGCGTCATGTTCGTAGCCCCTACCAGACCCACGGGGGCTTAATGGTGTGTAGAGGCTGTATTTGCTGAACAGACTGATTGATTTATCATTATTTCGATTGTAAGATGAGCAGGACAAGCCACGCTCAGCCTGAGAGAGAGAGAGAGAGAGAGAGAGAGAGAGAGAGAGAGAGAGAGAGAGAGAGAGGAAGAGAGAGGAAGAGAGAGAGAGAGAGAGAGAGGAAGAGAGAGAGGAAGAGAGAGAGAGAGAGGACTCTTATCTTAGCACACTGGCCTCCTGAAAAAGGAGGAGGGGAGAGAAGATCTCTGCTGACAGCACACTTTCTAGACTCCTGCCAAAGAGGCTAATGTAACATACACTGATAGTTAGCATCACTGCCTGCATTACTGCAGGAGCTGCTGGTGGCAGCTAACGTTTTTGGGTAAATGCTATAAGAAGGAAACGTGACCTTAGGAATGGATTCAAAGATCTTTTAAATACTAAGAACCTGCAGAGTTGGTAGCTCCACCATGCTACACACATTCATGTGTAGTCTGCAGCAGTCCAGTAGGACAGTTTGATCATAAAGGAAGCAAGAGCCTTCTCAATGAGATGGTAACCTCCGCACGTGGTGTTGAAGTGGTGACAAAGGAGGGAGGGAGGAAGAGAAATGCAGTGTGTAAGGACTGTGGTGGGCATTTCATCAGCTACATACTTTCTACTCAGCTTTTCTCATCCCAGTCAGATGTCAGCTGGCCAGGAAACCACAGGCTTGTATCCTCTGGCTGAGTGAAACCAAACAGGAACTTCTCAACAAATTCACAAAGATTTTCTATTTTTTGTTGGGACGTGCAAAATCTCAAACATTCTGAGGCTACATTCACACTCGTTTTTTCCTCTTTCTCTCCTCGTCAAACTCCTTTTTACTCATTTTCTAGAGTTGCTACCAAATGTCATGCTACTTCCCTGCATTAGAGCGCCCCTCAATGGACAGTTTGACTTCCTGGGGTATGAATGAGGGCTTTGAGTGGCCAGAGGTGCTTATCTGAGGATGCGAACCTTCATCCCCCTTCATACTGTATCTTTGGAGGCCAGGTGAGGACCAACGCCTCTGAGAAGCACCAAGTGCAGCCTGCATTGCTCCCATCCCAGCACCTGTAAAAGCAGAGCCCTCTGTGTGCAAGTGGTAACTGCTCTGACTCCTGGGATGTTCTGATGATGTCCTACTTGGCCTGATGAGCGCCTCAGCGTGTCCAACAAACCCCAAATGTGTGGCTTCTTCCTTTTCAGCCATATCCCTGTCTGCCTCCCTTTGTCTCTCTCTGTGAATGCGATCTATCCTGAAGTGAGACTGAGGCCGTGACTGCTGCGGGGCCGGTGGGCCCATGAGCTGGTGGCCAGGTTCTGATGTAGCATTGGTTTTGCTCAAAGTCCTTGACAGGCTGTGCTGTTGCTGTTGTGAATGGTGGTGCTGTGGTTGCTTCTGATGCTGTGGCTGAACCTGCTGCTGCTGCTGCTGCTGCTGCAAGGTGATGGACACACACACATCTCCAACTTGCAAATGATGGCATGCCAGGCCATAAAGCTGGGCTGTGCGCTCCGGGCTGTAGGACGACCAGCCTTGGCCAAAGACAAAAAAGGGGTGCTCTGGGGGCACATCAATGGTTACTTTGCTCTGCTGCTCCCCCACAGTAAAGTGAAGCGATACAAGACCTGGTCTCTGCTGGCTGGCACGGATGTCCACCACCATGCTGGAGTCAATTTTAAGCCCCCCACTCACTTCAGCACTCCGCACAAAGTCCTGAGTCTGCAAGTCCTCCACACGCTTCAATTCCCCAGTAGCCAGTTGAATGATGGCCCCCTTCATGAAGTGTGATGGGTTACAGGGAGCTGGGGCCGGAATGAGGCTTGAAGCTAAGGCTTGAGTCACCTCTGCTGTCGGCTGGACAGGGGGCTCCTGGGGAGGCTGCTGAGCTGTGGTCGGCTCGCCAACAGCCCTTTCAGGGAGGCACACTCTGGCTGGTGGGTCAGAGGCTTTAAAGCTGGGGTTAGGGGAGGCATTGTTAGCCTGTCCGGGGTAGTGTTGCTGTGGCGGATGTTGAGGGGGATACTCCAGGGGAATGAGGACCGGTTGCCCATTGGCTAACATGACAGCATGGCCTGGCTGGCCTGCTTGTGGCTGGAGGCTGCTCACTCTAGGGTCATTGTAACTCACAGGTTGGGCTACATAGGCGGTGCGGCTAGAAATGACTCCTGAGTTCTCTCCATGGACATCTCTGGTTCTCTGGACACCCTGAGAGAGATTCAAGGGAGCAAAAGAAACCTCTTTTCGCCCTCCTCCCCCACCTTGACCAGAGGAGGCCAAGCGGCCAACCACCTGCTGCACCTGGAAGATAACAGGACAATCACTGTTACTCAAACCCAGTTTAATGATGCTGAAGCACCTGATACAATTTAAAAATGAGATACGATATGATTTCCAACAAGATGCTAAATATACTCCCATACCAATCTGAGTCACAGTCACAAATAATCTATGTGGCTCCATGAATAGATGAGAACTATTCCATCATGCACACTCACTCCTTCCAACACACAATTTGTAACCTGATTTGCCAACAATCACACTCTTAAATAAAACCAGGCAGAAGCCATAAATGCAAGTCATTGTCACCATTATGTTGTGTGTATTTACTTTTTCTATATTTCTGCAGAAGCAAAAATGTCTGGTTTTTTTTTCATACAGTAAAACCCTAATTTCAAAACATGTTCCAAAACTTTCACTGTGGTTTGTACATTATTTCCTTAACGTCAATTTGAAAGACATTATGCATTTTTCTTCATGCATCCACAAACAAACCATTAAATTAAAATGAATTACCCAAACAATCAAAGACCAACAGCACACAATGAAGACAGCAAGCAGAGTCAGATGTAAAACCAACGATCAAGTTTTATAAATCACTGGCAGAGGTATTCAACTGAAATGCAATAGCTCTATTCTTTATTGCTAAATTTCAGTTATCCATCCGTCCATCCATCCATCCATTTTCTTCTGCTTATCCTGTTCAGGGTCGCGGGGGGGCTGGAGCCTATCAGAGCTTCCTTCAGGTGAGAGGCGGGGTTCACCCTGGACAGGTCACCAGTCCATCACAGGACCAACACATAGAGACAGACAACCATTCACACTCACAGTCACACCTACGGTCAATTTAGAGTATCAATCAGCCTCGTCCCCTCTTGATGTCTTTGGACTGAGGGAGGAAGCTGGAGTACCAGAGAGAACCCACACAGGGAGAACATGGAGACTCCACACAGAAAGATCCCGCGCTCGAGCCGGGACTCGAACCCGGAACCTTCTTGCTGTGAGGCGACAGTGCTGACCACTGCACCACCATGCTGCCTCAATGCTTCTCAAATTCCCAGAAAAATAACCACAGCAAGACCATGTCAAGATGAAAAGAAGGACTAGATATGAATTTCTACCAAACATGACAACAGAGTATATACTGTATGCCTACAGAATCAGATTACACCTTCCATCTTAAAAAAAAAAAAAAAAGGGGGGGGGTCTTACCTCCAGGTCACTGTCTGGAGTGCTGCGCTGGCCTGGTGAGCTCAACCTGCGGTTCTGTAGGCCTCTGTCCTGGTTGTGCTCCTGTGGTGCAGAGTTAGGCGCTCCCTGCTGCAGACGGGTATTTCTAGAAGTGTAAGCCAAGTCTGGTACAAGCTCCCTGGCTCCCTGCTCTTTATCCCCTCCATTCATCGCTGGTTCAGTCTCCTGCTGGGTGCTGTGGGGGTCCCTGGTGGCAGAGGCAGCTCTGGTGCCCTGAGGGTGGTAGAAGACTGGCATCCCTCGAGAGCTGACCTCTGTTGCAGGCAGGACTCCTACAGAACCAAGGTGCTGCTGGGCAGCTTGCTCTGAAGGCAACATCAGTGGTACACCACTGGATGCTGAAACTTTGGCAAAGGTGTGAGCAGCTACCTGGGCCTGAGGAGGAGGAGGAGGCGGAGGAGGGGAAACAACACCTTCCTGGATGACAGATGGGTACGGAACAAGGTGGGGGACTGCATGGGCCTGAGGGATAGTGCCTGAGGGAGAGATTAACGAACCCGGGACAAAGCCGGGGGGCAGAGCGTAAGGTACTGCTGCATAAGGGGGGCTTACAAATTGGAGAGAAGAATGAGGGATTTGGGCATAACCAAGAGGAGGATAGGGAAGGCCGGGATGCTGCAAGAGAGGAGAGTGTACAGTGTAGGCTGGAGAGATGTGGCTTAACACTGGATGAAGACTGGTAGGCGAGTAGGTAACAGATGGAAGAGCCACTTTATAAAGCATACTGTACTGGTCTACTGGCACTGCTGGTATACCATCAGAACTATCACCTCCATAATGAAATCCTGGCTGAGCTCGCAGCCACTCCCCGGATGGAGCCCCTCCCTGAGTGTCACTGTTGGCTGCAGAGTTCTGGATGGAAACCACTTCATCTTCTCCAATACCACCCCCAGCACTACTTCCACTTCCACCTCCACCTCCACCTCCTCCAACTCCGACTCCTCCCCCTGTCCCGCCAGCTCCACTATTGTTACTAACAGGGAGGTCCCTCTTCTTAGGAGGCAGGCACTCCTGGTTGCGCTCCTGAGCTGGTTTCATTGCAATCCTCTGACCACGTGTAGATTTACTGAACTGCACAGGAGCTGAAATCTGCAAGCCAGTCAGCCTGCACAGGAACCAGTTCTGAAATCACCTGGCTGACTTCATCTGCCCATTCATCTGAAAGACAAAAATGACATCAGAGTATCAGAGTCTGACTTTGATGTCAACTAGGATAGAAATGACAATAATACAGTCTTCACTCTACGGCTACTAAGATAATTATTTGTGGTCACTAAGGGATGATGTTTTGTTGCACTACAGGCGCTACCACACTGGTCTGTCATGCTACAGAGAGAGATGGGCAGAGGTCTCCGTTTTATTTAAGTAGTGCAGTGTCCTGTTACTGAGGCTGAATGGCTGTGCTTTCTGGCAGTTCAGCGTTTTGCCCATTTATGGCCATCTTACATTTGAATTGTGGCCCACACAGTCATGCTGAGTGTACCAAGAAAATCTACCTACATGCATTTTGGTGCACACAACTTCTCGTCAGATAAACAACACATATTACAATATATCTGATTCAGTAGATTTACAATGGATATTTCTTTTATTTTTCCTTCGGTTACGATGTTATGTAATTTCATTTGGCAAAAAAGAATATTACACAATCACCCGTGTAGTCATCAAGGAATGACATTTTTGTCCAGTTTTATTTCCTGTCTAGTTACTATAAATTTGGGAGAGAATCAGTATTTTCTGCTGTCAGCAATTTCTTTTTCCAAGTTCATCCAAATGAATATCTTCTACATCAGTTTGTTCCAACTTTTTATGTGTTTGTATTGTTAGAGTTATAGAGTTTACATGTGCTGAGGCATTAAAACTCAAACTTTCCAGTCATGACTTAACTGTTCCAATACTTGGAGGCACTCCAGCAACATACGACAGAGGAACGATATTGGATTTTTTTTTTTTTTGAGATATTCAAAATTTTTCAACATTATTTGGTCAACTGTAGATATTTACCAATAACACCTTCATAAAAACAAACATTTCTATATGATTTATATCATTTACACCAGTACACATTTCATACAAAAAAATGAAAACATTGCTAATTTGAAAGAGTTGTTTATTTTTATCTCCGAAAGATTTGGAAAACCCCATAAATCATACATTTATTGATGTCTCATCATCACTGATAATGAGCAAATCGGAAACTCTCGGGCAAAATTCAGGGAGTATAAATATTAGTCAACAAACCACACAAATGGAATTTTAAAACTACCAGTATCTGCTGGTACATTTGACATGCAGTTATCATCGCTCATCCTCATAATCTTCATCATTTTATTCAAATTTTCCTAAAACTCTACTTTGGGATCACAGATATAATTTCAAATGATGAGCGGTGAATCTAACACACCCCTTCATTAACAACTATAAGACCAAAGGGAATAACTGCACTTTGGTGCATTTCAGCAACATATCCTGATGAGCAATAACTAGCATCATAGTTGCCCTCTGCTTTCACTATATTTTAAATCAATTTAACTGTAATATACAAAAAATAAGAAAAATTCAGGTATGTCTTCATATATCACGGACATAACGCTTTGCGCTTGCCTTTTGAAAGTCCAGATGGATCAGGTGAAATAGTAATCTGAACAAGGATGTGGACTTGACACAACCGTAAGCTAACAAGTAGCAGTTCCTGCTTGAGTCATTCAGCTTTGATTTACCCTGAAAGAACTTCCTTTTTACACTTTCCAAAAAAAACCACCGAGTTTTTTTACTTGTTTTCAGCTAGTAAAAAAAACTCAACCGAACTCACTTACCTTCAGAGTGACGAATTACAATGTTTATCGTTAAGCATTGGAACAGTGGCTAAAGTTAGCTTGCTACATAGTCATTAATTCACCG
Source organism: Aulostomus chinensis (assembly GCF_037954235.1). Taxonomy (NCBI): domain Eukaryota; kingdom Metazoa; phylum Chordata; class Actinopteri; order Syngnathiformes; family Aulostomidae; genus Aulostomus; species Aulostomus chinensis. Next base: position 20,870,206 of record NC_141321.1, read on the forward strand.
AAAAACAAACTAACGACAGCGTGCGGCTCTATACAACTCCTATAAACGCGGTTAGTGGGTTAAAATAGAACATTATAGGAAGTAAGGCCCGTTTGTTAAACTTGTAATGTAACACTAGACATCACCCAGAGTTTCAGGCTTGTTAGCTACTTGGCTAACACTGCTAGCTCAATGAAACTCCAGTTCTATTCGACTCACATCAGCTCACGCGCGTCGTGGCGATGTGTAAAACGTCTGTACCTCTGCTTTGTCTCCTTCTGTACACGTACCTCCAAATGTCATCGCGAAAAGACTTTACTGTACAAAAAATAAGTTGATATGCTGAGGGACAATTGAAAAAAAAATCAAGGCTCAGGAGTCGAGCCCATTTCGAAGGCCAGCAGAGGCGCTCACCAATGACGTCACTACGTTGATTCAATTTCCTGTTTTTTTTTCAGGAATAAAGTAAGGCACACCCTTTTCACATCAAGCTCAAATATGAGCTGCAATTCAGTTCTTCTGCTCCGCAAGGAATCGTTCAGATACATGGAATTTTTAATAATGTCAAATATTTGCAATGTGATTTTTGGGACAGACTGTTATTGACAGAAATAAACTCCCCTTTTTGGTATCCTCAACCCAGTTGTTACTAATTACACATTTAATGTCGAATATACGAAGTCTAGTGCTACCGAAACAAGAACAAAAAAAATAAAATAAATGTGTCTCATTGGCATTATGACTAGAAAAATGCATTTTGAGATATCTGTAATTAGAATTTTGACTAGAAATGAGCTTTCCTGACATGTTTTTAAAAAAGGTAAAATAGTTTAATTTTAGGATAAGAAAAAAATTGATTTTGTATATATTGATGAAAGAAGTTTCATCAAGTCACTGGAGGAAATTATGTAATTCATGATATATCAAATATATCATATCTCTCTTGTGCTACCTGACTTTTTAAAATGTAGTTTAGAGAATTCTTATATCTTTAAGTTTCTCTGCTTTTTTATTTTTTTACACATGTAAAATTTCACACTTCAAAGACACAAGTAAGTGCTTGAGATTTATCATATCAGACCATCCATCCATTTTCTTCCACTTATTCCTATTAAGGGTCGTGGGCAAGAGGTGGGGTTCACCCTGGACAGGTCACCAGTCCATCGCAGGGCCAACACATACAGAAAACCATTCACAATCACAGTCACACCTACGGTCAATTTAGAGTATCAATCAGCCTCGTCCCTTCTTGATGTCTTTGGACTGTGGGAGGAAGCTGGAGTACCAGAGAGAACCCACACAGGAACAGGGAGAACATGCAGACTCACACAGAAAGATCCCGTGCTGGAGCCGGGGCTCGAATCTGGAACCTTCTTGCTGAGGCCACAGTGCTGACCACTGCACCACCGTGCCGCCTCATATCAGACCACTTATAGTTTAAAAGTATTATACTCTAGTGAAGCTAATTCTCTTAGAAATTCATAACAAAGAAATTCAAAAATACAACTGACATGCCATAAATATGGCTGTCCTTTCACATATAGGTCTGACATCAAATATTTGGCTCTGAGGAGAGACAGAGGTGTAAACCAGTTGCTATGACTACATCCTGTTTTGATGTTCCAGTCACAGTATCCATGTGATGTATAAACCAGATGTGGCAATAAATGAGTCCTCCATCTCATGAAAACCATGAGGTGTAGGACAAATAAGCATTGATACAATGCAAAGATATTTTCTTAAAAAATAAAATTCAAAAACACAAAAATTGCAGTATACTTCACCTCTGCACCAACAGTAAACAGTGATCCATCAGATATATATATATATTTTAAGGCGATAATGCAACCCGAGAAAGACTTATCTGAAAGGGTTTGTTCATCCAATATTGTGTTTAAAGGTGCATACTGCATTTCGTTGGGATCACGTCCTTCACTGGTCGCTTTTCCAGATGTCAGACAGCAGGAATTACATAGTAGAATTATGAGTAAGAGCTTTTATTGCTACAAGCTCACTGATGGATGTAATAAAAACAAATCACACCTGCTGCGTGTAGCCACCTCAGTGACCCGCTTTTATGCCTTTGCTCCCTCCCACTCACACAGACACAGTATTTCAGGAACACCTTGAGGGAATCCATCCTTGATTTGAGATCAAGGATGAACTAAAATGATTCAGAGGTCAAAGGTCAAGGCTATGGTGACAGGTCTATATGGCAGAGGTTTCAATTGAAATGCAATAGTTCTATTTTTCATTGCTACATTTCAGTTATCTATCCATCCATTTATCCTGTTAAGGGTCATGGGGGGGGGGGGGGGGGGGGCCTGGAGCCTATCCCAGCAGCCTTCAGGCGGGAGGCGGGGTTCACCCTGGACAGGTCACCAGTCCATCGCAGGGCCAACATAGAGACAGACAACCATTCACACTCACAGTCACACCTACGGTCAATTTAGAGTATCAATCAGCCTCGTCCTCTCTTGATGTCTTTGGACTGTGGGAGGAAGCTGGAGTACCAGAGAGAACCCACACAGGAACAGGGAGAACATGCAGACTCCACACAGAAAGATCCCGTGCTCGAGCCGGGACTCAAACCTGGAACCTTCTTGCTGTGAGGCGACAGTGCTGACCACTGCACCACCGAGCAGCCCCAATTTCAGTTATACTATTGATTTTCATGTTTACTGGGTTTAAATGTCAGCTTTCAAATCATACCATGTACTTTCATTGTAGTTGTACTTTGTGGAGCCACATTTCTGAGACCTGTGCATTTTCACCACATCCTGTTGTTTAACTCCCATTTATTTGTAGTACTTTGAAACAGTTTGCATTCTAATGAAGATTTGATCTATATTTAAAGGAATAACAGAACCATGACATAATATCTAACCAGAGAAAAATTCAAGTAAGAATGTATTGTAGAAGAGGCACCATAACAGGAATCATTGACTGTCGCTCCTGGTCTCTATCAAGTGCTTTGAGGTTGGATCCACCAGCATTGCTGTCTTCACTTGACACTCCATTTTTACTTTGTATATCACAGAGGAAAAAAATAAATAAATCAGTGAATCAACAACTTATGAACTTTACTGGGCCAGATCCTGTTGAAATAAAAGGACAGACTGCCAAATCAGTTGAGAAGTTATGTAATGATTGGTTACTGGTACACATTAGAGGCTTGATTTCTGTCAGGAAAAAAAAAAAAAAAGTCTCTATGCAGTACCTTCTTGAATTTTAAGAAGTGATAAAAACAACCAATAGTACTACAGAACTAAAACAGATTTAGACTATGAATACAAGAGGGTTGGTCTTCCCATAAAAAGGCACAAGGGACACAGTCGCGAACAACTGCATCCCTCTCAGAGAACATTTGCATAACTGAATAAATACATCTGCTGCTAATCAATATCAAACAGTGCAACGGTGGAAGCACAGTCGTCATACAAATTACAACAGTGCAACAATGAGAATTAGTGGAAAACAGCATATAAATATCTATCTCTCTAAAGGATCTCAAGGATTAAAGCTATTTAGTACCATTAATCAAAAATATTAATTGGAAGATTTCAAGCATGTACACTTTTTTTCAAAATATTTGCCAAAACTATATTCATCAACCACCTTAAAAACAAATTTATAGATTGAGTAAAATGTGCAATTAATAGCATTTAGGAGAGCAGGCACTGCACTCACATTATACACAAATATGTACTAGAACACCTGAAACTAGTTATTGCTAAAGAGTATCATTGGAAACTGGTCAGTCCAGCCTATCTAAGGATGAATGCTCCAGTCTAACGGTGGGAAAGACATTGACTCTGTCCAGTGGTCTTCTGTTTAAAATTACTAAAGTTATTTTAAGATATGAGAGCACTTTCCCAGTTTATGGATGGCTGATTCAGTTGCCCTGATGCGTCTCAAACCAAGTCCTGGTTTAGTAGGTAGTGAACATCAGAGGGAGACACTTCATAGGACGTCCCAGGCTAAATCATCATCATACACAAGACAAATATCTGATCATTAAAAGCCTCATCTTGGCCCCACTAACATCGCCATCGCTACGAGACTGAGCTACAGGCATGTCACTGTAGGTTTCCTATTGTACTTTTCCTATGTGCACAATGGCATTATCATCACTACATGTTTCATCAATGTACACAGCCAATGCTTTCAAAACCTTTTACTCTCCAACACTGTGGCCTGAAGTAAGCAGATTTCAAATCTTTGCACTTTCATCTGGGAAGAGCAAAGTTTCACACACTAAATGAAAGCTTTCTAAATGGGTGAAAATGCTGGCAAACGAAGGTTTGCCCCATATGAGAGTGAGTTAGCAGGGGCATATCAAATGAACCCATTTCCTGTCTGCTGGGATTTGACTTGAACTGCCTTCAGAACGGTCGAACGGTCTTTGAAGGCAGCATCAATCGTATCATCAATGCTTTTACTTACAAAATCTGTATGACAGTTCCTAAGAAACTGGAAAAACAAAGCATTGGCAGACCAAACCTTTGGGAAAAGTTAATTCCAAAACAAATGGAAGTTTGGGGTCTTTTTAAAAAGTTACCAAAAAGGTAATGTACTTGATCATAAATGCCTTACTGTGACCAAAAAAAGTTTGTTTTTGAGGCATCACTAGCCAAAGCTAGCTAGCTAGCCACTGTCATACATTACGATCAATGCTACCTTAAATGTTTTTTAGAAACTGCAGTTCTTATATGGTGCCTTGGCTAAACAGTGAGGCTCCAGTCTACTTATGGAGGGAGGCAACAAAGCAGCAAATGTCCCCTTTTTGAATGCACCACAAGTGTATGAACATGTTGCACGTCATGCAAGACCTTTCTTAAACCTGCCATCCAGATGGTTTTATCTGTTGAAGTCCCATGTGCTGCCATTGATCCGTCACTGTCAAGTTCACTGGATCATTTCAGTTCTCTACTTTGTAAACTCAGGACTGGTTTGAGTTGAAGCCCTTGTCTGTCCTTTTGCATTCAAATAATTTAACTGCCATTGATCTAATCAGTTCTCATCTGCACTTTATATTAAAGTTATCTATATAAAAGTTTAGTGAAAGCCCTTCTAGATGAAGAGGAAATATCTACCACAGATTGAAGTCCACACAGCTCACTTTCCCCTCAATGTATCGACTGAAGTGCGACACTAAAAATATAGGCCCTTATCTTGCTTTAAGAGAAGAGGAAATCTACAAAGTGAGACCCTGAATTCACACTATTTGCTACTTACAGTGAAACTCAAACACAATAATTAAAATATGGGCACTTGGAGCAAATAGCATAAAACTTTGTGCAAAAAAAAAAAAGAAAAAAAGATTACATTCAACCAGGCGAGATCCTTTTTGTCACTTAGTAGACTAATTATTTGCAGTGTTATATTCTGTTCCTCTTTCTGAAATAAAAAAAGACCCAAGTAAAATATTAAAAATAAAATAAAAAGTTCTTGGAAATCAGTGTTTGTTGAAATGCATCATTGTTACTGTAATGAAAAACAGGCATTTTCAACCTTAAAGTATCACTATTTCAATAAATGCTCGAGTCAGAAAATAAGAATAATTTTACAGGCCAATGAGGGTTAAAAGAGAAACCCAACAAATACTTTTTATATTTAATACGACCACAGAATTTATTGAACCCCAATTAAAGCTAGACGGTATAGAACGGACTAGAACATAAGTCTACTACTGAGAAAAACAAAATCACAGTAACACCTCACTGGCCACCAGGAAGGCATGCCTCTGCCAGTCTGAACCCCTAAGCTGGGATGTACAATTGTCTTGTAGATGCTATTTCAGTTTAGAAATGGTCTGTGATTTCATTGCAGCCGCAATGGTGCAAATTCTAGCTTATAAAGCATTAAAAATCAGAAGTACAAGGTTATTTTTTTCCTATAAATCAATTACCTTCTTTGTATTTTAGAAAGAGGTAATAGAACATAAAATGACTGTTAGCCAAACCTGCTTTGGGCTCAGAAACATGACCTCGACCCCCCTGTTCTCAGAGAGAGTCATTGTCTAGAGTCTCTGTGGAGAGCCAGATCCTCGCCCCATTCAGAAATTTGCTAATGGGAGTTCCATGGATACTGCGGCGGCACAGGTTTCCCATTGGGGTGAAAGGAAAGGAGGAGGTAAGGAAGTCTGGAGGTGTAGGGGGGTCAACTGGGGAACATGCCTTAAAATACATCCTCCTTTGCTCTGAAGGGAGCCCACTTGGGCTGGGGAGTGGTGTACTACCTGGACTAGGACCCTTATATCGCCTGAGCTGGCTCTGTAAAATCTCAATTTCATCAACCAGTTGGGAGAGCTTGTGGTATGTGGTGATGGGTCCTCCTTGAGGAATGCAGGCTTCAGGAACCCATCGAAGGAAGAAGAGCTTCCAAAGAGCCATGTGTGAGGGCGTGAGCAGAGGGATCAGGAGGCCTCGCTGGTCGGCGGGCCGAGAGAACCAATCCCTGAAGAAGCGCTCAGACGGGCTCTCCACCACATCTTTTACTGGAGAGAAATCAGGCTTCAGTTCTGATAGCAGAGATCCTCGCCGGGGCAGTGTATCCTCTCCACCTTTCAGTCCATTACGCAGAGTTGCCATGCCTCCTCGCAATGAGGAGGTGTATTTCTGTTTAAGTGGAAAAACAAGGTGTGGGTATTTTGTATACAGTACATATCATATAGCCTTCTTTCAACTTGTGACAATGGTACTGACATGACTAGGGTGAGTATTGTAATTTCTACAAAAAATTGATACATTATGATCCATATGATTTTTTTTAATTCGTAGTGCTCTGGAGCAGTAGTTCAGTCCTCTAGAGAAAACTTCAGGTGCTTGATACAATAATCTCATTCTTTCTCTCACTACAGAAGTTCATGACCACGTATATCAATGGATAAATTCAGAACTTCGCTGTCTGGGCCTTTCCTTATAAAAGACGTTGGGCACCCTATCTTTCACGTAATATGCTGTCCCCTACTGCTTTGAAGTTTCAGGCATTAGTCATATAGCTCAGTGTCTTTCATACCTTTGTGCGTCTGAAGGTTTTCACCTCCCCATTCTGAACACAGGCAGCTCCCTTGCCTACATACATGGGGTTGTTGAAGAGGGTTTGGTCCTTGACGGAGAACTGCTGCGACCAGTCCCACACAGGAGGGAAATACACGGCCTGGTCTTCTCCTTGAGGGATGGCTTTATTCCTGGCAAAGTCCTGGAGAAAAAGGAATAAAAGATTTTTATTTTTATTTTCCTGAGCTAAATGTCTTTATGGATGGATATGCAAATCAATGATAAATCCCTCACCATTAAGTGCTGAGCCCGCTGTTTAGGAGAACTGAAGAGAAAAGTGCTGAAGAGTGGGATCCACATGCTGTCACTTAAGACTGTCAGATAGGCCTCAGTGAACTCAAATGCTGCCGGGTACTGGTTCATCATCTGCCAGACGCAGTCCAGGAAAAGCATGAAAAGTGGGGACTTCACCATGGAGACAGAGAAAAAAAGAAAAAAGAAAAACAACAACCCATATTAGTGTCTTGACAAATCAGCCAGCTCCTCTAGCATGCATCTACTTGAAGTCCATCAAATACCTCTTCCTTGTCATTCTTCTTTAAGTGGTTGCATCTATCCAAGAAGCGATGGCCTGCCATCACCCACTCCTTCTGCACTAAACTCTGAAATCCAACAAGGCTGCGATAGTGGGGGTCCAACATCAGTTGCACCAGCGAGGACACTACGCAGTTCAGGTCTCTGTCTTCTTCCTCTGCACAGGTGTAGAATTATAAACCAAAAGTTTCAAAAAGTTTGACTGACTGCATTTCGAATGCTTTTCTAGTAATCAGACCACTCAAAAAACTTCATAAACTGCAGTCATGCACTGAAGGTGAAGGCAGATAGGGGTATAGATGCTCTGGAGGAGAGGAATGATGACTGGAAGAGAGAGATTTACCTTGGAGAATGACTGAAGAATTCTTTCCATCCAGGTGGTACACCATCTCCGCTGAATGCCTCAGAAAGGCCCTGCAATCACAAACACAACATAAAAAATGACACAAACAAGCTCAAATGTTGATGCAATAAACACAAGATAAAACCACTGAGAGGCTTAGCAAGATATGTCAGGAAACTAATGTCAAGCTGAACACTGCAACGATCCAAACAAGCAGCTGCTCTCATAGGAAATATAGGTTTATGCCAAACACACAATTTACAACAGTAAAAAATGATAAATGTTCATGCAACTAGTTGCGTTTTCAGGTTTTTATTTAGCTCCCTAAGAACCAACAGAACTCTAACATAGTGCTATCATACAGTGTCAACTTTTTTAGAACATACCTGACATACTCAAGCCATCGGGAGTTTTCAATGGATGAAAGCCACCTTTCCTCAGACTCTTCAAAAGGATCTGAAAGCAACACGGAGAGTCAAACACTGCATCTTTAAGAATTCACAGCAGCATGTTGAATTACACTGCTTATGTGCTCGCAGCAGATAAATCACCCAAAGGGGCTCACCTATGACACAGATCTGCCGGATCTTAACGAATGAACTCTGAATGTCCTGGATGTTCGGCAGACACTTGTCCAGATCTGATCTGAAGACTTCATTCCGCTGTGGATGGCTCTTCATGATGGCAGTGAAGACCCTGTCGCCACAAGAGACTGAATTATAACTCACCACTGCACCAACAGTTTAATCAGTGAAAACCAACAATTTGGTGCATGAGAAGACGAAGAAACATGGTCATTTAATACTAGTTTTGAATCTGAATGAAGATGAGGACTTAGTACTACCTCTGATCAATCTTCCTCTGCTGTAATGGATCGTTTATACTGGCCATGCGGACAAGAGCACTCCCATTGGGGTGGTTCCAGCACCAGAGCTAGACATAGGAAAAGTAGGTCAAACAGACAGCCAGTCAATGGATTTATGTGCACAGTTGTAGCTAAAAGGTCATTTAAACTACACTTACAACTTAAACTGATGTTGTCGCAGCATATATAAATCAGCAAAGAATTGATCTGAAACTGTAGGCGGCAGTATAACCCTTTACAGCTGGTTACAATCAGACATTTTTCAGGTTAAGACCTATAGCAAGAGACATCCCTGTGAAACTGTGGACTTGAATTCAAACACTGTTAATAAATTTAAAAAATTATAACTCCTTATGCTGAGGGACGATAATGTTTTTTTCCCCCAGGAATCAGTCCAGAAAGACATTATTTTTGCTGTAGTTTCGTTAGTTGTTTGACACCGATCTTGAGTGTGCAGCGTTCAACTTTCAAGTTAACATACTGTACAGCAGGACCTATGAAACATGCAGAGGCCAATTTTAGGCAACTGACCCATACACATGCAGAAGTTATTCAATTCATAACTAAATTATCAACGTACACTGGTCCGACTCAGAAGAAAAGATTTTGCACTCACATGTTTGTGTATTTTCAAAGTCCAGTTTAGGCAGACATTGAACAATCTTTTTACATTTTCTAACATCATTGACAACATCAATTTACTGACCAATCTAATTTGATACTTACTGAAATCTGTAAGTAAACCCACCTAATAATTACGATGATAACTGTAAATATTTCAATGCAGGTAACAAATTAAATACTCACAGGGATGCGATTACTAGTGAAGAAAATGGAGTACTGCTTTAGATCCTGATCAGCTAGAGAAACAGGAACAACAATGTGCTCTGGAAGACTAAGAAACACAAGAAAAATACTGGAATGAAACACAAAGTGTGCAAACACATGAGGGAATATGTATATTCATGCTTTCCAAAAATTCACTTAATCACACTCATTATATATTAAAAAGATTGGTGTGTTGCTTCTTGATGCCAAGTCCTTTTGGCTGTGTGATGGCAAGTTGTGGTGAAGGAAAACTGAACCAGAGTATACTGAGAGCACTGTTCCCGTGTACAATTTGGTGCTTGCAACTATTATGTAATTTTTTAGTAGAAGTCCACATAAAACACTGCACAATCCCTCCTTTGCAGCCCAGCATGATGTCACCACTGAGCTCAGATGAATAGCACATATTGTCACACAGACTTGCATGTTACACTGAGAGACAGCTATGAAGTGACCAAAAGGCTCACAATGTAAATATACTGTACTGCCAAAACATAACAAGTATGACTACAGGCTGACATTTAAAGTGTTCAGGACCAGTTGTGAGAGAGACAGACCAGCTTTGAGTGAACAAATAATACAAGCTCATACCTTGAGGAGATGGCATAAAACTCGTTGATGGAGCACACCCTCCATTCAGAGGCCCCCGTCCTCTTGATCTCTCGATCCCAGTCAGATGAACGGTCAAATATTGGTGTCTGTAATCCTCCACGCGGGGTGGAACCATTGACTCGCTCAGCTGGAAGAACAGATACACTGCCTGATGATTTTGTGCATGTGTGATGAAGAAAAACTAAGAGTAGGGCTGGGGAAAGCCGATGTTTCCATTTAACATGTTCAAGAATAGTGCTCACTTTTAGAACAATCGTGTAAGTATTTTATTATAGATGCGTACCTTTAGATTCATGGTAGCGCCGCCCTTGATACTCAAAGCCAAACAGGAGATGAAGATCAGCTGGATGAGAATAGTGGGCAATAGCGAGGCAAACCTAAAATTTAAAAAAAAAAAAAAATATGATGAAGTGTTTTTCTTAGGGCATGAAGTACAGTACAACAGAAATACAGTTCAGCTGGATTGTGGAATTAAACTTGATCAAGACAGATTGTTGTGTCATAACCAACAATTTAGCTTCCCAACTCAGGTTCACTGGGAGTACAAACATCAGCTGTGAAGCATGTTTTAACCATGCCAACACAAGAACAAGTGAAACCTGGCAAAGCAAATGTTTAACAGACAGCTTGCTGCTCTCAGCTCCACTAGAGTCACACAAAGCAGTCCATTCAGTAGTAAAGCTGAGAATAACACAAGGACACCAAAAAAACTGAATGTGTGTGTGTGTGCACACGTGCAAGGGAGCACCAAACTCTGTAATTTACTGTGGTAAAATGGACGATTATAGGTTGGCTCAACTCCATATGTCAAAAGGAGAAAAAAGGAGCTGGGCCCTGTTTTAGGTTCACACACTAATTACATACATTGTGTCCATAAATACACTCACAAGGAATAAGGGAGGCCAGACACATTTCTGTACCAGACTTTCTATATTCTTTTGCAAAGAAAGTACACAAAATAAAGTGTTAATAATTCATTTTTGTATAAATCGGTCTGTTCACAGACTTGTGTAGCAGCAGCCATGATATAGAGCACAAAACTGTGCCATACTGAACTGTTATTGTTTGCCAAATGTGCTGCAGGTATGTGCTAAGGCATTCTATAACCTATACAAAAATTGCTCCCAGATGACATGGAAGGAGATCAGACATGCCACTGAGTGCATCCACGTGTACACTCCATTGGCTCACTGTAAAGACATACGCAGCTGTGTAACTATGATGTGCTGTGCAGTGAGAAAAGACCCTTATCAATAGGTCAATAGGTAATTGTAGGCCTTTGAAAGATCGTGTCTAAGGTGACAAGTTTCCATCATCATTTCCCAAAATGAGGTCATAGAGCTCAAAAGTCTTGCTGCTGCTGGTTATAAACAGCTCCACCTGCTATATGACTGGCGAATGAGAGCAGGACATAGTTGTTCTCATGGCTGTAATGGCTAGAATACCAATGTGTGGCTAAATTCTGGAGAATTGTAATTTAATGCTTTTACAAAGGTGATTATTACATCTGCATTATTATCTAATTTCAACTAATTATTTCTGGGATATCTGGCCAAAAGCATTTGCGATATTTGACTCAACAACAGTGCCAACCCCAACATACAACATTTTAATGTGCACTTAAATAAAAAATAGCCATCACAATGGCCACCCAACTGGCCTCTAATCAGAAGAATGCAACATCTGTCCTTCCGAATCTCTCAGTGTAGCAGATGAGTCAGGGTCACGCTGGCAGTTGTTCCTACAATCACTCTCAATTTCCTTTTATTTGAATGAGGATTGTTTTCTCCCTCTATTATGTATTGTTCGGCTAATGGTCACACAGAACAACACTCCGAGTAGTTAGTCATTTCCATTCAGGTGGAGGATAAGCAAATAGGACAAAGTTTGTGTGAAATACATATTATGAGGAAGTGGTCTTGGCATTCAAACTGTGTGTGTGTGTGTGTGTGTGTGTGTGTGTGTTTAATGATCTCACACAGACAGGAAAGGAAAATTTAGGTCAGCAACAAACAACCAGAGGAAAGTGAGAAAAGGGGAATGGTCAGTATTAGGCCACCCACACTTACAGATGGTGAAAAATTCAAGGAAAAGCCTAGAGAAGCGAGTGCACAAACATAATAAATGCAGATTCTTCCATACAGAAGCGAGGGCTCAATAAATACTTGTCTATTGGTATGAAAATGATGTGAATCATATGCTACAGCCTTCACAGTCAACAGATCTCTATGCAAATGAAGCCCTCCACGGTTTCCCACACATGGAGTGGTACTTGTCACATCACGGAGCAGGGGAAGGTTTGACTAACAGAGAGAGAAAGAGACTGTGGGGAAAACATAACTTTAAAAAGGTTTTTGATGAAAAAAATCCTGTTAACTAAAAACAGTGGTGTCAAAATTGATATAGTAATTACTTGTAGTATTGTTTTTCTCAAGGACATATCTTGAAGAAAAAAATGGTTATCTATTCAGTACAGGTTCAAAGACATGTCAGCTCTAGGCTTAGATGGACAGAAGCTGTTCTGGTGACTCTTGTTTACAAAAACATCTGAATCTGTTTTATCGGTTATTTTCATCTGTTCATACAGCATACTGCATCATTTAGAGATTTAGCATTTAAAAAAGTGCCATTATGCACATGTATTTAACACAATTAATGCAATTTGAGAATGACTGCAATGGCAACAAAACCTGGGTAGGTCTGTCATGTCTGTGTCTTTGGGTCAGACAGCGTAGAGGGAGGGAAGAGGTGGGTGTTTGTTAAACACCACCCAGAAGGGACCAATGTTAAAGATGAGAAACAAGTTCTACACATTGTGGCTTTCATATCGCTGTTATAGAAGTCAGGAATGCTAATGTGTCTGACAAACATGCAGCTACTATTTTTGAAAGACACTCCAAGAATCCCACCACTTTTTTTTTTTTTAAGTTTAAAACAAACTGGAAAAAAAAATCAAGAGTTTCACTCACCTTTTTGGCACTCTCAGGCCCAGCCTCCTCAAAGCAGAACCTTATGATCCGCAAGTCTTTGCAGTAAAGGATGAGCTCTGTGGGGTTGAACTTGAGCTTTTGGTTTGACCCCAAAACTTTCTTCTTCCCCCTCGTATCATTAACTACAAACAATAAAGTATGAGCAGAATGTTTTAACCGATGCAAATACCAGAAGGAGGCTGGGCAATATATCAATATACATCAAATATAGTCAGACTATGATGATTTTGCTGTCTTAATCAGTGTTAAAAATGGAAGTTGTAAAGTGGATGCTACAGTATCAATAGAAGATGCAATTGTTAAATACATGTCCTTTGCACAAAAAAGGTAACATGGGATTTTAGGTCAACTAGTAAATACGACAGAGTCTATTCATTTGTTTTTTGTTGTGTGGAGCCCTTGAAAAAAAATCACGGTCATATTTGTTTTGATGTTATCAAACCTGAGATGTGATTTCATTCTTTTTATAGCAACAGTTAACACACTGCACAAATCCCATAGTTATTACACTGTTTTAATAGCTCAGTTCAAAAAAGGCCAGAAACATGCTGGGTCAAAACAACATCATGCTTCATCACTGTAACACAACAGACCTTGCTCTGGGCAGTTGACCTTGCAGCGTCAGCAATCGACAGCTATGAGATATATAAACAAGGCTAATCCCAGCTAGGCTGGCTGGCCACTAAACACTGCCTTCGCTATGGCAACACTTATCAAATAGCTGACCAGGAAAGAACAAGAGACCAGAGCAGGCACTCGTGCTGTCAAAGATTAATAAGGAGGAGTAGAGTGGAACATCACATATCAATTAATTACAAGTTTTTCAGTTTTACCTGTTACCACTTGCTCTAAACAGGTCAGGGGGATATCATGCTCTCCAAGCAACAAGTGGTATAGCTGAGGCTTCTGTGGAAAAGCAAAAAAAAAAAACAGTATGTCGGACAACCTGAAGACAATTCCAGTGCATGTACAAACACATAAATACTGGTTTACAGGCCAGGTCTATGTGCTGCTGGGGAGTGATTATGAAGCTGCAATTTATTATTTCTGTAATGCTGGAAATTGTGTCTATTCTCTCACTGTTTGCGTGACATCACTGACAATGTAGGGCAGGAAAGTACACTTCCTCTATGCCAGTCACACCTGCATATGCAAACAAGGCTGGGGAAATGAGTCTATTTACGCTATCCAGCATTTTGTGGGTAGTACAAATAATCTCACACATAAAAGCCAAAACCGTAGCAACTGGAAGCCATTCTTAGTTTCATATCTTCAACATTATTAATATCTTTATGAGGAAGTTCTGACATTTGGCTTTTTGTATACAGCAGCCCCTTATCTTTTAACATACCACAGACAGTGGCAACACAGTGTGGGACACAACAGCTTCATAAACATCGTCAACGCAAATACCTGTTTAGTTGGCGCTTCTTGAGGGATGAAAGAAACCTTAAAGTTGGTACATATCAACTTCCCCCAAAGGTCATCTTGGCTGCTTTCAGCACTGATGCATTTCCGCACGAAGTTCACCTCATTAACTACAATCTCCCCTGGTGACAAACACAAAACGAAAAACACATGATGAGAGGAACTTTTACAGGAGGTTAATGTCGTTAAGTGACGCAAATTAAGTAAATGACACAAGTACTTACACACTGTACCACATCAATTTAGATCCATGCTGTTACCATACTGGGAAGTGGTTTGGTGAAACTTCCCCAAAACTCAATATGTACTCCAAATTCCCCCAATTTAATTATCCTACCTATTAACCATTTGGCTTATTATTTAATTAATAATTTACAAATAGGGGTTTGACAAAAAATTGTGTGAAATAGATAGAAAAGGAAACTTTAGAAACATGCAACCATATGGCTTTGAAATAAGCCACTTTACTGATGTTTTCATTGGTCTCTTTAGGTAGCAGCAAAGGGAGAAAAAACCATGAAGCACGCAGCATTATTACAGTATATAATGAGGGTGTTTAAGCCTGTATCAACATCCCGGTTATCAGTTTAACAAGTTCTCTGCAGTTTAGGGGAATCCATATAACCAAGGTGCACAATTTCTTTTGAGTTTTCTAATTTTACCAGCCAGTCAATAGAATACCATCTGCTTTAAGGCCCATGAGTGAAGCGAATCTACCAGCCAATTACATGTAAGCGTTTGGTTGTTGAGCAGTGGCTGGTGCTAATTTTGTCTCTGAGACTATATACACAAACTGCCATGACATAAAAGTGGAGGCCAAAGCTACTTAATCTGAGTGTAATGCTGCTCTGTAAGAGTAATATGGCTGTGGAAGTCTGTGTTACAGATGCAAAGGTAAGCACCTGCTCTGACAGAGTTGGAGCAAATAAACTCAAGAATTTTTGGGGGTAGAAACAAGCCAAAATGCCCCAAACACATGTAAAGGTTTCTATGGTGATGTTGTAACAGCAGATCAGACAGTATAAGCACGTCAAACTATTATTTACACCAGGTTTGAGTTAATGAGGCTGCTTATCATACACTTTTGGTGATGAGTAACATGATCATTGCCCTTTAACATGATCACAACACACTTAATGTGTAGGCAAGAATGTGGCTATAAAAAGCGACCCCATTCATTTTCAAATGATGAGAAATGAGACAGCCAGGGAGGAGTCCCTTGACAGTCACATCAAAGCTTAGCAAGAGAGCATCTAACAGCTTTTTCACAGAGTTAAAAACAAAAAAGCTGTTCAAGAACTATGCTCGTCTGTCCCACTCCAGAACCAAAGCTGTCAGGAATATTTATGTTTAAGGCTATTTTACTCACAAAAGGTTTGAGTAAACACACACCAAAGTGTCTATAAGCTGCTGGTAGTAAAAATACTGATGTATTTGCAGCCATTTAGTAGGTAGCTGACTTAAATTCACTTCACTCAAAAAGTACAGCATTTTACAAGAGCACATTACTGTTCAAGAGGACATCTCTGTATATTGCACTCAGATAACACACCACATGACATTATGCAAAGAGTGTGTTGAGCCACTCCCATCACGCTCCCAATTCAAAACTAAGAATTGAAAAAACACTGAAATGAAGGCTTTCCTGCTGCTCCAGTTAATAAAGCAGCCGCATTTAAGCCTCTTTTGCCAGTATAATAGTAATTGCCACAGTTTATTTTAAAATACATTTTTACAAAAGAACTGTAACTAAATATTTCTTCCAGTAAGTCCAAAGATTTGGAACAGAGTTGCAGATATCAATAACAAGAGGAGATGTAAATCCATGAATAACAGCATGTGAACACCTAACAGGGTTGTACTGACTGCCAACTGTAAACTTCCACCTGTCCAACCTCATTATTATACATGTAGCAGCAGCTGAGTGTTAGGTATGGATGAATGGATGTTTTATATCGATCCAATGAAGATCCATCATGGATTATGATTATGGTGACTCTTCCACACCATGGGTGCCACATGTGTCAGACTGGTGCACCAGTTATGTTCCAAACTCTGATTTTTGTGTGTGGTTACCACCCTGTCAAAACAACAATAAATACAAGTATTTCTTTGTAGTTTCTATAACTGACTTCTCAAATGGCGATGATGAATAGTTGTTGTGTTGGTAAGCTTTAGTTCCAATATAAAGTTTGAAATATGAAACAACAAAAGCATATCCAAGCCACTCTCATTCAGCAAAAGTTAAAAAAGCCTTTATTGTAGTGGCTTGGTCACATTTAAACCTTTAAAAAACTCTGACGCATTTCAGAAATCAAGCCATCATTAGTCAAACGAGGGTTTGACTCCCTGATGATGGCCAAGTGCATGAATATAAGCCATCAAGCCATCATCAGGGAGTCAAACAAGGGTTTGACTCTGATGCATTTCAGGAATCAAGTCATGACTTGATAGCCAAAATGCGTCAGAGTTTTTTTTAAGGTTTAAGTGTCACCAAGCCACTACGATAAAGGCTTTTTAACTTTTTCTAAATGAGAGTGCCTTGGAGTTCCTCTTGCCGTTTCATCTGAAGTTCCCCATTCAAAGAGCACCTCAAACAAACAATTTCAGAGTCCACGAAGTGCTCCTAGATGGACGTTTTGTGGATTAGTTTGAAATATATTGGCAGTAATATATGAAATTACTTCACTCTCATTTCAAAGGCCCTCCTTTCTCCATAACATTTCTTTATTTACAGCACTACAATGTCAATTAATACAAAAAACAATAGACATTTGTGGTAATGCTGGGCGTAAATCTAAGCCATAGGCATTCAATTTGCACATGCGTCAAAGGGGCGGTAACTAGTGTAGCAGTCTGAAAACTCTCAAGCAGACTTGCCATTAGGAATCAGTCAGTGGAACACAAGTGGCGCACTGCTCAAGTGATTGCAATACACCACTGAATATACCATCTGCCACTTTATCTATCTCAGCATCAACATTTTGTATCACTTCAAAGAAGTCCCAAAGATTGAAAAAAAAATAAAGAAAGAAAACAAACTTACCAGGAAGTAGCTTAGGCTCCAACTTTTTAATAGGTGGTTCAATGGTTTTCTTCACATCAGTCTAAACAGAGCCACACCAGGGTTAGTTACATACTAGCTTGTCAAATGGATAATGAATAACGGCAATGTGACATTACAAAGAGAAGGCACTTTGTTCGTTTGTTTTTTTATTCTGCTGCTTTTAAATGTATATATAACTGAAATAAAGTACCTAACCTAAAAAAAACAACCCTCAAACTATGAAAAAAAAACAACAACACAAAATCTATATAGCTTGTAAGTGTGCCACTGACTAAAAGAAAAGACCTTTAATGGAGCTTGTAAATGCAAGATTCAACAACAGGCCTTGACTATCTTCAACATCTTGACAGCTGTTATGATTTGTTGGGGTGAAATGAGGTAACATAACATTTACAACAACACACAGCATAAGTAAAGACAACCAGTAGTGTTCACGCTTTGCAGATACAGCCACAGCCAAAATACCAAACACTGTAATTTTGAGTGCATGAAAAGAAACAATTGAAATGGTCAGTGAGAACATTTTCTGAGATGAGCTGGAGGTTTCCAAGGGAAAACACATGCTCTTGTAAAGTGTTAGGTCCATTCATTATTACTGAATGGAGGAATCCAACTAAGCAATGTCATGGCTCAGTAAACATCTCAACAGCTCACTTCTCTCTTTTTCATTTGTGTTTATTGCATAATTCATCATCTTTTCTTAATAAAATCACTGAAATATTTGTTGTGGATATTAAACAGAAATGGATGCACGCAACTAGACACAATTAAATGTAATTTATATCATAAATATTCACACTTTGTAACGTTTAATATTACCATTATGGAAAACAATACATGTCAATGTAGTCTTGACCTTAGCAAACAAACACTTGTTTGATTTTGGACTCCAGAGTACGTAAGCACAAAATCCTTAACTTTCATTCTGTAGAAGTGCATTACATTCATCTGCAGGCGAAACCAAAGCCAAATAAACACTGCACACACGGAGTGCAAAGTAAGTCTGGTTCACAATACCACATTTAATCTTGTTTTCACGGTTTCAATTCTTCATAATTGCGCAAGAAAGAAATGAGAAACCCTACTTCCAACTACCAAGGGACATGCCACACAAACGCAAAACCTCGTTTGTGTAAAACAATTAAAGTCTATTTAGTCAAACCCTGTAGGGTGTTGAAAAGGAACAAAACTACATGTAATCATGCAAACTCGACGGCAATACTGTTTCATAAAGTTTTATACTCATTCAATTAACTGGACTGTTTACAAATAGCAAGTCCTTAACCTATCTTATTTTATGACCGCATTTGGCCCCCACTTCATATACTCGCAGCGTCCCAACATGAATATATCCTGAATCAATTGATACCACTATATCATTACCATTCACTCTGACAAGTAAACCCTTATGCTGTTAGACAGAAGAGAGATATTTACCTGTACAGGTGGAAGATAACACTTGAAGGTTGGTTTCAGGGGTTTGACAGAAAACATTGTTTATGTCCGCCCTAACCGTGGCGTTCCTAAATGGGCGCCTTAGTCGCTGCCAGTAGAGGAAAAGAAAAAAAGAAAGAAAAAAAACCCAAAACAGTCTTCAAGGAGTTAAAAGTTAGCCCCTCAAATGAATCCGAGACGTCTGGGTGTAAAATATTCACCGAGACAGCCGGAGGGAACGACGGCACTCCTCCATTTCGATTAGCAGTCAAGTCGCAGATTATGCTAGCTGGCTAAAAAAAGTTGACAGAACTTAACGTTGAGGCGTCGGCGTTAGCTTGGTGCGCTAGTTAGCATAAAGTACTACATAAAGTTTGTGAATACTGTAACCATGTAAATGCAACTCTCTAAAAAGAAAAACGTCCAGACTTGGGACAAACGTCTACATTTTCTTACCACCTGTTACTGAAGTACTGAGCACAGTGACTTCATCAAAGTCTAACTAATTCAGCCAAACGCAAGACCTGATGCTGTAAGGGGCTTAACGGCCATGTTTATAAAGCGCCGAGGTCCCGCCCTACTTCCGGGCCTAGCTGGGCAGCTTGTGTCCGCATTTGACACTTCATGAAAAGTTGAAGCGCGACGCAGGAGTGTGATATCCGGTGGATTTTACATTAGCTAAACAAACACGGCTACTAAATTCTGATACTTTTGCCATTTAAAAAAATAAAATAACGAGTGTTATGTTAGCGTTCTTCGTGCACACCACCCATGGACTACAACTTCCATGAGTAGAGGCTTTTAAGTGGGTGTGTTCAGCTTGGTTTTTTTCTTCCCTTGCAAACTTTATTTAAAAAACTATAGCGCTGTTAAATCTTGTTGTAATATATACAACAAGATTTAAGACATTTCATTGTTTTCATACAGTGAAATATTACATTTTGGAGAATCTATTTAAGAGGGAAGAAAACGGAAAAAATAGAAAACGTGAAAAAAGAAGCCAATAAGTATATATATATTAATTGAAAAGATGTATACGTGCAGAATTAAAAAAAAAAATCAGCCAAAACATCAGTGTAACCCAGCACTGTTCAAATGTACCACAAATAAAAGCTTTCAATATGAAAGTTATTACAAATATCACATCTTAGACAGGATGAATAATTATTGAACATCGTAACCCTCATAAACGGGGGGATTGACCATCCTCCCCAGTAAGTATCAGCTATCAGAAGGTTCTCTGTATCCCTGTTAAAGTCCTTGAGGTTTGGGGGGGCTCAGTCCAATGTCAGATGTTGCTGTCGTGTGGCTAGCCCATGAAAATCCCTGTGGATGTTTATTTCCAGGTATCTAAATCAATTATTCTTCTGCTGTGTCACTGATATCGACTGTGTTGGGCGTGGTATTCCTTCTTCCTGTAATCCATAAAGACTTCCTTGGTCTTTGAGATGTTCAGAGAATGATTGCGGTCCTGGCACCACTGTTCCAGGGTGGTCACTTCCTGCCTGTAGGCTGTTGCAGGAGATCTCTCCCACAACTGCTGTGTGGTCTCATGGGGTTACAGAGGAGCCTCAGGAAACAGAATTGAGGTGCTCCTGTGCTGAAGGTCTGTCGTGAGGAGGTGAGTCTCTCTACTTGAAACATACACCCAGAGGTGATCTGTCAGAAAGTTTTAGAACCTGACAGTTGTGTTTAGGTCCAGATCCCTGTGAGCACTGTTGAGCCAGGAGGGAACTATGGTGTAGATATGTATCTATATGCATATATCTGGCAGCATGGTGGTACTGTGGTTAGCACTGTTGGTTCACGCAAGAAGGTTCCGGGTTCAAGCCATGGCTCCAGCACAGGGTCTTTCTGTGTGGAGTGTGCATGTTCTTGCTGTGCCTGTGTGGGTTCTCTCTGGTACTCCAGCTTCCTCCCACAGTCCAAAGACATCAAGAGGGGACGAGGCTGATTGATACTCTAAATTGACCGTAGGTGTGACTGTGAGTGTGAATGGTTGTCTGTCACTATGTGTTGGCCCTGCGATGGACAGGTGACCTGTCCAGGGTGAACCCCGCCTCTCGCCTAAAGGCTGCTGGGATAGGCTCCAGCCCCCCTGCAACCCTTAACAGGATGGATGGATGTATATATCTAAGTATGTATGCCCTATAAAGCAATGGAGCGCATTTCTCTGCTTTATTATTAAGAGCAGTTGTCTTCCCTGTCTCAGGCTTTGTCAGCCCAGAGTTTAGGGTAAGAGTCCAAGTCAGACTTGAAAAACACAAAATAACTGAACAAAGAAGAACATTGGGAAGTGGTGCACTATAGCCTCCAGTAGCCAAAATGAACATTTAAAAAAAAAAACAACACACAAACACATCCTAAAAAACACCTGCCAAACTTTTCCACACCCTTTCGTTGGTGAAAAATTGCTAACTTAGGCTTACTTTTTCAGCCTTGTTAAACCATCTTTCCATTGTTTCACAGATGAAAGAAAACCAATCTGTTTTACAAATGTGCTGCATCCTGAAGATGTTTGATTTAGCTGATTGATGGATGTTGATGAACTTATCAGCGCTCAACGCAGATTAAATAATGGGGGGCGCAGAGGAACCGGTCCTCGTCTCCTGTTTATTTAGACAAGTCATTGCCAACAGAGAAGAATTTCAAAATGAAAAAACTCAAGGAAGTGAAGAGAGTTTATCCAGGCAAAAATGTTGACAATTCATTCAAATTCAAGGATCTTGAGAATTAACAAATATAAATGAGCACATATGGGGGGGTAACTGACTGGTTAGGTAATTATAAAAACGATGTCAATCTAATCGTATGGCCCTCACACTTTTCAAGTGTAAGTTCCAGAGTCCTGGAGAATCTCCACCAAGGTGCATTGAGGCTGTCCTGGTAGTTTATGGTGATTTAACACCTTACCTATTAATATTATAATTTTCTTTTTATTTGTCACCTGTCTGCATGTCTGTCTGTCAAATTATGCCTCACTCTGTAAACTTCTTACTTTATTTTTAACATTGGCCGTGATATAGACAACAGACATACTCAGATTATCAACTCTGGTGTCCCAAAACTAAACTAATATACTTAAAAACAGGATTACACCTAAACTGGATTTCTTTTATTCAATTTATTTAATTTATGCCTACATTAAGGCCAAAAAATATATGATGTCATCATTACTAAAACTACTAGATTTCAGTTGACACTAGAAATATTATGTATATCCACTAGGTAGTGCCATTTATGTATTTATCATTCTTATATTGCATTGTCATGCAGGCTGTTGGAACCATTTTATTACAAAACATATTCTATAAAAGTCAGGTGTTCCAAGAGATGTCATTTTAAAAGTTGAAATTTATTAGTGTTACTTATCAATCAAATCAATTTTTTTCTCCAATATTTTGGCACAGCCTTTCAATAACAATCAGTGTAAGGGTACTTGTCCATTTGCTGTCACATGGAACAATCTCTCCATTGATCCTATTCAATATGCAGCCTAATATGTTGATTTGAGTTCAAGGTATTGCAGTTCTTGTGTTTGGTGTTTTTTTTTTCCTATTTGTTTTGGGCATTTGCACCACTGAGTCCACAGAGAAAAGGCAGTGGGGAAACAAAGAGAGTGAGAGGGTGTGTGTGTGTGTGTGTGTGTGTGTGTGTGTGTGTGTGTGTGTGCAGGTGTGTGTGTGTCTGTGTGTGCAGGTGTGTGTGTGTGTGTGTGCAGGTGTGTGTGTGTGTGAGGGGGCGCTGTTATTTAACATTGATTATTAGATTGAGTTAAATGAGCTACATTACAGTTGTGTTACAACTCATAAGCTGTTAGCTGACAGGGTACTGCTTATTCTCACTTTGTGCGTTAAGCCTGTTTTCACAATAAGTTAAGAGAACATTTACTCAAAGCAGAGTCAAGAGCGCATGGCAGATAAGGGTTGAATAACGGGAACGGGGTTGGTGTTTACAGGTGGGGCCAGGGTCAGCTGGAAACACACACACACAGAAAACTAAACTGGAGAATCATCAGTCTATCACATACACACAGTATTACATGGAATCTGTTAGCGTTCCTTTGAGCATAAACCTATCCCATCAACACGTTGATTATCAGATCCAACCTGCAAAAGTCACTGTCTACATATATCATATATGTGAACTAACAATTAGAAAACATTTGAAACTACTTTTAAGTGTCAATCAATATGTTTGTTACATTTATGTTGAAATAGTTCAAATCTAAAAAAAAAATTAAATAACACGGACTTTTAATATACATTTAATTTGATTTGATTTGAACGTTTGAAAAAAGACTTAAACGTCTCTATCCTTTGAATGAATTACATGTATAAAAGAACAACATCAATAGTTAAACAAGGGAACAGTCAGACTTCTCTCCTTTCTTTATAATGCTTATTTTAATTTACCTGCAATGTCTTACAATGACCACTGGGTGGTAACAAAGTACTGTATCAAGGCAGCACAAAAATTTACCAAGTAATATAAATCCAAACAATGAACTCAAATAGTCACATGTGTGTTAGGTAAATATATTAAATAAGTTTATACTTATATTTCAACAATGCTATCATCAGTGCATTTTTTTTCAAGGTCAGGTGACAAATATTGAGCAACAGTTTTTACTTGTAGGTTTGAAAAAGCAATAAATTGAGAAGTTTCTCCAATGTAAAGATTAATTTTATTTTAAACACACACACACACACACACACACACACACACACACACACACACACACACACACACAACTACAGAGGACAGCCTGTTTGACAGGTTACACCCAGAGAGTCGCCTCACATCCCAACATCATTTCAAGGCGGGTCTCAATTACTGGTGAGAGAAGAAACCAGTGCCATTCATACACTTCAAAAGGGGGTTTCCTAAATGGTCTCTGGGTTACATTTGACTTGTTTTATTTGTCTGATAGAGTGGGATGTCTGGGATCATTTCAAGAAAAATGTAAGAAGACTAACTGGCACTAAAGTATTCATACAAACACAGAAACTTATAAGGGGGAGGAAGTGATATGTTCATGGTTACTTTAAGAGGAAAAAGCAGTTTACCACCTCAGGGTCTATAGCGGGAGAAATGAGCCCGTATTGACAGCCTGCACCACTGCCCCCATCTCTCTGCTCGTTATGTATTTATACTTAAGATGTAAGGTGAAATAGGAAACTGCAAAACAGCAATGCAGTCTTCCATAAAAGGTCTGAAACTAGCAATCTTAGACTTCTATTCAAGTTTCAGTGCTACTCCTAAACATAATCATAATTGTAGCTGGAGCTTTAGAGACTTTAACAGAGGCACTGGGTTGGTCTTGACTGTGAGCCCTTCATATAATAACCTCCCTTAATATATTAAAAAGTCATTCTGAAGCCTAGAGGCCTTTCGTATTTCAGGGAAAAAAAACTGATTAAACGTAATAAATTCTGATGAACGTTCAAGATCTGGAGAGAAAAATCCAAATATGTCACAATTGAAAAGAAAACGTTTAATCTTCTAAAAGTGAGAAAATGATGAAGGTCACTTGAAAGATTGATCTGGATTTTTTTTTTAAACATTTGAGTTTGAGTTCAATATTCTGACATTAGCCTACTCTTAAAATTTAAAAGATCCATCACCCATATCTCTTATTCTCTTCCACATTAAACAGGGGATTCACATGCTGCAGTACTGTCGTGTACTTGTACAGTTCGTTGTTTAGACGGCTCACTAGCAGCTGCGCATGCTCAGTTGTATCACCCCGGTAACTAATGAATATTTAATCATGCTCCCAGTTCAGCGTCCTTTGATTGGCCCTTCTGGCTTCGTTTCCTGTGTTTTGTTTTAGAGCCGACTTTTTGAGGGCACTGCTCTCTCTGTGAATGACCATCCAGCTCGGTGTTTGATCGCCGCTCAGCTGCTGTCACGGTTGGGTCTGTGTGAACGCGATGGACGGAGGAGGACGCCGCTGAGGAGCCGCATCCACGCTGGTCGTTGGCTCTCAGGATTATCCGCTGGAAACTTGGATTTTGTTCTGTAGTTTTAGGTTGAAGTAAGACTTTCCTTTTTCCTAGACAGCTTTGAACTACACTGAAGCTCGAGCGCATATTGGATCGCCGGCAGGGATACGACTGTGACTGTTTAGGATGGTGAGTCTTACTTACTGCCCAGTACTTCAACTTTATTCATTAAAAGTAAATGAATAATAATAACAAAAACTCGTTGAGAGTGAGAAACACTGAGATCTGGTACCTGTTGGCACATTTGTAATCAACAACTGTAATTAAGAAATATTTTACAAATACAATAAAGAAAGTGATTGAAGCAAACCAAACCCTCCATTATTATGAATAATTATAATAACTGTTCTACTTTGTGTGAGTTTACTGCTTCTTTTATTGTTGGCTGAAGGGCATTATCAAAAGTCCTGTTGTGAATATTTGTCTATATTTAACTTCAACCCCAGTCTCTCCCTCTCTTGTTTTCATCCTGTCAGTCACTTTTTATTGATTCAGTGAAGGAAAGTGAACTAGAGGTCTGAACCCAGATCTGATGAGTTTGACTTTGCCTGGATGTCTGGATGATTAGATGCATCAGGGACACTCGTCTCTAAAACCGGTTAGTCGTGGAGGTAGAGGAAGAAGGCATGCTATGTGTCAGGTGGTGTGTGTGTGTGTGTGTGTGTGTGTGTGTGTGTGTGTGTGTGTGTGCTGGTTACATGGAGACAGGTTTTCCTGGTTACTGAATGCCCTCCCTGCAGCAGACACGCCTAGAGCAAAGTTCCGAAGGTGATTGTGGGACCTCAACATTACTGGCTTCTGTGGCTGAATACCAACTTTGGCTGCTAAGCATACAGTTGTGAAGCAGCTTAATATTTGATAAATTAACTGCCTGTTTTTTGTTTTGTTTTTTTAATGGCAGCAGCATTTTTAAATGAAGGTGTCCTCATTGCATAACTGCTGCTGTGGGTTTAATGAATGCACTTTCCAAATAATGAGGGGAAATCCAGAGCAGATAGGGAACACCATGAGAGTCCCACGTCTTCTTAAAGAATGTTCCGTGTTCAGCTGCGTCTTTCTATCCTGTTGAATCACAAACACGCGGACGATGTCAATTATAAACAGGTAGGACTGACAGCTGCTCGCGCTCTGCCATCCAGACTGTACTGCAGCAGCTGTGGGTGGCCCACAGGAGTACCCAAACGTTGCATAATGAGCTTTTTCAACTTAGCTGCAGCCAAAACGGCAAAGCAAAAAAAAAATTATATGTGCTTAAACATCCACTTAAAATGGAACATCTCATTATTTTGATTTTAGTGTTTTTGCAGTATATGGAACAATTCTGAGCTGTTCTTGTGGTTAAATGACAACAGAACAGACTTGAGTTTTGTGTGTTGACAGATTTATGAATAATATAAAGCTGAGGGATCTTAAAGATGGATGTTGAGCAGCTTTTAAGATGAAATACAACTTATTGCAGGTTGTTTTTTGCATCTTACATTGTTGATGTGCTTTAGAGACAGTTCTGTTGTTAATTATAGAGTCTGATTGTCACTCTGAGTGAGCAGCAGACACCAGCATCGCTCGCTGGTTTCTTCTCTGCCAGATGCTGAATAGCACGTCGGTATGACTTGACAGCAGATGGTTTGCATTAGTTTCTCCTACAGGGAGGTGCATACTGAGTAACCCCCCTCTCTCTTCATTTCAAAGCTCTATTTCCAAACCCATCACTGCTGTCGAGATTTACTCAGGAATTCAAGCCGTTTCTCTAAAAACAGGACGAACACCCATCCAGTGGACCTGGGGAACTCGTTAGGCTTGTCGCCGGGGTTCAGAACAATCTTACCCTGATCCGTCCCATACGTCGAAGTTGCACCAAAGCCTGGCAGTCAGATTTAAAATGAAAGCTCAGTGTTTGGAAGGTGTGATGATTGTTGTCACTTCAAAAGCCATCTTTTTTTTCATCTTGTAATGACATCAGAGCCTCTAGTATTCTGGTAACTGTGGAAGTGGTGAGGTGAGGAGCACCCAGTGGTTTCTCTCCTTGTGACTCAGTTTGTTTACTATATCCTGGAGCACAGCGTCCGGCCCCTGTGGCACTTTGGCTTTGTATGCAGACCTCGGCCTTGGACTGGCAACCAGACCTTGAGGGAACTTTTACTCTGCTCTGTAGCCGCCATATTTTTCCACCAGGAGTGTTATGATGCTGCGGATGTCTTGCTGTCAATATTGGGGGGGGGGTGTCATCACTAGTTGTAAACATAGTCACACACGCACACACACACACACACAATAAATGCTATTTATAGCTGTAAACGAGAGGCGTTTTACTTTTAGTAGATGGGACTGTATGATAAGAGCTGATGAATCATGTGTCATGGACTTTTTGTCTAATAAGCTTGAGGGCATCAAATCCTGCTCAGCTCTTCTGTTGGCTGTGATATAACGTTTTAATTATGTCTCCCCTCAGATCTGCTGAGCTTTACTGTCAATTTCACCATTTAGCCGTCTGACTTACTGTTTGTTTTGGTGGCCTCTCTATGCCCTCATGCTCAGCACCCAGCAGTCAGGAACCAGCTGGAGAACAAAGTGGAACATTTAGTGGCTAAAGTGCCAGAAATGTTAGAGTAAATGCAAGTCTTGTATTTACCTGGTGGAGGTAAATATAATCATGTATTGGTATATTCCTGAAAACAGTCTTCAGGATCCAGGACCTACCCTTTTATCCAGATTCCCCCCAACATTTATAATATTAGTAAATTGCCATCAAATTGTATCCAAATCCATCCATTAGCTTCTGAGATATCCCACTACAAACTAACTCACGCCATGATTTCGTTGGTGGAGCTAATAAATACTATTACAATATTATTGTGTGCATCTGTTGGATGTTCGACAAGTCATCAGCTTTTAAGTTGCTGGTTTAGTGTTGCATTAAAACCTTGCCTCTGCTGCCAAAACCATTAAATGCATGTTTAAAAATTAATGAGTAAAGTGAACTTAAAGTAAATATTGTAGCAACATAATTCTACTAAAACTGCTTGACAGAATGCTCTTTAATGTTTGATTAGTTTATGTCATTTCAATGAATGGGGCTATCGGTGTGCTGTTAGTGTGCACCTCTGACTTCCTTCATGTTGGACGTTGGTACAAGTTCCAGGTGATCTGCTCCGACAGCCTCACATATTCATGTTAGCCATTTTTAAGGGCTGAGTGAGTGACTGTCCAGCGGAAACCTCATTTCTCATCAGCAGTAGCCGGTCTCAATGTTATACATGACTCATTTTTAATCCCACTTCCTCTCTGAAGCTATTCTGGGAAGGGACCTTCTGTCTGTTATCATTGAGAGCTGAGCGTGATTTTTCATGTCAGAGCTTGCAAGAAAGTAGCTGTTATTTAGATGCTCTGCTAACAGTAGCTTTACTTTGATTTCTTTCCACGATCAGTTAAACTAGACTTTTTTTTTTCCTTTTAATAAACCAGGGCAAGTTGTAAAATGTTCAAAAGAATATCTTGCGGTGATGCATCCACAAATATGAATAGTTGTGACTCAGATCATGTGGGGGGAAACTCACAGACGTAGACGGTGATCAGTGGGGAACAAAAGCTGAGTCAAAGTTTTTTTTTAAGGGTTTGTCAGCTGTCGTGTTTCTCCGGGAAGACATCGACTAACCCGCTGGCAATTTTAGCCACATTAATGTGGAAAATTATCTTTGGCTTCACCCACGTAGCGCTTAAAAAACAATATAACGACGGACAATTGACAACACACGATGATGTGCTGATTTGAGCTTTGGAACATGCCTCATGGCAGGGCTGAGTCAGAGCCTGGATTTACAATGTAACATGCACTCTACGACGTCAAATTGAAATGTGCAATAAATGAAAATTATAATAGTATATTTGTGATGTTTCAAGTGGAGCTGAGTTATCATGTGGTGGGTCATTTTATTCTCTGTATGGATTTTCTCTCTCTATGAATATAATGTCACTTGCAGGCCAGAACAAACATTGGCTTGGATTTGATAATTGTGGGTTCTGGCAGCTTCTGCTGCATTGCTGACATTATTGATTGGAGCGGGTTCTCATAAAACTACTGTCACAGTTAAGTTTTAATACGGATTTGCTCTTAGCCTGCTCTGCATCATGCTAGCATAACACATATCACAGCCTTCCATAGAAATTCTGCAATTATATTTAATGGCATCTGACTCAGCTGTGCTTCCCTTCCCTTTTGTCCAAGTTTGTAAACTGGTCTTCCAAAAAAAAAAAGAAGTTTTGTAAAATGGCCTTTGGGTTTACTGGTGCAGAATATACTTTAATTTTAATTAATTTTAGTTCAGATGAAAACTAAACTAAAGCAAAACAAGAACCAGCTGAGTTGTTAGAGTCAAGATTATTAAACTCCCATTTGTGACGTGCATGACCACACCTTTTCACCTGAGGAACCTGCTGTAGAACTCAGTCCAAGATATGCAGTCAGAGCCATTTGGTTACATCACAGATCTGTTTGACCTTAGAACATTTTGGAACTACATAAAATGGTGTTGTTTACTGAAACTGGGTAGGGGAAAACGCATTTGCTCTGAGGCTGAAATATAGGCTGACCTTGCCTGACCTTTCTCACTGTCATGTGACACCGCTGCGTGAGAACTAACCAGTTTAAGATATATACTGGTTTAAAAGTTTAGATCTTTTGTTGGGTTCTTTGTTGTTCCTCAGTGTTTGTGGTTTCCTACCTGTTTTGATCAAATCTTTAGTCAGTGTCAGTTTTATTTTGAAAATCCCTCCCTTTTGTTTTTGCTGTTCTTCCTGGCTTTGTCTTTTTTCCCCCGCTTTTTAGAGTCACCTGTGTCTCGTCTGTCCACAGCTTCATTCCCAGCGGTTCTCCTCCTCCGCCCCCGTCTTCTCCCACCTGGTTCTCGTTGTGTCGTTAGCGGAGGTTGTATTTTAGTTTGGTTTGGTGTTTCCGTCATTGTTGGATCGTCTGTTATGTTCTGCTGTTCTTTCCCCCCTGTGTTTCTCAGCATCTCTAGCCAGTCTGTTTTGTTGTCTGTGTTTAGGTCTTGTATTTTGTTTTATAAACACTGGGTTCATCAGTCTGTGCGAGCCTCCCGACTGCAGTGTCTGACTGCAGACGCGAGGCCAAAGATGGTCTCAGAGCTGACGTAGGAGAACCTCTTAGACTCACATCCACAACATGGGACTGTTTTTAAGATGCTAGAGGAAACCACACAGGGAGAGTGTAGACACAGAAAGTTAGTCCTCAGCCAGCAGATCCAAACTGTCCAGACTTTATCCTGTGGTTGACTAAAAGCTGGACTATTAACAGTCAAATCCATCACTGGCGAATACACACCTAAGCACTTTAAAAGTAGGAGTAGGAAGTAACTCACAAGTTGATTTTATTTTTTGGGGGGGGGCTTCAGTGATTCTTCAATATCGCTAGTTTGATGAAATTTAATACACAATGTCTAAAATGCCTAAGTTATGTACTTATTTGCTGCTCTCCAGTGTCTGTTTCACACATAGTACTCGTCAACATTATTTTATTAAAAACAATAATGTGGTGCCAGTTTTCTTAGTGTATAAGAAGTGCAAGAATCATAAATAAATGATAAAATCGAATCAGTATTATTTCTGCCCTGTTTTGTTTCTCTTTGGCTGATTTACGATTCGTAGTTATTTTACCGAATAACAGATTCCGTGATTCAGAGATGATTGGCTGCTTCAGAATTGTCCTCCTAAAGTCTGGGGTTCACAAAGCCTACAATTAGTGTCTTACATCTATTTGCATGTATTCGGTTGCTATTTGGGTGAAAGCTGGTTTGGATTTCATCGATTGAAATGTGAAACCTGAGGGTGCAGCCGTGTCATGGCACAAGTCAATGAATGAGTTTCTCCTGCAGATGGTTTGTTTATACTCAACCA
The DNA here is from genome assembly GCF_037954235.1 of Aulostomus chinensis. Taxonomy (NCBI): domain Eukaryota; kingdom Metazoa; phylum Chordata; class Actinopteri; order Syngnathiformes; family Aulostomidae; genus Aulostomus; species Aulostomus chinensis. The sequence continues at coordinate 20,901,265 of NC_141321.1, forward strand.
CTACGGAGGCTACTTTTAAACAGAAAGTACAGTACTGAGTTCCACCCTAAACCACATGGTCTTTGATTCTGTGTTTTATCAGCAATTGTCATCTGTTGAAGACACTGTTTCAGGTGTAGATGCCAAATATCAGCATTTCAATGTAGCTTTGAAACATTCGGGACTATGAAAGTGCTCCAGGATCTGTTTATGCTTGATTGTGTCCGCTGTGTTTGGGAGGGACGGTGCTCACCCTGCCCTGCAGGCTCAGCATTGTAGCATCACACCCAGCCAGGGTTCATGTTACCAAATCCTGGCAAAAATAATCTATTGCTCTTCATTCTTGCCTCGTTCGCCACCACAAGCAGGTCAGCTCTAGATTAGCGTGAGCAATCTGGACCAGAAACAGAGTAAGAGTACAGCAATGCATTTTTAATGCAGATCCCAATTACACACAAGTGTCATGGTGCAAGTGTGAGGGTGACAGGAAAACTTTCAGCTTCCACTCAGCACTTTCCTTTCACTGCAAGTTATCACAGGCGTAGAAAGGAGTTTACTTCTCAGCATATTGTAATGTGATCACAGCTGTGCGTCTGTTTGCTTGCAGGAGAGCTCAGCTCAGATTTTGAGGGAATTTAGACCTTTTTCCAGCAATTGGGACAAACATTCGTGATTGTGGTCTTTCTGTGTTCATATTTTGCATCCATGTAACCTCCTCGGTGGAGGTATTGACTCCCTTGTGTGCTTGCTAGTTCATACACGCAACATTTGCTCTCATGCCACAAGTTTCTTTTTTTTCTTTTTTTTTTGCTCCAAGGCTTCTCAGTTGTAGGAAATTATAATTATTGCCTGTATTAAAAATCCAGGCCAGGTCAGGATGACATGGTGATGTTTCACGCGAGTCTGTTGAGTCTTCACCTGGATCTCTGCAGTGCCGGCGTGGTTCACCTGCTGTGTTTTGAAGGGATTTTGGAAAAGGCTGCATGTGTTGTGACTGTGGATGTCATCGTTAATTTTGCGCTTCAGTCAGTACATGTAATTTTTTTTCCCAACACTCTTCACCTTTCACCACAAGCTCTTAAGTGTCATTAAATGCAGAGCCGCAAGTTGCTAAACTGGATTGTTTATTACCTTTATATTTTTGCTAAAAGATATGAAGAAAATTGAAAACTCGTTTGAAAGAATTTGGCTAAAAATGTAACGAGAGATAAACCAGCATTCAAGAGATATAATAAGGAACGGCTGATGGATGAAGGTGGGATTTTCCCTCATTGACAGTGAGATGAAAAGGCCGTTCTTTTCAATTCTTCAAGGATGTGATTCAGCATCTTTTTTTAAATCCATAGTGACATTGTCAATACTGGACCACAGTATAATTTCACATTCAGAATTATGTTTATAAAGACGTCATCACAGGTTGAATTTGCTTCTACAAACACTTTTTGCCATGAGGCTTTCATTTGTGTTAATGTTGGATTTTACATGGATTGGTATTATTCAGAGTATTTTCAGTAATTTGTATACTTTTTAAACACCTTTTTATTCTTACAAGAAATAGCACACCCCAATTTTGGAGATTAATAATCTCCAAAATTGCACGAAAGGGCTAAAATTAACATCTTTATGTGGAAAACTGGTATTTCTCCGGGCTTTAGCATCAGCCATGACAGTAATTTTTCGAGGGAGCAGCACAGCAGCACTTTTCTAATCAGAGTTATTCGGTGTGGATTCATCTTTAATCAGATTCCAGCCTCATCTGGAGTTTGAAGCATCCTCAAGGAAGAGGGAAGTGTGTGGGTGTTTTAAAGGCCGAAGTGTGAAATAAATGAGCAACCCACCCCTTCGATGTTCAGACACACACACACACACACACACACACACACACACTGGTTCAAAGATTGTTTCTACTCTCATCTTTTTCATCTTCTTCCTCTGCCATAGAAAATCCGGGGGATTTATAAATAAAAAGAATCTCTTAAAGTGACATCTCCATGTTTCTGGATTTCATTTTTTGTTGTCTGTTTGGTTAATGTTTTAGTTTTTGACACAGTAAGTGCTCACTTAAATAGGGGTCATTAATCTCGCATTTGACCTTTTCCCTCTTTGATTTGTTTTAATTTGGGTGTTTTTAATCTTCCGTAGCGGCAGACTGTCTCAGTCAGCAGTTTTTTTTTTTGTCTTTCTGGCCTGATCACAGCGAGTGAACCTGGACTAAGTGCAAATGCAAGGAACAGAGACCAGGTGGAAATGCTGTTTGGAGAGTAATACCTCCTGAAGTCCTGTTTAGTTTAAATCAAACCAGATATTTTTTGGATTCAAGGAACAGTGGGGGGAAAGAAAAAAAATCAAGTCAAAACCAACCCACACATTATTGGCATGAATGTATGTTGGAGCCGTTCCCTGTTTTGGTTTTTTTGGTTTTTTTGTTTTGTTTTTTTGGCAAAGTTAAGAAGTGGACCGTTTTAGTAGCAATTGTAGCCCTTTTAGTAGTTTTAGAAGTCATGTTTTGAATTAGTATCAGACAAAGAGAATGACTCATGACCAAAACATCCCATGTTTACAGTTTGATCAGTTCACTCTTCTGAAGGTCAAATAGTACATGTAAAGTACTTCATACGGCATTTAGCAAGTGTATTTTCCTTACCTAGTATTAGAATAGTAAAGAATATTTGTTGGTTTTAGATCTGAAACATCTATCAGAGCAGATATTTACTGAATGTTTTTGCCTGATGATACGGTTGTGAGCAGCCCTGGAGTCCGTGTTGGTGCATTCAAGGACTATCAGACATCTGATTGTTAAAAGGAGATTTTATATATGAGAAATTAAAACCAGGAAAAAGCATCATAATGCAATGAAAAAGTGCATGAAAAGAAAAATACGACTTTAGTTTCATTTTGAAGATCGTTTTTATTTAATTCTGAGATTGAGTTTACCACAAATCCTGAATGCAGCAGTTTTCCTGACAGTCTCTGCTAAAGCCAATCACAATGCTGAATTGTTGGTTAATCACAAACAAGTTTTAATATGTTGATTTTCATGTATAAGTAGAATCAACCATTAACTTGCGAGAAGATGGGCACTCAGTATGCTTGAGATAATGTTTAGCAAGCGCAGCTAAAGCCAAGCATACTCCCAAGTATAAAGACGGAGATATTTTGCTACTTGCAATATGAAGTTTAATACATCAGTCAATGTATGTAAGTGCATTTAGTGAAGGTCACATTATACACCACTGGTTCTTACTGAAGTAACATCTTTATAATACATTAGGCCTTGTTTGCAATTCACAGAAATCTGTGCTAAGTGCATCATGAAAAATGTAATGAATCAAAATGCTCAGGTGACTTCACCATCATTTCCTCTGCTCTCCACTTCGCCTTGTCATGCTCCTTCACATCGCCTCCTTCACAACAGCACTTAGAATTACTCTCAAAGTAAAAAGACAAATCTTATTATGGTTTATGTTACACTATACCATATGAAATGGTGTAGAATTGTTGCGAAAACATTTATTGAATATAAACCAGTTAGAACTAAAGGCTCAATCTAAAAAAAAAGAATGGGGTATGACTTTGGCTTGATTGTAGTTTAGATGGTACAGTGGACCTTTTCTTTAACTTTTGAATTATATGTTTTTAGCACATTAAAATAGAAACATCTACGCTCTTACAAGAATGAAAGCTCCCTAGCGCAGGTACAACAACAAAACAATGAAGGAAAATGTGTTTCTCACTGGAAACTCTGGCCTGGTCGACCAAATTTGTCTTTTTATTGGTGACACATTTACTAAATGATCTTCCCTGGGTCTTGGCTCTACCGGTGGCCTTTTCACCACACAGTTGCTGGCTACTGCTGAGAATAATTTGGAAAAGGACATCATCTCTGTATCCATGCTGTTAGCCAGTTATTCACCACTTCACATCTGGCCCCATTTCTAAAAAGAACACGACCTTTTCTTTTACCAAGAGCTACTTATTAACTCGTCTTAAAAGGAGGGAATGGAGATCAAATTATGTATTACAAAAAAAACCTGAGAAGTCATCTAAATTTGCCTGAAAAACCAAAAGGGCAGGGATTTGCTGATGTGCAGTTCCAGTATGTGAAGCTTGTTTGATTTTGTCAAATATACATTCAACATCTACTAAACATTACAAATTGTTTGTACCAGCACTTTTATGTGGCTGGGTTGTCTTAAACAATGAGGCCCAGTGAGCTGTTACATGGTGGCACTGCTAATCTTGCACACGGGGGCTTATCAGACCTTTTTTTGGGAGATTTTCCATTACAGCAGCCAGTTTAGGAAGCCTGCACCGTTTATGAACTAACCTTGTAAGACCTCAGTCAGGGGCCAAATGAATACACTGGGCCACACTGACAAGTTGACTTAATAATTCTGTGACTAAATTTCACTAAAGCTAATTTGACATGTTATTGCAGGGTAAACACAGGGCTAATTAGTAACATTAATTATTATGGCCTTGGTCCATTTCAGTAACTGAGGCTAACTGAAGTAGGAACCAAAGGCAGTTGGTAGAAGAGTGAAAATATCTTTTCCATGGACAAAATCCTTCAGAAGGGTTTTCCTTGGTCTGGCTTTCCTGTTCTGAAAGAGCTGATGCTATAGCAGCATCTATGCTAACCTCTTCAGGAACTGCCATGGTTGTTTTGAACACTCATACCCCCCCCCCTTTTTTTTTTTCCTCAACAAAAATAACATTTCTACCTCTGCCCGCTCTACGTTGAGCATCAGGTCAAATTGCGCATTTCAGTGGAAAGTAAAAGCGTGACAAGGGCACTGAGGTGTTCGCTGTAAATGTTGTTGCACATTTTGAGTTCCCAGCTCCTGTAGAGAAAACCAGCTTGTTGTTTTGGGTTACGTTGTCCTGCAGTGTGTTCCTGGTCAAAGTCATATCCACAGATATCCTTGGAAATTTTCCCTGTGGTTGTAGTTTTTACATAAGTCCTTCAGCTGGAAGATGTCTGAAGTTTGAGCTAACTCCACTTTGTATTTCATTAAAATGTCCTTCCTGAATCTGATAATGACAACTGGACCCAACTTGTCCTGTGTAAGAGTCCAAATCTGTGCAGTATTCTTTGCAATGTGTAGTCAGAACTGCATGTTTTCCTCATTAATTTGGTCGTTTAAATTGCAAGAAGGGCAGACTTTTGGTACAGAGTGATTAACGACTTTAGTTGCTTCTTATTTTAGAAGGGAGGAATCTGTTCTCATGGCTTTTATCCAAGTTTACCACAGCGGCAGGAGCAGAAACATAGTCGTAACACTTGGTGGACTGTGTCAGATCCTGCGATGGAAAAACGGAGAATGGCACAGAGGGGAGAAATGAGGGAAAAAGTGCCGCTTATGATACTGAATCAAACCCAGCCATTTCCTGTAGCCTGAGCCAGCTCTGCTCAGCACTCTCCATATATGGTCATGGTATTTGCATGAAGGGAAAGCCTGGGCTTATGGATCAGGCCTGGTGCTGAAATTCTTTTCTATGAACTTATGGGAAAATGTCTGGTCCCGTAGTTTAGGTTTTTACATGAGTCACCCTTTAATTCTCTGATGGAGAAAGAATCACCTTGATCGTAATAGTTCCATTAATTGTAACATCATTGGTCAAATATTCAGACCAAACATGGCATAGTGATGTCAGATATTCCTCTGTGTGTGTGTGTGTGTGTGTGTGTGTGTGTGTGTGTCTGTGTGTGTGTGTGTGTGTGTGTGTGTGTGTGTGTGTGTGTGTGTGTGTGTGTTAGATAATCCACATGGTGATATAAACCTGTTTACCCAGTCCCAGTGACCAAAGTCATTCAGTTTTAGGGTGAAGACCTGTTGTAAGGTTAAAGCCAGGGTGGAGGGTAAATCTACAGGATATGAATGTAACACTTCAGGGTTACCGTTCTCTATCTATTTGAATCTGATGGTAAGATTAATCAATGTGTTGATGGAAGTTGAAACAACACCTTCAACTTTACAACCCCTGACATCTCCAGAGCTGTAGAGGAGCTCGGCTCATCCAGGCGCCTCCCCAGAAATCTCTTGCTTTATTCAGCTACTCGCTTTGACTGCTGAGTATTTTCTTCGTCCTCTCGCCTCATAAAAAAAAGGCCCAAGTCAAAACATATGAAACAATCCTTTGAGTATTTGACGTCTTCCTCCTACATTTACCGCTTATTACCTCTCCTGTCTTGAATCTGCACATTTTCATTCCAGACATAGCAGAGACAAGTTAAATATAGCACATTCACAACATTTTCACACAGCGGTCAGGCCAGCCCTCTCTCTTAACGTTTGTGTTCACAGAGAATGTCTTCATTTGTCAAAAAGTAATGTTTCTAATAAGTAGCTGCCAGTAAAAGTATCACTAGTAACTGGCCAAATCAAAAAAATTCAGATTTTAGTTTTTGAGTGATGAAAAATAAAGGCAGTCCAACATGGAACAAAGTAAAATCAAGTATCAGCTCCAACATCTCCTCTGATCCACAACCTTCTACAAAAACTCATAAGTTGTTCTCCCACTCCTTTCTGCTCTCTAAACCTCTGCTCTGGAGTAGGGAGTTCTTCTCAGTGAAAACATGTTAACACATTAATGTTTAGATGATTCTTTAAAGGTGGAGTCGGCGATCCTAATCAGATAATGTCATGTTCATGTTCACTAACTGCTTCTGCCGGCTTCATCTCCTCCGCAGGGAGGATCACATCATCAACATCGTAGCAATGAAACGTAAATAGCATCAGAGATACCACCCTGCCGACTCGCAATAAAAATATTTCGCTCACTACGACAGAGCTCATGTTTTTTCTCTGGGAATTACACATATTTTCCATTACTACCAAAATAAACACTCGTCAAAATTTAAGAAAGGAGGTAAGTTTGTTTGTCAGCTGTCAATAAAAGGCTCAGATTTCCCTGTTACCTTTCACTCAGTATTTGTCCTGACATTTTTGCTGCTTAAACTTAAATCTGCCCGTCACCGTTGCTACGAGATGAAGTCAGCATCGCCGCACCTAAGGAGCAGTAAAAGATGTTAACGAGTGTGATCTGGACGATTAATCAAGTAATAATTAGCTGTTTCCCTCCTGAGGAGAAATACCTGCAGAATCAGGCTGCAAAAGCTGTTCCCCACCATCTCCCACGCTACACCAGAGTGTGTAAAGTGGTTTTCATTTTGTTCTTGTAAAGAATCAAATCACTCTGGAGGATATTAAAAGTCCCAGCTCCTCCTCCACTTAGTAACTTACAGTTAATGACTTTCCACTGGATTGTTTTGGTTCTTTGCTACTTCTTTCCGTGCCGAGCTTGTGTTTTTAGAGGGCCATAATTTCACAGTGTACCCACAATAGTATAAGTTTGATCAAAAATATTCTGACCTTCCACAGTTTTTTTTTTCAATTGTTTTATGTAAAGGTAAAAACAAATAAATCAGTTGAGCTTTCTCAATATGCACACTATATGAAATACCTTTTTAAATTGTAATTTTTGTCATATATTCCCTCATAAAAAATAGAAAGTTTTATTATTTTTACCAATGTGTTGATTGAAAAAAACTAAACACTGCCACACAGAGCTAAAAATGTCTCTCGATGTTTAACACTGGAAGTGCGGTAGGGCTAATGTGCTTTCATGAACTACAGCTACACTGTCTCTTACAATCCATGGCCAAAATAGTCACAAAGTTGCCGTGTACCAGTAAGTCCTGTCAGAAAATTAAACGCCATTGTGTCTGTGACCGTCGCAGCTTGTTGAAATGGTGAATTTGGCCCAATTTCACAGCTGTCTCCTGGAACAGCGCCCGATTGACTGTTGCATCCAACTTAGATTTTGCTGTGACTTGATTACAATAAACGGATTAAAGTCAAACCCAGTTTCCAAACTCTATCCAGAAAAGCATTTTAAAAGATGTTTGCTGCGATTTAATGCAATAAACTGACCAGAAATCACGCCAAATTAATGACAGCATGATGCCGATTCATAAAAAGTATGACCTCATGTTTTGTCAGATTTTTCCACAGGATGGCAAGCAAGCAACTTCTAAAATTCATATTTTCTCATCGGAGTTTGGATTTGGTCAAGTTTGACATGGCCTACCCCTCAAGTGTGAACTTGCCATGAGTTTTGTTGTATTTTGCTACATATGTTGTGTCAGCCGGAATGCAAATGTGAACTTAATCATATATACAGAAAAACTTTGACAGTTGTATCTAAGCTACTGAGAATTGTGAGTAAAATCAAATTCTATGAGCCAGTAGATCTTGAGCTGGATGAGGTTGGTGACTGCTGTGGAAGTACTCAGACTTTTTTTTGTGTTTGGCAGTATTGTTTATGCTCCTTCCTCTCTCCACACTTCCTCCCTTTTTAGTGAGGAAGTGTGGAGTTAAGTTGTGTGTTGACTAATGTCCTGGATGCTCTCCGTAGCTCTGACTTGTTCTCCATCCAGGAGAAACAGACTCACTCTTCGTAGCACATTGTGACCCTCGTCCACAGTAGCCAGACAACACTGACTCATAGCGCATGATGAATGACCTCAGCTCTCGGGAGACTCACTCAGCTTTAAAAAAAAAAAAAAAAAATACAGGCAGAAACCAGATTGTTAGGAGGTGGAGGAAAAAAAAGTTGGGTCAAAGGATCTTTAACACTTGGACAAATAACACAAAGCACTTCTGGGAATCTGACTTTGCACTATTTTAACCCGGCTCATCACACTGCTGGGATCAGAAAATGTGCTCACACTGAGTTTTTGTTGGAGTGATAATAACCATTTTCCCCTCTGCTTTTATTTTGTCTGATTACCTCAACAGTGTGATAAAACCCAGCAGTGTGCTTTAAAGCCACAACCCATTCAAATCATGTAGCAGTGCGACCTTGATGTCAGACTCTCGATTAGTCCACGCCACCTCATCTGTGCGAACTAACAATTGTACATTGTGTGTGTTTTTGTTTCAGGGGAGCCGGGGGCACTACCGGTACCACTGGCAGAGCCACAATGTCAAACACAGCGGAGTGGATGACATGGTGCTGCTCAGCAAGATCAACGAGGACGCCATCGTGGATAACCTGAAGAAGAGATACATGGATGACTACATCTTTGTATCCTCCTCGCACTTTGGCGAGAAATTGTTGAGTGCTGTCTCATCCCAGCTTACCCATCATTGCAGAATGCTCTCTCACAGTGTTAAAGCAGCAGTGAGTAATAGGCAGTGAGGTCAACGCCTTCCTCGGCTAAGCTGAAGGGGCAAAGGGCCTCTCTGTACCCCTGGCCGATCTCATTCTCTCAAGGAAGTCAGATTTACTCTAGTTTCATCTCACTATGGTGCAGAATGTGAAGGCGATGGTGGTTGGGGAGCAACAGATTGCATAATGTAGAACTCTGTCTGAATCAGAGTCGCTCGCTATCTTTTTCTGTGCCGGCGTAATTTATGATTGTGGTGGGGGCTGAAACTGGTGCACTGAGAGCTTTTATTTTCATTCAGTTCGTTGCACAAATGTGAGGGTTTGGGTTTCAAATGTGCACAGCTGTGGCTACACACACGTACACACATAAGCTGTTCATCATGAGAAAATAGTGGATGGATGGATGAATGAATGAATGAATGAATAACCCCCTTTGAAAAGCAATAGTGTGAACTGTCGGAGCAACAACTGGTGGTGCAGTCGGGGGGAGGGGTGAACTTTAGGAAACGATTGGTCGTTTTAGGTTGGTCAACTCTTAGTCAGGGCTTTGATTTTGGTCAGTTTATAGCAGTAAGCATGAGTTCTGCCTGCCAGTAGTGTTGGTCACTGAAGGCCACCCACCATAGCAGCTTTATTTGCCTTGAGCAGCATTTTGGATTCAGGGCATGAAACCTCACGGTGTTACATGGTTGGCCGATTCTCTGTCATTTGTAAGAACCGGATACTTATTTAGGTTTAGGCCTGATCATTAAATACTCCTCTGCTGCACAATCTCTTCACATCGTGGCGATGTAAGATTCAGTGATTTATTATAACTAGAGCGCATAACTCTGCAGAGCAAGCAGACAACGTGGATGCAGAATATGAGCATAGCATCAACAAATTCCATTCATATGTTTCTTCCCGAGACCCAACAGATAGGTTTAAATTCTAGAACATGATCCATGTCAGGTAGCTTATTCCGTATACCTCTAATTAAATTACATTTCCTCAATGAATTTCAGCAAAATATGCTCAAATTTTAAGATATCAACTATTATATCAAATATAGGTCTCCTGGTTCACAGATCAAGATGTAGATCAAGATTCCACTCAGACTCAGTGAGTTGGATTTAAAATTGTCCATATGTTCGGCTTCCTCCCACAGTCTGTAGACATCCAACAGGGGACGAGGCTGATTGATACTCTAAATTGACCGTAAGTGTGACTGTGAGTGCGAATGGTTGGTGGCCTGATGACGCGTCCAGGATGAACCCTGCTATTTGCCTGAAGGCAGCTGGGATAGGCTCCAGCCCCCCACAACCCTTAACAGGAATAGCGGTAGAAAATGGATGGATGGATGGATAAAAGCTGCATCCTGCTAATGGCTGAGAACAGTCTTTGGGATCCAGAATTACATTTTGATCCAGAATGGCTCCAAACATGCATCACTTGTTCCACCAAATATCATCATATACCTCCCATTTGTTTATGAGACATTAAAGTGTTAAAGTGAGATTATGCAGCATTTTTAGCTTCAGCTAACAGTTAAATTTTGATGTTAAGACATGATGCATCAATGATCATTCGTCCGAGCTCAGTGAAGTTCTCAGCCCAGAAATGAGGTGATGAGAGAAATGAGGAGGAAGATGTTTTTGGAGGATGCCAAGAAAAGACCGTTAGCTCCTGCTAATCACTCGGTGTAATGCTTAAGCATGAATGATGTAGAGTTTTTCAACTCACAGGTTTCTGCTGCATTCTGTCCTAGTTTAGTTGATAAAATCACTTGTTTCTCTGCAGCTTGTCTTGCTGAGATTTTGTTGTTGTTGTTGTTGTTTTTTTTGCAATTTTTTCCAACAGGAGAAGACCCTCTGCACCAGCACCAGCTGTCTGTGTTTGACCACCTTTTACCTCTAGAGGCCACTGCTGCTAAGCAAAACCACTTAATGCTGCTTTTATAATATCGTATATGAAACTATGCTGCTATCAAATCAGTAAAGTTGTATTAAAATATATGATGTCATAATATCAATGTGTTTTTTTCACTCATGTGTTTGTCTTTTATAATCTTTAACGAATGATCTCATCAGACATACATCGGCCCTGTACTCATCTCCGTCAACCCTTTCAAGCAGATGCCGTACTTCGGGGAAAAGGAAATCGAGATGTATCAGGGGGCAGTAAGTAGCATCCCATCTTCTCTTAATGGACACATGATACATGATGACTTATTAAAGTATATTAAGTGGATTCGGATCCCTCCATCTGTTGCTGTAGAAGCTATCTGAAGAACAAAGACTTTGAAATGAGCTGCGATAGATTCAGTGTGGACTTTTCCAGCGAGCTGGCGCAGATGTTGCCTGTCAGAAACTTGACTCAACCATTGAGCAGGCTTGGCAGCACCTTCATAAGGCCGCCTGTTCACGTCTGCCTCCTCTCTTGGCCGTCTCCCCCAGAGCCAGAAGCACACTTTTAAATCCTAACTGACTGACACAGGCCAAATTTAATAGTCGACTTTTGCAGATTATATTGGTATATAAGTACAATGGGTTCAAATTTTCTTTATTTTCCAACTTTGGTGCTCAGGCAGAGGACTTTTTATGATCTTGGATATTCAAGTCTTTATGGACAAAGAAGGATTAGTATATCATTTTAAAGGATGAGGTCGTGTCTACAGAATATCCCTTATTGTCAAACAGAGAGCGAAGCCCGTGACGTGTAAGTCCGTCTCTTGATACATTCTAATGTCTGTATTGTGTTGCAGTATAAATATACTACAGTTGGAGCTCTGAACAAAAATGAATAAAACAAGAGTAAAAAAAAAGACATTTTCTCTGAACCATTTTCGGTTGTGGATTACTGCACATATTCTGAGAGTCACTAAAATGAGGTTGATGATCATTTAAGTGGATCTTTTATTAAACAAGGAGAGTGTGGCTCTTGTTTTTTTTTTGAATAATATTCAGACAATATTAAGGTTCTAGCATTGAATACATAGACAGTTTTCAATAGCACTGTCAGTTTATGCTGGTTTTGGACTTTAAGGGATGTTTTCACACCTGTAGTTTGTTTTCTCTGGTCCACATCAGCTGATGAGGTTGTAAACTTGGAGTCTTTAACCCTTGATTCCTTTTGTTTTCACACGGAGAACTAGATACCACTCATAGGGAACATATCTCCGCCAAGGAGAAAAATACCACTAATAGCTATATCCTGCCAATGGCTTAGAATGGTCTTCAGGATCCAGATCACTTCCAGAAGTTAATCTCTTGTTCCTTGAACTATTACCGATCTTTCCACCAAATTTCATCAAAAGCCTTCCATTCGTTTTCCAAAAGAAGTGACTTAGAGTATCCTGGGTTCACCTCTTTATTTGGAGCCACTCCAAAAACTAATGGTTTCTTCCTCGCCATGTGCCTGAGGCTCCCGTCACGTTTCAAGAAAATCCTGCTAGCACACAAACACCACACCAAATCTTAGCTTAGAGGGGGTAAAAATCCAAGTGAAACAAATGATGAGGGAACACTAACTCTGTTTGTTGTTGAGATACAGGAAGTTCTGTATTCTGGACCGCCGTGTAGTTCACTTTTTTTTCCTTTTGCATATGTATTCTACTTTTTCCTTCCACAAAAACTAATAGAGCTTGTGTGCTCTGCCATACACCAGAATGCAAGCACACCTGGTCACAGGAGCAGCTTAGGCTAAAACTTTGTCTTTCTCTGTATTTTATTCTTCACATTGTTATGTAGTATTACTGTTTTAAGCTTGATACTCCTGTACTTCCTGGTTTATTACTGAAGCCTAGCAGAGGACAGGGGGTGCTGTGGAATTAGCTGTGGCTATTAACCGATATGCATGGCAACTACTTCAATAATGTACAATGTTTTATGCGTTAGTCCCTGTTAAATGAATAAGTAAAATGAAACATACGCTGTTAGTTGGTTCTGACTAGATTCATTTAACATACAAACTGGGCCAGAGTTCATTGAAGACACGATGACCCCTTGACAAGGGTCCTGGTCCGCTTTGGGCCCTGAGCTGAATTAAACGGGCCTGGTGTGAAAGCACCCTGATAATAGCACGTATTTAGAACGTCAGCTCATCCCAGACGAATGTGCACCCACCTGCATGAATCCACACCTTGCTTTTGTCAACGTGTCTCCTGATATTTTATCATAGTGATCTGACTCGTTCTCCTCCCTCTGACAACCATCAGGCGCAGTATGAGAACCCGCCACACATCTACGCTCTGGCAGATAACATGTACAGAAACATGATGATTGACCGTGAAAACCAGTGCGTCATCATCAGGTAAGACCCGGGAATGAATCTCTTCACGATGTAATGGTATGTGACAAGAGCGAACAAAAAAGATGCCATTTGATTAAACTATGCATTTACAAATTTACCACACTGTTGAAAGCTTCCTCTGCCTTTAGTCAAGTGGCCACAGGTCCAGAATAGGAGAGAGTGAGACAAGAGCTGGAGATGATAATCTGTGGAACGTGATCTGTGAGCTGATAGAACAAAGCTGAGTCTCTGCAGGTCATAATAATGTTTGGGAGGGGAACAGGAGAACAAACCAAACAGGTTCCACCGCATCTTTGGGTACAGCTGATTGACCGAGAGTGACGTGTTTCTTCTCTGGTATTCCATCATATCATTTTCAGCTGCGATTAAGTACAAGTATGTGGAAGCAAAACATGTCTAACAGCTGGATGTGGAGTCGGGATGTGAGCTAGAGACAAAGTCTTCGTTATACTGCCTATTTTTGGGATTTCCTGCTTTCAAGATTAAAAAAACAGGAAGAACACCTGTGTTATCCTCGGCCCAGCATCACTTTCTCTCTCTCTCTCTCTCTCGCTGTCTCTCTCTCTCTCTCTCACTGGATTCCTGGACTTTTTAAATACTCTGCTTTCTGAATGTTTTAGTTGGACACTGACAAGAGTGTTGTGTCATGATTGGGGCTTTATCCTCCGGTCACCTGAGCAGCCTATAGTGCTTACCTCATGAGGAATGACCCCTGCTTCAGCACTTTAGCCTGTTGTTTGGACAGCGAGCAGTTGCTAGTTCAGGTTCCCACATAAAGGCATTGAGGTGGATTTTGTGATCGACTAAATCAGCAAACAAAGGCATGGAAGTGGTTTTATGATGAACCAGGTCTCAGCAAACAAAGGCTGCTGTGAACTGCTGGCCGGGCAATGCGGTCAGCTTTGGCCTGTGTTAGCTCTTTTACTGGTTTACTAAGAAAATGTGGGAGTGAACCGTAAGGGGAATTAAGTATTAAGAGGTAGACAGTTTTCACTGTTCCTGCTGGGAAATTATGGCGCCGCTCTCTACATTTTCATATTTTATGGTTCTGTCAAATCATTTTTTTATGGAAATCAGAATAAGATATTCGAAGATATTAAGGTGCAATGCATTTGGAAATCCCCATCTGATAGACCGAACATCTTCACATCATTAATCCTTGGTTTGGTTGATAGTTTCTCACGATTTTCACTGGTGGTCTCCTGTCATCCTACAGAAAATCAGCGTTATTTGGTGTTTGCCGGATCCATGTTTTTAATTGAACAACCGTAAGCTAATTTTCTGACTCGACTGTGCTTTTCTTGTAACAGAACGATGTGTACTGAAAGATTGCCAAGATCCTTTTTAATGTCTGGTAAAAACAAAACAGGTTTAGTCAGAGGGTGTAACTCACAAGGGACACATGCATGAGGTATTTAACCTTTTCATTTGTGTTTGATTTTAAATTAGGGATCTATATTTGCACGTGAAACAATTGTGTCACTCTCAGTTTAGTTTGCAAATGAAAGATTTCCTTTACATTACTTTGTTTGCGTAACAGTTATTTGCATGATTAGCCCGATATTTTGAAAAAGGTTTTTACCATATTCCTTTAAGCCTAAATTCCCCTCTACCTATTTCATTCTCTTGGCCAATTTCCAACCTTGATATTATTTTTCTGAATTTTTTTTCAATGCATAATGATTATAAAATGACCTGCTCAGCAGTTTGGACGCCGTATTCTAGCAACGCCCAAATGTCTGACTCCCGCAGGATTTACACAGCAGGCGTTCAGAGGCTGAGGCATATCAGTGAACACTCCACTTCAGTGTGCAAGTAATATAATGATAAAGGAGGCGCTGTTACCAAAAGCTGTGTGTACTTTGAGGTACAGTAGTTAGTTCGAATTTATTGTTTGTCTGTTGAATTGCATCATGTTATGCACCGTAAGGTCCTGATCCCTCAGGCAGAGATGAAAACAAATAAGAAACATGAGATTTGACTTGGACTTGGAAGTTAAGGACTCAGGACTTGATGTGAGAACTGATGGGACTTGATGGTGTTAAGTTTATGTTTCCAGGTATAAACTTGTAAACATTTATTTGGTGGATGAAACAAGTTTTTCCTGCTGATTACTTCGCTACATGTTAGGTGCACTGATCCAAATCCCCAGAGGGTAAAACCTGCACGATGGATGATTACACAGAAGTCTCCTGCCTATTCCACAGCTTTATCCATTTTTTTTTTCATAAAATCTGCTTGAACAAATTAACCACAGCAATTCACTCCACACTCTCCTCCCATCAGCCCAAAGTGAACGTTCTCCTCTCTGCGGGGGGAATGGACGGCGTTGATGCTGCGTCACTCTGCCGGCTGATGTCACTGATGATTTGTGAAAGTTAATGCTTTACTCATGTCCTTGTTTGGTTAATAAATCTCAGCGGAAGTTCACAAAGCCTCCAGCATCAGAGCACCACAACAATGAGCTTCCCACCACTTTGCGCTGAAAATAACCTTCAGAGAATAGCTGAAACTCAAACTCAGCATGTTTACCTCCCCCCCCCCACCCACACACACACACACACTACTTCTTGTTACTTGAGTGTGTAGGCCAGACAGAGCTGAGGTGGTGTATGGGGGGGAGGGTTAAAACCATATAGAGAGTGCAGTGTAATAGAGTGGCTCCCATGACTTCCTCTGGCAGCCCCCCTAACAGTCTGCAGCTGTGTTTCTCAACAGAGGCATTACCAACCTGACGCTACTTTAAGGCACAGAAGAAAAACAGACTCCACTGTTAGCCACTGCCAAACCACATATGTCAGAGTAAGTACGACCCTGGCAACGTGAACGGCACCGAGGAAAAATAGACGAGCGTAGGGCGTGGGAAGACAGATGGAGGGAAACGATCTGTAGATTTGACTTAACTGAATTAATGTCCTTATTACGGTAGCACCCATCTGGCCAGATGTGCTGTGACCTGTTGCAGGTTCGATTCTGAATTATTCCTTCAGTGAGAGCAGGAGGTGGAAGCTGGAAGTTCACCTGTTAATTCAACAATTCTAATGAGATTGTTCAAGTTCATCATTTTTTTGTTTGGAATGAGCAGAAAGATGCCCATAACCCTTAGAGTGGGAGACCCAGGGCAGTTTTTAATTGCATCTCAGGTCCTTTCTCACAAACAATCTGTACTTGGAGGAGGTATTTATTTATTTATTTCTTCATAAGTGTACTGACTTTATTACATTTAAGTTTTATCCAGATGTGTCAGGCATCAGTCCCTGTTGATTGTCGTTTTCGTCTTATTATCCTGGTTTGTCCTGAATGTGCCTGTTGTATTTTATTTTCTATCGTAGTCACTTCCTGTTTTAATTTGTAATCACTTCCCTCCTGTGTCATGGTTTGTTTAACTTCCTGCCTTTGTGTGTGTGTGTGTGTGTGTGTGTGTGTGTGTGTGTGTGTGTGTGTGTGTGTGTGTGTGTGTGTGTGTGTGTGTGTGTGTCTGTGTGTGTGTCCCCTTGATCACCTGTATCTTATCAGTTAATCAGCCGGCCCTCGTTCCTATTGTCCAATCAGCTCCTTTCCTGCCTGCATGTACTACCACCTGTTGTTCATTGCCTCATTAGTCATTAGTTATGAGTCCTGGTATCTGAGCCTGTCAGCTTAATCAGTTCATCTGTCAGGTTAGTTAGCAGATCTGTTCCTGGTGCAGGTCTCTTAGCACCTGCTTGTCTGCTGTAGCCTGGTCTGGGGTCCACCTGCCTTCATCAAACATGCTAATAATAAAGTCAAGCCAAGACTCAGTGTAACTTGATTAACAGTCAGATTCCAAAAATGTTTCACGTACAATCCTCACATTTGAGTCGTGTTGACACAGTGCGAGATTTTCCCAGTAGCCTATTATGATAGCCACAGTTTTGCAGTATTACAGAAGTATTATCAGTTGCCTCAAAGGAATGAAAGCAGAGTTGTGTGGCTGATTGACAACATTCCATATTAGAGTTGAAAGGTGAAAGTATTTTTTTGTCTAAAGGAAGTATGTGAAATATCTCCCATTTGCAGGTGAAGTTATCTCTGTTCCATTTTTTTCATTTCATTCAGATTGAGTGTTTTTGATTCACTGACATAACCGCGCCGTCAACATGTCCAACATAAAAGATAATAGAGCGAAATAAATTCTTTTACTGAGGTAACTGGGCCTGATGACATGTAAAATAGTTTGTTTTATTGTCTTACAGGCGTTAGTGTTAAACAGTTTTTTTGATAGTTTTCAAGTGCGGGCACAGCTTGACTCTCACATCTTTAGCACTGATATTCGAGCTCGAGGTGGTAAACAGTTACAAACAGTCGTTAAACTGTTACTTATTCATTTATTCTTTTTTTTAGCACTATATGATAACCATCCATCCATCGTCATCTTCCGCTTATTCCTACACGTTAAGGGTCGCGGGGGGGGCTGGAGCCTATCCCAGCGTCAACGGGCGAGAGGCGGGGTTCACCCTGGACAGGTCGCCAGTCCATCGCAGGGCCAACATAGAGAGACGAACAACCATTCACTCTCACATTCATACCTACGGTCAATTTAGAGTATCAATCAGCCTCGTCCCCAAATTGCATGTCTTTGGATGGTGGGAAGAAGCCGAAGTACCCAGAGAGAACCCACACAGACACGGGGAGAACATGCAAACTCCACACAGAAAGATCCCGTGCTGGAGCCGGGACTCGAACCCGGAACCTTCTTGCTGTGAGGCCACAGTGCTGACCACTGCACCACCATGCAGCTTTATATGATAACCATTATTGTTATTCTTGAGGTATGTCTGGAAGAAGACAGAATCAAAACCCATTAATCAAAAGCAGTTTTGAAGTGTTTTCATGTCAGTGCTCACAACATGTGTTGAATGTCTTATTTTCTTTTGGTTTTTCTTTTTTTTTTCATACAAAACACATGTGAACAATGTCTTAGTGCTCTGTGAGGTGGATCAAGCTGTGAGAATGGGTCTCAATAGACTCTGAGGTTTTGAGGGTTTTTTTTGGGGGGGGGGGTGTCATTCATATCTCATAACTGCTCACTCCAGAGAAAATTGTTAAAATACCTAAAACCATCCAAGTCTGCATGAATCACTTAAGGTGGCGTCTCAGCGTTTACTCACATGTCACATGCTGTTACTCAGCAGATGAACTTCAATAATTCCATGTATGAGGAAAGACGTGTGCCTGAAATTTGTTTTGTTTTTCAGCGGGGAGAGTGGCGCAGGTAAGACTGTGGCAGCTAAATACATCATGAGCTACATCTCCAGAGTGTCTGGAGGGGGACCCAGAGTCCAGGTGAGAGGAGTTCCTTTGTCTCCCGATGGTTTGTAAGAGATCTGGTTAAAAAAGGTTAAAATAATACATCATAATGCAGAATAATTCACAAATTATACATCATATATCATGTCATGTCTGACTTGTTGGAATCAAACAGCCTGTGGCTGGTTCAGACCTGCTCTCAGACCTCCTTGGGAGCTCCTCATCCTCACACCCTATGATGAGCGCCCTCTTTGACCATCTGGCACCCCAAACCAGCAGATGTACCACTCTAAGCCTGATAAAGATCTAAATTTTAATGAGGAAATGCCTGCGCCATGATGGCAGCAGGATTATTTTATATGTAATCTGAACAGGGCATCTTCCTCCCAGGAAACATCAGAAATCATTCTCTGTTTCAGATTTGAATCAGTGGTAGGGTTTAAACTCTGACTCCCGTGAGAGACCCAACTCTCCCACGCTAGTAAGTGTTCAGAGTAGCAAGTTGGATATTAATGTGATGTGTTTAAAATAATAAAATAAACTCCTCACACTTTGACACCTTGCATCCTCAAGAGCTATTTCCTGTTCACATGGTTCCTTCCAGGTCTTCACACCCTGTGTGATATGAGCAGTACAGCGCTGGCAGTCTTGTGTAATGTTTTATGTGTGTGTGTGTGTGTGTGTGTGTGTGTGTGTGTGTGTGTGTGTGTGTGTGTGTGTGTGTGTGTGTGTGTGTGTCTTTGTGTTCACATGTTTACAATTTTTCATTTGATAACAACGGTCTGACAGTATTCATTTGAATATTACAATGCTCAACTAAATAGATTGCTTGATAAAATGAATAACCACAATATGAAGATTCACATTTTTTTAAAGCAACATGCTCATTTTGGGGCAAATACCGTAATACATTACTTGCTGTCCTCTCCAGAACCAGACAAGAAGACAGGTATCCCTCTCCCCTCTGTGCATACAGTAGTGGGTTGAGATCCACAGAGACCAGCTGACTGCTAGTTAGCTTAGCGCAGTGAATGGTAATGGGTAGAAAATGTTAGCATACCTCCATCAAAAGCAATCAAATAGAATCTTGGTTCATCCAGAAGTAGTTATTTTCTCTTTAAAAGTCCGTCATGATCAGGAGTAGCACTTGCTCCTCTCAGACTTTTTTTAGGTGATGCGACGAATAGCTGTGCCCAGTCTAGAAAGTAGTTCCGACTGTCTGATCCTAAAACTCCAATTTCTTGTAGTTTTCAATGGTTATTTCATAAAGAATATAATGCACAACCATAGTTACATTCACGTAAGCTAAAAACATTTTGGAGAACAGTGTATTTGATGGCTTTACACTGAGGTTTGCTAACGCTTCCCATCCACTATCATTCATTGCGCTAAGCTAACTAGTGATCATCTGGTCTGGTTAGGGCAGAATGAACCAGCATGGTTAGCCTATGAGAATTTTCTTTTATTTTTTGATAAAAATAGCTGTGTGAAGAAGTGTGACTGCAGTGTTTATTTTTTCCTCTCATACAGGACTAAGTTTAGGAGCTCACAAGATTCCACGAAATAACTTCCACTTCATTTCTGTGTATAAATGGGTCCAAGTGAGAATAGCTGCATCTGCTGTACTGATTTAAAACTCATGTGTTTCTGACATACAGATGGCTCACAGGAAAGATGTCCTCCAGATTTTGTGTGTGTGTGTGCGTGCGTGCGTGTGTGTGTGTGTGTGTGTGTGTGTGTGTGTGAGTGAGTAGAAAGTTCCAGAGTCATAATCACCAGACTGCTAGTGAGGGTGTGAAGAGTGCAGTGTCTCTACCTGCTACTCAGACTGCGTGTGTGACGTCACCAACAGCTCACTGCTTCTGTCTCTTCGCAGCACGTCAAAGATATCATCCTGCAGTCCAACCCGCTACTGGAGGCCTTCGGTAACGCCAAGACTGTGAGGAACAACAACTCCAGCAGATTTGTAAGCTGTTTTGTCTGTCCAGAGAACCTAATATTGTTCACTAGCAGTAGAAACAATTTAAAAGTACTCCTGGCCAACAAAGCAAATGTGAAGGTAAACAAGAATATAAACCTACATGCAAAAGGAACAGCGATTTTTGAAAAGGAGAACTGGCTTACAATGGAAATCCTCGACTGCGCTAGGTACTAGTTAGCCTCCAATAATTTGAGGGTTCAGCTTTTCTTTGGAATCCAACTGCGACTTTGGAAAACAAAGACTTACAGTAACAGCTTTTCTTCTGTTTTCTTTTTTTATTGCATGAGGCTGCAAACCTCATGTGTATTCTGGTTAACCAGAACTGTACTCTTAGGACACACTCTACAGAAAGACACACATGCAGAACCGACGAGGCACGTCCTCCATAGGAAGTTGATCAGCAAGGACCTGAAATTAAGTGCAAACACATTGTAGAAAATGTATCCGTACAGAACTTTTTTCTGCTGAGTTTATTGGTTAAGTGGTAAAAGTTATGGTTCACAGTATTGTTTCAACAGTTGGTTTAAATTTAGGTTTAGCTTTAAGGAAATAGATTTGGTTTGGCACTAATGGCCTGAGATGACTATTTTGAGGTCGTCTCTTTGGATAAATAGCATCTATGTTCCGTTCTCAGCTTGAATGGGACTAGAGCACATATTACATTACAGGCTTGTCCAAGAAGAAAAGAGCAATAAACACACACAACTCTACAACATTAAGCTTCATGCACTCCAATATGGATAAAAGACACTTTAATCCATCAGGGCAAATACTTTGAGATCCAGTTCAGCTCCGGTGGCGAACCCGACGGGGGGAAAATCTCCAACTTCCTTCTGGAGAAGTCTCGTGTCGTTATGAGGAATCCTGGAGAAAGGAGTTTCCATATATTCTATCAGGTGAGGGG
Organism: Aulostomus chinensis; assembly: GCF_037954235.1. Lineage (NCBI taxonomy): Eukaryota > Metazoa > Chordata > Actinopteri > Syngnathiformes > Aulostomidae > Aulostomus > Aulostomus chinensis. Next base: position 20,922,864 of record NC_141321.1, read on the forward strand.
TACTTTTATTTTATTTTACTTTACTTTTTTGAGGAAACATTAGGCTCGTGAAGAGGGTCTGTGAGGGGATTTCAGGACATGCTGGAATAGATGTATCGTTTGGCTCCAGGAAGCAGGTCAATCTGTTTCCAATGTGTTTGGCTTTAGGGGCCGCGGGAAGAGATAGAGGAGTTCAAGGCTTTTCAGTGAACTGTTTTCATATAATAGAAATAGGAACATGGATAAGAGTTACATGTCTGTCGTTGCTGCAGGCGTTGTTATATAATGCTATTTGTGTTTACAGTTGATAGAAGGAGCAAGCGGAGAGCAGAAGAGCAGCTTGGGAATCACCAGCCTGGATTACTACAGTTACCTCAACCAGTCGGGGTCCTACAAAGTGGACGACATCAATGACAAGAGCGACTTCCAGGAGACGATGGTACTTTCAGATTCTTTACTTTATGCCCTCGCTGATGTGTGTGCGTGTCTGTGAATCTCCTCCCAGTATTCCAGTTACATTCCTTTCTCTCCCTCCCCGCCTTCCTTTGTTTTCTTTTCCAACGTTCTCCTCCTGTTTTTGTTTATCAGTCAAACCACAACAGGAGTAATTAGAGGACACGAGCCGCATGTAGGTGCTGCAGGAGTCAGTAAACCCACATTAGCGCTCCTGATTTAGCATGATCTTTTCCTTTGTTTTCCCAGCATGCCATGGAAGTCATCGGCATCTCAGCGGAGGACCAGGCTATGGTGCTTCAGATTGTAGCTGGAGTCTTGCACCTGGGGAATATCAGTTTCAAGGAAGCAGGCAACTATGCTGCTGTGGAGAGTGAAGAGTGTAAGTAGGATCACATACTTGAGCTGAGATACACACAAAAACCAACTGACTGGTTTCAGTCAAACTTGGTGGAGGGTTGTAGCACGAACCGAAGAAGAAGCCATTCAGTTTTTTGTGGCAGATCTGTTTAACATAATGAAGAACTGTTTTATTACTCTGGCCTTGGGGGCGAGACCTGCCATCTGAGTGCCCTCAGTACAGAGACGAGTTTAACCCCGATGGGCCTTGAGGGTACTGCAGAGTGGCCATTTTGAATTAATAAAAGTTTTTTTTTAATTTATGTCAAATTTTACATTAGCAGAAAAATATATACATGTGATTCAATATATCATGCTGGGGATTTTGTGCAATATTTTGCATAGATATTTATTATCCCCCTTGAAACCACCAAGATTTTGGCTGAACAATTTAATATTTGCACTTGATTAATAATAGATAATTAATTACTGAATAATTCGCGCTGCATTGCAGTAGGCCCACGTTCACGTAGACTGAAATAAAAATCAATAAGTAAATATGTCATGATATTCTAACACATACCGATGAATGAAACTTTTTACTTTGGTGGAACAAAACTGATATTAACATAAATTAATGAAAACAATCTAGTATTCTTAGTGGTGTGTTGCACACCCGTTCCTGGGTGATGAAGCTAACATTTGCTATCTGCTGGCTTAGCTTACATTTTTACAATTTTCACTCAACATTAAAAAAGGAGGCTATGGTGAACGTCGTCCAGCTGTCATTGGAAACGCTTATCATTTGATGTTGTAGCAAAGGGAGAAGGTAGACATCCCACCCTGGTCTTGAACCCACGTCCACAGGGGACAAAATATGCTCCCTGATAGTAACAGCAAAGATCTTGGAGTACATACTCGCTATGTACGTGATTAGATTATTTAATTTAAATTGTTGTGGTTCACCGAGATGAGTATGCCATACTCTGCGGCGATCCGCCTGCAGTATAAGCTGTTTATCCGGTGACTTGAGGACTGGAGGCCACCACAATCTTCAGGATTTAACCTCAGGGGGACAGTGGATGTCTGAATAAATTGTCAGAGCTCATCTGTCCCACACATGCCACCATATTTCTTGTCTGGACAGAAGTGGTGAAAAGACTGTCAGACTGATTGATACTGCTATCTCCCAGAGCCCTGCTGCTAGGTCTAGAAACACATGTGTCTGTGGTGGAGGGGACTGAGGCTGAAGACGCCGTTGCTGATAATCAGGTTGAGACCTGGATCTTGTAAATCTCTTCTTCTTCTTGCCTGTATGAATGTCTCTCTTGTCTTCTTGACATTCTTTAGAGTCCTGAGCTGCCCTTCTAAGGTTGTTTTTGGAGGATATTTCACTCTCACCACTTTCACTCCCTTAAGTTTTATTGTGTTGATGCAAGGCTGCGGCCAACACTGTCTGGAGTCATCCAGGCCATGCTAGATTACCAGAAAATAAAACACTATTCTTGAAGGTCAGAGGCAAAAATTACTTGGAAAAATACTTCTCCTTCTGTCGCCTTCTCTCATGCCTTTTCCTGCCTTGTTTTATTATTTTCTCCCTTTTTTCTTTTTCCCTTCTCTGTCCTTCTCTTGCTGTGTCTGCCACGATCCCAGAACTGTCCGGTCTGTGATGCAGATGAGGTGCAGTTGCCAGCGTACAAAGCCTTGGTCTGTTCCATGCAGACATAACAGCCGCACTTCATAATCTTGGCCTTTCCTGTTCACTCTGGTCTCACTTCCTGTGTGCTTTTAACTGCAGTGTGTTGCACATATCCAGATCGTCCCAGTCCACATGTGGAGCCAGAACAGGCCACTTCATCCACACCCTCAGCGAGTCATCGCTTGTTGAAGGAATATTGAGGCGACTTTTATCAAATTATTTAGACAGGAGTTAACTGGTTGGGTGGTTGTTGGAAGGATCTTTCACTCGTGTGTGTGTGTGTGTGTGTGCGTGTGTGCGTGTGTGTGTGTGTGTGTGTGTGTGTGTGTGTGTGTGTGTGTGTGTGTGTGTCTTACTACAGCTATACTACTAGATTTGTTTTGGTAGGTTTTATTAATATAGAGTGATACAGGGATGATGTATTTTTGTAGGCCAACCCAGGAGTTAGCATCTTCATGGGTTCCTGTGTCTAAAACCCAGTGGAATTTTGACGTGGGGTTTTGGAGTAGTTATAAATTCTGTGTCAAATAAAAAATGACACTTAAAGGATGTGGCCACCAATGAATGACCCCAGCGTCACCACAACTAAACCTCACAGCCCTTCTTTTATCTACGTGTTTGTCATGATATTTTAAAATAGCTTTAATGACCTCTGTAGTCTAATTTAGTCAACTGAGCATTGACCTGCTTATCTGTGCAGAGAGCAACAAGTGCATGCTCACCCTCAAATCAGGTTGCGGTGACAGATGGGTTGTGTTGTGTGATTTTTGCGTGTGTGTGTGTGTCTTGTGTTTCACAGACAAGCTAGCTTAGATGTTATAGTGAAGTCTGAGGGCCAGACGGGTACTGGAGGATGGCCTGAATGGACTGGTATTTACGTTCTCATCCGACTCTCTGGATGAAATCTTTTAGAAGAAGCTATGCAGGAAGTAGTTAAGGAGGATTTCACAGTTGCCTCCAGATGTGAACAGGAATATCTCGTCCATTCACTGCGGGTTTGTTCATCTCTTTTTGGAATGGGCAGCGATAATTTGATGTGTTAAAGATGCATTTTATGCCGCAGGGTTGACCCTTTTAATTCTGTGTCACCCTAAAGAATATAAACCTCCATCGTTTAAATGTTGTTTTAAAGACGAGTCAGTGTCACAGCAGCGAGTGACAGGATCGTCACCTCTCCCTGACAGCACCCACTCTTATTTCGCTGCCACTTTGACTAACAAATTTCCTCTCAGTGAGAAGTCTATGAGCTGCTTGTGCAACAGCCTTTTGGCAATCGTATGCAATCCATACCTCTCCTGCCTCACACAAAGAATGATTTTTCCTATGATTAAAGCTGGCATATGGTCAGTCACACCCTCAAATCCTAGATGGCGAGCTACTGCAGTGGTCTGATGCATTCCCAGACACAGCGAATCTGCAGGCCTGAGAGCCATTTCCTTCTAGGGGAAATGAGTCACTGTAATAAGGCAGGGAGGGGCTCCCAGGGGACGGCATCAACGCCAGGTCGGGGCGAAGGATCGGCTGTGTGCTCAACACCCTTTTCTTTTTTTTTTTTCAATGGCTAGACCTAAATCCTGATTTACTCCAATGTTTCTTGAGATGTATTGTTTCTGTTATGTGTTCCCTGGGTTCTTACATTTTTAATGAATGAATGAAGATTTAATTGATGTCAAAATTTAATCACAATTATTGATTATGTTACTTAAAAATATTTTTTAATGCTAAACTGTTTTCCTTTTTTTTCAAGACTTTTTTGAACGTCAAGAAAGAGCCACTTAATTTCAGCTCATAATTGAGACCATTTCATAATTTATCTCCCACAACTCCAGAGAACATCCATATTTTACGTTGGTTCTCCTTTTAAATATTTAAAAGGACACCGTCAACTCAAATTATAATGCCTTTAGCTTAATTTAAGATGTAACAGAATAAAAACAGGAAGGGGTAGAGCTCTAAAAGAGGCACCTCTGTGGACCTCCCTGATATTCAAAAGTACATTCGTCTACAAATGTTATCCCCAATTTGAGTTGTATATTTGTCAGTGAAATGTCTCTGTGCTAGCAAGCTTATATCTTTTCCATCACATCAAATTTCATCAAAATAGCTTACAGCTGCAGTAATGAGAATAAAGTGTATCTATGTATGAATTAATGCAGGATTATATGGATGTAGACTTGGCATTTGAAGCATGTTACATTAAATTTGTATCTCCTCCATTTCTGTCTCTATTCTTTTTTACAGTTCTAGCCTTTCCTGCATTTTTGCTTGGAATTGACCAGAACCGTCTGAAGGAGAAACTGACCAGCCGGAAGATGGACAGTAAGTGGGGAAGTGCGCTCGAGTCAATTGACGTGACGTTGAACGTAGAGCAGGCTTGTTACACGCGGGACGCCCTCTCCAAAGCCCTGCACTCACGCGTGTTCGACTTCCTGGTGGAGGTAAGACGCCGTGTTTGTGGATCTGAAAGTGCCTCAGTACTAGAATGGCATAAAAGCCGTGATAACACGTCCTCGTCTTTGTTTTCAGTCCATCAACAAAGCCATGGTGAAGGATCATCAGGAGTTAAATGTTGGCGTGTTGGACATTTATGGATTTGAAATTTTCCAAGTAAGTGTTTTGGGTTGTTTTACAAGCTGACACATGGCTACAGCATCACACAAATTAGATTAACAGGTATAAACACTGGACATTTAAATAGATTAACACAAAGGATAAGACTCATTTATAAAGTATGGGGATTACGCTCCATCTCCTGATTGAGACAGCAGACTCCAGCATGCCGTCTAATCAGATTATGTGTTTGTTTAGTTTGCTTAATGAGCCAAAGTTGTTGATGGGATTGGACAAACTAAAATGTGTTTTGTTTCTTGTAATATTTTGGTTTGAGCTCTAATGTGGCGTCCCAACTGTTAGCGTCAGCTCCAGCAGCTTTCTTTGTCCTCCAGTTTGAAGGTTCTCTCTTTTTACAATGTAAGAAAAGGTCTGCTGTATTTTGGTGACCACAGGTCATCAGACAGGAAGATGCAGACCACCAACACATCGGCTCAGGCCGAAGGTCCATTGTATCTGCTGTGAATTGTACAATGTGACCCTTCCTCTCATACTGGCCGTCTGCTTCTAGCTCCCACTGCAAACAAAGCCCATTGAGCTCACAGGATATCCACATTCAGCTCAAGTTCACTTAGCCTGTGTGGAGTTTAATAACCATGTTGTCTCCTCGTTAGAAAAACGGATTTGAACAGTTCTGCATCAACTTTGTGAATGAAAAGCTGCAGCAGATATTCATTGAGCTGACTCTGAAGGCCGAGCAGGTGACGTTCCTCCGTAGATTTCTCATCTTTTTGGTCTATTGTTTGTTTGATCCATTTGATCTTTCTAGCGTAGTTGATTTGTATCCTGAATCTGCTGCTCTTATGTCTTTGCAGGAGGAGTACGTTCAGGAGGGCATCAAGTGGACTCCTATCGAGTACTTCAACAACAAGATCGTGTGTGATCTCATCGAGAGCAAAGTATAAACATATTTAACTGACAAACTGTGTGCAACAACTGTGCTCAATCTTGTTGACAGAAAAGATTCCAAAGTCTCTCATCTGTTATTTTAAAAACGAAAGCCACATTCTGCAATAACTTATCATAAACACAATTGACAGAAACACTTTAAAAAGCTGTCCCAAAATTGAATTTGATTATCTTTAGCCCACCCCAAGTTTGGTGAAATTTTGTATTATGCTGACAGACAGACGAACAAACAGTGAAGACATTATCAGTGCTATTAAAGAATAAGTTCAAATACAATACAAAAAGAGACCTCAGCATGCAAAAATACATTTCTAATAAAAACAAAAAATTGATCTGCACAAACAACAGTTGTGTGAGTCTGTCGCTTCCCTCTCCTCCAAATATGGTTTTGAAGTCTTACCAAGATTTGGATGCATTCTGCTAAATCACGGACAACCAGGGCTGAAGCCTTTTTTGCTGGAGATGAGAATTTGTTGTTTTTTTGTATGTCAAGAAACATTGTGTTGAATCAAAAGAAACTCCATCAAAATTGCTAATTTTGTCGTCATTCTGACTCTAGACTGAGTTGAACGCGTCTCTTCTCTTTGGGCAGATTAAGAGGCACCTCAAATGCGCTGATGGGCCTTAATTTGATGAATCTGTCCCACTGAGAGGTTTAATCCATGAAATCCACAGCAAGGGCTTTAAAACAATCTGAGGCGCGAGGGGTCTGTCAGTGCCCCACAGTGTGTCCTCTGTTCTACTGACAGTGTTAACACCTGCGAAGGCTGCTGGTGGACACGATGCAACACTCTGTTGCTGTGTGTTTAGAGGCTTCGCTGATTTACAGCTTTAGGGCCTTTCTTTGTACAAGTAGGTTGAGACAAAGAAACAGAGAACATCAGAGGAAGACTTACAAAGAAGTCGGTCAGAATTGGGTTTTGATTTTTCTGCTTGGTGCTTTTTTGGTTATTCAATCAATCAGTAAATCAGTGGGTCTGTAACTTATTAGGAAGATGGTGAAAGCAAATTCAAGAATCTTGTTTGGTCCATTCAGTAGCAAATAAGCACATTTTAGAAGCTGGAACATACTTTTAACAACTGAACGACAACAACAACTTTGAACATCTATTTTCCATCAAATGTCACTTTGGAGTGTGTAGATCAATCAATACTTCAAAAGCACAGCTACAAAAAAAACAGCGTGTGAGTTTGAATGTGTTTGTTTTATCCCAGAATCCCCCAGGCATCATGAGCATCCTGGATGATGTGTGCGCCACCATGCACGCCGTGGGCGAGGGGGCTGACCAGACCATGCTGCAGAAGCTCCGAGTCCAGATCAACACCCATGAACACTTCAACAGCTGGAACCAGGGTTTCATCATCCACCACTACGCAGGCAAGGTCAGTCTGAGTGCACGGCACACATGTTGGTCCCCTCCCCAGACGACGCTGTGTGTCTCGTAGACACGTCTGTCTGACATGAACGCTTCAGCATACAGAAGCCAGTTCTCTGAGAAAACACGCTCTTGACCTTGTTACGTTTCTGTCAAACACAACTTGTGTTTATTCCACTTCAAATATGAATGAGCACAACATGATTGCATGTTTATCACTAGTTTATTTATTTCACAGCTGCTTGTATGTCTTAATTTATGTAGCCAGCACAGTCATGGCCATGAAGAATATAAACTTTAAGCAAACAGTCTACAGGGAACTAACCGCAACTTTATTGCAACTGAAAGTTATTGAAATGTCATTTTTTTATAGTGTTGGTATGGGAAATGTTCCTGTTGCTTCTGACTTGTGTGATCTGCCATAAACAACAGTTTTGCAGCTGGTATTTTAATTCTAATGGTGATGACGTCATTGTTCAAACTCAAGCACCTCCAGACTCAATTCTTTGTCTATTTATAAATTCAGCCCCTCCCATTACGTAACGGTGTGTAACAACGTCTTAACTCGATAGTTTTTGATGCCTGTTTTGCAGTTCATCAGATGTTTTTATAGTTTTTTTCTGATCCGGTGGTCTGGGTTTAAGGTTGTCCTGCGTCGTTCTCCAGATGTGTGGTGGCCTGCCTCCGCCTGGCACACATGCCGCAGGGTTAATGAGCCGTACCATAAAGACTCGAGGGTCTCCCATGACTGGGCGTTAAATATTCACCCATTCACAAGCCTCAAAACAGGAAAAAATAACATGGTTTGAGTGAACCGCTGCTGGTTTTATAAGAAGGTTGATCCTGGGAGGTGTGAAGTGTTAAACACATCCTTTTGATTTCTCCTAAACTGAAGCCATTGATGAAGGCTGCGGTATCAGAGTTGAATGTTTGCACAGATGTCGTCTTTCATTTGTCTGCAAGTTTTAAACCTTTTAACCTCGTCCTGTCTCTTAGTTATCATATTTATTCTAACCTCTCCTTCAGGTGTCCTATGATGCCGACGGTTTCTGTGAAAGGAACCGTGACGTCCTTTTCAGCGACCTCATTGAGCTGATGCAGAGCAGTCAAATGTAAGTAATTCCTGTTCCTTCACTGCAGCGACATGTGGTGAGGATTTATATGGTGCTCGCTCAGAGGGAGGCTTCCATTGTGATGCATATGGTTCTAATTAAATACATCTGAATGAGAAATTCAGACGTTCCTGTGCTTCTAAAAAGTAGTGGGACGTAACAGAAGTGTTCAGGCCCGGGTTACACTCTGCCCTCTGCCTTGAGTCACGTCTGGCTGCCGTCCAGATATGCAGCTTTTTGGGGGTCTACTCAGTCTGGATGTACAAGTGCAGTCCCCCTGTGGGGCTGCTCTGAGGAGTCTGGTCTCCCCGTGTTATGGTTTCTTTGGATTTCTTTGTGTCAAGTGGCCATCTGTGCAAACAGCCTGCATTGTCTGTGTAACCCCCGCAGGCCCGAGCCACCGCTTGCCCTCTTTGTGTGCACATTTTCTGAGGCGTGAAAGGAGGTTACGTCAAAATAACATTGAGACACGTACTTGAAAATCTACGTACATTACCTCATGCGTACTCACCTTGAAAAATACCTCAACTTTTGGCACAGGAAGGAAGCCAGAGAGGGAAGGGAGCAGCAGGTCTAAGCTGAGAAGAAAGGAGTGACCAGTGTTGTCAGCTGGACAGTATTAGCAGACTTCTGATCTATTTGTATACACAACCTGCTGATCCTTTGTTCTGTGTCCATAGCTTTTGTGTCCAACATTTAAAACAAATACCAATGTGGAATCAAGGCAGAAAGGAAAGGAAATTAAAAAAAAAAAAAAAGCCCACCAAAAGGCCCTTTGAAACAATGAACTTACAGCAGCACGTGTCATCTGTGCAACAGGCCTGATGGACGCCACATTTATTTCAAAGACAAAAACGGCCAACGCAGTTCAAAAAGCGCCAAATATTTGGTGCCTGAATGACAGCAGAAGGCTGATATCAGATGTGAAAAATAGCTGGTGGGACGTAGGCATTGTGTAGATCGTGACTATTCTCCTTTTTATCTGCTTAACATTGTCCAGGAAAGATTTTGTTAGACTTTAAAAAACAGATTCAAATATAAAGAAGAGAAAACCTCATCATTAAAGGGAAATTCCTGTCATTTTCAGCCTGGGATCTATTGTCCTATATTTTTGGATCTAAATGATTGATGGGGAGCAAATGTATTTCAGTCGTTCCTAGACTGAGCGAGACACTGAGGTTGGAAGATGCTCAGTTTTGCTCCCTTTCAATCTTTTGAATTATTTTATAAGAGACATCTGAGTTGCATAGTCAGGCTGTAAATGTACCCTTTTTCCCTTAATACTAAGTTAAATAGAAGAATAACTAATTGGCCTTATTTTTATTAGCAAATCTAAAACTGTTGTACTCTCAATGAAGACATCTTTCTGTCTTTATTTTTGTTTGGTTGCAAAATATATTTGTTAAATGGTATACTGCATTTAGCATGTAATCCACGTCTCATTTATTTCACTTCAGCAGCTGGGCTGCACAATAATGGGTCACATTCTTACTTGCAGCAGTGGCCTTGAGTCAGTTTAGCCGCACTTGGAAGATTCACTTTTCCTGCTCAGACCTTCTCCAGTGGTTAAGGAATTTAAACCCTGGCCTTTGTGAAAGGTCTTTTAATTGTTAACTGCATTTTGTCTTTTGCTTGTGGTTGGTTGACACACTTTTGAGAGTAACTCCTCACCTTTGTCCTCCTAACAGCGCCTTCTTCAGAGCTCTGTTCCCAGAGAACCTCAACGCTGAGAAGAAGGGCCGACCCACAACTGCTGGCAGCAAAATCAAGGTGTGTGTTAGGAAATGTGTGTGTGTGTGTGTGTGTGTGTGTGTGCGTGTGTGTGCGCATGTGCACACGCGCGTGTACGTGTGTGTACGCGTGTGTACAGCAGGTGCTTGATATTGTGTGTGTTATATGTTTGCTATTAAGTTGAATCAGTGGCGTATTTCCCAGGCAAGGACGAGCCAGTATTTCCATACAAGCTTATTGGTTTTCATCACTCTCTTTGTCTTCCTCCCGTTCCATGATCTTTGCTCTTTCTCTACCTTTCAGAGACAAGCCAATGATTTGGTGAGTACGCTGATGAAATGTACTCCACACTACATCCGCTGTATCAAGCCCAACGAGACGAAAAAGCCCAGAGACTGGGAAGAGGGCCGGTAAGTGATCCGTGTAATTCGCTGTCATCCACACACATGCACTCAAAGACAGCAAGTATCAAACTTTGTAAAAAGTTTAGAACGCTCTGTAGACTCACGTTGAGAGGAGAAAGTTGCTGACTTCCTGACAGCAAACTAGAATACTGGATCACTCTAGATCACTAGATTAGATGATTAATCACATGAATAATCCAAGACGAGGATGTAGTACAGAACACTAGATATGTATTTATATTCATTTCAGTTCTTTTAGAAAGAACGCCTACTGAAATGGAGACAAAAATTAAACCGATACAGAGCAGAAAATCTACATCTGAAGAAGAGCAGATGATGACGACACATGGAAGTGATTGCAAAGACAACCCATGCCAGCTTTAATCTGCCATGTTCCTCTTTGCATCCCTATAAATGTCAGAATAAGAAATAAGGGGTGAAACATGCAGTCATAAATTCAAATCACATACAAATAAAAACTCTTGACACTTTCCACTGGATGGGCCGATGCCTTTTTGGTTCTACTTTGACTTCTGTTTTGGTCTTTTTTCCTTTCCCTCGCTCACTTTCTAGTGCATTTCTGTGAAAATCCAGAATTTATTTTATTTACTACTGGAAACGGTTTGTCGTTATTGGCAGCAATTAAATCATTGACAGTCACATTTTTATCTTGTCAATAACGTAATTCCTGATTACATGATGCAAAATAAGTACTTTTCAGCTGCAAGATACGATTAATGTATTATTTTTAATGACCAGTGATATTTTCAAATCCTAAATTTAAACTTTTAATTCAAATCAAACTATGTTTACACAAATCAAAACTCTAGATGGATCTGGATGTTTTCTTTCTCCAAAAGGAACCTGAGAGACGTGTACCCACACCCTCTGCAGCTCTCTGCCCCCCCCCCCCCCTAAAAAAAAAGGTTTTGGTACTACATGTTCAAAAGCTGTTGTATTGTTCAGAGTCTGTGACCTTCCTGTTGTGAGTCCGTTGCACTGTGGCCAGTTAATTAGCACCGGAACCATTGTTTCTACAGGAAGTTTGAGTGTACATTTTGCATACAATGCTGATTTTCCATTCTTCTGGAGGAATGGAGGAGCTTAATGTGTGCTACATGTCGGTAAAGATGCTGAATTAAGGCAATCCATAGTTTATTCTCAAATTTACATAAATAACAGGCATGTCCATGAACAAAATAGCCACACAAAAAAACTGAACAAAGAATTCCACCAAAAATCCCTTTTGTCCATTATGTGGCACAAAATTCTCAAGGAAATGTACAATAAAAATGTCGCTTACCTGCTCTAGGCTTTATCTGATGTGGTTTGACTTTTCTCCTTTGGTTAGTGTAAAGCATCAAGTGGAGTATTTGGGTCTGAAGGAAAACATCCGCGTGAGGCGTGCTGGCTACGCCTACCGCAGAGTCTTCAGGAAGTTCCTCAATAGGTAAAACTTTAAAATTTCATCCACCTCAGAAAGGGACAGCCATATTCTGAATATGCAGATGTCTGTGTCCACATCCGTGAGAAGACATATTTGTTAGTGAATGAATCTAACAGTTGAGGCTGAGTATCATGGAAACCCACAAGTCATCAGAGAAGCGGGTTGCTGCGACGATGCTGCTGTTTAGTCATTTTTACCATCATGGATCCGTCATCAGGCCCGTGTGTTTATCTGTTCTACTCTGTGAATTCTATCTCCCGCCATGCGCTGGCTCGAGAGTGGAGGCGGGTGAGACTGTTAGCAGACGGACCTCTAAGTAGATTCGGTCTGATCCCTCTACACCTAGAACGACTACCTGCGAACCTTTGGATGATTTGGGTCATTTAGGGTCGCTAGGTCATCCATCCTGCTGCATGTTTGACACTAATTAGTTCTAAAGGGTCTTAATCTCTTTTTGAAAAGAGCTTTTATCGACCATCATCTTCTTTAAAACGCTCTTGAATTTCATTCCGGCCTCCACTAATCTCTGGTCCCCAGGTATGCCATCCTGACCAAAGAGTCCTGGCCAGCATGGCAAGGAGACGAGAAACAAGGCGTCCTTCATCTCCTGCGGTCTGTCAACATGGATCAGGATCAGTTCCAACTGGGTCGCACCAAGATCTTCGTTAAAGCCCCGGAGTCGGTACGTTTGTCCTCTGCCTTTCACGTTGTCTCTCTCTTTTTTTCCCCTTAGCTTTGTTCCATATTAGAAAGCTTCCCGTCATTGAGCTACTTTTTTTTGTGTGTTATGAAATCACATGTCAGTTGTTTTTGTAATTTTTGGGTTTTTTTGCAAGGGAGAAAACTGGCATTTTTACATTAAACACCATAAAAGGACTCTCATGTCCTAAATCATGCTTGAATCCTTGCTGTAGGGGAGGAGAGTGAACCCGACGCTTCCACCACGTCAGCATTGAGTCAACAGCTCTCTGGAAGTAACACACAAGTACAGGCTGTGGTTGCAGAGTTGGGGGAATATCGTAAAGGTCTTTTTTTTTCCACCATAACCATTTTTTTTCATGGTTTCTATGAAAGCAGTTCTTGTGTGAAGCCTGTGCTTTCACTTATTAAGATTTGTATGCATCATGCAGGAGCACACACGCACACACACACACACACACACACACACACACACACACACACACACACACACACACACACACACACACAATCACACGCACACACACACACACAGATGTATGTTTAGAAAGGAATACACAGACATCTTAGTCTTAAATCAGGCCTTACAGCTGATCCTGAATGCCTGTACTTATTCATTGCTGTGGTGCGCTGCCAAGAGCCCCCCTTCCCCCCACGCTGGCACTCTGAAAGTCCAAGTCACTGAGGTGCACTTATGAAACGCAAATATCACTCAGGGCGGAGCGCTGAAATGAGCTGACAGGCTTCTCAAAACAAGCCTCTCTGTGCCACAAGACACCAACTAATTAGTTTTTTATGACTGAAGCCTTTTTCTATTTGACAGAACAAGTGAAGTTTGTTTGACGTCGAGCCAGATGTTGGAGGAGAGATTCTCCTCTGAAGTGGTGATGGATGAGCTGCTGGAGTTGTCATTCGCACATCAGTCACGTTATATCATTGAGCTCTTTTATTCATTGAAAACACTCATTTTTTGGAGCTTTTTTCAGTTTTATCTTCATTCGGTACTTGTGGAACTGCTGGTTGGACACAGCAAGTCGTTTTAAGATTTCAAGGACTGAATCCACTGAAATATTCAAATCTAGCCTAATTTCTCTTCAGATGATCTCATTCCACTAAAATATGACAGAATCACTCGCCAGTATCATCTCAGTAAGATAAAGAAGCTTGATTATTTATTCATCGACTCAAGAAATGACACAAACACGGCTAGATTTGACATTTCACTGTGTAAATTAGTTATTGAAAGATTCATCCATACAGATTTGGCCTATAATGGCATGTTGTGGCCCCAAAAAGGATCACAACTGTTTTGGCTGTCAGATATTTTGGTGTTTTTAGAGTTGTTACTCCCGCTGAATTCATCACCAGGTTACATAAGTAATGAAACCCCCACCTGCTGTGAGTTCCGGTCACCTGGGAAGTGTAATCTCCCTGTGGTGAGAAGACTCCGAGGCCTCAGTGATTACGTCGTGCAGCCTTGTACATCAGCATCTCTCCTCACGGCTTCCGCAGCTGCCGGCTTATTTGTCGTGATGTTTTTGGTTTTGCTCTGTGTTCGGTTCTGTACTGTCACACTGAAGGCTGCGGTCGGGCCCGGTTGCGACATCGACCGGGCAGGATGTTTAGACTGTGGGGGAGTGTGGTTGCGTGTCAAGAGGCCGGAGAGGAAATGACATAGAGGACTGGTGGTCTATCGTACAGGAAACAGGGAAATGACTTTACAACCAAAGACTATGTGTGTTATTGATCACTCAGAACAATAATTCAACGTTTATTTTTCATAGGAATGTTTCTTGACATGTGAAGATAAAACAGAAACTGAAAAGAAGAATGTACAGTGAAGCAGAGTAATGAGGGCTAGTGGACTTTGTTTTGGTCTTCACATCTTCCGTTTTCTGGCAACTTTTGTTTACATTCTGCAGAATTGATACAAATAACTCAACAACTTAACATCACACATGAATGATTTACCCACACTGTGTTCGATACTACAGTATATTAGGAGTTAAAGTTGCACTGAATTCCAAAAATTTCAAAGACTAAACAGTGAGTTTACTAACAGAGAACTGGCTTGTATTGAATTGTTCTCAGGTATGTTCTGTATGAGTGTCATTCCCTCCTCTCACGTGTGTCGCTTCAGGTTTGTGCTGTGAGGTATGCCTGTCTCTTAATGTTTATCTCTGTGTTCACAGCTCTTTCTGCTGGAGGAGACGAGGGAGCGTAAGTTTGACGGCTACGCCAGGACCATCCAGAAAGCCTGGAGGAAATATGTGGCCCGTAAGAAGTACGTCCAGATGAGGGAAGAAGGTGAGTGAGGTAACATCGTACGTCTGTTGTGCTCGTCTGTCTGCTGTTCTCTTACGGTTTCTCTCACTGTGAAGCTTCTGACTTGCTGCTGAATCGCAAGGAGAGGCGGCGACACAGCCTCAACAGAAACTTTGTGGGCGACTACCTGGGCATGGATGACAGGCCTGAGCTGCGGCAGTTTCTAGGGAAGAGAGAGAAGATTGACTTCGCAGACAAAGTCACCAAATTTGATCGCAGGTTCAAGGTTGGTTCACTTCAGTCTGCAACCGGTGTGGCTGACAAAACACATTTGTCCTATAGAGATGCTGACATAGATTTTGTTTTTCCTGCACAGGGAATCAAGAGGGACTTGATCCTCACGCCAAAATCTGTGTACCTGATCGGACGAGAAAAGGTGAAACAGGGACCCGAGAAAGGTCAGGTTACCGAGGTGCTGAAGAGACGGATTGATGTGGAGAAGATCCTGGCTGTGTCTCTCAGGTACGAACTGGTCACTGCCTTTCAAATTGGGTTGGAACGTTCAGAAGTAAAGTATTTATCCATAACGTCTCCTTTCTACACACCTGACCTTTCACCTTGATGTGGTTCATCATGGATAAAGCTCGACACGTGTGGGTTGTTGGAATGGAGGCTCTTTTTACCGGTCAATATTTGAGACATTTTCATCAGCTCTCCACGAGGCAACAAGCAGCTTTTAAAATGTTTATTGTCTGAATTTGGAGCTTGGATTTGATTGCCTACGTTGCTGTCACAACAGATGATGACAAGCACATTCTTACTTTGAGAGCATATCACTAAAATAACAATGAAAAACAATGGCTGAGAAACTTTCACTCCATCTAAGTTAGTTATATTTATATTTTATCATGTGCTAGAATTAGTGTTTCTGGTGTGACACTCCCCAGCCGCATTCTTAAGTAGTTTCAGTTTCGGGATTATCAATTGCGAGTAAATAAGAGCATTTTTGTCATTTATCTCAAAGCCAGAGACCCAAATCCTGCTAAACTCAATGGGAAACAAAGATGCTCCCAGTTTAACAAAAACATCCGATGGTACGGGGGTGGGGAGCGACTTCTGGGTCATGATGTTACTTTGAAACATGCAGCAGAGATGTGCTGTTCTGCAGAATTCCTCCTTGTAAACTGTAGGAGGTCATGAATCTTCTTCAAAGCCTGAGTCTGGATTAGTAATCACAGAACTTCCCATAATCCTGTAAATGTCACACAAGGGATGCCAGAAACATGTGGAATGTATAAAAAAAATCGACCTCCTGTGTATTTGCCTGACTGAGGATGGCTTGATCAACATCTCAGGACAAAAAAACAACCAAAAGGATGTTGACTCATTCACCAGGAAGAATAGCGGAATTAAAGGAGGAGGATGACTTCTTGTTGGTGGGAACACTGCCTAGCGTGTTAAAGAGGTAGATTTGTAGCTGGAGGGTTAGAATGGACCAGGTGGGAAAATGAGCGAAAGCAGAAGTTGTGAAAAGCTGCTTGTGTCCTCAGAGGTGAGCTGCTGTGTTTTGTTCTAGTCTTGGTGCAAGTGTGTCGACTCTCTATCTAAGCTTCCTTCAAAGAAGAACGACCGAGTGTTTCTTATAAAAAAATTTTTTTTAAAACGAAACAATCCAGCGAATGGGTTTGTGCTCGGACGCAAGGACACAGCTCTGACTGTCAGGTGTGTTCCTGCTTTGCAGCACCATGCAGGACGATTTCATGATCCTTCACGAGCAGGAGTACGACAGCCTGCTGGAGTGCGTGTTCAAGACAGAGTTCATCAGTTTACTGGCCCGCAGGTTTGAGGAGAAAACCCAGAGGAAGCTACCACTCAAGTTTAGTAACACGTAAGTCCACAAAAACGACACAAAAAGAATACTGCTGTCTATAATGTTAACCTTCCACTTATAATAATAATAGTTACATTTTGTCTTTCTTTTCATTCACACCTCTTAAATGTGCTTCCATGGCATCTGTTGTATTCAGCTGCTCCAGTGGATAAAAGAACATGCTTTGTAATTCTGTTTTTAAATGTATGCAAATGTCCTACCACACACAAGTCAAAACGCACTGTGAATAAATCAGTAAGCGGCTCATGTCTTACACCAGTGACATGGACAGTCACTCTAACTAAAGGGCAGAAGTAAATCGGTCAAAAAAGTCTTGATTGAAAATATCTTATTTCGTTCTCAGACTGGAAATGAAGTTGAAGAAGGAGAACTGGGGTTTCTTGAGTGGCGGCGGTTCCCGACAGGTCATGTTCATCCAGGGTCAGGGAGACATGCCTGTACTGAAGCCTTCGAGCAAAACTCTGCAGGTCAGCGTCGGCCCCGGGCTCCCCAAGAACACACGTGAGTACGGCCTTACGCACACACATGAGCTGGTCTTACAGTGAGCGGAGAGAACACACATCACGTGCAAAATAACCGAATAATGCTCTTTGTTTTATTTTTTTTTTATTTTTTTTATTAAATAGGAAGAAAATCCTTGACTTGAAGCCTCTTAGATTCATGAATCAATTGATGTCAGCAGCATTCTCTAACCAATAGAAGAGATAATCTCAGAAAATATCTCATATATATAATCCATAAATACTGAGTCCATACCTCGTAAATATAATCACCATGAACACCACCTTTATCTGAATGGCTTTGCAGTTTTGCTCAGACTTGCACTATTTCACCCTCATCCTAAGGTCCCACGAGGAAGAGCTTCAATCCAGGTCGCTCTAGTGTGTCCAGAACTCACCAGAACATCCCGTCACGGGCCGCACCAGGACCTCCAGGTGTGGAGTTCACCCCAGCCACCCCATCAGAGTACCATCTCTTGCATCCATGCAGACTGAAACTGTCTGTGTAAAACATTCTTATCTTTCTGTTATCATCTCACAGTCGCTCACCAGAACGGTGGCCTGAAAACCACCAACCACATAGCTAACCAGAGGAACTCCCAGCACCACAACCAGAGGCCTCCGTCATCCAGCAACGCCACACGCCCCTTCCTCCCCAGCAACGTCAACCAGCTGAAGGAGCGAGGAAGCAACCGCCCGCAGCCCAATCTGGACTGTCTGAAGGTCCCTGATCAAGGAGCTGCAGGGTGAGAACACGCTCAGGACACACACGTGCCATCAGTGTCGCGCACGCAAGCACAGAACAGGCGAGGAAAAAGATCAGTAAAACTCCTCTGCTGCAAAGTTCATTCACTTGACACATAGATGTTGTAGCCAGATTTTATTAGGGCTGTTAAAAGTTCAGTCTAATATGACTCTGCAGAGTTCTGGGTTCAAGCCCTGGCTCCAGCTCGGGATCTTTCTGTGTGGAGTCTCCATGTTCTCCCTGTTCCTGTGTGGGTTCTCTCTGGTACTCCAGCTTCCTCCCACAGTCCAAAGACATCAAGAGGGGACGAGGCTGATTGATACTCTAAATTGACCGTAGGTGTGACTGTGAGTGTGAATGGTTGTCTGTCTCTATGTGTTGGTCCTGTGATGGACTGGTGACCTGTCCAGGGTGAACCCTGCCTCTCACCCAAAGGCCTCTGGGACAGGCTCCAGCCCCCCCGCGACCCTTAACAGGATAAGCGGTAGAAAATGGATGGACGGGTGGATGGATGGATGGATGGATGGATGGATGGATGGATAGATGGATGACTCTGCAGAGTGACAGATTATTGTGTCTTTTGTCACAAAGGAACATTTATGCTTTATATATCTGATTTCTTTTTTTTTCTTTTCTTTTTTTCTACAAAGTGCTGATGGGATGATGCTATTATCTGTAAAATATCGTCATAAAGATCTCTTGGGCACCAAAGACACAAGTTCAAGGATAATTCTGGGATTTCAAACAGGAAGTGAAGGCAAATCTAACCAACGATCTGATATACTGGCACCACACACCGAGACGCCTTCTGAAAGATGTGCAAAACATGTTGTGTAATTTGACCACTGGGTGGCACCAAAATAAGCAAAAAACATGCTCCTAGCTCAGTTCAGCACAATGGTGCTCTGTCTTGAAATGAGCATGCACACAAATTCATCCTTACACACTTTAGGTACAGGCAGAAGGCAAAGCCGGATGGGTAACTTTACCTACTTGCTCCTGAAATGTGTTGTTACTGTCAGTCACCCAGGCTTGTAAAAACTTAAAGATCATCATAGTTGTCGGGGGCAAAGGAGTTAAACATAGCCGCCAGGGTTTATTCCTGTCTGCAAGACTAAAATGAGGGTTGAAAAAGTCCTTTAACGTATACATAAGAACATTCCATGAACGAGGGCCAGTCTCTGGTCATCTGTAATTTGTGATCAGTGCTCAAACCGATTTTTGGACACGATCAGATTAATTTGCTACGGCGACTGGACCACCAGGCCGCTTCGCAGCTGTGTGTTTCTGTCATTTGTGAAGTAAGGTTAAGCTTTCTGTGTTTACTCCGTTGTCCTCCTGCAACAAGCCACAGTCGATGTCAGAGCAATATTTGTTACATCCCAAAAACACATACTTGTAGCAGACAGTGAAGCCATTTGGTTGCCTGCTCTCATTCTACATTCGACCGATTCCAAGACGCTTGTTCTCGATGGGGAAAAATGAGCTCAGGTTTAAAAATACTGGAATTATCCTTTCATAAACATACTTGTGTTTCTGTCATTTGCATAATGTGGATAATCTATTCTTTTGTAGTAATGGAGACAGACGGCCAGCTTCAAATGGAGGAATGTGAGTTGAGAGTGTTTACAGTGTTTTGGGTGGTGGTTGCAGCACCAGGACGTGTTTATGCTTCTTCCTCTCTTGTACATTGAGATTTTCAAGCTACTATTAGTCACATAGTGAGTTTTTAACCCGGAAAACTCGCTAAAGAAGCTGACTTTAGTACTAAGCAACTAATATCTCATCTTCTGCTGCTGCTCAGTTTCACTCATATCAAAGATGAATTCTTTGACCACTTGTGAGATGATGGACAGTTTTTCATTTTTGTGTGGAAAGTGTTGAGAACTTAAGAGAACATTTACTAAAGAAAAAAGGATCTTTCATGATCACAGACATCAGAAGACGGTGTTTGTATTTGTGCATGTACACTGTAGACGACACTTAAACGGCTGATCTGTTTATCTTCTCAGAGCATTTTGAATTGCATTCAGCTCTGTGTTACTGAAATAATACAAAGGACATTTATATAAATAGGCTCTCTATGCGGGGTTCATACACATCTCCAGCCATGTCTTTTCTACCCTTTTGAGGAAAATTATTCATAAATATACCATCTCTCCAACACCTGATCACACATGAAATTCAACATAAACATTTAAATCAGTAAAAGAGATTTTTTTTCTTTGTTGATCTGAATTGAACCACATGCTAGCTTCCAGGATTCCAAAATTGCCATTTTAAAATGGACTTTTCCAGATTTCTCAAGACCGTGTGAACCCTGTCCATGGAGATTTCGTGTGCAGAGCTTGACTTTGAACTGATGTCTGACAAATAGCACAGATTGTGTCTCTCTGCTCTCAGAACTCTTTCATGTAATTCTCATGTCTCAAAATAATTTGTGCAGGCAAACATACAACATGTTCTAGATCACCATCGTGTGGCTGATTTATGAACTGCTGCGTTCTGTCAAGATGTAGCAGGACAAGACAAATGTTTTCGTGATCAGAATTGGCCTCTGACACATAATTTGCAGGATTCACAAGCATTTACAGTGTAAAACCACACCAGCTGTGTGCATTTTAATCATAAAACTTCTGTGAAAATGTGTGTATTTTTTTTATTAAAAAGGTGGTGACGAGGCATGCACAAATATTTGGGAAGCACATAAAGAAAGCTGGGCATCTCTGTCACTAAGCTAGACCCCCTGCTGCAGATGTTGACATCTGGTTGGTTTCCTTATTTGTCTTTGAACACCTCAGAGCCCACAGACCATCTGCCAGTAGACCCCCACCCGGAGGAGGACGGCCAAAACCTGCACCCAAGCCCAAACCCCAGGTGCCTCAGTGCAAAGCTTTGTACGCCTACGACGCTCAGGACACAGACGAGCTCAGCTTCAACGCTGACGACATTATTGACATCATCAAAGAGGGTAAAACATGAGTACTTTCATCCTGGTTGTGATATCAAAATACAGATAAATGCTTCGATCTGAAATCATTTTTCTGCTGCTCAGATGCATCTGGATGGTGGACAGGACGGCTGCGAGGGAAGCAGGGACTCTTCCCCAACAACTACGTCACCAAGATCTAGGAGCTGCTGGTTTACAGCGTGAGGGGGGAGGTCTGTGGACCCGCTCGGAGGACGGGATGGAGCTTCTAGTCCCAGAGTGAAGCACTGCGAGAGTTCTAGAGGAGACAAACTCACACTTCCTCCACTACTGCCTTTGTAGTACATGAATGTAACCGTCTGTTACACCGGTCCAAGAGACAGCCCGGCTGTGCTCTAAACACAAGAGGACTGTTTGACCCCAGGGGCTGTCTTCCTCCACAGTCCCTTCGAGTACTGAACAAAACTATTTATTGTATTTATAGCTTTCTGTGTTCTCTTTACTGTCATTTTCACCTTGCTGAGGTTTTTTTGAACGCAAACTTTTTGAAGCATTGGAATGAAGTATGACTAATCTGTGGGAGCAGGCTGTGATTTTTATTCTAAACATGTCATTTGTAGATTTCTGGAGTCATTGTTGGAGGTGACTGCTGTTTTACAGTAATATTTATTTGAATGCAAAGATGTCACTGCTCACAGGAAATGGACATTCAATGATTCATCACACTGATGATTTTATATCATTTTTTTGTTTTTAATTACCAAAGCCTGTTCAGAAGACCTGGAAAAACCACCTTCATCTCTAGTTTTCATTCCCACATCAGCGTAGAGGCCATGTATACTGTAACCCGAGCATGTCTGTGGCGTCTTAGCACTTTATTGGTACAGGTACTACCTTGGACACAGACATCGTCACACCACAGCCAGTAAGTCAAGTCTATGAAGGACAGATTGCCAAGTTAGCAATCGAAGGAGGATCATTTTGTTTACATGAATTTATAAAAACAGGCATTTTCCAGATCTGATTCTGTATATGTGTTCATATGTAGGAGTTCGCCTGTCAGACTTTAAATTAATTGATGTGTATTTTAATTTTTCTCTCTGCCGTCGACACTCACAGGGCTGCGTTGTTTCTTGTTCAGCTGCACATGGATCACTATCACACACCAGGGTGGATCGATTTTTGTTTTGTCAAATGCGAAATTGGTTTCAGGTAAAAGATATTTGTTGATTTTTTTTTTTTTTTTCATGGCACTACAACGAGTTCCTTTTGCTTTTTTTTGTTTTTGCTCTAGTGTTTCTGCACATTGTTTGCACTGCTGTTGCATTACTTACACATTCCTTTTTCATTTATTTTTTATTAAATAACTACATTATGCTCGAGTCAGTAAAAACTGCTGGGACTTGTCGTAAATCTTCATCATCATCATCATCATCACATATAGTTTGAACTTGGATGGTCCAAAGCACCCTTGTGCAATACAAAACACTAGAGTAGTCTTTTTAATAAAGCATGTAATATTACTGCATTGTTTTGTCTTTTTATATCTGGCCAGTTGTGCACTTATTTCATGGTTGTCTGATGTTATCTAGTAGAATTCTCCCAAAAATAAATGAGAAAATCACAGACCTCTATTTTTACTTTGACCTATTTTGATAAGTCTCCTTAAAATGGTCAAATTTAAGGAAAAGGTCATCAAAAAAATATTGGTATCAGCCTTAAAATGGTGTGTAAATGGTTAAAAGACTAAAAGTGTGTTGTTACAAGTCCAAAGTTTTTGAAAAATAAAAATAAGTGACTTATTACAGAATGCAGGCCACTGTGCTGTCTGACAGCAGTCAAACCTTCAACACTGGCATTACTGATGACGTTAATGAAGGTTCCTCTGCCTTTGTTGTCGTCATTGACGCCGATGTTGGCCTGATCTCTCAACCGGCTAATACAATAAAACATTACCATGACTTTTCCAGCATTGGAGCTCATTTTTCACGACTTTATATTCTCTGAAATGTTTTGTTCTGCATGAAAAAATAAGGAAAAGAAATCTTTTTTTTTCTAACTAAGGACAGGAAATCGATGTCACAATTGATTAAAGTCTATTTCAATAAAATAACACAAACATCTACATTGTGATCCAAAGTTGAACCACATCTGTTGAAGTATGCAGCTTTTTGTGAGGAAAATGTCTTTGAATTTTCAAAAATTCATATTGCATTATTTTTGACAGGGCGGTACGGTGGTGCAGTGGTCAGCACTGTTGCCTCACAGCAAGAAGGTTCTGGGTTTGAATCCCGGCTCGGGCACGGAATCTTTCTGTGTCTGTATGTTGTTCCTGTGTGGGTTCTCTCTGGTACTCCAGCTTCCTCCCACAGTCCAAAGACATCAAGAGAGGTTGAGGCTGATTGATACTCTAAATTGACTGTAGGTGTAGAAATTCATATCTAGTCCTTCTTTTCATCTTGCTGTGGTTATTTTTATGGGAATTTGAGAAGCATTGAGGCAGCACGGTGGTGCAGTGGTCAGCACTGTCGCCTCACAGCACGAAGGTGCTGGGTTCGAGTCCCGGCTCGAGCACGGGATCTTTCTGTGTGGAGTCTCCATGTTCTCCCTGTTCCTGTGTGGGTTCTCTCTGGTACTCCAGCTTCCTCCCACAGTCCAAACACATCAAGAGAGGACGAGGCTGATTGATACTCTAAATTGACCGTAGGTGTGACTGTGAGTGTGAATGGTTGTCTGTCTCTATGTGTTGGCCCTGTGATGGACTGGTGACCTGTCCAGGGTGAACCCCGCCTCTCGCCTGAAGGCAACTGGGATAGGCTCCACCCCCCGCGACCCTTAATAGTAATAAGCGGAAGACAATGGATGGATTGTTTTTCACAAAGGTGTGAACCTTGTTCTTGTGTCAAAACAGCTACTAGGTGAAAGGTCTTTAAATTGGTCTATTTTCTGTGCCACTTCTGTCTGATAATCTGCTGTTCTAAAGAAACAACTGCAGTGGGACTCAGGGATGTGTTGTCTGTGCATTCTTAAACGTGTACACATTCTTGAGAGTGATCACCTTAAGCACGAGACTTTCAGCGTTCTTATTAACGGGCCCATTTCAGGACACCAAACAGGAAAAGGGCTCCGTTCCATAAATTATTAGCCATGTCAGCACACAGGCATCACGAACCCTGGCTTTGGAACTCCTGAATTAAATGCAACCAAAAGTTTCATCAACTCAAACAAAACATTGGGATTCAGTTAATTAATTTATAATCATAATAAAAACACACTTTGTTGAAAATATTGCTCTTAACAGTTTTGGTCACAGAGCAGGACTGATTTTCCCCTGGAATGAATGTTGTATATTTTTGTAACCTGCCTTTGCCGTTGTAAGTTGAATATTTGTGCAAGTAGACAATATCAGCACATGGAAAAGGAAGTGACACTGGCCAAGACACCCCCCCCCCCCCCCCACACACACACACACACCTTCCCACCGCTATGAGCAATCTCCAGCAACCCAAAATAAAACCATGATTTTCAAAGACAACACCAAGGAAAACACTCAAGAGTTATCCAAGTTTATTAATATTATTTTTTTAAAACTAATATAAATCCCACAGAATATGATCCTGGTGCCTTTGAGTCAATGAATGTATGTATACCTGCTTTAAGTACTGCATTTCAACACTCCATTCAAAATATCTTTTTTTCTTTTTTTAAATATTCATCAGAGTGGAAATACATGGCCGCAGCACACTGTCATATTCACTACTACTCTCCTACCCTTTTCTCTCTTGTGCAAGTCTATGCGAGTGAGTTAGTCAACAGTATTAGTGTTTTTCTTTCTGCAGCAGTAAAAATGGACGCTGCTGCTGCTGCTTCACCACAGAGAGACAAAAGGAAGGGTGGATCAAATGAAGTGTGAGAACAAATATGAATCCCTAAATTGAGCTGTGTATTTCCCTCTGAACAAACTGGAAATTTAAGGTCAAGCTAACTTCAGGTATCAAACTGAAAGGATCCGCGGTTGCAGGCTCGTACCGGGATCGTCTTACAGTAACGCCATCAAGCGGCCATCTGCAGAGATGAGCCCAAACCGAAGTGAAGAAAAGATTCACGGCAGATGCCAACAAGCTTTCCATGTTAAAAAAGAAGAGGGATGTGACATTCTTTGTTCTCTTAAAATACATCAGATGGTGGTGGTAACGGTGTCAGGTCAAATGCAGATGCTGGGGTGGGGGGGTGGGGGGGGGGTATCGTAGCAAAGCATGTGCATATCGTAGGAGTGAGGTGAACGTTGGAGTTTACTTCCACTCTAGAAATACTGGGTGTGCACTAATACAGCAGCTGATCTGTTAACATACTTCCCTAGTTAGGAATGTCTAGGAATGATTTACTTAAAAAAAAAAAAAAACTTTCACTAACAATCCACATCTTCTAAACATAAACTAATCAATACAATGATTGGTAAAATGAATTCTGCAATGTTTTGTTGTTGTTTTTTAAAAAACAAAAAAATAAAATAAAATAAAACTGGAGGTCAACATTCTATTCTAGTAAAGCGAGGCATTAGGTCTACAGAAATGCATCTTTACCAGAGCAGCTCTCCTCACCTGCAAGTTGTTAGGCCGTGTTAAGCCCGTGTTACATGTGCAAAGAAATGCATCGCAAGGAAACATGCAGAAGGAAACCAAACAAAAATGACACTTGAGGAGACAATCAAAAGCTACATAAAAGCTTTATAAATACATAAAATCTGAAACCCTTAATGGAGAATTCTAGCTGTTGTAGTAATAAGTGATAGCTGGCACTCTAGGCTCAATGCTTTTTTTTAATTTTCTAGTAGTAGAGCTGCGCAGGTAAATTCATGCCATCTTTGGTTGACTGCAGTACTGAAGAGAAAATTAATATGATCTTAAAATAAATTTCAACAAAGGGTTGTTAGAAAAGAAACAACAGCATCAACTCTCAGCAGACAACTGCGCCTCAATGTCCACTCTGCAGATGGGGCACTTCTTATTGGTGAGGAGCCACTGATCCACACACAGCTGATGGAAGAGGTGCATACACGGCAGCCGTCTGCAGGGCAAACACAAGACAGCGCCAGGAGTGTCAATCTCCTGCTATTACAGCTGCATTAACATTTCGAGCCACTTGGGGGCAGTGAAGACAACACAGACGTCCTCATATAAAGTTGAACTCTGTACAGCTCATTAGCACATTTACACATTAGCAGGGTGTCTCAAAAACTGATGGAATGATTTTGATCAAATTTGGTGGAAAGATTGATGAGATAACATGGAACAACTGATGAACTTGTGGAGGCGACCTGGATCTAATTGTACATCCTGAAGATTATTCTGGGACACTGACAGGATGTTTTTCTGGACACGCCATGGATGAATTAGCATGACATTCCTTGAGTCCATGTGAAATGGTTGAAAGTTCAAAATTTCTGCTTCCAGGAATAATCCTGACCACATCACAATAACAATAATAATGTCAGTAACTTGAATTCATTCAGTGCCTTTCAAAGACCCAAGGCGTTTTTATAAAGTAAATAAAACTGACAAGAACAAAAGTAAAGTCTTCTGCATCTGAGATCAGCAGACGTATTGTTTTTGTGACGGTCCAAGAAGTTTGTTGAGACAACATATTTTAGTTACAGTGAAGTACAGTGCAGTAAGTATTGAACTCCCAGAGATGGGCGATCCAGTCAACCTGTTTCTGACAGTTGTTGATGAATAATACAATATTCATAGTTACAGACGCACATTAGCTTGCAGCTAGAATCTGGTATGGAGAACAAATGGAAACATTTATGTTTGTACATTACGTCGTACATCACAATACATGAATGAGATATTCTATATTCAGTTTTCCTCCTTTGAGGATGTTTGTCACACTGAGAGCGCCTCCTAGATGTGTTTCTGTCCACTTAGTGAAAGTGAGTCAAATATTCTCTTTTCTTTTGCTGTTTATCTTCTCTATCGACTCCTGAAGGGAAATACTTGTCTGCTAAATGCTCCAGTGTTCACCAGCTTGTTGTTAACTCTCTGGCTGCACAGCAGCAGCTGAACATCAGATTTACAGAGGGTTTTCTCTGGAGAAAAGCTTCCTGCTGAAGCCAAAACTAAACTATGAGGGCAGAGGGGCAGCTACAGAGACACACACATCGTTCTTCTACTGCAAATAATGACAGTAAATACTATAATTACAGTATTTACTGCAGTAGTGTTCTGAGAGATTATTAAGCCTTGTGTAAGCGGGACACTGCATTTGTGTTTTGAGTTATGTTTTCAGTAGGAAATATTTGCTCTGTGCTGAATACCACAAACAGGAAAACAAAACCAGGGAAGGGAGGAACGAAAAACACTGAGACACAAACAATGTTGGTTTTGGTCTTTTCATGGGCTTCCGTTGACAGAAAAATAAAGAATATTGTCAGCTGTAAGCTTCATATAAAACTACAATAAGCACTTTTAAGTTCCAAGTCCAATTACTCAGCTTGTTGGCCTCTGAGCACTTCTTTGCTTCAAACCAAGGGTCATGCACAATAAATCAGAAATGTGCGGAACCATCAGTTTGATTTGGTTATATTTTCAAAACCTAACACAAACTCAAAATAATAAAAAAAAAGATTTACCATCAGCAATTAAATACTTCAATTTTGAACCAATGTGTTTCTGTACCCCACACTGAAGGAAGCACAGTCATAATTTTGAACTCATAAAAGTAACAACAGATTATGACTGTAAATAAGAGAAAAAAGTGGGTTCATTACAAAAGTGATTAAGTCCTTATTACATTATTTCACCAACAGAGGGCAGTTACATCCGCTACATCTCCAGTGTGAAAGCCAAAAACAATTCCCTGGGCCAGGTCATTTTAAGGTACTCTGGGGTTTTCTGCTGATGACTGTACCTGGGTTTTTATTAAGCCCGGGAGACTACAACTACATTGCACATCCCACATGACCTGAAAGCGTAATTGAACACACTCAAAACTGCCAGCAATAAAGGGTCTGAACACCCAGGAGGGCTTCCATTTACCTGACGTCCTCCCCCTCCTCCAGTATTGACAGACAGATGGTGCACTTTTCTTCTGTGTCTTCATCGGCACCCTCGTCTTCATCTTGCTTGCCGTGCAGCTTTCTCTGTTAGAGTGAAAGTTTTGGAAACACGACTTGATACGCAGCATCGACCAGCAAAGCTGCCTCAGCAGACTCAATCTTGATTCATCCTATTATTCCACTTTACATGTTAAACTGCTCTACTACAACATTACAGATAGATATTACTATTAGAGAGCGAATATAATACAACTATTATTTAAACAAACATTTCAGTAAAAACAATTAATTCTTTTGGGGACAGAGAGAATGGTCATTTTGTCCTGAAAACAGAAAAAAAAAACTTGCAATCTATTGTTTCTATGCTAAACAAGTTATTCTAGAGCCGAATCCCCTGGACCCCCCAAGACTACAACTAACATCTACTGTACATGTGAGCAGAGACATGTTTCCAAATTGATTTGTTTATTATTTCTCACCGATTCTGGGGTTGCGTGCATATTTTTCCCAATAGATGCCCAAGCTTCAGGGGTTAACTGTTGGTCAATGTCTCTCTCCAACACCTTCTGTATTGGGTGGCAGGGTGTTAGATTGCTGATTTAGATACATTTGGAAACCTCTAAGGAAACCTTTCCCCAACAATAACTTCACAGCTGCAATCTCTAATAAAAGACACTACAGTACTTTGCTAAATGTTGGCAAAACATTGAATGAGCACAAAAGACCACTCTGTCCCAGAATACACTGTAACAGACAAGCACAACTAGATACAGTAGCTGCTAAATGCATTCAACGATATATTAACAGCTCCTAACAAATCCTCACCTTCTTGTACTTGTGTGGATAAGTGCACCTCTCTATGGTTCCCTGAGAGGCTCCTCGGTTCACAGTCCCCAGTCGTTCCTCTAAATGCAGCAGGTCCTGAACAGAAGACGAAGGAAGAAACAAATAGACTTGTAAACACAGAGGCTAAGCTCTTTCTTTGTAGACACAAACATTTCTGAGCCAAAGATACACTTCCTGGTTGATGCTTTTGAGAAACTACATTTCATTCAGTGACACCCACCAATGCAAGTCCAATGACTGAATGTATAAATCCACCTGTACATGTTGGCATAGACTGGTGCTTCAAAGCTAATTAGATTAGCTACAAAGCTAATCTAACAGAAGAAGTTGAGCCGTACTGCAGCTTGCAATTGCCTAGAGGGCACAGCTGCTCCAGAGAATGAACCTGTACGCACGGGAACCTGGAGCGTGTCACTCAGGGATACTGACCCACAACCGAGAAGTGCTCAGTCAACATTTTCTCCCCTTTGTATGAAGTCATCCAACATCAGCATATACAACTCAAGCAGTCCCCAAACGACAGTTGTGTAGACTTTGTGATCTACCTTTAACAGTTGTATCAGCATGGTAAAATGGACTCAATTTTATATAGCGCTTTTCTACCTTAGCAGCACTCAAAGCGCTTTACAGTGTCATCTCATTCACCCATTCACACACACACTCACACACTGATGTGGAGGCTGCCATGCAAGGCGCCAACCTACTCATCAGGAGCAATTATGGCTTCAGTATCTCGCTCAAGGACACTTCGACATGGTCACCCGTGTCGAGGATCGAATCAGCGACCCTTTGGCTGCTAGACGGCCACTCTACCCCTGAGCCATGCCGCCCATCATAAAACAAAATGACGTAGTGATAGTTGAAAGAAAAAAAAATAGTAACAATGATGGCGGTGGCAGTTAATTCAATCAATCAATTGTTAAATGAATTGACATAAAAGTGAATAATCTACATCTCTTTTTTAAACTCCCCTTAAGCACAGTCCTCACCTCATAGGTTCTTCCAAAGCCAGTCATTCTAGATGAGATGTAGCGAATGTGCGGGTAGGTCACTTCAGATATGCCAGTGTGCTACGAGGGGGGAAACAACAGCGTGCACATGAACTTCAGGTTCTGGAAAATCATCCCACTGCACTTACACATCCCTTCAACATCTGGCTGATAAATGAATGAGTGATCTATTATAAATGTACAGTTTAGGATGATATTCAAAAATGAAAATTGATTTGCCCTTTAACTTGGGTAATTACGGTAAACAAGGGCCACTGCTTGTTGCATGGAACATGTCAGAGCCCAAACAGGCAACATTAGCTGAATAACTTTCTAACAGTATCTCATGTGGAAGAGATTATATCATTACATCGTGTGACATTTCATATCGCTAAAGGTATGATAGCAATATATGGTGCAGAAACTTGAAATATAAATTAATTTTACAGGAAACAGATAAAAAGTGAGAACTGTTACAGGTAAACAAGGTCATTTAAACCTAGAACAGCAGGTTCCTGGT
The DNA here is from genome assembly GCF_037954235.1 of Aulostomus chinensis. NCBI lineage: Eukaryota > Metazoa > Chordata > Actinopteri > Syngnathiformes > Aulostomidae > Aulostomus > Aulostomus chinensis. Next base: position 20,953,367 of record NC_141321.1, read on the forward strand.
CTGCGACACACAGAAGATTAAGTCCTTTTCTTTTGATGTTTTGTTTGAAAACGAAATCAAATCAAATCCCAAATGGAGTCTGGTGTGAGGAAAATTTTATTTTTAGCCTTCATCACCCCACCATATTTAGCTCTTCTCCTCAAATCCACTAACTCTCAGCTTGCTTAACAATGGATACACTGACAAGATTTGGGAAACTTGATGTGCATCAATAATGCAGAGGAGGACTAATAGCAGAAGACAGCAAACGTTTGAGGGGGGAAAGGCAACGACATTCTGTCTATATTTGTGCAGAGTCTCTCAAGGCCTCTGGATCTGAGTGTGCACACGAAATGCCTGATGAGCTACTATTAATTACTTATGCATAATTCATCAGGTTCACCAAACCATCCTTGAAATAACTGATGTTATAAATTAGGGGGCCAACACTATTAATCTGAGCCAGACTTCATATAAAAGTGATTCTTTCTCATTTATGCTAATATATGCATGTGTGTTTTCGCTCACCATAAAGGGGATGGGGAAGTGGTGCAGTCTGGGGGGAGGGTGGTAGTGGGGCAGGTGGGAGTGCAGGTGCCCTGAAGGGTACGGTGCCACAGTCACTCCAGTCTCGATGCCAAGCTCCCTGTAGACAAACACACTTGTGACCATTCGTGATCAAGATGACCTCTACTAGAGGTAAAACCAGAGAAGTTTTGATGTTGACCATCTGACACGAACCCAGACTAGGATTAAACACTAAATCAACTCTTACATCGACCATGCTGTTCTCTGCTCAGGTTGGCGAGGGTGGGAAGACATCGTCTGGGGCACGTGGATATGGTGTCCATGGCCATAGTTGGGGTGCATTCTGTGGGGGTGTGGAGGAGGACGCTCGTGTGCTCGTCTGCAAAGAAGAGGGAATACAGGCTCATGAAAGATTGACTGAGAGCTGCAAATTCATCTTAACACAAACTTGGGAGTGTTCAACTCACGTGGGGTGCTGCATCATTCTGCGCCTCTGGACCTCCATCCTCTGCAGCATGTCATGTTGATGGAGCCTCTGCACTGAGGCCCCCAGTGCCGGCATATGGTGCGGCAGGGTCTGGTGGTCGGTTGGCAGGTGTTGGGCCAGTGGGGCACTTGAACTAGAGAGGTGGTGGGCCGGCAGGGGAGGGGGTGGGGCTGAGGGCACAGCGTGGCCTGCGGGGTGGGATGGCAGTGGTGGATGAAACGAGTGGACAGTGTGGGGAATGACATAATCGCCTTGTGGAGTGGGCTGAGGTGTGAGTTGGGGGTTCCCATGGGAATGAGGACAGGCGGTGGAGGGCTGATGATGCAGTGGGCGTGCTAGGGAGCCATCTGCAGTCGAAGAGAATAGAACAAGTAAATCACCTTTAGAGACCAACCTCATTAACAATTTAATGCTGGCTATTTCTCACAGGCACAGCATTTACAATCTTGGCTTATCAATGACACATTAAAAGCAATTTCATCAACACCAGTGTTGACAAAAACATTCAATAACATAACAGGCTCCTCCTCTTTTTAATTAAAACATCTGAGTCCTTCTTGGTACAGACATCATCCTTTTTCTCAATAAAAGTAAGACAAAGTGAGAGGGAAAAGGGAGCAGAGGCAAGAGAGAACTCCCAACTGGCAACTAACTATTGCTGTCTGATCCACTTCCCACAACAGAAGCTACACTACCACTGATAGCAGCAAGACCCAGGAATGCCCTGGAAAAAATAACTTTCAATATCTCCACTAAAAGTTCAAAATACATGATGGTTCCAAAGTGAAGGATTAATTATATTAAATAACTATAATCTTAAAAAAGTTATGTTAGTAAAAGGCTGGTCTGACCATCAATGATGGCTGACTATATTGTCTTTTCTGTGGGTCACTGTGAGCATGTGTCTTCCAGTTGAGCAGCTATTGTTTTTTCCTCAGTATAGCTGGCAGGCTAATGATGATTTCATGTTTAATATAACAAAATTACACAATTACTCAAAAAGAAAGTGAATTCAAACCATACAATGATATTAATACAGCCAAAATAAGTGGTTTTATAGACATTTTTTGACACCTAATGTTACTGCTGGCTGCAAATGGAGGTGTTATGAGTGTCCATGTAATAGAGTCCCATCTCTGGAGCATATGGAATTTAGGATGGAGCATTGAGCTAAATCAGCAAGTAGTACAGCAGCACTGCATATAAGTGTATTTTCCAAAAGCAATAGCTGACCCTGAAACTGTGTTAACATTTCACAAACTATAGTACTCACATGAGGGGTGCATGTAATGTCTGCAGGGCTGCTGTGGTTGCGTTTGTGGCTGAGGCTGAGCCACCATAGATGAGCTGAACGAGTCCACGACTGCTGGCTGGCTGGGCCCAGGGGTGGCCTGGGAAACGTAAGCAGGAGGCCGCGAGGTGGAGCCCGGACAGCATGGGTCAAAGGCCGAGGTGCTGCCATGGAAACTAGCCCCGCTGTTTCCACTGCTTCGAACACTGCTGTTGCTCAGGTCCACTGGCAGAGTTTGCTAAAGGAGGGAGGTAAATGTATTATAGAGAGAGAGGGGGGACAAACATCTCAAGCAGAATACTAAATGGATCTTTCTGAGGGAGCGTATTCCTGCAGTTCAAATACAAGTGAGAGTGCATAGTGACACTACAGATTCTAAAAACTTGCAAGCAGCTTTTCATTAAAAAATTGTTCATAAAATTGCACATTAAATCCCAAATCTTGTATCTTTCTGACGATTACCAAAAACTTCCTGCCCAATTAATGATTTTTCTTCAAATGTTACATCTAGAAATTACAAAAAAAGCATGTGCTGTCTTTAACTTTTTCCTCCATTTATATTCGGTGCCAATTTAAAGTTTCCCGAGTTTTATAGCTTTCAAACTTTTAATTCCATCAACGGTGATTTTTTTTTAGTTCTTTGCAAGTAATTTTGCCTTCAATTCAAAAGAGATAAGACTGAATTAGTACTGCTTTTCAAATCCAGAAAATAAATTATATGTGGATTCAACATAAAATGAACCCAGACCAACATAACCGTGGGGAGGTCACCAATGGTGTCTTCGTCCTTTTTATTATTTGGTCAAGAATACTAGGTTAAAGTAAAATGAAAGCAATAATTCAAAAACTACTGCAGTATGTACTGAATGACCTGGCCTACCTGGTCATGGTAGTGGGCTGCGTTGCTGCTACTACTACTGTTACTGCTGCTGCTCACTCCAGCACAGGGGGCAGGCACAGCGCTGGGTCTCTCCACAGCACAACTTGGCTCTTGGAAGGGCAGGGTGCCTGGGGGCTGAGGCGCAGGGTGATGAACATGGTGGAGGAAGTGGTGAGCATTGCTGTGGCTGTGGCTGTGACCATGCTGAGAGCTGCCGGTCTGCCGGGTGAACGAGGTCTGCCAGCAGCTTGAATGGGAGTGGCTCAAGGACAGATGACCAGGGGAGGGCCTTCCACACGGGGAATGCTGCTGACAGCAGGACGGCAGTCTGGGCATGGCCGTGCCTGTACTGTCTCCAGCTGTACTTGACAAGCCTGGTCTGCTGTCATCTGGTGAGAAGAAGAAATTCTCTAAGAACAGAAATAAGATTGAAGCAGGCTAACATTTCAAAATGTGATGAGACCACAGACATTCACAACAGTTTCTTTAAACACATTTCCTGTAGCGGGCTTTGCTAGCTGACAACAGGTTCTCCTGTTACTTCTGGCAACATGGCCGGTACACAATGAGCTTCTACTTATATCCACAATATCCTTGTCAATTTATCCATTCTATGATGCAGATTATTCATGTTGTCCTTCCTATCCAATACTTCAATTTTTGCTTTATGTATAATTTATCTCAGTTAAATCATTTGGAGGTTTAAATTCCACTAGTCCAAATGGTGGATCATCATTACCAAAATGAGACCCTCTCACAAATATGTCCTTTCCTTGTCTCACCCTGAGCCCAGGATTTTGGCTCTGTCTGCAAGTCTTTGACCCGAGCTGACTCTTAACCAAACAGTGGAAATAAAATAGCCCAAGCAGCAGGCTGCAACATGCTGTATCCTGTCTTACCCTCTGCGGCTGTTCGAGTAGAACCACTTGGCCTCTGTGGGTGCATACTTTCTGGTATTGAGCCTGGGCAGCTAGAAGAAGGGCCTGGGGCATCATTGAGCTCTGAGGTAGAGGCATGTTGGGAAGATGATGATGAGGACGACCTGACTGTTTGAGGCTGACTGCTGCCAGAGGTTGTTGGCACAACTGAGAGATCTGAGGACAAAGAGGATTTAGAGTAAGTCGGATTTAGAGTTAGAGTTTGTAATAAGAAAGAGAGAAAACACAGCTGGCTTTTATTGCTTCAGAAACATCAATGACTTATCCTGAAAACACTTTATTGAAAAATTCCATTAATTTGATCTGATTGTGATCTCAGAACTGAGACCACCAAATAAAGCACGTGTACTTTTCTACACTATTTGGTGAAGTTTTTCAGTTAAATATTTGCAGAAAATGCACTTCTTCTTTGCTGTTGTTTTCATTGGCAGGTCTAATAACTTGCAGGCATCCACATCTATTCATGACCTTAGATGAGACTTGAAATCAGACCAATGCATACGAGTATATTGTCATGATTGAGATCACAAAAGAGGAACAAGCTAACACACGTCTGGCAAAAAAGTAAGTGTGCACACATTTCAACCTTTGTGTATATGCTCAGTTTTAGTGGTAAATCTAAAGAGTGTTTGATGCCTCCACCCCTGGTGAGAAGAATAACCCTGGTGTGGACTGTGGCACAAGTCTACAGAGGCTTAGGAGCCGAGAAGAACAGACCTAATAAGCATTTTAGTGAGTTCGCTCAATCTGATTTGCATGTTCAGAAATTAATTTACTGATGTAATATTTTTCCATTTAGCACATCTGCAGTCTGATAAAGAGACTCACACGACCAAAATCACACAAAATGACGAGGGTTTAAGAGAAAAATATAGATGAAACCAATTAGATATCTAGATGTGACATATTTCACAAAACTTGGGTAGCAACTGAGCAGGTATTGTCTGCTGTGACTCTCAGTCAACAGACTCAGACTCAGCAGAACAGACTCATCTCACACCATTGTGGTATGTTACTATTTCTAAATAAGTACCGGTACACAAGCTGCCTGTTCTGCTGATGACTGAGGTACGCTTGGCTTTGTTACCTCATTTTGGGGTGTATAAAATGCAACAAGTCTCCATTTTGTTTTGAATAATTAATCAGCAGAGAGTGGTAGAGGAGAAAGGGGAGGTTCTGGAAAAGCTGTGGCTGTACTGAAGGATTCAGTTTGTGTCATTGTTGTTCATCTGTGGGCTACTAATTGCTATTCTTTTTTTCATTTGAAAATGTTTTCTTACATGGGAGATTGAAATTATCATGCTAGATATACATTTAAATATGAGTTGATTTATTGTGTTAGCCTGACTAAAACTAGACTTTTAAAAAGCATGTTAACACCTGACATTAGTGTAACTGAAATCAAACTTGTTGAAGTTTTAGACAAAGAGTATGTTCCCACTGGCTCGCTTCGGCTTGGATCAGGTCGGTACGGCTCGGTACCGGTGCGTTTCCACTAGCACTTGGTACAACATCAGCATGGTGGACTCACCGGCCGAGAGTTCCCCGGCGGAATTTGTGTGCGACACAACAACAACGGAGGACACGGAGGCAGCGTGATGCCTGTTACTCTGTCAGTGGTTTTTGCTTAAACTAAAAGAAACTGACCAATAACAAAGCTCTACATTGCTTGGGTACAGTATCTTAATTGCTCTTTACACATATGGTAGACAGCAGCTTCAAGAATACTTGGATAGATAACTTATCACTAGGTTATGCTTACCATCCTCATCAACTGTGAGGTCCACCACCTCTCCAGAATTCTGACGCAGTGGCTGGATGACGGTGGAGAGTCTGTGACGCCCACGTGAGTCCTGGAGACGGTTCTGGGAGCAACTATTAGCCCATATCCTGCCAAGTCCCCCCACTGAGCGTGACCTGAGGACACAGAAATGTAAAAGCTATTACAGCCAACTGCAGTGTGGGACCACTGATCTCACCCCCAATATTTTCACAGTTCAGGCAGCATTGCATTGGCCAGAGCTCATTTCCAGGAGAGCGGCTGCAGGTACAAATGTAGGTGAGGAAGTAACAGTGGTTAACACTGACAAGAGCATTTCTACTTGGTTTGTCTGGAGCCTTTCCCAGCTGACACTGAACGAGAGGCGGGGTTCACCCTGGAGGGGTCGCCAGTCTGTTGCAGGGCCATCAGGAGCAATTAGGGGTTCAGTATCTTCCTCAAGGTTACTTGGACATGGTCACTGGGATGGGTGAGGGATCGAACCAGCAACCCTTTAGTTGCTAGACAGCCCTCTACCTCTGAGCCACGCCACCCCAGTCAGGTCATCCATGGCAATTACTGTTTGTCAAGGAAAAAATGTCAGTACAATCTAAAAAATTACTTTTCCCCATAGCAGACATCTTGACATGTCACACGAGGAAAAGCACACACTTCTAATTAATAGAATTCCTAGGGCCCATTTATGACTACATAAAAAGCAGTGAATGTCTCCTGCAGGGACCGCTATTGAACACATCATACTGTCTTTCTCAATGGATACAGCCTTAAAGGCTTACACAGTTATAATCTAAACTACAACGATTCATTGTAAACCTCTTGGACTATACTTTACTGTAGCTGGTCTCTCAGTGACATCATATACAGTATTACATTTGATGCAGTGAATTTAATTGTGGGAGACTACATGATGATGGTTTCTGATGCATATGTTTTAAGAAACACTTTATATCAGGAAGTGTCAATATCCTTCCTCAAAATGAGTGGCAGTTAAGACTGATGTTATATGTTCCTATTCAACCATTTCAGAGACTGAGATAAATATGACACAACAAACATCTTCAATGGATATCAGAAATCAAGTTACACTCCCTAATTATGCAGAGATACACATGAACTGCTTTTGTCTTGTTGCTTGTTTTCTTTAGCATCCGAACTGATGATGTAGCAAGATGGTGTTTAATTAAAGCTTCTTTCAAAAGGAATTAAGATGTGCGTTCTAGCTTTGTAAGACATTGAGAATCGTTTGCTCTTTCAGGACTGTTGTCATGCAGTTCTGACCACCCAGCAACTCCAATCTAAATCTGACAATCTTTTTCACCCGCTGTCCTTCTTCCTAAATCTCACTCGAATGCGTTGCGTCATCCCTAACTAGTCTTCACTTTGCTTTTAATTTTCTGTTTCAGAAGCTCCCGTTGCTTGCACCAAGCTCTTGGGAGAGAGAGGCTGGGGAATAATACCATAGAGCCTGTTGATCAGAGGGACGAACCCAGTGCGCATGACTCCGGCGTCTCTATCGTAAAGCAGGATACCATGGAGATCTGAAACTAAGGGATTTCAAAGAAGTTCTCAGAGCTGTTACAAATACACGGGTGTAGAGGGAATAAGAGTATACCTGAGTCGCAACAGCACAAACCTGTTAACGACATCATTAACTCTACTCATCATTTTTTATGAGTCAAACTAAATCATATATTAGTTCATTTATTGGAATTGTATCCGTGCTGTAACTTTACTATATCCAAACTAACTTTCCACATTTCAATTATAATCTAAATTGGATTTTTATTGCTTTATTTAGATATTACAGTCATGTGATAGGCATTCCTAATTGCTTGTTGCTTTTTAAATAAATACCTCTTTCGAGGCTCGACAAATTTACTTAATATTTTAGTCAGTTTGTAATGAAAATAGGTGCTGCATAAATCATTCAATAGCTTTTAAATACCTTGATATATCTGTTGTGCTGCAACATTTTATTGTTTCGTACGTGAGCAGGGGATAGAGGTTGAACAACTTTGTGAGAATGCTATACCTCTGGTAGAAGCTGGTAACTGTTCATATCCATTCAATTTACATATGACATTAATATCAATAAATCCTCACTGAAATGATTAATGATAATATCATGCTTGTTTGTGCTATATATAAAATTCCAAAGCATACATTTAGATTGTAATATTATGGTTCTGGTTCAATTATTAATGTGTTTCTCATTATGCATAATGCTCAATTATGAATTTGGCTTTGATCACATTTGTCAGTGTAGGAAATGCCTCGCTCACAGCTGTTAGTGATGAGGGGGATTCCCATTAGCTCATACTGGCTGCATCCAATTCAATTTCCTTTGAGAAATGCACAGCAATGAAAATGGAATAAAAGAGGAGGCTTATTAACTTTCTTACTTCACTAAAGCAAACTGGTGCCCCACATGAATATATGCACACATACAGACACAGTTATGAGGGTGGTTTGCCGCGGGGACATATGGTGGTTGTGCTGGGGTGTAATTGGCCAAGCTCCTCAGCTCGGGATTGATCCCATGGAGCAGGAATACTCACAGGAGAAGGGCTTAAGTAGACCTGGGATTATTTTGTAAGTGTCTGTTTACCACAATGAACCCTTGAGGATGGGGAGAGGAAAACAGTCCATTGTAAACATGAACACTGGGGGACTGGGCAGCTTGGAAAAGCTGAAGCTCTGCCAAACCAACATGATGTGAGCCACACACCTGAGGGTTCAAAAGAGGGCAGAGCACTGTGGTAATGTGGAGTAAATGGCAGGGACTTATGTTGTGGACTGTGAAGGCTGGGAGTTTGGGAGTTAAAGGGGAGGATATCCTATGAGGAACGGCAGGAAAAGCACTGTGCTTAAGTGGTAAACAATTTGATAAATCAGTCTTTGTAACGGCAAAAATACTGTCTTCACGATGAAGGATTATATTGACTTTATTCTCTCATTTGCAGTATTCATAGAGAGGGAAATTGACTATTGACTGCCACAGAGTAATGATCTGATGCTGACACCATTATCTAATAGAGGGCGTGCACCATCATTATCACACAGCTCTTTAGAAATCATCTGTTTCAATGTACTCAAAAGTAAAACAATGCTATCTACCATCATTTTAAATTAAGACTACCTGCAGCACTCATATCAATATTCATAAATAACCTTTCGCTCAGATGTGTATATACAACAAAGGCATTATTCAAAATCTATAAAGAAAAATTGAGGCTATAAAAATTGTTTAGGGAATAATTTGTACTATAGAGCAGACCGAGGACCAGGCGGGGGGACTACATCGCCATGCTGGCCTGGGATGCCTTAGTCAGAGCTGGTCAATGTGGCAAGGGAAAAGGAAGTTTGGGGTTCGCTGCTGGAGCTGCTACCCACAAAAGCTGATTTCACAAATAATGCTGAAGATGGGTTGATGAATAGGACTTGACTGATCAGTGAAACTAGGATCTCTTTAAACTCAGGGAAAATTTGCAGTTGATTAATCAATGGCAAATCTATTTTTGCATTATTAAGGGAAATCATTGAAACAATTTATATACTGTGACACCAACATGTTAACTTATCTCTCAGTCATAAGATGGCTGTTAAACAGATGATGCATTTAACAGCAGCAGAGCGGAAATTAATAGATGTAAAGTAAACAGGATGGTGCTGTCTCGCTGTTGCTGCCATCTTAAAAAAGATTATATATATAAATACAAATACAAATACAAATACATATATATATATATATATATATATATATATATATATATATAGCAGAGCTTACAAAGCACCAAACTGAATCGCTTTTGCAAACCCTACCACAAGTCAGATGATCCATGGCATTTTTATTACTGTTTTTTTTTTTTCTGTTAAACGAAAAACTGGAAACTTGGTTTTTATCCTTAAATTGTTTTGGCTTAACTATGTGAATATTAAACAGATAGTGGGAAATTTGGTAGTTGAACTCATATTTTTGAGTTTTATGGTAGATTCATTTAAACAGTGCGAAGGGCTGCACAGCTGATACGAAAGACAAAATAAGTGTGATCGCTGATGACAGTTACTAATGAACAACATCCCAACAGCATATAAGAGCATCTGTCAGTTGCAGCTCTGCAGACAAACCAGCAGCCTATGAACTTTGAGGTGTACTGGTGTTCTGACTTTAACTGTAACACAGGCAAAAGCGATGAAAGGGTGACAGAAAAACTTTAAGCAAAAATACTAGAAATAAATGCTCTTCCAAACTCCTTCAAAAGTCAGCATCCCTGCAATATTCTCTCTCTCTCTCTCTCTCTCTCTCTCTCTCTCTCTCACACACACACACACACACACACACACAAACACACACACACACACACACACACACACACACACACACACACACACACACACACACACACACACACACACACACCTTGACCTATTAGAAGAATGCCATACATGAAATGTTTTGCTCAAAGTAAATTTGGGCCAGTTGTTTATTACTTCTTCCCTTGAACTTCATCATGTATCACTGATAGTAGAGGGCTGTATTCACATTCACCTGTTGTAAGTGAAGAGTTTCCCTTTGTTAAAAAAGAATCTGAGCTTTAGGCACTTAAATGCAAGCATTTTGTGACATCACAACTGAGTTGGAAGTTCCCTTTGCAAATGATCGAAGTGCTGCAACATGAAACCGCCAGCTCACACTAGGTGTAACCCCAAATAGTCAAAGATCCATTCCAAGGAGCCTGATTTGACTGCCAATCTCACCAAAATTCACAGAGCATTTTAATCTTTGTGTGTGATGCACATCAGCATGTGTAACTGGCACAGGGCTCAAGCTGTCCAGTCTGCCTCTAGTGCGTAGCTGAGATAATATCATCCTGACTACAGAGGTTACTGTACCACCACTGCTTGATACCGTTCTGCTTAATTCACCCGAACTGAATCTAACATGTTAAAGGAAAGTGAAGTAAAGTTACTTCAACAAAAAGATAACATGCATGCTGGTCAGAGGCTAGTTGAGCTTTAGCTTTAGAGAGTTGGCTAGGCTGTAAAATGATGGACCACCTGAGAGTAAAGGAGGATGAGGGAGATGGTGGAGAAGAAGGAGCATGGGGACAAATGGAGTGTGTGACCAAAGAGCTATTGAGTGTTTCACATGAGGCCAGAGATCATCTGAAGTTAGCTGCTGAAGCAACCTCCATGTTGCTATGGGGTGATGAGGCTCGAGAAGTAATTCCATGCCAAATTTGAACTTGTTTTTAGATTTATCTGACAATTTCTTATGTATTAATTTTGTTTTGGCACTAAAAAAAAGAAGAAAGCCAATGTTACCAATGAGAAAATGGACGAATGAGCAAATCACATAAAAACACCGAAGTTGTCACACAACCAAGGAAAACCCTTTATAATAAAGAAGAATTTACCAAAAAGTAGCTTGTCTCTGTAATCTAAAATGAAAAAAGACAGATTTTTTAAAAACTTTTTAGTGCAAAAACAACTTTGAATATTTTAGACTGATGATATGAGTTTATAGATCCATCCAGAAATTTAAGTATATCCCTAACAAAGACAAAATACAACTTTAATTTACATGAATATGATCAGCACTGGAACCCTAACAACAGAAACATATCATTCTTGTAACAGTCAGAGAAATTTTAAGAAGTTTTAAAAAGGTTTGATGACCTGACACATGTCCTAAACTGATCCTGCATCAGGATATAGAAGGCTGTTTTACATTGATCCATATCAGCTATTATTCTTGTTTGTGCTTTGGGTAGGCCAGCTGTCCAGAGTGACCCATAGTGCACTGTTAAAACACTGGCATGTTCTCCTAATGCGCTGCTTTGCAAGTGAGTGAGCTGTGGAGAGCATGAACAAATAAGCAGCAGCCAGCAGTTTAAGTTAAAGCCATCCCCACTGACAACGTGACACAGGGCAACATGAGAAGAGCAGGTTTGTGTTAAAAATCCTTTCCCTGCTCCCCTTTGTGGTTCCATTTTGAAGGCAAGTGAAGCTCATGGTTATAAACAGCATTTGTTACCAACTGGGGATGGAGAGGGGCTGGCTAAACCATGGTTACAGGTTGAGGTTTCCCTTCACAAACTTGACAGAAAATGTTCCAAAATGCTTCAACTAAAAGATGCAGAGTTCTATGAGTGCACTCTGCAGCTGAATTGTATCAAACCATGTAAATATCATAGTTCACTGGTCAAAAACAGCCAAACAACCACAAAATACTTATTTAATTATCCTTAACACACTATTACAAAATTATAAATCAAGTCAATGCCATAATATGCTTATGTGTGTGTGCATACACATGCATAGTGCCCATATTGCCACAAACCACACAAATGGGACCACTTGCGGTGTAAACAAAGCTTTCATTGCTCATTCTTTTGGCCTTTGATTCAACGCCCTCCTGCTCTCCAGCTGCCCATCCCCCCTTCAGGAAGAGCTCATCTCTACATTCTCTAGCGAGCCAGGACATCATTGAGTCAGGAAAACAAGCAGCGATAGCAGCATAGCATTCCAAGCTTGGTGTAATCACTTGCAGGAACTTTTTATGGGATTTGTGATGCAGATTTTTTTTTTTTTTTTTTTTAAAGTAAGGAGGTCGGAAAGATACCGTGGTAAACATAGAGGATGTAGTGTGTGGATGTCATATATATAAGAAATAAAGTAAACCAAGGCTGGAGACATCATTATATGTTGTGTAAAACGATTAGCATGGATAAATCAACATGATTCATAGAAGATGGACCAGGGAATGGGAAATGTAAATGTAATAATCAGAAAAAAAGTGTTAACAATTTAATCGGTTCCTTGTCTAATAATGTTTATTTGGTAATAAATAAATATTGGCAACATATGGTTCTACTATGTGAGTGGCATAATATTAAACCCCCCCCCCCAGTTTTCCCCCACTTCTGAATCGTATGAGAAAGGCTTATTGCCATCTTTTATTTACATGATAAGGTTTGAAATGTTACTTGACAGAGTTAATAACATAAGGCCTTAGCAGGTCACTATGGAGTGGTTTGGTTTTACTGCTATAAACAACTCAGCCCGTTGATCTACCATGTCAGCTTTCTGTGAGCAATGTAAACAAAGCTATGGAATCCATAAGCAAAGCAAATCCACTGGAGCACCACAAACCACACCCCATCTCTTCCATAATAAAAACCATACATCCATCTCTCTAATACAGAAAGACATCTCAGCATATGTGTCTTATTTGCATTACTCTACAACCATACATCCCACCGACATTAAACTTGCTATGTGTGGTAGTCCCAAAAAGTAAAACGTTTAATCTGAAGTTGACTGAATTAGAGGTTCATAAAATTTTAAAATCAAAGCTTGCAAAAAAAACAAAAAAAAAAAAGGTGCCTACCTGAAACCATCTCCGACTGTGACGATCTCCACCTCACTGTCTGTTGAGGTGACATTGATCTCCTCACTGGCAGGCACAGCAGGTGCTGGAGCTGGAGTCGCCTCGATCACCACCACATCTTCATCAAGAGTACCTGAGCACATGTTACATAAAAGGCCTGAATTTATTCTGATTTTGGCTGCTGTACACTGGTTTTTACAGCCTCTATCACTGTTGCTTAAACTGCTTCATGGGTAGTACACACAAAAACAAATGTGTGTTGTTGTTTTTTGAGCAAGCAACATTTTTAAGGTCATGCTGAATATGTATTTACATCCATATCACTGAAGAGATGTATTTGATTTTACTTCAAGACATTTTGATCCTTTACACTAGCTTAAATTAATAACTACCGAACTGTGTTACTGGCCAGATAGTATTTCTGCAATTTCATCGTGCTAAAGGCAGAATCACCAGGCAAACAGTTTAACACTGGGCACAAGAGAAATGTAGGTCATCAGAGCTCAATTCTATTTGTACTGGAATTGCAGCACAGTTTTTGGCTCTATTACCCAATCTGCCCTATGACTTGTTCCCTGTGCCGCAGATCTCACACATTCTGATATAAATTGTTAATGGTTAGATAATAATACTCTGAATGAAAATTGCTGATAGTTCCCATACATTCATGAACGATAAGTGGTAAACATTTTTTTTATGATACAAACTCTAAGATCAGTTCCCAAAGAGCAGGGATCAAATTAAAAAGCATACTGATATAGAAAACATGGCAAAAGTACAACTATATATTCTCACCCAAACAAACAATATATTTCTAAAAACAAATATATTTCAAACTGACCACAAACTTTCGAAAAAGGTCCTTATGTGACCATAGCTGAGATCATCATCAAAAACTGCTCTAACAGGGATCTTACTGCTTTTTTAAAAGTAAAACAAAAGTACTTTTATTACAAGCAAAACCAGTGGACTCTTGATGCCTTTGAAGTCAAATGTAGTATTTTGCTGTCCATTCATAACGCCAATGTCACATTTGCATTTGCATTTGCTAAAATATGTAATGACACATGTGGCCCAGACCACATCTGAATGTGATCTCAGTGAGATCTCAATGCTCCTTGGGTGTTCACACTGGGGCTACATGATGATAAAAAACAAACTACCAAACAAAAGAAACACATAACTCTGCTTATTTTGGCTAATATTACAATTGCGAAAGTGAATGATTCACAAGATTAGAATGAATCAAAATTTTGTCATTTCTCATATTTGAAATGAAACTTTTTGTAGTAAGCTGTGATGTGATGATTTCTTTGGGGAGCAGTACTTAGTCTGTAGACCACCATTTGCATGCTGCGATATCTTTGCAGCACCACAATACTTCATTTACAATGCTATTACTTGACACACATTTTACTTTTAGAAAAAACTGCAGCCCTAGTTCCCAACTGTAATTACAACAGTCAACTTATCATCAGGTCATTCAGGGAACATGTTCACACCACCAAGTCGTTGTCCAACTATGCTGCAAAAACTGACACATGGATCCTAAGCACAAGAGACTCCTGCGATTCTTTCCCAACAACTAACAGTTTGTTTTATGGTGCAGTGTTGTTGTGCAAAGCGGTAAGTGACTCGCAGGTGAAGTCCATAATTCCCCAATGTGATTTCTATTTCAACCGTCCCCTGAGCGTTGGTGCTTAGCACCCTCTGCCACTAACTGGCACTCTTGTGACGCTCTTATGTGGTTACAAAAACAACATCACCATGTAACCTGGAGAACTTAAAAAAAAAAAAAAAAAAACCATCTACAACAGCTCTGAATTTAATACACTTCGAGATATCGGTGGCCCTTTGTGACAACATGATGAAGAATGATTCATTTTCATAAACATTATTGATGATGTCTTCAATAACAAAAGGTGTAACGTCAACAGATGTGTGCAAAAGAGAAGATTGGGAATAGTTATTTCATCCAAAAAAACAACATGTGTAATCTGCAATTCCAGTTCCCAATAGGTCATCAATAAAGTAGAATCAGCAAGCCTTTCCCTGGCTGCAACATCGATCCATAGCAACAGTGAACATTCAGTTGGCTGATTTTATCTCTTGCCTTTTTTCTTTCCCCGTCTGTAAACAAATGCCTTGTTTTCCCTCCGAGACCTTCTGTCTCTATGCAAAGGCTGCCTGACCACAGTGCCTAAGTTTTCTTCCACCTGCCTCTCACTATGGAGGCACAACAACTAACTTTCCATTCTCCCTGAGGCCCACAGCAGCAGGAGTACTGCAAAGGATAAATGGTTACAAGAAAATAAAAACAGTGAAGATGTTAGTCAAAGCATGTCAACTCACTGGTATAATAGCAATGCTAGAGCCATTTCACACCAGAAATTAGATAGTACCCTTCGTATGCACATTTTAGTTGCACCATAGAGAACAGGAGAGGAAAACCATGGTTTGGATTTAGGAGCTACATAAATCTGCTGTTCCAACAGGTACAGAGAGCTGCGGTTTCCATCATAGCCTGCCAGGTGTGGGGCCCCAAACAGCAGAGGGGAGTAACTATTCCTTTATCAACACAAGTTTCAGACAAACAATCTACTGCATGCACCAACAACACGCCAGTACAACCACATACTATCAATATTTAGAAGTACATTCCCACATATAGTGTTAAAATAAAATTTAAAAGTGGATAAGTCTAAATTTTGTCAAGCTGGTACATACAGGATTAAGAAATCGTAAGAAATGGGGGATGGACTGCTTATGAGCATGTTTTATAAAAAGGTGAGTTCCATTTTTAAATTCTACTGATTAGTTTTCTTTCGTCAAAACACTTCATTAGACCATTTAAAATCATCACACAGCTCAACAACCCCAAGTCCTTTGTTATGTGGGAACCTTGGTGCTCAAGACAACGGCCAATTCTTTCCTAATTGTGACTTGATTCCACAGGGGACAGCTGTGTCGCATTCTGGCAGCGATGCAGATGTCTCTTGTGGAATCAAGGTCTTACACCTCCAGTCAGTTCGATAAATAAGCTCATTTAAATTTCATAAATGTCCCGCATCAGGAATCTAACCGACTGTGCTCTCAAGCTATACAACATATATTGACCTTTTTCATTACTTCACATTATATCAATGTACCGCCATTAAAATATGTTAATTCAGGCTGCACTGTGCTTTCATTCCTGCAACATAGTGCTTCCTTTAAGCTCCATTATACTGTTTGCACTCACAAACGTTTGGACTGCATACATCATAATTATACAAAACAATATGCCAATAAAATGGTATGACCAGCCCCTGAATGTGAACAGTACTCATTTCATGAAATAGGAGAAAAACACTGGAAAAACAGAGCAAAACTGACAAGAATTCCTTTTGCTGGATTAAAGAACTGGGGGAGACACCACAGGGAAAATGGGAAACACTGAACAAACCTCCTGAAAATAAATACATCAAAAACACCTTTTAAACTGTATAGGCTTTGGTCAATTTAATAAATTTGATTGAAGTACAACCCCACAAATGTTGACAACATTTGTGGCAATGACACTGTGAAAACACAGAAATAAAGGTTTGAACCTACATGTACCCATTGGTTTTCACCCCTTTCACCCATATAACAAAGCCTATATAAGCATATCCCATGGTGTAAGACAAAGACAGATATTCTACAGAGATTGTAACACAAAGATGAAACTGTACAGCAGAATGAGAGTGTCTAGTTACCTGTGGCTACTGTCGCACTGTTGGTCTGGCTGCTGGTGCTGCTGACATCTACATACAGCTCATCCTCTGCTTCAGTAGAGGAGGGGGAGGACGACTCACTGCTCAGCTCCTCACTGGAACTACTCGTGCTATGGAGAAGAGCATATTTCCTACGTGCAATCACTTCACGTTTCTTCCTCTGCAGTAGCAGTCGCTCCTTTTGCTTCGGAGTCCGCTGACCCCCTCCAGGAGCTGATTTCACAAATCGTTTCCTATGCAGAGGCCGCCTGCTGCTCAAACATGGCCGTTTCAGCAACACTGGCTCAGCCTCAGACCGCACCCATTTATGTGAGCGATTCCGCCTAGTTCGACCCAGAACAGGGCGCAGACCAACTCCAGTGGCTCCTGTTGTCAGAGTAGGAGCTTTGTGTTGGCCCCCTGTTGCTCCAGCTTCCCCTTCGTCCTCTGAGCTAAGAGTGTCCGAGTCCCCAAATCGCAGACTGGAGGAAGGGGAGGAAGCACAGTCACTAAAAGATGACTCATGGTTATGTTCATCCTCACTGGGGTGTTGTAAAAGTTCTACCCTGGGACGCTGAGGGGCCATAGAAGTCTCACTAATATGGCCTTCCTTCAACGAACAGTCTGAAGGCCCTGCCTGTTGGCCCTTTCTTTTTCTGCGTCCAGGGAGGCTTCGCTCAGAGTCTCTATGCGTCCCAGTGTCCCTCAGGGTCCGATGCCTGGTCTCAGCACACAGGGTTGCAAATTCACTGCCTGCCTTTCCAATGACGTCCATGTTGTTAGGGAAGCTCTTAGCTGCCTCCATGGACTCTGGATTCACCAGTGGCTCCTTCAGATGCTCCTGTCTGCTGGGGGCTTCAGACGGCACCTCACTCTTCATGGTGGCAAGTTTGTCCTCACAAGGCAAACATTAAGTCCCCTCGCATCAGTTCTTATCCGTCTATCCTCTGCATCTCACAGCACCTAAAGAAAAGTAGGAGAGGTACATTTCAGGGGCATAAGCCACTCTGCTGAAAGCTTACCATCGGACAAAATGGTGTCAGAGACCATGTTAAGGCTTTCAGGGCTTCAAAAATGACACTAAAAGACTAATTCCACAACAAAAAGCAGCAAGAGTTCATATCTAAATGTGGGTCTGACCAGCGCCTCTCTCCATGAGCTTCAATGGTGGTATAAATGATTAGGCAAATGTATGAAAACCATGTCGCCAGCGGCTTGTCCCCATATAAATTTAGGGAACTTGTCGACATCCATTTGACACCGTAGTAGGAGCACAATCTTTACTTTGTTTAATCTGATGACAGGAGAAGTTAGCTCCTTCAAGGAGAAATGGATATGAAATCTAAAAATTAAGGGGCCCACCTATCAGACCATTACAAACATTGAAATGACTTTGACAAAGGTAACCAGCAACCAGCATTTTTTTTTTCTACAGCAAGGAGGACAACTGAAGAAGCTTCAGGTATTGCAGGGGTTTTGATACCTAAACTAGTAATACAAAGTCTTTCAAGGAGTATATACAATTCAGCAAAAAACAAAAGACTGATCATTATCAATGATTGGCTATTTGCAGATTTTGACCCATTACATCAAAGGCTCTCATTTCTCTCATTTAAATTCTAATGTTTGTTCCTGATCCATGCATTCTTCCATGATACAGCTAATGAGTTTCCTGCACATTACTGTTAAATATCAGCGCTTTACAATTCCTGCAGAGCATCTTAGACATTTAACATTCATACTTTCAGTAGCACTTGAAGACCTAGTGACATCATGCAGGTTTAAGCGCAAACATTAGTATGCTAATGAAAAAAAATTCAAAAGGTTTAATGTGGGACAAAGTTTCATTCATTAAGTTTGTCTTTTGAATTTAGACAGCATGACCCACAATTGTGGGTTAAAGATAAAAATAAATACCCACATGCTAATTCAACTGTAACGGCTGAGCCAACAAAGATGTGTTTGTTTTATTGTTGAACTGAAATTAGGACCTCAAACAGAACCATCAACCATAAAACTGATTCTCATGTTTATGTCACGATGGTGATTCTGTCTCCATTTGTTTGCCCAAAAATGTAACTCCGAACTAAATGAATAAGAAAGGCACTTTACTGCAGAATTTTCGTAGGAATTCAAGTTCTACCAGACCAATAACAAATACCAACAAGGCCAACTGTAGATTTTTATAACATACAACAAAGACTTTGCCTCTATAGGATGGTATGTTGTTCTCTAAACCCTCTCCTAACTAACAATAAAACTCAGAGCTTCTTCAACAATTGATGAATTTAGTAGTTACTGTACTGACTCACTTCAAAAAATGTGATGGTAAATAGAAAAATTTAGTAAAATCGAAATTCAGCCTCAGGCAGCACGGTGGTGCAGTGGTCAGCACTGTCTCCTCACAGCAAGAAGGTTCCAGGTTTGAGCCCCAGCTCCAGCACAGGATCTTCCTGTGTGGAGTCTGCATGTTCTTCCTGTTCCTGTGTGGGTTCTCTCTGGTACTCCAGTTTCCTCCCACAGTCCAAAGACATCAAGAGGGGACGAGGCTGATTGATACTCTAAATTAACTGTAGGTGTGACTGTGAGTGTGAATGGTTGTCTGTCTCTATGTGTTGGCCCTGGGATGGACTGGCGACCTGTCCAGGGTGAACCCCGCCTCTCTGGCTAGGCTCCCCCCGCAACCCTTCATAGGATAAGCGGAGGAAAATGGATGGATGGATGGATGGCAATTCAGTCACTATGGGGTGTTGAATGTCAGGCAAAATATTGTGCAACTGAAGCAATTCATAGTGCAAAACTAGGTGTTTTTGTGGTGTAACAACAAGATCACTAAGGTTTATAATGTCAATGAGAATTGGAAGTATATGTCTTTCCAGAGCTAAGACCAATCAATTATGTTTTGAAAATGTTGACGTCCAGTGGATATTACATCAGATTAAAGAACAAAAAGTTGCATACAAAAGTAATGGGAATCACAGACTAACTGCCCAAACGATCACAGCAATAACAATCGTCTCGTGAGATCATACATACATATATGTATTTATCTAGAATACATCACAATATCCATATCACTGAATAAAAAATACCTGTAAAAAGGCAAAAGCCGAAATAATGTACTATTTCACTTCATAGTGGTGTCAGCTTCACAGAATAGTCTGTGATTAATTAAATCTTGTGAAATCCTCTATTTGTTGTGTATGACAACATAAATTGCTGTCAATTATTTAGGCTGCTTATGTTCATATCAGAAGAGGCCCTAAACTCATCTGTTTTTTGTGTTGTACTGCAATGAACTGTTCATCTGCAGAATTTGTTAACTGTATGTCACACTGTTAATAGTGTGACATACAGGTAATTTATCCCTACATAATGGGTTGTTGGCTTTAGGTGTTGTTACTATGTTACTGGTGGTACATATCTGTATTGGTACTGTACTTCCTGCTGTTACATATTGTTATGTTAGACAAAAGTCAGTGCACCCTGATGAAAACAGCCCAGGCTTTGTTTTGTTCCCAGTTCAAACCTGACTGTAGACACCATTATGTCATATGTCTCAAACGGTATTGTTAATCTATGATGTTTTCAGATTGCACTCTGTCACTAGTGAAATTGCATGAACGTATTCTCATGCGATGTATCTAAATGGTGATAACACCCAGAGCAACAAACCTACTACAGTTCTTGATATGATGTAATCAAAAACAAAATTAAGAAGCTACTACTTCAGTACAGGATTTAGGAACATGTTGTACTAACCCTGTGTATGCAGCCATCTGGAGGTACAAGTGATGTAATTCAACATAAAATAAAACAAATGCTTTGCTCATTTCATCCATCCTAATGCTGAAACTAATGTTTCTGCTGCTAACAGTGTTTAGGATGTATTGCTTAATTCAGCTTTCAAAAATAAGACATTAATGTAAAGAATCAATCTGCATGCCATTAATTTTAGGAAATGAAACATTTAAAAATGGCATTTAATGCATTTTAGACTCAAATGAACACAACCCCTTCTACGGTGTTCACATACACCTTTCTGGCTCTTGCAAAGCTAAAAAGAAAAACCAATATTCTTGGTAGTGTGATTGTGTTTAATTGCATTAAATGTGAGTAAAATGATCCTGCATGCTGCACTACCTTAGATTTACTGATAGACAGGAAAAAGCACCAAGTAATGCTACTCCATTATTCATTCACAGCTAAATTACATGCTGGTTGTCACTTAACCTGTTCCTGCAACTTTTGTGGAAAAAGATGTGGTTGATCATGTCAGGGGGTAGCTTTCTATGAATTCAGGGAGCCCCGCTATGAATCACACAAACCTCAACAGTTTTCAGTCATTAGGCACATTTCAGAGCTGATTAGAAGTCCTCCAGGTGCCAGAGAAAGCTGCGCAATGACATATGCATGAATTCAGGGGCCTTAGAAGACAGTCCTGACGGAAAAAATGACCTATGCATCGAAGCTGAATGATAGACATTTGTCATACTTAGAATCAAATGGCGATATGTTCGGGCTAACATGGCTTCTTGTGCTAGAAAAAAAATATGGTGTAATAGCAGTGGCAACACTAAACCAATGCAAGATGTGCGACTGAGTCAGGACTGCTGCTGCAAACGGTACTCACTGTGCTTTCTGTCTGACAAAGCAAGCAAAAACTGAGCTAGATAGATTTATTCAGCAAGCCTGACACTGTCGAGACTGAATCTGAGGCTAGGCATCGTTTAATTCGCAATTACAATGAGCTCAAATGGTGCCTGTCTGTACCCCACGAAAGATACTAGAGCGACTAAGGCCAGATAAATTTGTTCATATTAAGGGGCACCAAAATACCACTAAGTATTGCTGGTTAACTGTGGTATTATTACAGCTATAGCTGAATTGATACATCAAGGCAAACCAAAGTGGATAGCTAGCCACTTAGCCTGACACATACTCCAGACAGAAGACAACAAAGACAACACGTACCTGGGTCTAAATCCTTTTATCGAAATGTGTCACCATCTCTTCTGTACATGTGATGTTTAATCCTGTAGGAAATAACGACATATGTTGGGAACTGGTGGGTATATTCATGTTAGCTCCAACCTGAAGTAGGCAGGCCTACATAGACATCGCGATCCGAGGAGTTTGTGGCTAGGATTGTGAAACTGACAACACAGTCCCGAGCTGAGCCGAGAAGCAAAATCGAAGGCAACGGGCCCTGAAGGGCTACGAGCTAAGCTAACATTAAAGCTAACTCAACTTCTCTGGTCAAATACCGGCTTATATTCAACCAATTAGGCTACGAAGAATCAAAAAAAGACAGCACGACTTCTCTGATATCTTACAGTTTGAAAAGATAGAAATGGCTCACTGTTAGCCCTCGACGAAGTTCCCATTCCTGCCTCTCGAGTCATCCACTGTTGTTTACCCAGCAGGTCGTCTGTTCGCTGAGAGGCTATAAACCAAACCGAACGGGGGCGCTAGATACCTGCTACCTATTAATTTACGACACTTTACGACACTTTACTTCAAAGTGGATCTTTTGATCGGGATTTTCTTCAGGATAATGACGCTCTTTGCACCGCTTTTTCCTTCAACAGCTCAGCATTAATTATGTGGAATGAGTGTCATTTGATATGTGGTGTTGACCATCATGCCAGGCCATCTATTATTGTTGTTTGGCATCTATCGTCCGCTTAACCTCTCTATTACCGATACAAGCGCGCCCACTGGTGGGCATCACTTGATCCAATCGCGTAAGAGTCCTATTTAGCAATGTTAGAGTGTAAATTCCCAATGCAAATCATAAAAAAGGAAATGTAACTTATTTTCCATACAGAGTCGATGGACAAGAAGGATTAAAAAAATTGTCTGATCAAAATATTCCAAGCATTCTAATTCAGAAAATTTGTTTAAGACAGGTGGATGATATGTGACCTTACACAAACTGAGAAGATTTTAATTTTAGTATGCTTTGTAAATTAATTGCAATTAATTGTAAATTAATCATGTAAATAACTAAACACGTACACTGGCTTTCCCTTTGACCCTTAACACTTCATTCACAGCAAATGTGATCAACTGATCGACATTGCCTGCTGTCTCACTCCTTAGCAAGACAGTGCCAAGATGTTAAAGATGGAGGGGGCCAACTCTTGATATAACAATTCATAAAAGTGGGGCAAGTGTGCTGCAATTGGTGCACCATAAGATTTTATTCGGTCCTTCAGGCATGCTCTTTTTAGAACCCTATCTATTGAAAAAAACAATGTCATAGTTTGACAAGACAGCAGAACGACAGCGTTTGAAGTTAGGCTCTATTTCATTTTTTTTTACCGTGGAAAAACCTCACAAAAATCTATGTCGTTGAAGTGTGTGGTGTTAAGCTGTTTTTTTTAATTATGGTAAATTTAAAATATATCATATTTAATTGAGGGATGTTGGGATATATTGTATCATTTTTTATTTTAGAAACACATACACTACACCCTTGCGCGCGCACACACACACACACGCGCGCACACACTTAATTGGGTTCCTTAAAATGGTCTGAAACGAATGGCAATGAAATCATACCGTGCTCCTTAGTAGGTGACAGAAATGTATCGTTATTGATATTTTCATTTGGTCCTCCACCGCAGTATGTGTTCTCGCGGTGTTTGATGACAACATATAAAGACAGAAAAGAAGAAACGGGAGGAAATCAGTCTGCGCAGGCGCACAACTCAGTTGCTAAAATGGCGTCGGGTGCCATTTCCACGGAGTCTAAGAAAATATCAGAATTAAGAGTTGTCGACCTAAAATCCGAGCTTAAACGAAGGAGCTTGGATACTTCTGGCGTTAAGAGCGTACTCGTTGCAAGACTGAGACAGGTAAAACCAAAATCTAAGGTTATTTGTAGAGTAAATGGGCTTAACTGGGGGCTGTAAGCTAATGCGGAGCAGCAGCTAATGCTATGGTACCGTAGATTTCCTCCTTCTAGCTTACTAGATCATGGCAAGCATTGTGATCGATTATACGAGTCCTGACCCAGTTTATCTTTGACTATGCAGCTAATTTACGCCATATGTGACCATATTTACTAAAATGAATTTATAATAGAGTTTTTGTGGTGTTCACATTATTCGAGATTGGAATAAGGCCCCTTGTAAGGATTAATGTTAATGCATCGAAGTTCCTATCAGAGGATGTCTGCTATTAAAATAGTACCGAATAGTAACGGCTATGAAGTGATGCACACTTGGGAAGTCTAGTATTTAATTACAAGCTGTTTGAAATTGCATTTAGATGTTTTCGTAGAGTAAGAGCCCAGTTCGCCAGGGAAGGTGTTTTCTCACATAGACTTCATTCATTCAGATTTCATTAAACTGCTGTTTTCATATAAGAACAAACTAAAGGCCTGCAACACTTTAATAGCAGTGTCATTTTGTAATGGTAAGGCCACTGTGCAGTTTTACAGAATATTATAGAATCTTTTGTTTAAAGTGGAATGCCTTTCCCTCCAGAATCGTATAAAGCTGTCATTAGTGTACTCAAGTGTTGGCTCTAGATCCAACAAAGTGTTCTTCCCACCTTCTATTCACTGTACAAATCCCTTTTCCCCAAATCTGAACAGTTTGACATAAGATGCGGAGGGAAGGAAAGAGATAGTCAGAGAACCCCAGAAAACTAGCCAACTTTCAGGGAGCACATCTGTGCCAAGTCAATACGACATCATCTAATCAATTGCTTCTCACCCTAAGTTCTATTATCCTACCAAATTCGATACACAATTTTGTGAGTTGCCTTGTTTACACAGACCAGTGGTCTTGATTACATGAGTGCCCACTCTTCTGATAGGCAAAGCTGTGGACCGCAGAGCTATTGCTTGCCATTTTATGTAAAAAATCATGACGAGAAGAAGTGGTTGTATGTATGTCGGTATTTATGTCTCAGTGTCCAGGCAGATTTAAAACTATAGATGCATTGTTCAGCCATCTTCAATCTCTGAATTTTTTTTTTAATACATTTGGAAATAAATGCCATTGTTAATGTGAGCTTAGATGACTTCTTTCAACCCAGGGCAGTCACATCATTTAGTTGACAATTCCATGTGATAGTGCACAATATCTCTTATTTTGTTGATCACTACAACCATGTACTATATTGTGCCGATCTGACATTGATTTTAGGAAGTTCAATGTTGGTAATATTTGATGAGACTTTTTTAAATTTATTTTGCTTTTGAAAAAAAAAATACCTCACCAATGGAACCAAATACAATTCAAATGTTGACATGGAAATTCAAAGTTAATAGTTGCACATCTTGAGGCTTTCAGCTGATACAGCCATGGGAGCACTGTCTTCTTTCTCAATGATTTATTTTAATACACTTCATCTGTAGGTTGCTTGAATGCACAAATAGTCTTGATGCGTAGTAATTTATCCAGCCTCAGTTTTATATATTTTTACGTATTTGTGTACATGACTGCTTTATCTTCAACAATTAAAAGTAGTCTGATCTGAAACCTCATTTAATTTAGAATGTGCTTTCAAAAATCTTTTGAGTTCAATAATGTCCACAGTGTTTTTGTATGTGTTTGTCTATAAAACAATTTCACAACAGTCTTGCAAGTAGTTATCGTGCTGCCCTGTCCTCTGCTCAATGTCTGAGGAGTATGTGTTAAACAGCTCCCCGACACACAAAGTGAATAGCAAAAGGTGGACATTACCCGATGATATTAGGTGTTTTGGTTTCCCTAGTATGTCATCATCTCTGCTGGAGTAGACTGCACTAAAAACTGTGTTTAGTAACGCCATAACATTTTTTTTCTTAAAAAGTACAACCTGTAAGGGGATGATTGTAAACCCAAAAGTTCAGTCTGTAAATACCTTGTATAATACTACTTTTTTCCCCTGGAGAGGCACCACTCTGAGCTTATCCATGTGCACAAATGTTCAGGTTGATGTTTTTTGTTTTTTTAAATGGAACAGTTTCTGCAGACATGCATGCACATGGTTTTATAAATCTTACTGATTGCATGCACTGTTTTCATCTTTTTTCAGGCTCGCTTTTGTTAGGGAGTTGCCACTGCAAGTGCCTCCATCAATATTTGTGTAGCAGTAGTAGTTTAGGAGGAATTTTAACCCTGTGGATTTATCCACAAGTGTCAATGATCTGCGCATCTGTTTAGTTTATCACATTTACCTAACTCTTTGTGTCCTAACAAGCTGATATTGTGTTCTGTTAAGATTAACTGACCAGTTTAATCTGGCAGTGGTTAAATTGACTTACTTTTCCCTGAAGGCTATTGAGCATGAAGGCGGTGGCTCTGACAGCATTGAAATACAAATTTCAACGGACACTCCTCCCCGTAAAAGTGGAAAAGCCAAAGGTAATCTTGATATTGACTTCACTGAGATTGTATGGCTTCCACAGTCTATTGCTCATGATTTTCATGTGAGCTTTGTGTTCTGTATTTAACTTTTCAGTGAAAAAGGTGGATTCAGATGCAGATGCCACAATGGAGGATGATGGGCATTCTAAGGTACACATTTCTCCTCTTCCTGTTTGCAAAAACTCTGCATGTATTGGGCACACTTTCAATGATTGCCTCTACCAAGCTGTTTTGAGATGGTGGCTCCGTACTGCCAGCAGCAAAGAATAAACACAGTTACTATTAGTCACTAAGCAATGCTCGGCAATGGCATTTTAACACAAACGCAACTTCAGGGATGTTCAGATAAAGGTTTTTTTTGCTCCCAGTTAGTCATTTAAGAACAGAACTAATGCTTGTATTGTCTCAGGTTGCACTGTATCCCAGGGAACATTTATTGTACATTACACTTATTACAACTAATCCAGTGTATATTTGTGACTTGCATTGAGAAAAATTGCCCTGCAATCCAAACTGTTCCTGTCAATTCTGTGCATGTTCGATCAGTTACTTTCAGTTAGCTAGCTGCTAACTTGAATGTGGATTTGTAATTCTATGTTTGGCTCTTGATATATTTCCTAAATGTTATGCGATAAAATGGGCCAGTTGCCGTTAGTGAAATGGGTCATGTCACGGGGGTGACGTGAGAACAATTTATCTACTGTTTTACAGCTGAAACGGTAACAACATAGCAGGTCAAGGCCAGGAAGGCTTCTTTTGGTTAACTCTCAGCTAATGTGGGTAATATAGATGAACAAAATGGTTTTATGGCCAAAACTGCAATGACCATAGTTGTCCCAGGTCTACACAACTTCCTTGTTTACTGTTTTGTGTGTGTGTGTGGGGGGGGGTGGGGGTTGTTTTTGTTTTTTGTTTGTATTTCAGTGCTTGGCAATCACACTGTTTCTTCTCTTCTAGGAGACTGAGGAGTATGAATCAGAGAAAGGTATGTACCCTGGCACCCTGATTGTAAATGCTAACATTAAGGTTTTCTTTCACAGCGGGCCCATGTTATGCAAGAACTTCCTGTTAGAGTACACAACTTCATCTATCGGTATTTCATGGCTCTGCTAGTAATTATGCGAACAAGGTCACAATGCACTGGTAGGAGCACCAAGGACATGAAGACTCAACTTTTTGTTACCTTCACACAGATGACTCATTGGAAGTGGGTTGCCTGGACTCAGGAACCCAATTTATTTGGATTACGTGGAACATTTTGAGGAAATGTTCTGTTGGTGTCAGTGGATGTCCAATACCTCTGGCACACAACTGCATCACATTCCTTAGGGAACCAAGGAGTGAAGGTTGGCAAATAAGCTGACATTTTATCTTCAATTAATGGAAGAAGGAAACGCTTACAGAGCTTGAATGTGGTCAAGCTTTCCTGCCGACATTTAGATTTTGTCCAGTGTGAAATGAACTGGGTTGGCCTGAATACTTCATTCCCTTTACTGGAGGAATCAGAACCCTCCTCGGGGCTTCAGCGGGTGACATGACACTGTAAAATAAAAGGAGCCTTTAAAGACAGCAAATCTTCTCAACACTTTCAAAAGATAAAGAAGCATCCATTGAAGACACGAATGAAAGATCAAGAGACTTGATTGAATCGTCAGACATCGAATGAAATTACATATATCGCTTGTCAGCAGACTGCAGCACCAGCACGATGTGTGCAGTGATGAGAACCAACTTGCAGAGTGACAGGGACCTGGCAAGGACAGAGTGATGTGTTTAAAGGGACACATTTTATGCACAGTTGTGTATAGTGCACTGGACACACAGCAGTTTGGATTCTGTGGTGAAAGACCCCTCCCCCCCTCCCTCCATCAACTGATCAGACATTGATTATTGAAGGAATATTGCAAGATTAGGAGGACTTTCCTTAAACTTGCAGATGACTCTCCATGGACTGATCACCATAGTAGAACAAAAGGATGAACTGATGAGCATTCCTCTCTTTTGAACTTTGGCTTGAAATATCCACCCGGAGAACGACAACACGTTTTAGGAATCATCTGGAATTGCACGTTGACTATGAATTGTGACTCAAGTGCTTAAGTGGGTCAAGAAATGAAGAATCATCCCCTATTTTGCTCGGTGAAGAATGTGTGTTCTGTGTCTTCCTGTGGTGTCTACGCCCTCGATGACCATTAACACTAAATGTGCTTTCTATTCTACTTTTTTAGGTCAAGTAACATGCGACATGTCAATGTTTAAAAACTGTGTTTTTTTTTGCCATGTTTATCCTTATTTAAATCCCTCAGATGTAACTGATACAGATGATGGTACTCGTGAAAATTCTAAGCCTGCACCCAGCGAGGACAGCCACATTCAACCTGAGGCTGAAGCCCTGGTTGAGGCTGAACCAGAGCCAGAAGCTGTGGTGGCTGAGGCTGCTTCAGAACCCGAGGTTGACGCCGACCCAGAGGCTGAGCCAGAGGTTGACGCCGACCCAGAGGCTGAGCCAGAGGTTGACGCCGACCCAGAGGCTGAGCCAGAGATTGACGCCGACCCAGAGGCTGAGCCAGAGATTGACGCCAACCCAGAGGCTGAGCCCCAGGTTGAAGCCGACCCAGAGGCTGAGCCTGAGATTGACGCCAACCTAGAGGCAGAGCTCGAGGTTGATGCCGACCCAGAGGCGGAGCTCGAGGTTGACGCTGACCCAGAGCCTGAGCCGGAGGTGGACACTGACCCAGAGCCTGAGCCTGAATTGGAAGCTGAGCTGGAGGCTGACCTAGAGATGGAAGCGGACCCTGAGCCAGAGGTGGATGCTGACGCAGAGCCTGAGCCAGAGGTGGATGAGGATGCTGAACCTGAGATCGATGGGGAGGCTGAGCCAGAGTTGGAGACTGAAATGGCTGACATGGCTACTGAAGCCATGGATTCCTCTAAAGAAGTGGAGGACGATCACCTATCTGTCTCAATCCAAAATGAAGATGCCATCACCCTCGATGTTGATGGGGATGATCTCCTGGACACAGGTAAACATGTGAAACTTCCAGATCCAGAGGCCGAGAAGGGCACTGATGAGCCAGAGGCCTCTGCTGAGATGGGTCGGGATGATGACATGAAGGTGGAAGAGACAGACGGCCACAAAGATGGTAAGAAAGATGATGGATCCAGGGGTGAGCCCACGAAGAAAGACAGCAGAGAGGCCTTGAAGAAAGCTGAAACGGGAGACAAAGAAAAGGATTCTGGGAAGAAAGGCCCCTCCTCTACTGGGGCATCAGGTCAAGCAAAGAGGTTTGTCTTTCTATGTCAGTTCTTTGATACTACTACCAAGTCCAGCTCACTAAGAACGCAACATTGTGGGTAGCCTCAAGATTTTTTTTTTTTTTTTTTTTTTTGCCTTAAGGGAAGTGTTCACTGATGTACCTAAATCCTGCCGTTTACTGCTTTTGATTTATTTTTCTGACGTTGGTTAAATTTTACCCAGGAGCTGAAACACACCTCTTATTTTGTTACTTTGACTGTTCCAGCAGTGTTAAAGCCTCTTTCAAGGCAGTGTAAAAGAGCATTAGTCCCCTTAATGGCAGTTCTTTTTTTTTCCTCCTTTTTTTGGTCAAATGATTCACTGAAGTTGAACAAACCTCCGAAGATTTCATTGGTCAAGAAAATAAATTGGCTGACAACCTGATCCATCTCATCACTGGAAAAGCAATGAAGCCTTTGTGACATTGATTCAGGTCTACGTCTGGCCTACAGGAATTTATTTTTGTGAAATTGTTGTTTTATCCCAATAGATGTGTGTCTGTCACTTAACAGCACGGGTTAATTTACTTAAAACTTATTTCTACTGTTTATTGTTACAACATTTGCTTTGTAGCTCATCACGAGACAGAGATGGAAAAGCTGCTAAGGATGACAAGGGTAAGAAAAATACACATTTTGTCATCAGTCGGAACCTTTTATTCAACTTGATGCAATACTTTCAAGTACTCAACACCTCCTTAATTGTGGACAAATTTAACAGTTTCCAGCAGTAGCAGCAACATCAGCTCTTCTCGTAACATATGGGTGAGCGGCCTGTCGTTGAACACCAAAGCAGCTGATCTGAAGAACCTGTTTGGCAAATACGGGAAGGTAGATAAAGCAGCCAGTGTTTTTGGCACAAGTTGTCTCATATTATGCAACTGGCGTTCCTGCCATGTGTCTTAGAGAATGGCTGTAAATATTAAGTTGTAATGTGTTGCCAGGTATTAAGCGCCAAGGTGGTTACAAATGCTCGAAGTCCTGGTTCAAAGTGTTATGGTTTGGTGACAATGTCCTCCAGCACCGAGGTGACGCGGTGCATCTCCCACCTGGACTGCACAGAGCTCCATGGGCAGCAGATATATGTGGAAAGGGTGAGTTCATCGTGAGGCTTGTAATGTGGCTTTGGAATCATTGCCAGTTTGTCTGATGTGTCAGAATTGTTTTCACAGACTTCACTTGGGCTTTGTATTTGTTTCAAATTTTTGAGACTAGTCAGGTATTTCTGCTCTTTGCAGGCCAAAAATGATCCGTTTAAAAAAGAAACATCGAAGAAGGAAGCAGATGACAAAGCAAGCGCGAGCAAATCAAGTGAAAAACGCAGTTCCACCGGGATCAAACTGACAAACAAGTGGGTGTGATGCAAAGTTGGCAAAACAATCTTTTTTTTTGTCGATTGAAAGCAAGTGTAATATGATGTTTTCCTTCACATGTAGATTACAGGACAAGAAATTGGACAAGCTTTCAGAAAAGGACAAAGACTTATTCAAGAAACAGGAGGCCAGAAGTGGAAGATCTGAATCTCTGTCACCTAACTCAGCCCAAGGTTCTTCAAAGAAAGATGATAGAAAGCATGGCCGTATGTTCTGTTCTTCTTGTTGAACGAATTTGATGTGTTCAGTTGAGTTAACAGATGAAGACTTTGTTTTCTGTCCATCCAGGGTCAAAGAGCCCAGGCAAGATTGAGATGGTAGATCACCCCAAGGGAGATGCTAATTTTGGCAGAATGAGACCTTTCAGAAGGGGAAGATATTTTGATAAAGTAAGGCTTTTACTTTTATCTTGGTTTGAAAAAACAAAACAATAGTAATAATAATTTGCAATAAATGCATATCTTCTTACGTCCCCCCCAGCCCTTTGTTAACATGAATGTTCAAAGGCGGCCCAAATGGTTGATTCCTCCTGAAGAGGTAAAGCTTTTCACATTTTGGACACAAGTTTAATATTTGGCTCTGTCGTGCAGCATTTTCTGTAACGTCCTTTACTTTTCCCCCTCTTAGTTAGAGATGATGAAAGACAAACCACGGCCTTTTCCAAATAAGATGGAAAACGTTGACATCCTGCCTTTCGAGAAGATAAAGGAGCAGAGGATGCGTGAAAGAGTGGCTCGTATGGAGCGTGCCCGCAGAGCGATAGAATTGCGCAGGTAAGTCATTATACTTGGTACAATAAAGTCTTCAATGTTTGTATATTAGGAATGCATTTCATGCCTTGGCTTGTCAGCTGCTAACTATTTTGCTTACCGTGCCTGTTCTCAGTACCTTTGTCATAGTGAGAAACACCTCTGATATTGTCATATGATGCGTTGTTTTCCCCATGTGATTTTGTTGTGTTGAAAAAAATATTTGACACTCCACATTTCTAGTCTAGTTTCTTAAACTTCCAATGCATGTTTTTTTTGTAAGGCGACGTGAAATTGCAGAACAAGAACGGCGTGAGCGAGAGCGTGTCCGTCTGCTGCGGGAGCGTGAAGAACGGGAAAATCTGCTGCGGGAGCGCCAGAGACTAGAGATGGAGCGACAAAAACTGGAAAGGGAGCGCTTGGAGAGGGAGAAGCTTGAGAGAGAGAGAATCCGTATCGAGCAGGTATGTAGAGCTGCATCGCATCATGATAGTTGGTAAACATGGACGGTTTTCAAGTCAGATCTTAAGGCTTCTCCACAAAATGACTGATTGATGGCTTCAAACAGCTGGAACACGAGGCTGTGCAAATGTTTGATCAGGCGTTATTTGGCTTGTCATTATTGTTTGTTTTGATTCAAATTTTTTGCTTTTGCAGTGTAACTTTTTACACGGAGGTGTTCACGTTAAAGTTTTTTTTTTTTTGTAATTTGCGTCACCACATTGAAAACGTATCAACTCAACTAGGACATTTGAACATTTTTTTCAGGAACGGCGTAAAGAGGCTGAGCGCATGGCACGTGAGCGCGAGGAGCTACGAAGGCAGCAGGAGCAGCTCCGTTATGAGCAAGAAAAGAGAAACAGCCTCAAAAGGGGCCGTGAAGTTGATCACAGGTATGTATTTTATTTTAACAGAGTCCCTACAGGTTAATAACAGTGGTGTGATAATCGCGATCAAAATGGTTTTTGTCACAAGTTCACTTTTGAATGAAGATTTTTTTTTTTTTTTTTTAATCAGAGCTCTCAAATTGCTCTCAGTTCACAAAGCTTCATGTTCATGACTGACTTCCTGGCCTACTGTTGACTGTAGCTTTTCCTGTAGCAGCTGTGTTTTCTTTGATGTGACTGGGTGGAAATTTGCTTTATATGACTTCTAGGAAAACAATGTGGCATCTAAGTAAACAGTGTAAGTGTAAAAAAGCCACAGCAGTGAAAACATCTTGAATATTTCAATCTGAAAATACAGAAGAAGTGGTGGCTAAACTCAACTATTCTAAGCTTAGCTGTTAATTTGTGGTGTGTGTCTCATATTATAGTCGGAGGGACGATCCATATTGGAACGGCAACAAGAAGATTCAATCGGAGTCCGAAGGCCGTGTTAACCAAGGCTCCAACTACAACCGTCAGCAGAACCGCTTTGCAAACTTCAACCCCAGAGAGAGGAGTCGCTTTCCAGAGGGCACAGTTGAGCAGCCCAACACGTATGTCAGGTGAGTGCTCCGATGAAGGACTGAGACTGTGTGAAGAACATCATCACAGGAGACGGTTTAAAAAGGCAGCTATTTCAGAGGGTCCCACACCCATTTCTGCTCAATTTTGAAGGTTTTGATTCTTGTTATGTGCTTGATACGTCAAGATTAGAGTCTACCTCATGATTATGTTGTCTTATCACAACTCTGTTGCTGTAGTGGATAAAAGGGAGCCTTTTAGACCATTTGTTGTCTTAATCTCAACCCATAGAAACTATTTAACACTGAGTAATACTTTTTGTGAAGTGACTGTTTTTTATTTTTCTCTCAAGACGGAACCGTTTTGATGGGGAGCCAGAAGTAAAGAAGAGCCGGCCCGCTCCTCACAGAGATACGTCTGGCTTTGAGCGCTACCCAAAGAACTTTGAAACCGTTCGCAGAACAGAGCCACCTCCTCCACGCACTGAGCTTCGGGACACCGACCGCAGGGAGCGAGATGAGAGGCGGCCTGTACCCATGCATGATCGTCCCATGGGAGCCAGAACTGCTATGCCTGGCATGTCACACAACCGCTCGCCCAGAGATGGAGGGCATGGATGGAAGAACGATGGCGGTATAAGTACCAACAAGGGTGACATACGGTAAGTTTTGAAAATATATTTTATATTTCATACACTTTCATCTGTGTATCTGTCCACTAATATAGAGTTACTTCTTTTAATCTCCACCTGCCGTTGTGCTGCTTTGAGCAGGGGCCCCTTGCGAATGCGTGCAGAGCGATCAGGCAGAGACGGTCCGGGTCCTTCACTCAGGGGAGGGGCTTCAGCCAGTCGAGGAAGGAGCAGCTTCAGTGATCGAGATGGAGGAAGACCTATGGTGATGAATGACCAGGTTTGCTCATCTTCTGTTCATCTGTTCATCCCTTTGTTTTGCTTCATCTGGTTTAATGAATGTTAACAGTTTAAAAGGTTTGGACTATTAAGACAAACAAATGAAGCAGTGGAATCACATTGATCTATTTCATTATAATATGTAAATGAAATAATAGATGATCAGTGATGAAAATCATCTTTTACAGTGAGCTGTGTAAACTCCAAATTTTCTGTGTGCCAGTTTCAAGTCAGTCTGGCAGGCATTTAATTTGCCAAATGCTTGTTTGTGTTTTCCAACAAAGTCAGGAATTTTTCTCCATGACGTTTTTAACAGTCAGGGTTCAGTCTAATGGCCAGTTCATAGCACTGCTCTGTATTGATGGCGCAGGCTAAACTACTACAAATGCCACTACTTGGCAAGTGTCATGAGATGACCTTTTTTGTGATTTGGTGCTATTCAAATAAAACTGACTTGACTAACTGTAAATTGTGGGCCACTTTTGCAGCAACATATATGACTCGACAAATATTTATTGGGAAACTCAACACAATGGCATCAAGGCCTGTGGGTAACTCTTATTTCAGAGGTGTACTCAGAGCGGCCACACTCACGTGGATGTATTTTTGAGCTGGCACACAATTAAAAATCAGCCTTTTAACCTGCAGCTCACCCCTACAGTAGACTGCCTCTGACTCCAGATGTGTATGCATCTGTGCAGCCTTTTAGCTCTGGCCGCCAGGTGGTGGTGGAGCGTCACAGCAGGGACCAGGGACTGAGAAAGGAGTGGCACAGTGGATCAAGTTCCCAGGGGGGTGGATTCCCTGATAGTCGCAGGATGGGAGACAACCGGGGCAGCATGATGTCTTCAGCTTCCAGGTAAGACAAAATCACCACTGATGATGAATCTGCCCGCTGTTCTCAGCACTCACACGTCTGATTTTTGTCTCTTGTCAGTCACTCGTCCTCTGGAATGAGCCGCATTGTACAGATCACCAGCAGTTCGATTCCCAGTGGGGGTAGCGTGGGTGGATTTAAGCCCTTCAAAGGAACGCCGCGTCAGTTCTAACTGCAACAAAGTTATGCACCTAAATCATTGAAGACTTTTCTGAACTCTTTACTTTTAGAACTGTTTTAGTATCCATGAGGTTAAAACAATTTTATTTTGTATAGATGATGATTCACCTCAATGCAGGGTTTTCCCGGCAGTTCTGCTGTTGAACCGTTAAACAACCCTGTGCTAAAGTTTTATTTGTATTTAGGAAGCAATTGTACAGCCCTGAGGTCTTTGTATGAAGTTTTCAAGTGATGGTACCAACTTCTCCTGTGATTGAGTGGTGTGAACATTTTCGCTACTAGCCTAGTCTTGACTCCATTCTTCTGAGGCTCACTTTATTGTGCTAAATGTTTTATTTTAGTTTATTATCATTATTATTATTATTATTTTAGAGCTCATTCAGGTGTCATAGGATTTTTTTTTTTTTTTGCTGTTATAATTGGTGTGGATGTTGTATTTTTGTATAAAAAATATTGTTGGATTTGCTTTATAAATGTCAACTGTAAGATACCTTGCTTAGTTGCAAAATACCTCTCAGGCCATGAGTTGAATTACATTCATGTACCTGAAATAAAATTTCACATTCAAGTTTTTTCTTGTAGAAAATTTAGTTGTCTCAGTGCCTTGTAGAGGAAAAGTTAACTCTTCATGGTGTTTTGTGGTGAATTGTGAGAACCTCGGCAAACCTTCAGGTCTTCATTTGAGTAGAATTCAGAGCCACCTCGACATTTTGAGGATGAAGAGCAGTTTTGTAGATCAGCTTACAGAACAAGCATCTAAGTCATTCTTGTATTGCTGTAAAAAAAAAAAAAAAAATTTAAATATTTCAACAAAAGTCATGGCTGCATATGTGTTAAATCTGCATCCATTTCCTGTTGACCTGACACTAAACCTACAAAGCTCATTTTGTACCTTTGAAACGTAGGCCAAGAAGAACCCATTACAGTTTCAGCCAATTCACAAAGGAATTTCAATTTAATTTTTCAGTTACAAATTAGCTTTTATATCATGGTCAGCTTTCATATGTCTTGTTCATAATCTATGGTAGTTTTAAAGCAAAGGAAAAAGTCAGTTTTACAGTTGGTTTTTTTGGACAATGAATGACGATACACTTGTGTGTCTCCTACAAACAATGACAACAAAACAAGCTTTAAAGTTTAATCTTTTATTATCCTGGTATTTCTAATCAGGTTGAATGTCCCTAGTCTATAAGGCATTTTGTTTAATATAAATTATTTATTTATATATATATAGATATATATCTATAGATATCGATATATATCTCACCATATACATTATGTGACTGTAATGTGAAAGGCTACATACATTATTTGGTCATTTATGTAAAATGATGAACATAGAAATCAACACAAACCTCCCATATTCATAAACACGTTCCTTTAGCGTGTATATTTTTTTCAACGGGCCATACAGTGGATATCAGGGTAGTTGATCATAAAATTGCACTCTGCCAGATGTAGACATGCACCACAAAGTATCATCTTGAGGGAGCGACTCATGAAAACGTCTCCCCTCAGATTGTTCAGCACTCTGGATGTGTGTCTCATACAAGAAAGGACTGTTCCTCTGCTACATAGATGGCAACACGTAGGCCTATAATAAACTTAATCCTTTTCTTAACTGAATTTAGAACATGTTGCCCCCGTTTGTGAAAACGATGGTCTCCTGAATTAGCAATGCACCTCTACATTTCTTTTCTTTTTTTTGCAGATTGACATATACCAGCATTCTTTTACTCTCTCGTCCACTTTTCTGTATCCATTTTGTATGAGCTGCTGGTACTCTCAGGTCTGTTTCCGCTAACTTCCTGTCTGCTGTACATGTACCACTACCTTGAATATATCAAATAATTGCAGCTATCGAATTGCTGCCTCTTCTACCCTCTCCTCTTTTTAAAAAACAAAAAACAATGTGGTCATTAGTTTTAAGCCGGAACATTTAAAGAGCCCTTTCACACGTTCACAAATTATATATTGCCACCTGGCTTAAGATCACTAACAAATTGGCCTTGATTACTTTTTTTTTTAAAGATACCCAAAGAACAATAGCACTCCATTTTATGTTCTGTATAAAATGAGGTATGTTTCTTTTCTGTTAGTGCATATCAATATGACAGTGCAAAACCAAATTACAACCACTATTATGTTCAACAACATACTAATTTTACAGCATTTACCCCACCATCACTTTTACAAGGCATACAAGAAACCACTTGAACACAATATCCTTCTGATCAGTTCATCATAGGAACGAGGGTGAAGCATACCGTATGGCTAAATTATCAATAGCTATAGCTGATCTGAAATAATAATGTTAATAATGATAATGAAAATGGAAAAAGAAAATGCATGTGTTGTTGCACACACAAACATGGACCAGCGT
Organism: Aulostomus chinensis; assembly: GCF_037954235.1. Lineage (NCBI taxonomy): Eukaryota > Metazoa > Chordata > Actinopteri > Syngnathiformes > Aulostomidae > Aulostomus > Aulostomus chinensis. Next base: position 20,990,959 of record NC_141321.1, read on the forward strand.
AAAATCTTCCAAATCCATTCAATCTGCCTCGTGGGATTTCATCTGAACTTCTCTGCTTGAGTGAGCCGTTTATGAAAGTTCACACGCCACCGAATGAGCTCACGTATCATCGGATTTACGTGTGTAGAGGCTAAGTGGGAAAAAAAAATCTGCTTGACAGTCAAAGAAAAGTAATTAACAATGTTCCTGAACTCTGTCAAATGAGGCTTTTATTTGATTTGATCTGATTTTTTTGTCCATTATTATACATGAAGATGTTATTTAGTGTGAAATTCAAACATGGGGGGAGGGGGTAGTCTTAAATAAGAAAGTCTTTCAAGTTGTGTGTACATACCCAGATGCTTTAAGTTGTGAAAGTAACTGCAGGCCAAAGAACTGTGCCAATGCATCTGGAAAAACAAAAGAAAAGAAAAGAAAAAATAACCTTCAGAAAACGCCTGAGTATTTCTGATGTTCAGGTCATAAAATGCATGGATTGTCTGGTAATACGCCTGTTTCCTTTTGTCCTAAAAAATATGTTGAAATGTTGTAAGGTGTCATATATATATATATATATATATATATATATATATATACACACACACACACACAAAACACAAGGGCTGAACAAATACAGAGATCAGACCCTGGCTGTCAAACGAAGCCCAGAAAGGCTTTCATCACGCCGTTGGTGTCCCACTGCCTCCATGTCATCGTCATGACACTAGATTTGTTCTCACTGAACTACAAGGTTACACAAACGTGGAGGACTTTATACAAGCACCGTGAAGACCCCCTATGACAACTGTCTCCCTCCGTCAGACAAGAAAGAGAAGGCATCCAATTGGAATGTAAAGATAGAAAAGTTTCTCAGGATGGCACAAACCACTCGCCAACTCCTTTTTTTTTAATCTTTTCTCTTTTTAAGATGCATCATGTAAATATGTACATCATGTATGTGCTCAGTGTTGCATTGAAATCACAAAACTACAGAAATGCATTATTCATAGCACATCACCCTATGATCCGGACGCTCACTGTGTTTAATATGTGGATGTATTCTCACAAAATAGCAATGATTGATTTAGAGGGGTAAATTTAAATTTCTGCTAAGAAGCGTTAAGAAAAGGCGACTTTGATTAAGAGGGAACGTGTGGACATCAGGAAGCAAATTGTTCGACTCAAGATTCAGATTTCCAGAAAACAATACTACATCCATAGATAGTAATTCAACTTTCTACAACCAAAGGAGTAGTAACAAATGAAGTCTATCAACTAGTTGCATCTCACAACACCTCTCGGCTGGACCGTCCTGAATGTGGCTGATGTCGAACAGAACATTAAAAAAAAAAAAAAGAAGACAAAAACGTCCCATATATGTAGCTTAAATAATACAGTGTAAAAGATTTGGCGATTTCCCAATTAGCTGTTACATTAGTGATGCTCAGAAATCATACGGCATTGTACCACATAGCACAAGTGTACGGAATATAGCATACACATGAACACACACACACACACACACACACACACACACACACACACACACACACACACAAACAGCAGAATACATCACTGCCACTCTATGGTAAGGCAAATCTGAACAAGCTGTGATGAGCATCGGTACGACGTGGTATGTAGGTACATAGTGTTTCAAGGGGACACAAATGGTGTAATTTCCAACAGGCAACGTAGGAGCAAAATCCCTTTAGGTTTACAGAAGAAAAAAAAATGTAACGGCTCTACCTGTTGCACATAAATAAAAAACTGAACCTTGGCATCGACAGCTAAACTATAAAACAAAAGTGGGTCTGTCTATACTGGGTTTGTGACTATTGATACGTACAAAAAGCTTAAAAGCTGCAGTAATAATAATCTTTTTAAAAAATGAATGAATTTGAGAAAAATGATGAGAGGGTGACATTTTGTTTCTTCAGATTACGTCTTTTGCTATAAAATACACCATCCCAAATCATTTTGACCCTACATCACAAATATAGTGCACTGTGTAACAAAGTTTGGCTGACTCTATCAAAGTTAAGGGGTAGCTGTCGTTGGAGTGTCCCTTCCTCTGACGTCCAGGCTCCGCTGAGGATGGAGGATAGCAGGCACCAGTGGTTTGGGAACAGCAAATCCTCTCTTAGTCCTATTGTTGTTATTGTTGCTATTGTTGTTGTTGTTGTTGTTGTTGTTGCTCTCTTCTTACATCTCCACCCCTTGTTTGTTGTCCAGTTTGGGTTGATTGTTGAGTTCAATCCGTGTAGAAACAAATGCTGTCCCCTCTTTCTCACAGATAAGCAAATGCATAAAACACACATAAACACACACACACACACATACACACACACACACACACACACACACACACACTCACTCACTCACTCACTCACTCACTGTATGTTACAAAATAACACATTTGTCTTTATCCTTCGATTCTTTCTTGGGTTTGCGCTCCCCGCTAGAGGATTGTTTTCCTGGGCTGGCTGTGCCGCCACTTGCTGCTGCTACCGTCCCACCACCTGCTGTTGCTCTGCCCGCTCCCACTGCCCCTCTGTCCCCCTCATCCCCCTCTGCAGGCTCCGGCTGACCCTGCTGTACAAACAAGACAGAAGAGGAGGCACCATCACAGACCAAGACACCTCTCCAAAATCTACAACACCAAAATGTACTGCCAATATGTTGTGAAATCGCAAGTGAAGTGAAACAGTAGATTTTGACAAGAGGACAGAAATGGAGAGGAAAAGAGACACTTGGCTCTTCTGTGCCATCCTTAATGTTTATGATTGATCTTGTTACTGAGACCTGGTCTGGACCCTAGCAGTTGTGTGCATTTCAAAAGGCAGTTGCTAATGGTAATAATGATAATTGTAATAAACTTTGTGACTAGAAGCAGCTAAAGGTCTCCTTTTTCTCTTCCATGCTTCCTCCCTAAACCCCCTTTACGGTTTTGTACGGAGAATTCCGAGCTTGCGTCCAGGAGGGGGAATTGCACACAGCACCTCACTCATTTCATACCAATAAACTACATTTTTCTTTGACATTTTCATTTCTAATTGAATTGATCGGCTCTCCCTTTCTCTCATCTCCCAAAGGCTTTTCTCTTTCTCTTTGTACAATAAGAAAAAAAGAGGGTTATTTTTGGAATGGAGGAAAGAGTTGAATGAAGACGTCCTATGAGAATGAGGTCAACTGTAAGTTGTGAGTGTGATTATGGAAAACATTCACGTGAGAAAAAAACGGCGCGTTCATGACATCCACATTAATTCTTCTGTAAATCATTTCCTGTCTTGCTCATCTAGATAACAATCCTGATGTCCACCTGTCCTCACCTGCTTCTTCCTATCTCTTTGTCCTTGCCCATTCTCCTCTCTCCCTCTTTGCTCTATCAATCAAATACAAACACATTCTATTCATCTATGAAATGACAATCAGCCTCATCTAAGAATGCATCAAACAAATGTATGTATTTGATGTATTTTGTACGCGAGATCACTGAGGAGGGACAGAGCTGCTTGGTACAGCATGACTAGCTGGACCTCTCCACTGTCTCACCTTCATCTAGCAGACTAATACAGAGAACTAACATTAGCGATAATCTCTGAAGGTGGAAGTACAATCATTTTAAAAGAAAAAAGACCTTCATCAGCAGTTGTGTGCAGCCAGGACTGGAGGAGGATGCGCACACAGCAGCCGGGATAAAATGGAGAAAGCTGCTCCTCGTTGCAGTTTATGAGGAGGGTTATTTCCTGCTGTGTTCACTGGCACTTGACATCACACCACTCTCAACATTTCAATATTTTTGTATTTCATTGAATAAAACTGGTTGCATTTTTAGGAGTGCTGGGATGAAATGTGAGGTGTGCTTGAACCCCCTGAACGCAGCACGACAAGCTAGCAGGATTTTCTTGCCTGGTCAACTCATAGTGCAGGAACTCAGGAGCTCAGAGGAGAAATGAAATGAGCACCGCTCTACTTATTCACATTTCAGTGTAACATCAAAATTATGCTAAAAGTGGTCTCCTCAAAACTGCCATCCACACCTGTGCTGCTGCTGCTGCTGCTGCTGCTGCTGCTGCTGCAGCTGCCGCCTGCTCCTGCTCTTGCTCCTGGTAGTACTGGGAGGCTCGCCGGTCCTCCTCCTCCTGAAGCTTCTTAGCCAGCTCCAGGTCACTGATGCCCTCGGGGAGTTGCTCCCATTGAAGGTCCTGGCTTTGCTGTTCCTGCTGCAGTGACAACGCCATCAGATAGTCCTGACACACATGAACAAGAGAGAGAAAGACACAGGGGACATTTATATTTATACTCTCCTCATTTGTCACCAGAACACACACAAACACAGCAGAAACACACAAATTCAGATCCTCCCTTTTTAACTGAGACATTCTTTCTTTCCTCATTAACTGTATCCACTGACACAAGCTTCTGCCTCCAAACTGTCACTCACTGCTCATGTCAGTGCTGTGAGTCAAGAACTATTTCACTGTGAAACCTTTAACATGCTTTCAATACAGTCTCAGTTAAAACCTCAATATTTCTCCCATGGTTGCCAACTTCTTTAGGCAGCCATTTTGGATTCTGGATTTTTTTTTTTTTTTTTTTTACAAAACATTTGCTATTTCTTTAATCCATTGATTGATTCTGCACTGTGACATTAGATTGTTTCACTGGCGAGCAGGAAGGAGTGGTTGAATGAGAGTGCTGCATTTAGTGGATACCCCTGGCAATTGAGGGCAGCTGAAAACCTCTAGCAGTAATATGCTGACTCACTCTACTAACTAACTTGCTGTCGTACGATTAAAAAAAAAGATCTCCTTTATTCAACAGTTAGCTAATATTGCTAATATGATGCGTATAATATTGGTGTAGAGATCTTAATTCACCACAGGCGTCACTAGACATTTACTCTAATCTAATAAAACTGATTATGAGGGCAGAAAAATGCATACAATTGATTTTCTCACCAGACTCTTGTTGATGAGGGAACTGGGCCTGAGTAAGCAAAGAGGCTAAACAGTAATGGCCCTAATGCTCTTTGTGTGTGTGTGTGTGTGTGTGTGTGTGTGTGTGTGTGTGTGTGTGTGTGTGTGTGTGTGTGTGTGTGTGTGTGTGTGTGTGTGTGTGTGTTAGTGTCTGTCAGAGTGAGCAAGTGAGTCAGGCAGACAATTTGTCAGCAAGTTCTGAATTTGAACTCCACTGGTCAACCAATGAGCAGACAGATGTGAAACCAGTAAAAATGCCTGGGAGACATAAACCTCCTGCATTATTAAGAGGCCCATGTGGAGACAGTGTGGAACAGTGATGCAAGGAAGAGAACAGAAGGGGGGCACCATGCATTTCAGGCTGTTTTGTGTGTGTGTGTGTGTGTGTGTGTGTGTGTGTGTGTGTGTGTGTGTGTGTGTGTGTGTGTGTGTGTGTGTGTGTGTGTGTGTGTGTGTGTGTGTGTGTGGTTAAAAAGCTGTTCAGGGGAGTTAAAATCCCATCTATTATGAAGGAACTTTCCCAGGCATGTATGGCAGTTTTTTGTGATTCACTGTTATTTCTAAGAGATACAGACAGCTAATGTGAGATTAGTTTTATTTTGCTTTGATCTGAAATTTTTTGTGCGATTTGGTTTGTAACAAAGCTCTCTTGAAAATGCTGCCTCATTACTGGCCTCATATTCGGCCTTGTATGACTGATGGTGTAATTATCATCTCATGGATAAGAGCATCAGCTTCTTCCTGTTGTGTCTGTATCAGAGTTCAGACCTGGTCTATCTGATCCTGCTGTCCTCGGTACACTGTCTCTGGATCAGACGGTGGCCTCAACCGGAACTCTGAATCGCAGAAATTGCCGTCTCCGTCAACGTTGTGAAGGCTCTCCCACACGACCTTCTCCTCCGTCAGGAAGCCTTGGTCTGTGACCAGGAGGTACAGCTGACCCTGGAAACACCCACATTCACACACTTACATCTTATCATGGACTTGGTTCTGTTCTTTCTACACACACAGAGGATCTCACAATTCTTTGTCTGGGGGTGATAGGTGACACACACAGGTTTGCTTATATTGGCAACAACAGTGTACCGTTGAGTGCAAAGTGCCCAAACTTCACTTCCCCTGTTGTAGATAACAGGAAAGCTCTGTCCCAGCTGTGGGCTGGGAAACAGTTATGTGCTGTTGAGTTCCTTGAAGGAGCATCACAACTGCACTTGTATTGTCTATTATTTACATATAAATACACAGTTTTTAACCTGAAACAGATTTTCAACAAAAATCAGAGTCCTGAGAATTATCCTCAAAGTTAGTTAGAGTGAAATTGCCTTTTCCTCCTGAAGTCTGTTTCTCTGCTGAGCTAAAGGATGCACATAGCTGAATATTGAGGTACTAGTACTAAACCTAACCATTAAAATGTACAGCAATGGGCCTTTCTACGTAATAGAAGTTGCTGAGCGTAAAACCGAGGAAACCTCACATTTGTATTTACACCCAGTTTATTGGGGTCAGTGCACTAAAAAAAAAAAACAGGAACTCTGCGGCTTTGTGAACATAAACGCAAACAGAAATCGAGTTTAACCCACATTTAGTCAACGTCTGTCAAAATCACATATAAGACACAGGAAATGTCCTCTTAAGAGTAGAGGATTTTTGTGTCAAATTAAAACATATCCCAACCTTTCAATTATTTTAGGATTCAATTCAATCGCCATTAAATGTTTCATTTAATACACAGCTCACAAATCGCTTGATGACACTTCTGAATTCAACTGACACCAAAGATAACAGCTGAATTGGTGTGATGCTGTCAGTACTCTTTACCTTGTATTTGATCATGGTGCTGAAGTGGTTATTCCTGAAAAAGACGCAAAGCTCTCCCTCCTGTACAGTGGATGTGAGCTCACATAAGCCGTGGTATGTCAGCTGTGTGGCGGTGCTGCTCAGAAACTGCTCTGCCACAATACCTACGACAGGAAAAGAAGAAATATGGAGGAAAACATGATGCAGTGTCACAATGAAGAAATGCAAATGGACGTACTCAGCTGGATTTCAGGATTTATATAAATCACCTTAGAAAAATGCACTCACAAATATCCATCGCAGTAAAAACATTCCATGTGTGAACAATAGGCTCACAAATGTATTCCTGCTGCAATAAATAAAAAATTCAGTCGAAATTGTGAACTGAAGCCTAATTTATGGTTATTGTTTTTTTTTTTTTGGAGCCTCAGCTGATGTGGTTCCATTCACAACCACATTTTTTCAGCAGCAGATTGTCATCTGTAGCCAGTCAGACATCTGTTTTTTTTTAGCTGGTCACATGAGCAAAATAAAACTTTCTGTTTGATACAAAAAAATGTGTGTATCACAGATACAACAATATTTATGTGTGTAAATTCAAACATGGAGTCATGATAAACCTTATTTTAATATTTTACTTTTTTTTGTTTTTTGGTATCTTTTGTCATTCAATTAAAATTCAGTGCTTTTAAGGATGATGCTTTTATTCTGATAGGCTCCACCTGTCAACTGCAGCCTAACCTCAGAATAATTCAAGCATTTCTACACAAATTCAGTACAGTTCAGGAAAGTTCAAACAAAAATTGAATCGATTGTATTTTTATCTTCTTAAACATGATTTGAATTCAGAAATATTTAATGATTAGACGAATGGATGAGTCATCCACACCACAAGGACTGCTACGTCCTTTTTACTCATTTCCTGAACACTGGCCATTATTTGCAAAGCATGCTGGGGACCCTGCTGCAAGGCCTGCGCGAGTGTTTGAACAGTGAGACAGAGGGTGTGTGACAGTAGTGTGACAGGACAGCACTGTGGGACCCCAAAAATCAGAGTGATACTCAAGAGAATCCTTTCACTCTAATATTTTTCTAGTTGAGGACCACAACCCATCCGATCCACACATCTCTTCAAGAAATGATGTGTAGCATCCACATCAAACCACCTAAATCAAACCCCGATGCAACTGTGTGACCAGTAACAACGCAGGACCGCGGTCAGAAAGAGCGAATCTCACATCAGCGTCACCATCCTGCGAGGACTTGTGTCGAAGCCCAGCTGTCAACTGCTCAGGCAGCAGCGTGTTGAGTGAGCGAATATTTAGAAGAGAAGTTAATGACAGCTGGTATGAAACTGTTGAGATGTGGAAGTAGGTCATTGTTGACTTGCCTTGTGCGTGTCCTGGTTTCACTCACACTTGCAGGTTTGTACACAGTGTTTGCACTGATGCCACCAATAAACATCCCAAATGTTATAGAGTATTGAAAGGTCTCTTGACATTCAATCCCAAGTGTCACTAGGAGGAGCAGGGCTGAACAATTTGGAAAAGTGATCTAAATGCCATTATTTTGACTGACATTGTAACTGCACCTTGATTTATGATGTTAAGGGAAATGATCATTCACATTTTAATTGAAAAAAAAAACATGTCAAAATGATAATAAAGTGATTATTTGCAAAGATGAATACCAAAGAAATGTTCTCCCTAAAGTCCGTCTAAACACCATTGCAGGCTGAGATATTTCTGCAGCATCACAACAGGCCATTTAGAATAGTTTTTAAGGAAATATCGATACAATTTCAATCAATTGTTCAGTCCTACTAAAGAGCAAATCATTGTTGTAAGTTTTTTTTAAATGTTGTAAAACTGCTTTGAGTGAAAAAATGACATCATGCCAAAGCATAAAACTAAAGTGTGGAAACATATTCATTGGTAAACTGGTTTATGTTTTCATGCTATAAAACTGTTTTGAATGTGTGAAAGTGCCAAGCAGCAAGATCTGAAGCGTTACGGGTAATTTCATTTTCATTTTGAGAAAATGGATTTTAATCAGTACTGAACAATTTTTTTCAGGAGCCAGTACTGAAGTGAAAATATCTCTGAAGTAGCAGATATTGAAAACCATCGAATGTTACACACGTGTAGTTCAAGAAATGTCTCTACAATGTGAAAGCGAAGGATTGCCACTCTTTCAGCTCACACACACACACACACACACACACATATATATATATTATATATATATATATATATATATACAAACACACATATGTGTATATATCCACGTATATATACATACATGTATACACATACACATATACATATATACACACATATATACATACATATATACACACACATATATATACATATTTGTATATATACTGTATACATATATATACTGTATACATACATATATATATGTATACAGTATATATATGTATACAGTATATATACATATTTGTATATATACTGTATACATACATATATATATATAAATAAATAAATACACACACACACACACATATTTATTTCTCCAATGTATTATTTGTATCCTGAAGTCCTACTGTGGCAGCAGGGGGGAGAATGAGGTCAGAGAGGAAAATCAGCTCAGAGCGAGGAGGGAGTGAGTAGAGAGCACTGACCTTCCCCTGCCAGCTCGCTGTTGTCCGACTGTTTGCAGGATATTATCTTCTCCACCAGCTGGTTGTAGCTGCAGTTGCCCACCGCCTTAACAATGTCTTGCATCTGCAAACAAAGATAAAAACTGTGGGAAAGAACACTGACCACGATTCAGTGCTCGTTTACTAAAATAGTGTTTTATGTTATCACGGACGTGATTTTGGTGTGTTTTCATACATCTTTGGATTGTTGTGTTTAATTTTAACTGCATGAGAGGGAGAGACAGAGGGGATAACACAGGTGGGGTTTCAGGGAGGTAAACAGAGCGATGAGTAAAGTCGGTCCCACCTGGGGGTCGACCAGCCAGCCATGGTAGAGAGGGATGTCCAGCAAATCAAACACAATGCATTCTGGGGTGTACTCGAAGACTCGCACCCCTGTAAACTTCACATTGACATCCAGACCAGTCTGCAGCTTGTGCAGCACTGCCATGGCATCACTCATGTTCTAGGAAACAAAGAGAAGACGTGTGGTCATGTTAGCAAGTATCTCAAAGTTATGCTTCAAATTACAAAGAGATGGATTTTTAACTATCAGCTGACATTTATTCATCAACAACAGCATCGGACAGTTTTGTTATCCAAGTATCAAATGTTTGATGAGATGCTTTCAGGACACTGCAGTACACAGGCTCCAACATCAGAGTCAATACCATATGCAATATAGGACCCACGTCATAGTAAACATAACATGCATCGAAAAAGTATGGAGTTGTTCCAAAATTGTTACCAGTACAGGAAATAACTCCAATACAGACAGAAAAATACAGAATCAGCATCAGTGAGGAAAAAAGTACCAATGTTTTTAACAAGCTGGTACCAGATCAGTGCTTGATATCAGCCCACATGCAGGTAAAGGTATCAGAATTGGTGTAAGGAAGGAAAAAAACTGCATCTGAACATCTGTACTATTGTACAATATTGTATTAGTACTGCATAATGTCAGCATGCGCATATCTATACACATTTTTGAACAGTTCCTCCCCTTGATACTACATGTTCACTTTGCAGTGTTTATCATTTATTACACGTTGATGCTCTATTTTGCTACTCCTTTGCTGCTGTGACATCTGGAATTTACCCATTTTTATTTATTATTTGGTATTTCTATCGATTTTTTTCTGAAACACTGTCATTTGAACACAGTACAGTTCCAATGTTTTCTTTTATGCTGGTTTAAATTTGCATGTTTAAATTGAAAATACGTCTTTGAAAATTGTCATTAATTCATGTGCTTTTTTAAGCAAGGAGACTCATGACCGTCTCACCCATTGTTTATGACATCGTAATATTTTACACAATAATTACAAGATGCCTTTTGTCACCAAATCCTCCAGCACTTTATCACAATTTCATATTTCCTGCTGTTTTTAGGTTTTGCTCAGCTTATTGTCAGTCAACTGGCAACCACAGGAAGAAATGGAAGCCTCTGCCAGGAAGCCATTGTGCATTAAATTCCTCTAATAGCTTTCAGTTCCACCACATGATATTACTTTGAAAAAACATTTAGCATTATCATATAATTCAATAGCTGTACAATAAAAGCTGCCTTTGTTAAAACAAGTTTCAAATGTTACGTCAGCCACGTTGCAGGGGAGGAAAAGAGAGAAGGTGTGCAGCAAAGCTCCTGGGTCAGGTTAGAACCTGGGACGCCACAGTAACGCAGTCAGCACACCTGCTGACCCCCCATGAGTCACCAAGAAACCCACCAAGCATAACTTTTCTAATGCAGTTGTGCAAGCTTTCACAGTCCATTTTAAGGGTGGTCTAAAGTTTAGCATACATTGTTGTTCCAGTAATGCAGCCCTCCTCAGAGTATTTCTCAAGTCACGAAGTCAGTGGTTGTTTTCATACGTTCTACAAGAGTAAAATAATCACTCTGTATAATAACAAACCACCATAGAGTTGCATCCAATGTTGGCCATAAATAGTTCATTTGAACTCAAGGTACCAAATGTATCCTTGAGGGAAAGGTCTTTGAAGGGTACCTGTAAGTAAGTGGTCATGTCCGGTGTCTCCATTTGGAGACTATGTCAAGAAAACAATCTGAATTCATGTAATACAGATGGGTAATAAACTTCATTCGACTGTTACAGGATGCCGACTACGAGTTACTTTCCCCTCTGTGACCCTGACTCACTGAACTAACACACCATTCTGCTGCAGGAGTGAGCTATGTTACCCGGGAACTAAAGACCTGTGTGCTAAAGGCCACGTAAAGTGATCCATCCCATGTACTAGACAAGTACAGTGATGTGGAAATGGTGTTCTTCTGGTGTATATTCAGTATGAGGCTCTGCACCAGGGAAGGAACACACAAACCAAAGCCTGAAGGCACAAGGATGACCGCAGCGAGTTAATGCTTTACTTTCCCAGGACTCCTTAAAAATGATGAAGACACTCACTGGTGTTTAAAAAAAAAAAAAGATCAAAATTATTCTTAGAAATCAACAAACCAGAACTATTTTAATGATATTCTGTTGACCTAAGTTTATTTCATAGTGTTTATCATTGAAAAAACAAACAAAGATGCTTGCTTTATTGATGTTACAAAGGACTTGAGAAAATATTGCCTCATATTTCCTCTCTGGCCTCCAGCAAAAAACAAAAAACAAAAAACCTGAGTTATTTTCCAATCACCATAAAAAAATTGCTCATTCAACCAGTTTTTTTCTCTCGTGTGAACTGATTGTAGAAGATGAACCACTACAACTTCTATACGTATCAACCTTTACTCTTCTGTCAAAGTGATCCATTTAAGAAAATATTATAGCGACAGTAGGATGAGATTTATTCATACATATCAACAATTGGGTGCCTGTGAGTCTTGAATATATTGGTTTTAATTGGAATTGTCTTGTTTGGTAATGATGTGCTGCAAATAGATCTAATAAAAATGCCCCTCCATGCTGATTATGGCTTTTTTAAACTGATCCTTGAAACGTAACATAACATCTGAATATTAGTTTGGTTTGTTTTTTTTCAAGCTCTGAGGAAGGAAGGAGAGGAGGACGTCTCCAAATGCTGCAAAAACATAGGAAAGCCAGCATTCATCTCTTATGACTTGGGGAGGATTTTAATGGCAGATCCACCTCCTTCTGTCCTTCTGAAAGTATTATACTCATATCATATGTGCTCCCAGTGTGTGTGTGTGTGTGTGTGTGTGTGTGTGTGTGTGTGTGCGCGTGCGGCATACACGTACACACCTGAGAACCTAATGAACCAGCCTCATTCTTCGCGCAGCCTCACAACGCTATCTCTCAGCTGGCTCAAACTCCTGCTGCCATTGAACTCTGTGATCAAGATAAGCCTCACAGCTGAGCCCTACAACTCCATTACCACTGCGTCGCCGTGTCGACGGCTGCAGCTCTACAACGGGCCATGGAAATACTGAGGAGGTACCAGAACCATGAACTGAATGACGTTTCGCTATCACTGTCAATCAGTTTTGTCTTGTGATGATGTTAAAAGGGTTAACAATCCATTGTAATCCTAATTAATAATCTTGGAAAATTTTATGAAACATTTTAAGGAATTTTAGCTGGTATCCTCTGTTTGAACTTTCTTGTACCTGAGATTCATAATTCTTCTTAATTTTTATATTTTCATATCGAATTGTTTACTGTAGCACCTTGGGGCAATGAGCAACGCAGTTTCAATCCCCTGTATGTGTTACACATATTGCAGAGCTGACGATAAAGCTACCTGGAACCTTGAATAATTCCTCTGTCATGTTAATAGCTGGCCTGACCCCAGGGCCTTGACCTGGGTTGGGAGTGAACTTCTGGTGCCTTTCACAATCATCAATTTGTAGTCAGAACACTTCCTGATAGTGAAGCTGACAATCACGGCGCCAGCGTCGTCTGTGCGTAGCTGTGTTTCGACGACTTGAAGGTCACATCTGTGCAGGATGTTCTAGTTTGGTATTACTGGGTAGTGTCAGACATTGAAAGTGTGACTGTTTACGGGGGTCGGACTCAGATGTTCCGGGGGAGCTGACTCAACCTCATCTCACAGAGAACCTTGTACACCTGCCGTGGACGTCCAGTAAAGGCGGTGTTAGCCGCCTCTGAGTCACCGGCCTGTTTCTTGTCTCTGACCAACTCCTTCATCACACAACATTCCTCCACAAAACACAAATATTTTCACAAATATCATATGTATATTATAGCTTTTTTGAAAGAGCATATTTGTTTCTTTGTCTGTTTTTCATAAAACTTGGTAGAGAGAAGGGACCAGGAAAGAATCCGGAACAATTTTGGGGCAGATTCAGTTATATCATGCAGAGCCCTGTGATCATCATCATCATCATCATCATCATCGAGAGGGAGAAAAAAATACATTGTCATCACACGATATAAATTGTTCCCAGACCTTAGTTAATAGGTGGCAACAACATATACACATTCCCAGCACTTGATTAATTCTTAAGAGAATTATTCCCAATTTTGATAATTTTTTGTCCCCAACAAAAAAGATAAGTTGTTCATTTTGATTTATTTGATATAACTCATTCCTTCAAATAAATTAGACCTAGAGGACATAAATTAATCATACTTTGATAAGAAGTTCTATCAAGTGGCCACAAAAGAGTTTCTCACTATATGGTGACTCTAGGGCTGGTACACATCCCATTCTAAATCTATTTTATGAAAATTGTTTTGCCAAATAGTCAAGCAGTGCTGCATTTGACATCACCAGTTTTTGAGAAGAACTGTCTCGGATTTAAAAGAATCTTGCTTTTTCCATCTTTCAAATCCAGGCAGTAGGATCATGGCTCTGAGTGTCTCAAACAAACAAACAAAAACTACCTGAAAAAAGAGAAAGTGTTGCAATCTGTGGAGAGTATTTTTCAGTTTACAGTAGAGATACTATACATCCTGCGAGCAGTGAGCTACTCCAGCTTTGAGTGCTGAGGTGTAAAGCCTTCAGCTGGCCCATCTGAATGTGTGTGTGTGGATTAGGATGCTTATGAGCATCACGGATGGCAGGATTAGCAGCGCTGTGTAATGGACCACGTCTCTTCACTTCAGGGCAGAGGGCTTCAGCAGATGAGCACTCAGAGATCATGATAAGCAGCACCCCGTCCCTCACATTCATCTGTGCTTGTGTTGGATCCTCATCCGTACCAGTATATCATTAGCCCAGTTCTCTCCTTCACAACTCTCACTAGTTTTACTGTCACTTTGTAGCGTGACAGAGTGGAGTAGAAGGAGTCTCAACTCATCTGTATTGTTGAATATTCACCCAAAACTGACCTAAATCCTCAGAGCATCAAAGTGGCTGACAAATAATGGAATTAAGATGAAAACTAAGATTCCCACATGGCCCAGCTTTCTCTACAACACATTTCCACATTAAAACAAAATGCAGCCACCGAAATGAACCCTGTAAAACGGCATGTGTACCAAAGAAACCCAACAACAAAAACTTTTTTATTTAATTAACATTTTATCCCAAGATATGGGCCACACTTTAATGAATTCTGGCACACAATAACAGCTGCCACTAGTCCCCTTTCTACAGGAAGACTCATCAATCTAATCTAATGCAAACCCCCCCCCCCCCCCCCATTGTATCTGGCATTTTGCCATATGGAGACATTCTAAAGATTCTTTGCCAATAACAGAGGATAAAAAGGCTACAAAATATTTTTATTTATTTATTTACACTTATGCATAGTGTCAACACTGTGTTTGCTTTGCCGTCATTTACCTTCCTGAATTCCAGGCATGCGTCATATTCTGTGACAGCTGCAGCTACTTATGACACTAATTATTCCGTTTATTCACTCTGAGAGCCTGTACAGAAATCGAACATGTTTGACTGGATCTGGACTATCTAGATTCTAGACCTTCAATCACTGAAGACCACAGGATAAACTTTTTAGTCTTGTTGGCGAATAGCATAATAAACTGCATTATCTCACACGTCTGTTTAACATGGATTAAATAAATGCGCTCAGAAAAATTATGGCAGAGTATTTTGGTTTCCCTGGCACGAAATATAGAATAAAAAGCAGCAAAATCAAAAAAATCAAATATCTGTACCAGCCACCTTTATTCTAAATATCATAACAATCAGTGCATCTCCAGAACAAATACAGAGCTTTATGATGAGAACATTTTTGCATTGCGGTTATCATACTGGAGATATATTTCCATGAAGTGCATCCCACAAACTGGTAATTCAACTCATCAGTCTTATAATCTAATTTATCTGACAACCTGCACATGACAGCACAGTCTGCTTATTCACTTCTCTGCTCACCATATGGAGCAAATGAAACGAGCTGTATTTACGTCTCTGTTCTTTTTGTCTAAAACAACCCCTTTCTTCGTCTCTGCCATCACCATCTGATATTTTGTCCGAGTCGATGCAGGTCAGCGATGTGATAACGAGTGGACACTCATAGTTTGCATTCATTTCTCAGTCAGACTTCCTGTTTCAATCTGGTGTTGGGGTTTCATGTGCAAAAAAAAAAGAGCAGAGTGATATTAATATATCTATTAATAGAAATATGTATTTATTATGATATTAAATATTTATTAATAGAAATATTTCTGTACAACATCCATTGCCGTGAATGACACCAATGAGGAACAGACGAGGCATCTAACGTCTTTGAATGGTGGAGAAGTCATTATCATGGATGAAGTACCTTAACAGTGCTGCTGGAGTGGCGTCACGGAGACAAATGTAGACCAGAAAACTACACTCTCGCTTCCGCACTGGCTCTGAGTAAATATTTAACAATAGCTTTAGCTAAAGAGCAGCCATGCAACTGCTATTTTAATCTTCACACTCTCCTGTGGCAGATGATGTTTTTTAACTCTGAGTTATAAATAGAAATACCTCTCCTACAGCTCTTTACACCATATTTTCAGTCGTGTTTTGACACAATCCAAAATGCAATGAGAACTCTTAGAAATCAGTATCCCAGAGCCCGTCCCACTGTCTCTAGCCACACAGAGCACTTGGACAAGTGGACACCCACATTGCAAAAGCACAAGACCACCATAATTAGTGTGCAACACCAACTCCAGCCGCTCCCTTCCTTTCACTGTGCACGCCGCTGACTTATTTAAGAAGTTGTATTTCAGCTCAACTTAAATTTAGAAAGCCTCTTCCAGTGAGCTTCTACGAGGAGATGTTCTTTTTTTCCCCCTCCTCTCTAAAAGAGGGACAAGTGTGGCTTCAAATCATTCACAGATGTGCTGGTGCTCTGCCATGAAGGAGGAGGAGGAGGAGGAGAGGCAGGGCCCCTCCTGCACTGTAGGCAGGCACTGGAGATGGGAAGAAGCAAGGGAACTGGAGCTCCATCTCCTAATAGTGCCTCTCATGGTGAACCACACACACACACGCACACACACACACACACACACACGCACACACACACACACACACACACACACACGCACACACACGCACACACACACACGCACACACACACACACACACACACACACAGACCCAGTAATAGCCTGGAGCTGAACCCAGCCATGCGTCTCTAAGCATTTACCGCCGTGCAAAACAACATAATCTGACACTTCTGACCCCTGTTGTTCCCTGCGCCTTGCAAGACACATCTTATGTAACCTATAGAGCAGTGGGGAGAAAAAAAAAAGCTAAGCTGCATTTTTATGTGGTTTGCAATCAACCAAACACTTATTTCCATATTACAGAACATCCGCTGACCTTCTCTGCTACCTCATGCAAATGTTGCGCACACTTACGTGATGAATGTGCGTGCTGCTGAGGTGGAAACTGATCGATAACGGCGTGAGGAACAACTGAGGTATTTTGTTGAGGAGACAATATCACGCATGTCAATGCTGAGACAAATAGAGAGTGGGTTCATCCCGAAAGCCCCGTGCTCCTCGAGTACCATGAACAGTCAGCAGCTTCCTAATGCACATACATAAGCAGAAACCCACGCCTGTTTAATAATAATACTCCGCAGAGATTAGACAAGCCTTACCTGCTCATAGTTTAGCCGCTGAGCCTCTGAGATCTCTTTGGGCTTGGTTTCCAGAATGTAGTCTCCTGTGGAGGGGGTCAGAAAGAGTGAAACTGTGAGGTAGTGAAACCATCTTTAAATCCATCTTCAGTGATAATCACAACAGATTTATTGTTTAAATGTTTGTGGGAATCTGTAAGATGCTCAATTGTCTCACAATGGTGTAGTTTAACTCTGCGCGGTTGTTTTGTGAGGATGTGCTGGGCTGAGTACGTTGGCTGGGTCCAATCCCTGTCCTGTGCTGTCACCTGAGAGCCTCTATTGACTGGAGCAGTGAGAGGAGTCTGGCTCCAGCTCTGTTTCAGCCTACTCAGCCATTACTGTCAAGCTGCTTTCTCATACTTGATTCAAAAATGTGCAGAAATGTGTGATTCACTGACTTCGAAGCAAGAATAACTAATACATTAGGAGCGGGTGAGACAGTCGTGCTGTACTGTCAACACACACTTTCACTGAGAATCAGTCAAAAAAGCCCTCAACCTCTTGTCATTGACAGACAGAAAGTAAAACATATGAAGGAGGGGGGACTAATGAAATTAAACTGACTCTGCCAAAGCAAATAGAATAATTTGGCTTTATTCATGAAAACCTCTTACACACTGTACTTTTAACCCTGAATTTAGGACAGGAAGAAAAGCCTGATGGCTATTTGTACATCCTTCAATAACGTGAAAGTCTTTGCCAGCCTGGTTGACTGACACTTTAAAGAGGAACACAATAGATGTCAGGAGTGAGGAGTTACAAATAGCCGTCAGGCATCACTTCCCGACTGTAAGACAAAATTGAGGGTCTAAAAACAACAACGATCCTATCCTGAGCAAATCTGAGCACAGGAGCGTTTCATGAACGAGGCCTCCAGTATATCCAGGAAAAAAGCTTGTTTTCAATTAGTTCCTCTGCTTTGACATCTTCCCGTTTGTGCTGCCTAACTCCTAACTAACGGATCCACGCAAACAAAATAAGTTTAACATCACGGAGACGAGTCATATTTTCACTTTCATTATTAGGACCCAGGAGACAAACTTTCACCTCATGAACTGAATCAAACTATGACACAAAGTTTCTCGCTGTTTTAAATAGATGCATGAAAAGAAAATAACTGTAGATGAAGTGCAAGTCAAGATTTTTTCCAGCAGGTGGCCTGCCAGCTGAACTGTTTTACTCCAGTTCATTCACAACAACAAACCCTCCTCTGTTCTGTAATCCAGTGTGGTTGCACTCATCTCTGCTCCTTCCTGACTGTCTGTTTACGTCTGCTGAGTGACGGCGACCACCACGTCGTCACCCACATTCACTGTGCCCGGGTGTTATTATGACTTTAAAGAGGTTATCCAGTTTCTCCTGAACAGTTTTACACAATGTGAGTCAGAATCACATGCAACAAGGAGAACTTCCTGAATACCACAAAGCGGGTGGGGGTGGGGGTGTAATAATACTATGACTGGCATGTGAGCCATGCTGAACAGACACCAGAATTCAGACTACTGTTACAAAGGTAAGAAACCATAAAGGGTTTCAAATAAAAGGGTGTTCAGGTACCACCAGGGGTCCTTGAGGGGAAGCTGCCACCATTAGAAAATGAGGCTTAACTCTGAAAAGTATTGAGTACCACAGCACTGGAGCACCGGTGCTATCCTGAGTTAAATTAAAGCTCTGGAATCAGACGTTCTTCTCTGATGTTTTTGGGAGACCATCAAGACAGAATGGATGGCTCCTATTTCCTGTCCACTGGTGGTAGAAGGGCTCATGGGGGCGTGTTTACCATGTCGTGGGCTCTCCCACTGTTGACTCTGGTATTACTTCTGGATAAAAAGTGTGATTTTATGAAAGTTACATAACAGTAAATTATTGTAAAGGTGGAGAAAGGGTCAGGGCAGCGACACGGTAGAGCAAAACTGATGATTTTGACCTTTGGCGAACCTTGTGCAATCACATTTGTTGATATGATATGTGCACATGGTTCTTGCCTGACTGATGGAAGGGTTCCAGAAACTCACCGAGATATTCCATCAGTTGTTCAGCAGTTATTATTTCCATCATGGGAGGCATCTTAACCTATAACACACACGGACATTTTCATTAATTGACAGCCTCTTTATGTGTTCATGTGTTGCATAGAGAGGAGGCAATGTTTTGTTGGAGGTCAACATGTAGTGGCATGTTGAAATGACTCCACGTTTAATAACACCGGAAAATACACTTCGATCTTAATTTTCACAGAGAGGAGCGGAGGGATAAAGTGATAGATTTGAATGTCTTAACTATTAGCAACTACAACAGGCTTCTGTGGAAACTATTTTCCATATAACAGAGTGAAAAGTATATAATAGTTCAGAGCGACTTCATTTAACACGCCTGGTTAGATTTTTTTTATTGATCCGTGCTCATCTTTACCTTCCATGCCAGCAGAAGGACATTCATAATGGCCAGTAATGGACATGGGCCGTTCTCGTTCTGGGTGATGATCGGCGTGTTCTCCTCCCTCCATTTGATCCACTTGATGTGGTATATAGACTGCCCGGCGGCCCTGTCCTTTGTGCACGCAATCTTGGTGCCATCCGCCCCGTACTCGCCCTGCAGGGCCAGAGCCAGCCCCCTGTCCTCCAGCCCCTCGCTGTTCAGGTCGGAGCTGGGGCACGAGTTCAGGTTAGAGAAAGACTCGAGGGAATCTATGCTCCGGGACTCTCCACCCAGGCTGGGGTCGGGGTCACTCCCACTCGGCAAGCCCTCTGACAAGGTTTGATCACCGGACAACCCAGACTTGCCGTCCACCGTGATTGCATTGTCCGGACACAGATGAGTGGGTTTGGCAAGTTTTGCTGGCTCACTTTCTCCACACGCCGGAAACTCACTCTTGACGTCCACGC
Source organism: Aulostomus chinensis (assembly GCF_037954235.1). Taxonomy (NCBI): domain Eukaryota; kingdom Metazoa; phylum Chordata; class Actinopteri; order Syngnathiformes; family Aulostomidae; genus Aulostomus; species Aulostomus chinensis. Next base: position 21,011,284 of record NC_141321.1, read on the forward strand.
TCCCCTTCTCGAGAGGTGTTAACGGGCCGTCGTTTTTGTTGTTTACTAACTTTGAGGCACCACCCTCGTTATCTTCTGTCGCCAGCACAGAATCATGCCCCATCCCGTTACTGATCTGATCCCTGGACCCCGACCACGATCCGCTCGCCTCAGTGTCCTTCTTCTCCTCCTGCACCTCCGGCAAGTCAGACTTCCCTGTACTGGGAATGACATTAAGGGCGCTGGGAGCATTTGTGGAGCTGTTATTAACGTTACAACTAACGTTAACCAAAGTACAGAGCGAAGCCTCACTATTCTTGCATTTCTCAGCTGCTCCTTTCACTCCACCGACAGCCGGAACATCCTCCATCTCTCCCCCGATCGTGCTGCTCCCGTCGGTGTTTTGAAGCAGGTCTGCATTTTTCTCCATTTCGATTTAGAGACTGTCGACAGATTTTAGCTTAATTGTAGCAGCAGCTTCGGTCCCAAAGACGCCATGACAACTCTGCCTGTGACGTCATCAGAGTGAATTGCTTTCAGGTCGAGCAAGGGGGCGGTAGAGGCCAGACGGGGAGCATTCGAGGACCGTCGTAATTATGAAACTTTACATGTATCGTTCAGATTACAAGCAGAATCACTGCCCAATCAACGGTCGACATTTCTTCAAACATTATTCAGCGTGGGAAAAAAAATCTGAATCCAAACCTTTAATCCACCCACCATAAATGATGAGTATTTACTTTTTCACCAGAACGCGTGTTTTTATGCGCATTAGCTCAAGCATATTTATTGCTATTGTAAAAAGTGTCTCTTTATATTCCAATACCAAACAAACAAACAAAAACAACACTCTTAATCTTTGTCGATGATGTGGGGGAAGGAACTTAAACATATTGATTTATGTAGAATATTTAAATACAATGAAGAGGTGTTTAGTGACTTAAAGTATTTTTTAATTTCGATATCTGAGGATGTTTTGTTTTGTTTTGTTTTTGTTTTTTTACTTTTACTGCACTCTATTTCATATAAAATATTGTACAAGATGCTTAGATAAAAAAAATATTTCCCATCGACTACTTGGTAAACCCTGATGAAGGAAGATGACGTTTACCTCTACCACTGCTTGGCGATGTGACAGTTTGCAGGAATCAAAGCTCGGGAGTGGGATTTCTGGATTTACAGCCTGAGGTTTATTATGAATTGGATTACTGTTGATAAAGACGTGCTCTTGTTTAAACGTGTACATTTAGGATGTATGAGCCCAGCTGCCTACTTCTATACATTCAATATTTCGTATTAGGCAGATTTCCGAGAGTGAATTCCACAGCACCACTGTCCTCCATCGGGTGATTTTGACGGATGCACATGCAGTAGCTACTTCAGTCGCTGGGGGGCAGTAATTGCTCAGTCAAGCTGTGGAGGAATCATTGAGGAACACACCTCTCGTGATCACAAAAGCTTTACGAAATGTGTGTGTGATGTCCTTTTAACCTTTTGTTTTTATTCAAATCATTACCTTTTTTTTGAAAGAGTCTGTTTCCTTGCTACAGCATACAGGGCACATTAGGGGAGTCACGAGTGTTAGCTGACAGGTGTCTGGGCTGCAAGGCAATTTACTCAAGTACAGAGAAGTTTATTTGAGTGAAGCTGAGAGACTTTTCCAAACTCAACTGTTCAAATACAAATACAGAGCAAATCACAGGCCTATTATGACTATACATTTACTAAGCACGACGTCAAATAAACAGCAACAACAACAACAAAATGACAAAAATAATCAGACAAAAAGCACTTTAATTTAAATGCTTGATCTTTACAACTGTTTACTGTGTCTTAAATGTTAAATGCCCCCCCCCCCCCCCCCCCATTGTTGACTCAGTCATCACTTTCAAAATGTTCTAAATTCAACTGAAACAATGTTGTTTTTAGGTTAAAATAAACTCTCCCTGTTGCTCCGGAAATTCTAATTTTTTGATGTAGGCCAGTTCTGATTTTGAACGTAACATTTTGCTGGGTAAATCAAGTGAACAATTAAACACGACTTTATTGGTAACAAAATATTTCTTTTTGAGATTCCAGACAGCCTTCATCTTAATAGTTTCAAACATGAAGTTCCTATATACTTTGGTATGAGGGCTTGCAAACTCCTGACAGAAACTCCTTAGAAGTTTATAGGTGCAATTTTTGGTCCTTCTTTTTTCTTCATCTTTTTCTTTTGCACATACCATCCAACATCAAGTAAAACGTGCCACCCTCCTTGCGTTTCTCTTAAAAGACTGGAAAGTACTGCATGAAATTATTTCTATATTTCCTGAGTGAAGCAGATTTCAGAGATTCTGCTGTCTTGCTTTAAGTTATTGACTCACTGTAATGTCCAGAGACAAAACTTACCTATACTGCATTTGTTAGGCCTTCTGATAATGTGAGCCATCGTCTAGGAATGACTTAAATGTTGTGGACAATTGTATTCAGCTAGATGCAGCTTAAATCCCTAAATTGATCTGTCCTAACTCTTTACAGGGTTGCCGCTCCAGTTTCAACACAACCATTATCTTTCTATAATGTGAAAATCATGCCTTAATTCTCCAAAGACCTTTGCTTCATTTCACATAGAAATACTATTGTTTAAACTTAAACTGTATTTTAGACTTACATGTATAATCTCAACTCAACAAAATGACAAATAACCTAATTCCTGCTCTCAAGACACAAAAACAACAATAACAAACTCAGTAGGAATTTGTCCTCAACATAACCTTAGTTCTTTTGAAAAACCCTCCCCAAAAAGTTAGTAAGTCGAGATTGTTCCGTGACAAATGAAACCAAAAGAGGGCCTAGTTTTCGAACTGTTTATCGAAATGTGATCAAGTCGAACATATTAATTGCTCCGTGTTATACCGAATGCTGTTTAAGCGGAGTTCCGAGCTGCTTGCAGAGCCTCTCGACCTGTCGATGGGTGTGTCCGGGCAGGCTCTTGACAAACATGCCAGGAGGAAGGAGGGCCTGTCTGTCGTTGTATCTGTCTGACGTCAGGCTACCGTAGACAGGCAGGCAGGCGGAGAGCGAGCGAGGTGTTTGGGTGGGAGCTAGCTAACTAGGAAGCGCCACTGCACCTTTAAAAGAAACGAAACAACCAGCGGTGTCGCTTGGTCGCTTGCCTAGTTTCTTGGGCGTAACGTTACGGGGATTTTCGATATGATATTTGTTAAACTGATTTTCATGTTTTGTTGGCTACAAGATATTACAGGTAAGTTTGTCATTGATTGACTAGGTGGAGAAAGTGAGCGCCAGTGGAGCTACCGCTAATCGGATAAAGCAGTTGTACTCCGGTGATACCTAACTCGCATGCTAGCTGGCTAACGTTAACGGTGACTAAAGTGTTAGTGGCTGTCAACCTGTGTCTCTCGGTACACTGGACACCAAAAGCAGGCAAGATTAGCTGGCCTGTGTGGCTTGATATAATACGGTTATTGACGTTTCTCTGATACAAGTTAATACCCCATGGAAACCTGCGCGTTTGACAGCTGCCAACGTCTAACTTAACGTTACAAACACTTGCATAGCGAAGATGTCACAGATTCGGAAGTAATCTAAGTGTTGGGAAGAGATAATGTGTTGTATGGCACCGCACTGACAAATATGGCACTTTGTAGTAAGTAGTAACGATACTTAAAGATACACATCGGTAACGTAGTGTGTCCACCGCGCTGGTGCATTTTACTGCTGATTATTAATTGCACCAAACAAACTTGTTAGCTGAATGAAACTCTACTGATGACTATTAATGACCATGTCACACGTCGACAGACGTTGTTTACTTTTATAAGGGACCCGAAGTTTTGTGTAAAGGTGAGCGATCTAAGTTTTGAATTATATCGCGATATGTCATGATATTTAAAAAAAAAAAAGTTTTATTGCAGTAAACTTTATAATTAGCAACATGGAAATATTTCTGATTGCCTTTCAAACATTTCTCTAAAAAAGTTGTCAAATTAATTAGAATACAGATTTGATTCATCAGTCAAAATTCCACCACAACAAAACAGTTTAAGCTTTCCCAAGAAATTCCCCAACAAAAGGATTTGATCGTAGTTTCCAGAACTCAGTGAGCCACCAATCACCCAAAGCAACCTGAGCAAGAATGGCAGTATTGCGTAAAGTATAAGTTAATTTAAATTTGGTTGTGATATTTGAATCGTTTGTGCTCTACACGTTGTTGAATGAACCTTATATTCAAAGTAAAGTCGTTTTTGTGTTGTGTTCACTGTTAGTTATTACTTATCTCAAATAGGATTCATTGTGCTTTTCCCTTAGTTTTGAAACCACTAGATTTTAAGCTGAGATCAAGCCGGACTGCAGTAACAGTAACATTCTTGGATTTTAGCCGGCTCGAGGTTCCTGACACTGTATGATCCAATACTGATGTTAAGGAGTGGCTTCCTCTGAGTGTGTAGTCAGCTTGCAGTCACCAAGCATGCACTGGTGATGCCGCCATCCCCTTCATTATTCCTGTCTGTTGTTTGTGTCCGGTCCTTTGAAAGTCCCTCTTCCCTGGGGCAATGGAGGTTGAAACAGATTGGACCAACATCTTTATAACATCCTTTAACACAGAAACTCATTTCCTGCTTGTTCAGCCACCATTTCTTAGTCAGTCTGTTTTGTTTGTTTGTGTCTCAAAAAGTTTCTTCAACAAAATTCTGTTTTAATATGCTTGAATATTTTACGGTCAAGTTATGATTCACTGTTTTATTCATATGGTAAAATAAGGGCATAATAAAGGTCAGATTATATCAAGATCTAGTGTTGTGTTGTAGTGGTCATCAGATTATGCCCAGTAATGTAGTTTAATGCAATTTAAAAGTCAAATTATTCATTGTGATTGTCTCAAAAACAATCTTCTGGTGGGATCACACCAACCACTACATCAGTTTACAATTTCTGACCCACCACTTGAGGGCTTAGTTGCTATTACATCATTTAAATGTGTGTTCTTCTGTCATTACTTTGCTATAAAACTTATTCTCCGTAATCATCTCTAAGTTATTACACAAGTACTCACCGATCAAACACCCATCCTCAACCTTGACCTCCTTTAAAGCTGGATTGGTTCCTGGTTACGGGTCTTGAGGAGTTGTCACACTTATTCAGAGACAAATAACTGCATACACGTTTGAGTGACAGCTGTGGAGCTGGGTGTAATTATTTGCTATGGTCTTTGTGCTCTCACTTTCTAATATATTTATGGGGTTAGCTATTGATAGAAAGCTGAGTGGGAAAATCTGAGCTGCTTTCACACATATCAACATATTCCCCAATTAATCACCGCCTTACTCTCTGATAGTTTGCCTTCATAATTATTTTAGTTGTTGGAAAAAAGGCAAAGGAAGCTGTTTTCTCTCTGGATTCATGGACAAGTTGCTACGGGCCTGATACAGCCTCTCCCTGTTGAGTTATTACTCCCACTACATGGCAGCCTCGCAGCAAACAGCATTACAGTGCAGCATGATGATACAGGCAAGGTGGAATCTCAACATGATGCCTTTTGGCTTTTGGCGGTCACAAAGTAATGTGTGTTTCAGAGCTTAGAACCCAGACCTCTTCTCATCTGATACTCTTGTCATTGAACCTGTTTCAGAAGTTTTCTTTACTGTATCTTTTCAGCAGAGATTTTCCCATCACAACCCAAGTGTCACTTGAATTTAGTGTTTTACTTTGCCTTGAAATATAGATTTGCATTTTAACAGCTTTCTACCAGTTCAGTGACTGAACCGACACAATGACATACAGTACGACTGAAAACGGTCTCAATCACCTGATGTGCTGTGCATCATGTGCTCCTCACTTGTGCTTTAAATGGACCACTTTCTTTGTCTTCGTCAAAAGAACAAAGAAATGGTCAGTATGAAAGCTGACCGGATTAACTCTGTGGGGTCATGTCAGTAAGCTGAATAAGCCCGTTAAGCATGTCCAGTAAGCCACCCTGTCTGTACTGCAGAATTTCATCCATGTTTTCACAAACTGTCTCTGAGAGCTTTTATGGTTGGTGTTTTGGCAATTTTTTCCTAAAAAAATCTTAAGTTTAAACAATCAAGTTTAATAACATTCAAGTGCTTCATTTTTAGGGTCCTCCTGGTATTTAGCTGACTGGATCATTGCCACACTATCCCACCATGCTTTGACTCATCCACTAATAATGTTTTATTATTACCACCCTTTTCTGTCCTACATGGTCTGTACATCATATCATGTTAGCAGTTTGGTTAGTCCATGATCTCCAAATAAAATTGGGTTTAATTCACTCTTGTGTGTTTTACAATAATATACTTTTTGGGGGGGGGGGGGGGCAAATACACAACAAGCTCTAATTTACATCTGTTGTATCAGCTGAATTATTTACAGATAAAAGTAAGAATTCACAGTTAAATCAAATGTGAAAAATATCAAAGCAAATTTACCCTCATTACCTTGAAGAAAATGTTTTGCATATTTTTGATCAGTCTTTGAACTCCCTTTCAGGTCAATTTGGGAAACCTTTGAGCAAATATATTCACCATTATGAGGGTTTATCATATGACACAGAAGCCCTGCACAACAGTCACCAGAGAGCCAAGAGGGCTCTGTCTCCTCATGACAGGATCGTGCATCTGGACTTCTTCTCTCATGGCAGGTCAGTAAGGCACAAACACACTGGATTCCTCAGTTATTCCATCGTTCTTACTTACTTTGTGCACTCTAGTTGTGTGAACGTAGTGTTTTATTCATTTGTTGTCACTTGCTTTCCTTAATGGTACTTGCCAGATACTTTTTTTTAAACCTTATTTACCAACACGCATTGGGGGTGTAGTGGCAATGGCCACGCCACCATCATTGAGATTGTACACGCTATCTTCATTTACATTAGCACTGAAGTAGCTTTGATGCTAGAATACTTGTTTTAAAAGATCAGGACATATTGAATCCCCCATGTGCAGTCATCTGGTCTGTCTGTTTTAGAAAGTAGCCAAATGATTGTCCTTGTTCGTGATATATCCACTTGGTTTGGAACTGGGGAGAAATAATGTATTTCTGCGGTATTAATAATATGTAGTTGCAAACTTCCCGTTCATTTTATTGATATTTCACATCCCTCTTTATCCTCACCATTGCTCTCATTCTGTTTAAAAAATAAATAAATAAATTTGAGAAGTGTGGAGGACATAACTAGCCATGTTCAAAAATGGATAAATGATAAAGAAATAAATGTAGAAATACAGGCCTGAATTGAATACAATGACATGATGGAGTATTGCCATGATTGTGATCAATCTACAGTTATTGTTAAATCCCCTTTAGTCAAGACTATGTTGTTGTTGTTTTTTTGGTTCTCTCAGCTGAATGTGTAGATTCTATATGTAGAATTACGAATTTGCAGAGATCGACACTACCATGCTGTTCCCACGCTCAATCATTACATTGTGCATTTTCCACTATTTCATTTATTATTTGATAAAAATGTACATACCACAAGTATCCAAAGACATAGAACATCTTTTAATTCTTTTTGACTCCAGCGCTTAGGTAGTACTCCAGAGAAACATGGAAGCATGCAAGTCATTCCCAAGCAAGAGTGCAGATTAGCACAGGGTTTCAGCTCATGACAAAATGTGGACGAGCTGGCTTTCCCTGACTCTCAGATAATAGAAGCTTGTTTTGTGCTGTGTCAAATTCTGTTGAAGGCAACACACACACACACACACACACACACAAAAGTAAATTCAAGACCAGATAAGAACTGGTTTGCCTCCCAACACACGAGCAGCTCTCTTCATACAAACCGACAAGATAAATGGTCAGTGGCGTATCTGCACTCTGCTGTCTATCAGATGTTTCACCCTGCTGCTCACACAATGACAACTCATAAAACCTTCTAAGCACCTAAGTGATAATTTCACGCATAGCCCATTGAGCATGTGTTGTGCATTCACTCCCGCCTGTCACCCCTGTTGCTGCAGGTTGTGTTAAATGTAAATAAAACCATGTTTCCTGCCCCACTGCACACAGAGACAGAGACAGACAGACAGAGAGAGAGAGAGAAGACTGTGTAAATCAATATACTGTGCGCAGCCCTACATTGTCTTTGTATTGTGTGTTAGCCACAAATAAATCAATTTGTAAGAAACACTAGTGTGCTGTTTGTATGCCTTTGTCCACACAGACAAGGCCTAGTTTAGGGCATTGCAAACTCTGACCAGTGTAGAAGACATCAGTTATTGTCCTCAGCAGCTCTCTCTTCTCCTCTTTCTGTCCTCTTCACCCTCTCTGTTGAGGGTCATCAAGGCCTTGTCAAACAGATGACTTTCCCGTGAGCTTGTGTTCCTTCTTGTAATTGCTGGGTGCACAGCTGGTGCTGCCTGTGTCAGTGAGGTAATCTGAGCATCATACTCAATGTATGTTCTGTATTCATATTCAGTGTCTCCATGTGCTGTAATCACTGAAGACAGAAACAGCTGGATTGGAGATGGTCTGCAGTGAGAGCAAGAATCTTTTACTTGGTCAAATGGCCTTACTTGACCTCTGTGTGTCTACTTTAGACTGATTCTCATTGGTGGTCTAAATGGCAGTAAATGTTGTCGTACTACAACACACTGCTATATACAAGAGTAGGACAGCTATAATTCATTGACCAAGGATGAGTGTATGAGAGAGGTTAATGAATAGCCTGTTTAAGGAAACGTCAGTATAAGATTTCTGGTTAGATATTAATCCAACTGGCTGTAATAAGGACTGTTACCTTTTATGGTCAGGAAAATCTATTTTGAATTTGATCTCTGATGTTAGCTGGTGTTATGCTAGCGATAAAATTAAAACAATTCACTTCATTTGGTGGCTGCCAGTTCAAATCAACATCAGAGACCTTTGTTTTATTGCTGTTGTGAGGTTTTGTAAAGTATCCGAGAGGTTTCGATTGAATTCTTTGGTGTTAAGGCCTGTCATGGGTTTTGTTATCATTGTTAACTGAAGTTCTGTGTCTACCCGCTATATTTTGGGAGTGCTGAATGAGGTTCTGTTGAATTTTATCTTTGAAGACATTGTGACAAAATGGCCTGAGCCAGACAACAGCCTGCTACATAAGAGCTCCAGACTTTTATCAACATCAAGCATGAATTTTCCTGTTTATCTAACCTGCAAACATTACTTACACAATAGCTTGTTGCACAAGGTACTATGCATGGAAGGAAATGAGCAGCTACTGTTAATAATAAGGCCCAGTAACTAATGAGTGTCAGCACAGTAAATTTATAGTTTTTAGCCTCAACAAGTGATAAAGATGGTCTTGTCTTGTAATATCACTTTGTTTCTCAAGTGGCAACGGTGGCAACTTGTTTCTCAAGTGGCAACGGTGCGTCACTGTATTCCATTCTGACTTCACCCTGGAAATGGTCAGCCCCTGTTGCATGAAAGAGCAGCAACAGAAAGGTTGCACCTCCACCCATGGTTAGAGTTAACTATCCCTTCACTGGCTGGCAGGGAAAATGGGATGACATGAGTGCCTGTTTTTTTTAAAATTATTATTATTATTATTATTTTTCTGTGATAATGTGAAGGAACAGCCAACGTACCGAAGAAATTCATTACGGCGACAATGATTTAATTCTTTTAGTCGCTAACCAAAGCTGTGGAATGTAAATTGAAAGAGTCACCCTTAGCTCAGGCTAATAGAATTAGCATTTCCTTATAAATGTATTAATTTTTGTTGCAGTGATAACATGGTATGTGACGTTGCTTTTACAAATCACTACCAGCAACAAGTGATAATTTAGTGCTACTGTTGTTGCCTGTGTTTCATAGGCCTACCTTCTCTCCACACATATACAGTATATGTCACCAGGCAGAAAGACAGGCTAACACTCTCCCCTCTCTGTCCCTTTCTGAAAACCCAAGGCACGGCTTTGTGGCTCTGTAAGGGTTTGTTGTAACAAGAGAACGCTTTCTTTTGTATGCCCACTCACATGAGTACTTGCAGCAGGATCAGATCAGGTGACAGCACAAGGCAGAGCAGCCAGTTGTCTCTGTAGACGGCTTCCTGACAAAGAAAGGGGGCAAAATATAAAATTCAAGAACTGGTTCATTTATCAGTGCTGGCACAAAGGACATAATTTACTGCTCTCTTTAGTGTCCAGCTCTCAACAAATAAGACCAGATAGTGCTAATTATTTGTTTTATATAATATATCAACATGTTTGTGGAATAGTATCACTTGAATGAAAGAATTCATACACGACTCTTGAATCATCTGAGCTCAAGATAATTCAGGAGACAAGGAGCAGATGTTGGGAGTTGGAAAATTTGTTATTAAGTGGTAGATTTCATTATGATTCAGCTCGTGAGCAACACATTCATACATTTCACAACTCTCTGATGAAACTGATAATTGCATTGCACACCCTCCTTCGTCTCAGCTGGAGGGTTCAAAACATTCAAAAACAGTGATACTACTGTTTGTCAACTGCTTTGAAATTAGTGTGAGATCCGGCAGGTCTGTGGTATTCTGATATCTGTAAAATCCAATGTTATTTGTCCATGTAATTGTATGTAAAGTCTTATTAAAGGACATAGGCAGATCATCTGTGTGATTTCCTTTTTGATGTCACAAGTGAATATCTTCTTTAAGGATACAAACTTAGGGTAAAACTTTGGAAACTGTTGGCAAAATTTCAAAAATAAAACATTTTGAAAGGGTCAGAAAAGTAATGAAGGAAAGTTCAAGTGAGTCATCCTGTAACGGAAAATCATGGTCTATGTTTGACATTTAAAACTTTTTCTAATTCTCTTTATCTAATTCTCTTTTGTTGGCCCACTGCCCTCCGTGTTCTACTCTCTGCACTGACTTTATCCCTGATGTATTCATTTTTTCCTGTCTCATCCGTACTTACTCTGTGAGTATCGTAAGCTTTAACACTTTCTCACCTCCCAAACATGCATGCATATGTGAAGCATCTGTGGCTGAAGTCATACTAGCTGAGGGTCAAATCCCTGAGCTGCCCAGGAGGAAGTACCTTGACATACTCTCACCGTCATTCGCAGTAGAACTCAACATGGGAAAATCATTGTACGGTGCCCTTTGTGGTTCCCAAGGAAGCCCAGGAAATTGAGAAAATATTAATCCTTAATGTAAAAACACTGCTTTACAAATGGGGGGGAGTTTTGAAGCATGTGAACATTTACTAGCCAAAGAACCAACAAGTGTTATTGTTTGATGCATTATGGGTCTAGTCATTCACCCAGGTCTCTGTCACAACCCCGAGGTGAGTCAGTTTTAATTGAACCCTGGTGTGATTTGTCCCCTTGAGTGGTTAGTTTGGACTTTCAATTTAATTTGGAGCTGTGAGCCTCCTAGAAAGGGACTCAAACAACTGGGATCCATAGAGGCCAATTTACTTTCCTAAAATGTCCAGTTAGGAGGTAAATTGTCAAAATCATTTGGCTTCTTTCATATTCTATTAAAAGAGAACCAAAATGGTCCATCCTACAAAGGATCAGGAGGAAACCAATAGCTCGAGACCAAGCCATACGATTATTCAACAGATTCCTGTTGAGGGATAATACAGTGGAGCACTTCTTGCATTGCCTGAGGTTTCAGGGAAGCTAGCAACTCATGTGCACCCCATGTGATGCATGCCTTTTTGTCTATGTGACTACCCTTATGCTAACGAGAGGATTACGAAAACTGAACTGGGGCTGTGAAAAAATGTTCATGTGTTTCCCTCATGACATAATTCTTCTAACCCACCAAACACAGCAGGACTGGCAAGACACGAGCACTGAAGCGTGGCGAAAATCAGTAAAATGCATTGAGTAGTGCTGCTTTTTAAAAATGAGATGTGTGCTGTCTCATCTCTCCAGCGTGCGGTGTCTTATACGCTGAAACATTTGTGGTTACGTTGTGGAAATGGTCAGGATTGAGGGGCTGACTGCACAAGTCAACACAACCCAAAGTGTGTCGTCACATATCATCATAGAAATGGGCAACAGGCTGGCAAATGAAATGTAATATAATGTTGGTACTGATACATTTTGACCATGAGAATTTTTGATGCCAAATACATCTTGGCATTCAGTGTTAATGAATGCATTTTCTCCTCTTCTATTTTTAGGCATTTTAACTTGCGAATGAAGAGGGATACCACAGTGTTTTCTCCAGATCTCATCATTGAGGTATCAGGAGAAGACACACCCGTTGATACATCACATATTTACACCGGGGAAGTCTTCGGTAAGTCCAGCAGTTTCCATAGAATATTCTAGGGGGAACAGAAAACACTGAATGCCTCTAATCCAATTATGCTGTTTTCATTTGAACTACGTCTGCATCAGCCCATCCTCTGACATCATCTCCTGAGTGATTCACATCTTTTAATATAAGAAACAATGGTCTCATCACCTTCGATTATATATCTATGTTTCCAGGATTTTCTCACATGACAATTACAGAATATCATCTTCCTGTGTGACAGGGGACTGTTTATCACATCACAATCCAACACCCACCTCTCATCCAGTTTTTCCTTGAGTTCAAATGAACAATAGAAAACAACTGCTGGTTCTGTTCTGTCCAGTGTGTGTTTGAATGTGATATTTTTTCTTCCCATATTTCCTTTTTAATAAGCATGCTCAGCTCAAAGATTCATCTCAGATATTACTCTGAATGTAATTATAGTGAGGAACTGACTTGATTCTATAACATGGAATTTGTGGTTGGGCTGATTGTGTTGCCATGGCGGTTGCTTCATCAAACGATGGGGTGATGACTTCTCATATCCAAAAATGTCAAAGGTGAACTTCATCGTAGCGTTCAGCAATAACAGTTTTGGGACCATTACTCAGTGCCATCTCAATAACACCTCGAGGAAATTGTGATGAGTTCATTTTGCTAACAAAAGCTTTTTTTGAAAAATAAATTCCTTTGAAGTCTGCACTATTATGAGTCTGGATCAACATGAATTGAAAGTGCAGCTGGACAGGTTGGTGGAGGCATAAAACCACAATGCAGTTATTTTGGTTTGAGTAATGAAAAGTCACAAATTCCCTGCAGCAGAGCATAATATTAGGACAGTCATGAATCACTATTGTTACATTTCCATTTCATGATATGCAAACATGAACAGAGCTGTCACACTCCACCCTCTCAAAGCGTAGCGCAGTTTGTATGCTAAACAGATGACATAATTCTTAAGCTGGTTTAATATTTAGACCAGAGGAATGTCATTCTAAGCCATATCAAAGAACAGGAATATTAAGAAGTAGTTCATTTCCAAACCCCTGTGTTTCAGGTGAACAGGGCTCCCTGACCCATGGGTCTGTGGTTGATGGGCGCTTTGATGGCTTCATTAAAACCCACCATGGCACCTACTATGTGGAACCCTCAGAGAGGTATCTGAAGGACAAGAGTCTTCCTTTTCACTCCGTCATCTATCACGAGAATGACATCAGTAAGTATTTGCCATCGTGGGGTTTAAGGTATTTCCACTTTGCATGAAATGTTAATAACTAAGGAAAAGTTGTGAATTCCTACGACACAGATGTCTAATTTGGAAGCTGTATTTCTAATTTTAATTCTTCGAATTCTTTTGAGACACAGAACTGTATTTTCCAAACAGGGAGCAAATGATCAATTTTTAATTAAATTTTCTCTCCACTTAGGTAAGCATTATTTTTGATTTAATGCTTATTATATTAAAAGCTTAGATGAGATAAAACTCCAGTGCACAGTCTACACTTAACAGTAGTAATTGGCCTTTTGGCTGCAGACCATCATCAGGCTTAAAAAACAGCCTGACAGTTGGCTGTGCTCTCTTTTTAATTATGAACAAATTCTGTGGATCCTGACTTTTTTTTTTTTTTTTTTTTTTTACAGTCAATATGATGCATTTCTTACTTTAAATATGCCCACAGTAAACACAGTATATCAAGTTGTCTCTCTGTTTTGACAATGACCCCTCCTTACCTGAAATGGATTTTCCCCATGTGTAGGAAAGGGCCATGTATTGATTCTAAAGTATTGGCTATTGTTTATGTAAATGGAGAATAATGCAGCCAATTTCTGGAAAATATCTCCAAAATTCAGGCTCTAAGACACCCAGCTGCGCCTGAAGGGAGTCATATCTCGCATTTCTGTGTCCTTAAAAGATTTTTCATCAAGTAAAACCAAATAACACTGAGGTATTGATGTTGCATAACCTTTCCCAAAGTAAAATTGGTACGCTGCTGTGGAAAGAATAAATGGCAGTATTGCTCATGCTAGCTGAGGAGAGAAGCAATTTGTAAAACAATATAGCATGACTAAATATTTTTTTGAGTTAATTCATAAAATGCATATTTTTCATTCCATTTTCTAAATAATAGAAGTGAAGTTGAAGATGGCCATGGTAATAGTTTTGTTCCCTTTGTTATTTGTTTCCGAGCATTTACATCCTGACATCCGGCTGCTGAACTATGAGCCCCTCTCCACTCTCAGATCGTGCCTATATAGCAGTATCAACTGTAATCTGGGAGCGTCCTGTATAATCAGCCGCTGTCTTAGCTAATCACACCATACACACTGATTCCAATCCAATTGAGGATTAAGGCATTTTGCGCGAGCGTGGAGATAACTTTGTTAACACAGCAGTTGGAAAATGTGGTCAAACAGAGAAGCACTTTTTTTCCATTAGCAGAGGTGGACTCGATCTTTTCCTGCTCAGATCAAAAGATTTAAAGAAAAAAAGAAGATGGCACTGATTTATTAGAGAGAACAGCCCCTGCGGTCCAGCTTTTGATTTAGTGCAGCAACTCTTTTCACCCTGATTTACCTCCCCCAGCCCACCACATATGTCTCTAAAGAGAACTGTAATGCAATATAAGCTCTCTCCAATCATTCCCTTGTTTTCCCCCCCACCTACCAGATTATCCTCATAAGTATGGCTCGGAGGGCGGCTGTGCTGACCACTCCGTGTTTGAGAGGATGAGGAAGTACCAGGCATCCGCGGTAGAAGAGCCAGTCAGAGTAAGTGCCATTGTCACAACAAACCCTTCCCTCAGTCAAACACATGAGCACACAAAATTAATGGAATTCTTTCTCCCATTCAAACTACTGAACACCTCCTTCTATATGTGTCTGTATATGCCTTAATTAAGCCCCAGATTGCTCGTGATATTTCAGTCATGCTCAGCATTTAAATATGACAATAGACAATTTTACTTTGGAAGAGTGGACATTAGTGCACTAAAGAATAATAACCCTAATCTACGTTAATTGATCCTTTACAAAACTAATCAGGTACCTTCACTAAGTAACCACACCGTGTACAGCTTTCGGAGGATTTTTGTTTATTTAGAAGAGAAAGAATATTTAATCTGTGCAGATGAGGCAGGGGACTGGATTGTCTTTCTACCTTCTACCAGCTTCTGCCTGACTGATCCTGATGGTTCTTTTTGTACAGGATGTGGGTAGTGTGTTGGAAGAGGAGAGCTCCCATGGTCCTGTCATTTTTAGGAGGAAGAGGGCAGCTGGTAAAGAGAAAAACACCTGCCAGCTCTTTATTCAGACTGACCATCTCTTCATCAGATACTACGGCACCCGAGAGGCTGTCCTTGCCCAGGTGTGTACTCCTCCACAAACACCCATGAGAAAAAGTGTGGGGGCCCCTTTTACCGTAATCTTTCACATCCACTTGTACTGTGTTTCGAAGGACATTGGTCCACTGAACAAGGTCTCAAAACTTAAATGACAGGCAACCCAGATTTGATATTTGTTGTGTGCTGTTTAATGATATATTAGTTTGTAAAATGCAGTAGTCAGTTTTATAGGGAATTAGGAAAATCATATTAAAAGGTCGGTGGCACGGTGGTGCAGTGGTCAGCACTGTCGCTTCACAGCAAGAAGGTTCTGGGTTCAAGTCCCAGCTCCAGCACAGGATCTTTCTGTGTGGAGTCTGCATGTTCTCCCTGTTCCTGTGTGGGTTCTCTCTGGTACTCCAGCTTCCTCCCACAGTCCAAAGACATCACGAGGGGACGAGGCTGATTGATACTCTAAATTGACTGCCAAACACAGAAATGCAAATCAGTGATTGGGGTTAATTGTTAATAACAAAAAGTGAAATTGGTAACAAGAAGAAATGGGGGAAAAAATGAAGTTGATGGTCTGGACAGGGTGATGTTGTACCAAATAAAGGGAATAATTGTTTTCTTATAGATTTTGTGTAGCGTCATCAGATATGAACTCTCCTCTCATGAAAGCAGACGCATCTACTGGAATTTGCCATCTTGTTCTCGCTGCAGCTTGAGCACAGTGATTCATCAGAGTGCGGTGGAGTCATCAGGCAGCAGCAGCAGGGTGTCTCAGCTGATTTAGTGGTTTGTAGTCAAGCAAGTACTCAGCCTTCATGGAGGCAAGTGGGCAGCTGCTGTCAGAAAGTGCAGTTTCTGCTAGCTGACTATGTATATACAAGCTTTTCGGAATTAAACGTGATTAAGCAGCCTCATTGAACTGCAAGATATCCAGAGTCACCATCAGAAGTGCAAAAATGTCAAAATGTATGGGGGGAAAAGTATAGCTTTATTCACTTGTGGATGGAGGCCACAAGGCTGCTTGAGATTATAAACGTCAAGTCTTTACCGCCAAGGTCCTCATGAATGAACAATTCTTTTGTCTCCAGAGTTGAGGGATGGGAAGTTACATGTTCCAGATCACCAGAATCCTGTTCCAGTGTAGTTTTAAGCAGCTGAATTTCGTGTCTCACACATGAAACATTTGCTATAAAACTAAAATGCCAAAGCATTTCTGACATTACTCTAATTGTTGATAAATTTTCCCTAAGATGCTGTTCTTCACCCAAGTCCTGTCTGCATGTGATCTGGAGTTCTTGTCTCACTTTTAATCACCTAAATGTGTCCAAAACCAGCCTGAGCCTGAGGAGGAGGTTGATACTTGGTAGTCTGCTGTTGGACATCTTGATGGTTGTGTTGGTACTGCAGAGGTTCAGTTCTGTTTTTGGATGATCACAAATATTACCCTATTCAAAGACCAAAGTATAATTTCGTAGCCTTTGTTTTTGTTTGAAGAAAGCGGGGCACTCCAGCTGTGTAACTTTCACTGTTCTCACACATATTGTGCGCATTTTTGGAATTGAATTTGATTTCCTTTTATTGATGGAGAAAGCAGTGAAAGATACAGTAGGACCTGCATCAAAGGCTTCAGTTTGAGTTACTGTACTGTATATGCCTGCATCTGAACCACCCACATGCAACTAAGCTTAACATTCACTTTCTCCACAGATATCCAGCCATGTTAAAGCCATCAACTCCATTTACCAGGCTACAGACTTCATGGGCATCCGAAACATAAGTTTCATGGTTAAAAGGATCAGGGTGAGTTGAATAAGTAAACCTCTGGGCCAGGCCCAGCTGCCTCCCTGAATCTTGACATGTTGACCTCTTCTCTGGGAATAAACATTGTGATGCAGATTCCATAGTTTTAATATTGATTATTTATACATCATATAATATTTGTCATTTTAGGCCAAAGACCTTTTTAGTGTCCATTTGTCACTTCTCTCCTGTAATTGCTCCTCTCATTTTCCCACAGATAAATGATACCGCTGAAGAGAAAGACAAGAGCAATCCTTTTAGATTTGCTAACATTGGAGTGGAAAAGTTTTTGGAGCTGAACTCTGAACAGAACCACGATGACTACTGTCTGGCCTATGTGTTCACTGACAGGGATTTTGATGATGGTGTTCTCGGCTTGGCTTGGGTTGGGGCTCCCTCAGGTTTGTTGCACATACTTCAGATCTTTCAGTTGAATCACCTTCTGTATTTGTTACACTGTGGTACAATGGCTGTGGAGCTTCTTTCAGAGGGTTGTGTAATTTTTACCTACCGGTAGTTTATTGCGTGCTGCTGGTGTGTGAAATTCATCAGAGCATCAGAGAGACAGCAGCACAACTAAATGAGCGAGCACATGTCAACACACATGTTGCCTCTATGGAAGACTTACACATGCATATAAGCAGTATCTTACTGCAGGACACATACATACACATACATTTATACATGATGGACACATTGTTAGTTGCTCTAAGTGCTTCTGTCTTGTTTGTGTGCCACCTCTGATGATGATGATGATGGGCTTTATGGATTATGAGAAGGTATTAGCACAACAGGCGTGCTTAATGCTAACTATGATTTCAAGTGTTTTGTATGGTTTAGCTCTTTTAAAAATTGGTTTAAGTTATGGCTCAGAGTTCATGTCAAAGTGTCGCTTGAACAAGATGCTGAATCCCTGATCACTCCCGATGAGCTGGTTGACACCTTGCGTGGCAGCCTCCACCATCAGTGAGTGTGTGAGTAGGTGAATGAGACGGTGTTGTAAAGTGGTTTTAGATGGTGGAAAAGCTCCCCACAGATGGCTAGATTTTGATATTCATTTTTACTTTTTTAGGTCATTTCAAATACAGAAAAACGTTAACATGCACCAAAGGTCTGGGGTTGATTACGCAACATGTTGTATTATTTGCCAGTTGTGAGCACTGACGTGTATTGCATTGTTGCACTGCTTTGTGGCACGGCCCTGACCAAAGCAGCTATTATAGAGATATTCATTTTACATATGCAACTCTGTATTTATTTATTTATTCATTAAAACTTCCTTGCGCCTGAATCTTTGTATTTAGTTTTGGTGATTCAGTGCTGCTCTCTGCTGGACTGAACTGAAAAGCAACACGCTTAAGTTTTGCTTGTGTTTTGATTTGTCATGGACAATTTATGTCACTCTGAAGTACAATTCATTCATTTATGAGAGCACCAACTGCAGGCGGTATTTGAGGCAGTGGGTTTTCAGGTTGTCAGTTCGGCTGTCGTATTCTCAGGAATCCCTTGAGGGAATTTCTCAAGATTTGGCACAAATTGAAATCGCACTCAAGTATGAGCTGATTAGAATTTGGTGGTAAGATAAATTGATCTCACAAAACATAGACTGAGATGTCATTTAAGAATGCACATACCCTTTATGACAAGGTTGGAGACAAATGTCTCATCGGATAAAATGACAAAGTGAGGATTATATATATATATATATATATATATATATATATATATATATATATATATATATATATATATATATATATATATATATATATACATATATATATATATATATATATATATATATATATATATATATATATATATATATATATATATACATATATATATATATATACATACATACATACATACATACATACATACATACATACATACACACACAAGTTTAATGGTGAACTGTGTTGGGATATCATTATGTTCAACAACAACAAAATTGATGAAACACTTAAACAAAACTATGGGGAAAAAATAAAACTGAATCTGAAAAAACAACAACAAAATCAATGGTAATATTGGTGGTAATATACTCGTAATATTTGTCCTACTCTGGCCACAGGAAGCTCCGGTGGCATCTGTGAGAAGAGCAAGATGTACTCAGATGGGAAGAGGAAGTCTCTGAACACTGGTATTATCACCGTGCAGAACTATGCCTCCCATGTCCCCCCCAAGGTGTCACACATCACTTTTGCTCATGAGGTTGGGCACAACTTTGGGTCCCCTGTAAGTACTCCGATCGGAACACTCGAGCAGGACAGTTCTGACACCGTGTGAAGATCGTTCTGTATCAAGCTGTGCAACATTTTATATGCCGCTCTGTGTGACGTCTCTCTGCTTCTCTTTTTCTCCTCTTTGCCTGCAGCATGACTCTGGGATTGAATGCACCCCTGGAGAATCAAAGACTCAGGACAAAAAGGAGCAGGGCAACTACATCATGTATGCCAGAGCCACTTCAGGAGACAAGCTCAACAACAACAAGTTTTCCATCTGCAGCATACGCAATATAAGTGCTGTTCTGATGAAGAAGAGAGATGAATGTTTTGTTGGTAAATTCTGACTTACAAAAGTAGCTCCTGTTTGCGAATGCACCGTATAAGAGCGAGAGCTTCAGTCTTGATTGTGTTGCGTTTGTATGTGCAGAGTCTGGACAGCCGATCTGTGGTAATGGACTCGTGGAAGAAGGAGAAGAGTGTGACTGCGGCTACAGTGATCAATGCAGAGACCCTTGCTGCTATAACGCCAATGAGGAAGAGGGCAAAAAGTGCAAACTCCAACCTGGCAAAATCTGCAGGTCAGACATGATTTGTATGCATTTGGCCTGTCATGTAATGTAAATGTTAATAACAAACACTTTTTTGACTTGTCAACACAAAATGTGTTAATCCTTTCCTGCAGTCCCAGCCAAGGCCCGTGTTGCACGGCTGAGTGCACTTTCAAGGGCACAAGTCAGAACTGCAGGCTGGAGTCTGAGTGTGCCAAAGAGGGCATGTGCAATGGAGCTACTGCTGCGTGTCCTGCCTCAGAACCAAAGGAAAACTTCACCTCTTGCCATTCAGACACACAAGTCTGTCTCAACGGGGTAAGTTAGTATTAGTTGCCCGAATGGTGTTTGTGAGTTTGTATTTAAAATGAAACCATCTCTTCTATCCGTTTGGACCAGGTCTGCTCCGGCTCCATTTGTGAGAAGTATAGTTTGGAAGTATGCACCTGTTCCAGCCAGGATGGCGTGGATGAGGCAGCTGAACTCTGCCATGTGTGCTGCATGGAGAAAAGTGAGTGGCCGCCTGCAACACTGCTCATGGATTAAAATATGACGATAACACCAGTGGCAGTATGAAGCTGGAGTGATGTGATGCTTGATGTCAGGGTCTAGGACAATTTAAGATTTATATGCAGGAGTTACTGGTATTTCAGAAGTGGCCTCCTGTCCTTCTGCCCTCAGTGAACCCCAGCACCTGCAGCAGCACAGGCTCGGATAAATGGGCCAAATACTTCAACAGGAGGATCACAAATCTGCAGCCTGGTTCACCATGCAATGACTTTAAGGGCTACTGTGACGTGTTCATGAAGTGTCGTCTGGTGGATGCTGACGGACCTCTAGCAAGGCTAAAGAAAGCCATATTCAATGCAGAACTCTATGAGAACATTGCAGAGTGGATCGTGGTGAGTGGGACAGGACATGGAAACAGTCAACACAATGAAACACGCACATGCAGAAGCAATCTGATATATTTCTTCTCACCCAGGACCACTGGTGGGCAGTGCTTTTGATGGGCATCGCTCTAATTATGCTAATGGCGGGTTTCATCAAGATCTGCAGTGTCCACACCCCCAGCAGCAACCCCAAACTGCCCCCACCGCGGCCACTGCCAGGTACATTGCACAATGTAAAGGTAGCGGAATGCTTCAGTAAGTCAGTGAGAGAGTTGGAGGGTCCACATGGTGCCTGGGTGTTTATGTCCAGTTCTCAATATTTCACAAACGCTTTTGTGCAGACGCTCAGAGCATTTTTGATGAAAATCCCTGAACATTTCATGAAGCCGCTGGCTTTGTAAGTGTCTCTCTTTCAAGTAGCCAACTAGATGGTTCGAGATTGGTACCATGGTAACCAGTAAAATGGAGAAGAAACTTGTTTTGCAGTATTTGTTTATCCCAGACTTGAGAGTATACCTGATATAAGAAAAGCCAAATTCATCAGCTCATTTGAATGTCTCCAACAGATCATATCACGCACCCATAACCCTCTCTGTATATTTAAAGTGCCGGCAAGCATCCTTCGGTCGTTGCCCATGGTGAAAAAAAATCTTTTTAAAAAAGATGATAAAAAGGCAGTCGTGTCGACGCGGTGGATCTCTGCCACCATGTACTGTACATATACATGGCCAGACCTTGAACAATCACAACACCTGGACTAACACAGGATTCTGTTGTAATTTGTGATCTTCAAGACATCTCATACAGTTTGTAGCATTAGTGTTCATGAGTACTCATGTATGACCATTGTATCCCTTTGGATAGGAAACTGGACATTTAGCTGCTCCTACAATTGTGTTATAAGACTTCATGATGCAAATCCTAAACATCTGTTGATGTTGCAGGAACACTGAAAAGAAGAAGACAGCAGCATGCAAACCCACAGTCGCAGGCCCAGCGGCACTACCGTCAGCCCAGAGAGAACTATCAGATGGGACAGATGAGACACTGAGACACTGGTCTGCTCTTTGCCTTGGTTCTTTCTAGTGCCTACAATGGGAGCACTTAACTCCAAAAGTTACCTTTACCACATATTGCAAGGAAGTTCCCACTGAAATGAGTCCACTGGCCTGGGGTGCTCTAGGCCTAACAAACTCACCAACACCTCTGCTCTGAGAGCCAGATTAGCAGTGGTTTACGCAGCTTTTATAGAAAATGAATACAATTTCCAAGGAGCAACGGGACAGGAAATTTACTGATCTCTCTTATGTGGTCTTAATCTTTATTTTTCCTTCATTCTTTTTACCAGAGAGGGAAGCAAGTTTGTGTTACAGATCGCCTTCCTCAGTCCTCCATCAATGCTACCTTTCTCTTTCCTGTTTTTCCTCTCTGAGATGCTGCCGTCATCAGCAGATGCAAGTCACAGGAGTTTTTGCTGCCAATCCAAAACAACAGTGAGACATTTTATTGGAAGAAAACTCCTTTTTTTTTTTTTTTGCCAATGTAACTAAAGTTTTTTTGTTTTTTTTTTTAAATGAAAGCACCATCAACATTGAGGCTTTTCTAAAGAATTCTTTGTGTGACTGTACAAATGCTGCAATAGTTTATTTTTTTCCTGTGAAATTTATTTTCTGTATGATGATTATTTAATGTTTTAATTCACTTTCTCAGGATTAATAACAGAAAACAAATGTATTTTGGGTTGAAAATGGCTGCATGTGCATTTCAGGGTAAGGTGTAAGGTCCCTCCTGGCTGGTGCCTGTATAGAGATTTCTATACATATATGTGTAGAATACCATATATCCTTAGCTGCCACGGGATGCAGAGGACAGGTGAATAATAGAATGTCGATAAGTAAACTCTTTAAGATTAGAAGAGATGCAGCATTGTAGAGGAAAAAGTCATTATCTGGACACGTATATTTCTTTTTATGATATGGTTTTGCCGCTGTGTTTACATGGAGTTATAGTCTGAGGCAGACATGAATAGCTTTTTATCAACCTGATTGTATCACTTTTATTCTGTAATCTGCACAAGTCCGTGCTTTGACATGAACCATCAACCACCTCCTGCTTCAAGTGTCTTTTCAGTCAGAATGAGAAGGGTGCAAGCAAAGGGGACAGTGAAAATCCAAATATATGAGGAGTCATTGTCAAGTGTCCTACTATGATTGTCCTTTTCTGTTCTGTATAGCTTGAAGTTCAGACACGTGCAGTTCTTTGAGAAAATGAGAAACTTTAACCACTCAAACTCCGTTGGAGGAATCCTCCAGGACTCTGTAGCCGCATGTGGCTGGTTTAAATGTGACTGGGGATTTTTCTTTTCTTCGGCTTTATTTTGCAGTTCAGATTTAGAGATTCTGATTTGACTGTTTTCTTCGTCGCTGCCCATTTACCAGAGTAAGCAATCACTTCATGTCAGCCACCATTCATCACTACTCTGTTCTTTCCTCTCCTGCTGATCGGGACTGATGCTGTCTCTTACCCATGTTTCACCCGTTATTACATTCAATATGTGCCTACTTAAAGCAGTTTGACTGAAGTTGATGCATTATTGTCAGTGATCAGTTGTCAAGGCTGAGCTCACACACCAGCTGCCACTTGTATCTTCTTCTATCAGTCTGGAAATGTTTCAGAAACATCATGATCAAGTATGGTAATGATGTGAAATGATCTCACAATTGAAAATCCAAAGTTACAAACACATGCTTATGTTCCAGGATTTGGACCACTTGTATGATATAGTTTGATTGCATGTTGTACATCAGTTTTCAGTCAGGGGGAAATTAACTGATTAAGTGCAGAAAAACACCAAATTGTGCATCTGGCAAGATAGAAAAGCATAAGATATAGTTTCTTAAATTTACCATCAGACTGATTATTTTCCTTGAACCTTGTCAGCAGAGTCTTATCGAGCTGGGCTGCAGCTCGCATTGTTTTCTGTGGATGGTGTGAGGAGGTCTGGTTACTGCTCAGATTGGGCCTCACTCATGACGTGTTTTTACACACAAATTTGTTCTGAAACACAATAAGACTTTTTTTGTTGTTGTTTTTGGGCCTTAATTTAGCCTGGCAGGTCAATGTCTGGTGACTCTTTGTAACTCTATGTTCATTTGCTAGTCAAATACTACTACCCTCACACGAGCGAGGGCGCTTCGTGTGAAAATGTCACAAATGCCAGCATGGAACTAGCATCGGCGTTTAGGTTTGAGGGAGCGCCAGCTTGGGCCATTCTTAAAATAGGGCCCCTCGTGTGTCAGAACAAAATCATGCTTAAGAACACTTCATGAATGATGGCCATTGACTCTATGCAGAATATCACCAAGCTCAAACAGAATAAGTGAACCTCTTTACACAGAGAAATGCCTTGATTGTTTTCCTCTAAATAGCTACATGGACTATTTCTGTCCATGTGCATCAACAAAGCGTCAGAAAAGACGTCTCTGTAATCCTCTGTTGCTGATTTTGTTGTCTTTTTGGTACTTTGATTGTGCTTTGTCTTGGGTCGGAGCTTAAAGTATATATTTTATTGACAAATTTTAAAGCTTCTCCATGTATGTTTGTGTGTGTGTGTATGTGTGTGAGAGCGACTGCTGAATTTCTGTTTTGTTGCTATGGACAATACTTGGTGTTTGGGGTTAATTCTCTCGGGGGAAAATATGTTTTGTCCCATGTTGTTGTTTTATGTTGAGAACATCTGCACTGAAGTCGAAGTGAGGTAAACAGAGAATCCAACATAGTTTCGATTCAGTACTACTGTCAGATTTTAATGTCCAAATGTTGTTTTATACTTTGTCCTCAAGACCCTTCAATAATCTCGTGTTTTATTTACTGTTTTTTCCCTGTCTGCTCACTTCAGAAATTCTACTTTATTGCAAAAATGTGCAAAATTTATTCTTTTGAACTACTTGAAATGCATTAATAAACCAGAGTTGATCAGTTGATTGGTTCCTTTTTTGTAACTTTGACACGTTAACACTCAACTCTCCGCTCTCGCGGTCGCCTCCTGCTAAATACCTGGAACCACCCTTGAACCACCCTGATGAAGGGCTCCTGCTCCCTGTGTGCACCCACTGTCTGAGCAGGTTGAAACCCTTTTGCAAATTAATCCTAGGGTCTCCACTCTTTAGTAATTCTCCAGCATCTATTGTTCTTCTCTGTAGCGTGTCTTATCTCCAGCGTGTAGGTCATGTTGGGAAAAAAAAATAAACACAAGAGAGAATGTATATTTATTGCTTTGGTTTGAATCCGACTTGCATGTATTTGCATTTTGTTATTGGACCAATGTGAATTTTTGAAATGTCACATTCAAAGAAATACATGTATCTTGTAAGATTACCATCATCAAAAGGTCCTCGAACTTGCAACTTTGTGCTCACAGTTGAGCCTTTAAACTGGCACAATTTCAACTGTTTATACCTTGAAATACATTTGACTTTTGACAGAAGACAACATTTTGACCTGATGTTTTGTTTTTTTCTTTTCATTTTCTTAAACCTGCATAGGGGAGTTCTGGTGTGAAAACTCCTTCAAATTATTGTTGCACACTTGATCCAATTGTGATTTTGGCTTGGGCAATTACACAATTATTTAACCAATGACAAATTGTATTTTGAACTGAAGTGCACGAAAGTGACAGAAATTGCTTTTTCTAAGTCATGTCTGTTCTTACTATTGGTGTCATTCAGTAAGATGTTCTTTGAAAACAGTGCTTTTTTATATATATATATATATATATATATATATATATATATATATATATATATATATATATATATATATATATATATATTTCTTGCTGCTCAACTTTGTATGTTTGAGCTGATAAATACACATTTCAAAATAATCAGAAATTTGTGTGCATTTTTCTCTTCCAAATCGCCACATTTAACAAGATCATCACTGGACCATTTGGGATTCAAATCACATACAATACTCATAATTTGGTCACATTGATAAGCAACTACTGTACGTTTCAAATATTGCAAAGACGAAACATAGCCAAATATTCAGAGAAACACTTGTCCAGCGCCACATTAACCCACCGCAGTCTCAACTGACAGAGTGGCGTCCCGCTGCGAGGCTCCTCGCATCCGTCAGCGCGTCAGTCTGCTCAGCAGCCCAGGAACTCAGGGAGTCTGATAGCTGTGCTTCCTCCGCTGCCGCTTTGGTGTTTCTTCTAGACAGCGCACGAACACTTTAACTTGGGACGCTTCCATATGCTGTCCGTCATCTGACATGGCGCAAAAAGTCGTTCTAGAAAACAGATGACAAATAAGACCGTGAAGTGTAGCAGTTCGTGGTCAGTCCGCTAGGTGGCACTAAAAGTCCGCAATGATGAAGGTTTTGGTTTTTTTTTTCCCTTCTGTGAAGAGTGGGATGCTACAGTTTATTGTCTGTTTATTTGATTATTATGTTAATTTAGATAAAGTAATGCACTGGTAGAGGGGAACAGTTTACCTGCACACACTCAAAATATATTTACTCAAGTACTGTCATTGCCGTTATGTACTATTATTTGAGCTCTAAAATTGCACCAAGAAATATGACTTGGTTATATGGTTTATCTTGCTCTACATCTATTTGACAGCTGATTATGGTGCAGATTAAGATTTTTCAATAAGTGATTATTGTCGTTGTTACCTTTGACTCATGAAAGATACCCCCCCCCCCCAACATCTTTCAGAGCCAAATTTCATTAAACCCAATAAAAAAAAGTTCAAAAAGTCTCAAATGCAGCATCCAGTATATCCTGGGTCTTCCTCCTCCTGTCATGTGCTCAATTATCCACAAACACTTTGATTTCAGCTAAAATCTTGGATTATACTGGATGATGAGTTTGAAAGTTTGCACTGACCTTATGAACTGTTAAGCTGTTGATGGTCAGATGAAAGTCATGCAGGGTGAGAAAAACTCCTACTTGTGAATACTTTGCAGGCAAATTACACTTTTGGGGGTGAAGTAACACTTTGAGGTGTTGAGTACTGTGTCAAATAACTGAACGCTGGTTCTTTTTATGTCTAGGACAAGTCTGACTCTGTTTCCTTATATAAGAGCTGTACCTCTCCTGCGTCTCGCCTGCTTTGATGTTGATCTTGCCCACAGTCAGCAGCGGTTTATGCTCCCGGCCACCCCAAGGAATGAAGTTCTGCACCCGGTTCCACATGGTCCTCCACAAAGCCAATCCCTCCCAGCGGAATTTGAGCACCATCAGATCACCCAGATCTCTGTCCAGGGTGATCAGGAAGGTGTAGGTCTTATTACTCACTATCTGCTCCGTGCTGGTGGAGGGACGACAAACAAAAACACACATATGTAAGAGCAGGAATCATCACATTTCTCTGATACTAAGTTTAAAAAAAAAAAAACCTCTACAATGAAAAGAGAGGTCAGGATATTTTGTCCTTTTATGACACACATGACTAAATTATTTACTCCACCATTCCCATTTATAGTTCTCTTTCATGCTGTGGCTCCAGCTGTTGCCATGTGTGTCAGCTTTTATTCCTTTATGGAGTTGAGACCGCAGCTGTATAATGCATGCATCAGAGCCCAAGTGCAGCAGGCATAGATGTGATGTAATGCAAGTCTGATGTGGTGGTCCTCACACAGTGATGGGGACTTCTCCACTCTCCTCCTTTGTTCCAGTCAGGGAGATGGTGAGAGAGGGCTGGGTCTCCATCTGGTTGACAAACTGGATCCGGAGCTGGTAATGATAAACTGATCAGAGGACAACAGGAGGAGAGAAGATGAGTACAGGAAACCCTCAGGAGTGTCTTTGTTTAAAGTTAATTTGATAGCAGATTGAATGCTGGTAATAAAAGTTGTGGTAATTCAGTTTTTTATGGGACTGTGTGGCAAAAAAAATAATTGCAAAAAAGAATGATTTTCCAAAAGAAATTAACTTTTTTGTATCAAGACCTTGTACATCAGTCTTTGTTGAATAAACACATGCTATCACTAACATTACTGACTGAGGTTTTAGCTGTACAACCATTAAATGGCATAGTAGTTGTTACTACATTGTAGCAGTGTAGTCATTACAACGTATACTCAGGGGTCGTTATTATGTTGTTACACTAGTATCAAGTATGTTGTTGCATGTGGAGTTAGTAGCCTGGTTTATTAGATGTTACTCCATTGTTACATGAGCATTCAGTACTGGTTATTAAATTGTCAGACAGGTACTTGTTAGTTGTACTCATTAGTCTAGATTGTTACGCAAGAATACAGTAGTGGACACTACACTGTTACATGAGCACTGAGTAGTGGTTAGTACAATGTTACACAAGTACTCAGTGTGTCTCAGTCTCCAGTGATTGAACAGAACACATCTGGAACATTTATTGAATCTCAATAAGAGGAAAGTTGTACTAGTAGACCCATTAAACAACTGGCTGTTCAGTTCACCACCCACGTTTGTAGGGCATCCTGGGGCCGGTTTTCAAGTAGAGCCTTTTGCTGGTGCCGCTGCGAACCTTCTTGACATTGTAGCCGAGTGTGTTACAGCGGTTCTTGCGACAGTCCAGGCAGACGCCTTTGACAAACGCGCTGTTGTCGCTGCACCTGTAGGCCATGCTCTGCTTATCTTCATTCAGCAGGGAGTCAATGAACAGATGGACGGATCGCTCATGGGCACATTTCACTGTATGTTCAAAACCTGAAAGAGAAAATGAAGGATTTCAAATATAACACATTGACGTGAAACATTGATCTGCATTCCAACAGATAATGGCCTCCCTCCATCCATCCATCCATTTTCTATACCGCTTATCCATAAAGGGTTGCGGGGAGTGGGGGGGGGGGGGGGCTGGAGTCTATCCCAGCTGACATTGGGTGAG
Organism: Aulostomus chinensis; assembly: GCF_037954235.1. Classification (NCBI taxonomy): domain Eukaryota; kingdom Metazoa; phylum Chordata; class Actinopteri; order Syngnathiformes; family Aulostomidae; genus Aulostomus; species Aulostomus chinensis. The sequence continues at coordinate 21,040,200 of NC_141321.1, forward strand.
AGGCGGGGTTCACCCTGGATGGGTCACCAGTCCATCACAGGGCCATCAGGAGCAATTAGGAGCTCAGTATCTTGCTCAGGATACTTCAACATGGTCACCGGGGGAAGTGAGGATCGAACCAGCAACCCTTCCGTTGCTAGACGGCCACTCTACCTCTGAATCACGCCACCCCCACATAATGTCCTCACAACACAGAGGCTCTCTTGAGGATTGAGAGACTGTGGAAGATCTTAATCAGTGTCCATTCTTTGTGAGTTGAGTTCGTTATTGTCAGACACTGACATCTATCAAACTGTCCCTCTGTCACATCTCCTACAATCATCTCATTATGTCTGATAGTGGCTTGCTCTGGAGGCCTCTCAGTAGACTCCTGTAGCCTGGAGGCAGCTCAGCTTCGAGGGATGGGCCAAGCACAGGGAGGCGCATGTTACTAATTAACTCTGGAGGATGACAGATGCTTTAATGTGGCTCTCACTGTCATATCATGCAAATGTGTTTTGGATTGAGTAGCACCATAAACCTCAGAGCCACTTGTGTTCAACTGAAGGGAAATTAAAATCATCTGCCTGAACTCAGAATGAGAAACTGTCATCGAACTGAATTGGTTTCCAAGATTTGGCTTCCTAACTGGTGTTTTGAGGTGGGAGGACCAATTAAGAAAAGAAATGTTATGATAGAGCAGAGGAAAAAGAAGCAACCCAGCTGCAGGGTTGTAAATGACTCAGTTTGTCTTCACGCAGGAAGTGGGTAGATTAGTAATTGAGAAATCTTTTCTCACCAAGAATCTTTAAAAATCTTACACCAAAATATTTAAAAACTACTGTAGAGACGAGCTTGTGATGGGATTACACCGACCAAGACAACAGTTAGCAGGTTTTCTTTCTTTTCATTTACTTTTCTTTCTTTTTTTCTCCACCTAAGGAAAACAATTGTTTGGTCTCTAATCCAAAAATATGAAGATGTTCTTTCTGTGAGACATGTTGAGGAGTAAAACCATGCAGCATCAAGGATCCAGTGCAGAAGTACATCTAGATGATATTTTGCCATGATTTCTCTAAGGAGTCATATCTGGTGTTCAGCGTACCGAGGAGCCCATACTGGGTTACATGCTCATAAATGTCTTTCAGGTCACATCCTGGCTGGAAGTCTCCTCCGTTGGGGTAAAAATCTAAATGTGCCACAGCTTGTTTGATGCCCACACTGAGGCCCAAGCGTTCCTGGGTGAACGTGTGGATGGCGTCCACAAATTCAGCATCATCAGGAGAAAGTCGGTCAGTTGCAGACACGCCTTCAAACAGGGGCCCCGCGGGGTCAAGACCTGAGCAGATGCAAGAATGGTTTTGTTACAGAAAAGCACGATTATCTTCATTTACAACATTATTTGGAAATTAAAGAAAAAAGTATGAGAGAGGTACAACTACTTGACCAACACTCCTTAAAAACACACCAGTAATTCGTCCAATCTTTTCTGAACCCTCCAGATAACTTCCAGCAAATCCAGAGATGTGAGCGCCGAGACTGTAGCCAATCAGATGAGCCCTTCTGAGCGGGTAATTGTAGTATTCCTGCAGCGGTTAAAAATGTATACACAACCTTTATCAACTTAAATCTATCAATACACAATGTTCCTCTGCTGCTGCACCAGTGTGTCAGTACGAACATGTTGTAGAGCGATTAGTTGTTCTTGTGTGATATCTACACTTTTTATGCCTCAGTCACAGTCAACTTTTGGGGTTGTCTGCTCATCCACACATCCGCTGGTACTCAAGGATGAAATGAAAAGACTTTGGTGGTCAAAGGTCAAAGGTCAAAGGTCACATTCTTTCAAAATGTGACATAATGAGTGATTTGAGTGTTTTGTTTTGTTTTTCAAATGTAGGACAGACAGCCACTGGGATTCAAAGATTTCCTGAAAACATTTGGTCAAAGGTTGAAGTCACTGCGGTCACAGACATCAAGGAGGCAAACAACTGCAATGTGGTACTTTTAGTCAGGTATTCCTATGTTTTAGCATACGATAATGACATTGCAAACGTGAGGATAATATCTAGTTACCTTAAGGGAGTCCAGCAGGTGAGCTATGTCTTTCCCCACGGTGCGAGTGCTCTTTGCTGCAGTGGGATAGTGCTGGTGTGCCAGGGACAGCCAGTCGGTGATCACGATGTTGACGTCTGTTAGATACGTCTTCAGAGCTGTGGCCAGCCTGACCATCCAGCTCTCCATCATTCCATCCAGCTTAGGAAATATTAAAAATGGGCTGTTACTATTGTTAGTATTTTAGTCGTTTAAGAGTTAATGTGTCACTTTTGAACATTCTCAAGTTAATTTTCATGATTTGAATGCCTGTGATGTTATTTCACACCTTAAAGTTAAAGTTACGTTAAACTCAAACATTTTGGTGCTTTGTGAAAAGTTTTTTCAGGGATGTGACATGTTTATTTCCTTTCAAAGCCACTTTAATATTCAATTCTCATTTATTTATCTGGGCATTAAATAATTCTTCTTTGCAACATTTACTTGTGCAACTCTACAAGCAGCAGGTCCATTACTTGGGTTCCATGTGTTGTATTGAATAGCTGAATTCAGGGAAGCGGAAGACAAGTGACCTTACCGACCACCCGTGAGTGATGATGATGAGGGGATTACTGCTGTTGAAGCCACAGGAGGTGAGATTGTGCAGCTGCAGAGGGTCCAGCGTGCAGGTGTCCTCACCTTCTACAAACAGCCTGAAGACTGAACTGCTGACATGCTGCTCTTTCACCTTCAGGACGTCTCTGTCCCCTGTGAAAGCTGCATCTCAGAAATATAACAGCAGAAACAGTCATCCGTTTGTTCTCATTGCTTCCTCTGCATGCTTTCTCTATGTTAACTTTGAGGTGCCCAATAAGTTCTGTTCACTCAAGAACACAAAAAATATCATCATAAATACAATTATCTGAGAGAGAATGATTATACATCCCCACAGCCTCATTCTTACACCCTTTTAGCAGCACTCTGCTCTGTTTCCAGGTCATGTCGACCTCTTTGGCAGAGGCACACAGATGACACAGTCCCATTGACTCTGCCAGACTCTTTTCGTAATCCCTTATATAAACTCCCCCTCCCATAAAATGTTTAAAACCACAGCTCACAAACATCACTGATCCATCTCCAGTGAAATTTATCATTACTTTTTCCCTGTAATTGCTATTGATTCATGTCAGCCATATTTATTATTTTAACATTTTAATGTTAATAATGCCAGAAACCCAGGCGCCTAAATGCTCGCTCACTTTCTTTGATACTGCTGCCATCCTGATATCAAGCCCAACATTTCAACACTGAGACATGAAAGCAATTATGGCAGTTTATCGCCGCCCCTCTGCTCATCAAATCCCTCATTTTCTGTTATTTTCTTTGGTGTTTCTCTTCCCTGTTGTGAGTATGAACACGGAAGGCAATTAAAAATGATGTGACTCATTAGCAACAGAGGAAAAGCGGACTCTAGTTCAAAAACTGAGTGAGTACTGAGCGGATCATGTGAGTTGTACATTGTGATTCGCTTTTAGACAGTAATGTTGCACGAAAGACGCGCAGCAGTGAACGTGTGCTCGGGCTTCTGTCAGTATCTGCTTTTTTGGGTGCAGTTGCTTTTATGCAACAGTCAATCTTACAGTAAGGATGAAGAAATAAATGACAGAAAAATATATAAAAGAGGGGAAAATGGTGGTTCATTGTATATCACTGTGATACGGATTAGATCAGGAGTGATTTGATGCATTGTACTGTGGTAGAAGTACAGATGAAGGTTTTGTGCACTAAATGAATCTCACATCTTCTTTCATTTTATTTTATTCAAACATCACAAATGAAATGGAATTTTTCTAAAATGTAGAGAAAATTATGAACATTAATAAACCTTGTTCCATTGTGTAAATCAATTTTCAGTGTCAGCAACACAGCTTGAAGTATTACTATGATCAACATGAAAACACACTTCAGGTCTAATGAAGCTTTAAATGAGGGTGGGTGGGTGGGGGGTATGGATACACTCAGGGCTTGTCTTCTCTATTGTCACACCCATTTGACTATAATCCGTCCTGATGTTGTCCTGATGCAGGAAAACTAACGTAACAAGCCTGCTTTGTAAATGTGATGAGTAAAATGCGTCAGACAATTAAACAGTCACGTGAAGTACAGTCACCTTGAAAAACTCTTCTTGCAGTAACAAAGTCTACTCTGTTTCTCACTCATGATTTCCTTTGACATCAATGTCCCCTCTGGTTTCTCCTATTACATTTCAGACAACAATTCTACAATTCTACCATTTCATTTGGCAGATGCTTTTGTCCAAAGCGACACACACACACACACACACACACACACACACACACACACACACACACACACAGAACATGCGTGTGTATGGGATATTGTCACGTTCACTGTCACTTGAAATGTGAAGTTTCAAATCTCCACACTACTTTTGATGGAAAGATCAAGTTGATGTTGTCTGACCAACCAGGAGCTTGATGTTTATTACACTTTTCTAATGAATCAAGAACTGACAGTTTGTTGAGTTAACTTGAAATGATACATTTATGTATTGAGGGTCTGTTTGTTTGATTTCACAAGATCAAGTTCAAAATCAGTTCAAATTTTCAATCTAATGCCTTATAATATACTGACAAGCAAATGGTCAGATCTAACTGTTTGATTTGCAACACATGTCCCAGACTCTCTGGGTGCACAGCATTTCACTCACCCGCTCGGTTTCCTTTAATTTTCCTTCCTTGGCTGATGTGATACGTTAACAGCAAACAGAACAGGATTTTAGGCAAGGACATGGTGACACATCGACACTTTAGTAGTCGCCCCAAAGGAACACGTCTCCTGCAGGTGGTGACGACTTCAAACTTGTGAAAACGCTGTCAAATTTGAGGTCAGACGTTCTTTCAAAGGAGCCTCATGACAGTTGTGAGGCCTGGAACTACAGAGGGAAGACACACTGTACTGTACTGTACGACGGGACACCAGGAGTAATGGGCTATGGATTTGGTCGTGATTGGCTGGGCTCGAGACAAGGTGATCAAACACATTGTGAAAGAGCAGTGACAGGGAGGAGTCCGACATACTGATAGTGACTGAGAGGTACTAATACTCCATTCAGATCCCTCATCTCTCACCTACTAGTATTTAACACTGTATTACTGTACACCGCCAAATATCCAAACCTCGGATGTCATCTAATTTGTTCATTGTCAAATTATCCAGAAAAATCCATTTTCCCTGATGAATGAGACTTTGGCGTGCTGCATGAGGAGATTATTGAGCAAATCAAACCAGCATGGCCAAAATCGTGTTTGTGGTATTCCAGAAAGGAGAGGAGGAAAGTTACACTGACATGTAAACCGTCTACCTTTTCACTGGACTGTTTTCACGTTTGTCTTCAAGGTAGAGGCAGCGCACAGAACACAAAGTTAATGATCACAAAATGGTCACCAGACTCTCGCATATTGATACAAGTCTTCTGAGTCTGCTTGTTCATGCAGATTTGTTAATCCAAATATTTAACACAAGTTGTTGAACACATGCAAACATGAATACATCATCGCCTCAGGGTGCAGCTGAAATGGTAAACTCTGTATAAACCAATATTTTTATAATAAAAAACAAAGTTGCAAGGCATCCATCCAACTTTAAAAGCAGGATTTATGTGTGTCTAGTTCTAATGATTTGCTGCTTGAAAATAGTGATAAATAAACTAATGCAACTTTAAATTTTAGGTGCTGCTTTCATTGTGAATTATAAATTGCTTTTTTTCTCCTGTAGGAATCTAATTTGTTATTTGAGACCACAAATAAAAACACATGTAAGTACTTGAGTCAAAAACAATATTGGATTCATACGAGTCCCTTTGAGTTGATGATTGTTCTGTTTTCTGCTTTCTGTGCATTAACAGCTCCCTTTAAAGTATAAAACCAGTGATAAACAAAGCATAAACAAAAATAACTTGCATGCAGTAAAGCGTTGTGTGTTTCATTATTAAATTTATCGAAATAAACATATGCACATGGTGTGGAACTAAAGAGTTAAAGTCATGATTTGCCAGATTGGTGACGTCACCTTTTCAGGTGAACACTTTGAACCTTTGCTTCATGAGTGTGTGTCAGTATGACTTAAGCCACTTCCAGGGACACTAACTAGACCAAAGACCAGTAAACTGGAGACAACAAATAGAATTGGGACCAAATTGGTAATTGCTTAATTTTGTAATGGTGGTTTCATAAAGGCTAGACTGATGAATGTAAGTTCATGTAAATATCCCAGAAGTGTGTCTTCCTGTACTTGGTACATAGAGAGGACTCCATACGCAACCAACAAATTGAGGACATTTTGGTCAGTCACAGCTTCAAAGGGCTGAGGAAAGGTCAGAACTTAGTTCTAGGGTTTTGGTTAGAATAAGTTTATGGGGTTATGGTTTGGTTAAGGGCCAGAGTTCGGTTCTGGGCCAGGCTTTATTTGTGATGGTAAAGGCTAGGGTAAGGGCCTAAGAAATGCATTACGTCAATGAAGTGTGTTGATGGGTGTGTGCATGTGTGCGTGCATGCGTGTGTGTGCGTGTGTGTGTGCGTGCGTGCGTGCGTGCGTGTTTGAGCTGGGGCATGTCCTCCAGAACAAACACAGATAAAAAGAGACATGAATGTGCTGCAAATCCAAACAGTTAATTGATTTCAGGTTTAAAAAATGCAGGATTCTTCTTCAGAGAGAGTAAAGTAGGTGACGGAGGCTCATGTATAATAGCTGCTGTGGCCCACTCTCATGTAAAGATGTTATTATTCCATGAGCTGATGCACTCTGAAGAGCCTTGCAACCACTGAACCGTTAACTCTTCATCTATTCTCCATGAACTTACATAAGCTTTTCCTGTTGTCTTCCTCAACAGTTTCTTCACCACAGTATTGATGGCAGATGTAGATAGAACATCATGGGTTACCCAGCGCGCTCTGGACCACATCTTTGTGTTCTTGAATGAATTTCCTCACTTGGTAAATATCAGTCCGTGCGCTAATAAAATGTGACAAAAAAAAAAACCTCCATCAAAATAAATAATTATTTAGAGTCATATTATAAATAAACCGGAATAAAGAAGTCAATTTACTCCTCAGGATTAAATAAAGTATTTATGTTTCACAGAGAAATCTTCCACAACTACTCAACTGCATTGGAATTCAGTACAAACATTCCACATAAATTGTAAACAAACTCATAATCTGACTTTTTCCTCGAGTGCCCGCTACACGTCAAATGACCATGATCATCAAACTTGGTGTTATTGCTGGCTTTTTGGGGTTTCTGTATAACAATTGTAAACAAATCAATCATTTTAACAAACATTATTACACATGAAGTACTTGTACTGCACGGAATGAAAGAAAAATAGATGATTCAGAGGGATAATACTTAAGAAAAAAAGTGATTTACAACAACAACAACAAAAAAAACAGATTAATTCTACCTGACAGGCTGCCACTCAGGGCACAAACGCTAAAATTCAAATGTACACAGGGGAAATACATACGAGACAGGACATAAATCAGTGATTCAATCCAGTGGAGCGGACACCTTCAACTGCTTATTAAACATGCGTTCAGCGATTATTCCTGGTCAAAATTAAGCCGCATACAGAGTTTGAAATGTAACGGACATGCTAAGTGGTTTTGGTGAAAGCTACATGATTGACTAGAAATGTTTTTAAAACAACGTGTTATTCAAAGATAAGAAAAATATTGTGGTGACCTAAAAGATCAACGTGTGAGGTTGCAATAGCAGCGATCATTCATGGTACATTTTACAGCTTGAATCGGTGTAAATTATATTTTAAACCAAGTATTTTTCAAATCCACAAATCTGTGCTTATGGGATGCACACATAAAACACAATTAATGAAGGACAAATGTGTCACACATTAGTCCAAATATCGTTTTGTACGTTTGAAGCACTATTTGAAGGATGCTGCAAGTGACTGACTCAAAGTGATATCTGATGCTGAAGCTACATACTTGAATTCCTCCCAAATAAATGTGTGTGGTATTGAAGATTTATCAAAGCTCAGAGGACTATTTCATGTAAACATTACAGTCTGTGTATAGTCCCACAGGCTGTATTGACTCTCATTGCATCTCATAAAATGTTTTTGCCTGAAAATGAAATCCATGTTCCTCTGCAATAAGCAGACGCGTACAGTTAAAGTCTCATGTTATGGCTTTGAAATACAAGTGAGTCTGCATGGTAACACAACTTTGAGGGTGGCTTCAGGTGGATATGAGAAAGCAACAAAACAAAAATAAACAGGGTAAAAAAAATAATTGAGTATCATCCTTTAAGGCTGGATTTTCTAAACACAACTATTACAGTTCTAAAAGGATAGTGAGATAAAGCCATCAAGTGCCTTCACACACATGCAGATAACAGCCAAAAATAGCAAGACACATCAATACTATAACACATGGGCTAAAAACAACATGTACAACTACATGTTTCCTAAGAGCTAAATATATTTGATGTTCATGTTTGTGAGACAATAAAAAAATAAAATTGCTGTACAGAAACTTGGCAAATATTTCGAATGAGAAAATATTAACCCAGTTTGTAAGAAAGATACAGTCAAGAATACATAAAGGAATCTCTCCGTACACGGTTATGATATGATGGGAATCAAAGAAAATTGGTGGTGTATAAAGAGAAGACATTGTAAAAGCATTAAAGATTATTGTTTTATATGGGAAGTCCCAAGCAGATTAAACCTGAAACATATAAATACACCGGATTTTCTATAAAACACTTCAAAGGCTTTGTAAAACATTCATGCACTCTGTTTTTATTATGAATGACTATGGAATGGCAGAGTCGGATGTGTGGCTTTAAGTAAATCACCAAATGGGGGTTTTAATACTTCCATGTATAAAACTGCCTCTTTGTGATATTTTTTTACCTCCTGAGGGTGAAGCATGTTGGGACGCTTTAAAGCCCTTATTCTTCATTTTAGCTCATAGTTACCATTTCATACTTTTCCTGGATGTTGTTTTGCACTGGTTTTTCAGGTTCAGAGTGGTGCAACTCAATAAAGAGAAAATAAATTCCGGCTCCAAAAGCTCCGCCCACCATGGGCCCAGCTACTGGGATCCACCACCAGCATCCTCCCGCCCTGTGAGCAAAACATAAAGAATATGGATGAACAATATAATAAAAGTCCTGACTAAATTAAAATTCATTTAGGTTAATGTCCTGAACGCTGTGTTTTAAACTGGAGGGAAACTTGAACGCTCATCTCCCAAGGCAAAATGTTCATTGGTACAAACCATCACACTGACCTGCATCCTGATACAGACTTTCCTGTTATAACCACTGTTGTCATGTGACGTTGCTGAAAAAAACATCAATGATTTGACACTGTGCCACCACGTGATGCGGCATTACAAGGTTTCACATGTTCTCTGAGTTTACATGTTCTCTGAGGTAAGTTTGATAGTATTTTCAGAGCTACGTTATAAAATTTTGAGTTTGTTTTGGAGTTGGAAGTTCAGGCACAGATTGTCTAATGCTACTTTATATTGGCAGAACGCTGGCAAACACAGTTTGAACAGGTGTCGACAGTGTGAGATCAAAGCGATACGTCACCCCAAAAAGTGGATGTTCACTTTCAAGTGCTCACAAATGTGTGTCTTAACCCAAACTGTTTTAAATTTGATTTGTTTCTGGCTGAAATCAAAGTGCTTGTCGATTACACAGCATACGCCGAGATATAGAAGATGTGGATAATACTTGACGATGAGCTTGAGAGTTTTTAAACTGACATTTTTTTGCAGGTTTGTTAATGTTCATAGTTGTTAACCATCAGTCAGCATTAGCTTCAAGCTACAAACACATGTCTGGTTCTTTCTGCATTCTGGAGTCACAAAGAAGTGATGGAGGAAACCAAAAGAAATGTTTTTGTGAGCTGAAGACGCCTATTAGTGAAAGGTACTTTTGGGCAAAGTACTGCTATTGTCTCATCAGTTTGATGTTGACATGTTTCCTTTAAACCACTATATACAAGATTCAAGTCCATCTGGGGACGATTTGGTGATCAGGTTTAACTGAATGAGCGACTCGAGTGCACATACATCCATCTATCTTTCTCTGACACCCCACTTATAATCAAGGGCCAAGTCAGATACACTAAAGCTTTGATCACTGCTGCTTTTATTTTGACATTTCTGTCTCTTCAAATATTATGCTAGACAACTCTTAATTTCATCCTGCGTCTCCAGTCTGTATGAATGTTGATGTTTGCATTGCCCTACCTGGGCAGAGTTTATATCCCAGATTACAGTCTTAAGGAGCTCTGAGCACTGGGCCCAGTGCACATGTCCTCATTGTCACTCTGGCTGACCTCACATAGACTCTTCTACTGATCCACATGAAGATTAGTGTCCTACTGGTCACTAGCATTGTGGCCCTGCAGGTGAAGGAGTTCTCCAATTAAAAGTACTGATGCACAGGCTTGAGCGTAAACAAGTGACTGGGCGGGCCATCTCTCTCTCTCTCTCTCTCTCTCCCTCTCTCTCTCTCTTTCTCTATCTCTCCTGTGGGCATTCAGGAAGTCCGGTGCAGGCGGGAGGGAACTGGATTATAGACTTATCTACGGCCTCGGCTAAGATGATCAGGCCAGCAGACAGACACTCAGTGGGTCACCGTGTAGACATGATGAGGAGTCAAGTACTGCCCTTCACACTCTACACAGCAAAGTGAATAAATCCTCTTTCCATGAGACTAACACGTCTCTGTATGTGCTCCATGACATGTGCTGCTGCTGCTGTGTTTGTATCATAAATGGAGAAGATTATGCTAGATTTAGCTCGTGACAGGAACCCGGTGGAAGAGATGGCCTATATGGATAGAAAGTAATCTTAATATATATATTTATAAAGTCATAAGCCATCTGGTGATAAACGTAAGGACAGAAACTGCATCTGTCCTATAGCTTTCAAATGGCCTTCTACCACTTTATTTTATTTTAAAGATAATCTATGAAAAAAAAAAGCTTGATGCTTTTACTGCAGCAGCATATGTATCCAAGCGGTATTTTGTTTGAAATCAACATATTATCCACTCCTCAAGGAGCTCTGATGTTAAATTTTGACAGCAAAGACACAATGTGGTTGTCACTAATGATGTAGATTTAAACTCAATCCTGTAATGTGGGTTTAACATTTCAGTAAGAACATATTTGGATGGTGGTGAAGGCTATGTAGTCCTTAACACCTGCGTATTTGCATCAGCAGAAAGTTCCCATCAAGCCAGAAACATTTCTGAGGTTGTAATTATGAATACGCCACAGTGTAGGGTTTCAAAAGAATACATGTTTTAAAGGAGATCTTCTGGATAGTCATGTGTCGTCTCAGCAGAAACTTTTGCAGGCTTTACAAATATATAAACCACTCGGCATCATCCTGGAATGTTGCTGAAAAGCAGAACAACAACGACGATCTATTTCAGGTGCTGCAGTTGATGTGTATTCAGTGTCAGGCAGATTTTGGCCAAGGACCCTCGAGTCTTGATGGAGCGAGTCAGAGGCAAAAGGGGGACCAGAGCATTGTGTTCCAACTTTGCGGGGATCGTATTACTTTGCCTCAGAGGGAATTAAAGTTTCAATCAAGATGCAATAGAGATAACCATTGATGTTTGAATCACTATCGATTCAGATGCCAGGAGTTCAATATCAGTATTGTTTTTTTGGTACTTTACTTTCCCTACAATAACAGAAATGTTCTCAATTTCTGAGCATGCTAATGCTCCTGGGGGCTTTCAGGCTATCAGTAAATTCTTGAGCTTTAGATACAGTATATTTTGTGTTTGAGCAGGGGTTTGCTCAGGTTGGCAGTGTTTCTGTGGTCAAATTTGCATGTCGCATTACAAATATTGCAGAACATATTATTTAAGTCAAGTTGTGTATTGGTTCACCTCTCTCAAAAACTTTGCCCTCTCACCCAAATGTGCTCTCAAGAACCGAGATTCAGCTTGATTCAAAATGAATTGGCACTCTTTGAAAGTACCAAGCTCTGTACCTCAATACAGGCCACCTACCAGCGGACCAACATTTCAGGCCTCTACAAGTACTTGAGGAGTTTACCGATTTGTCCTTGATGTGTTTATTAAAACTGCAAACTTTGAGGTATTATTTGCTGTTTAGGCTGCCGTGTGTGAGCCTTGTAGTTTATATGAAGCACATGTTGCTTGACTTTGTTTGCTCACATTACAAAGTCCAACACAAACGTGACTGTGTCCCCTCTGGGTATAACTCCGGGAAATCACGGTGGCATCTTTGCTGAGTGATGTTATTGTTTCTAGTTTTATTTAGCCACCAATGCACTTTGGAGTGTTTGAAGTGGACACAAGTATATTTGCCTGTCTCTCAATGTGATGTGGAACTTCCTGTGACTGAATATGGTGGTCAAGCGTAAAAGAGATTATGATGAATACATCTAGAGAAGTCAGCATTTGTTTAATTTTTTAATGTTCCTAAATAATGAAGAGTGCTATTTATTATCCTTATTATTTTCTGTTCTGACCAAGATCTGCGCCCATAAACAAGAACATGCAAACACCAGACAGACAATCGATGGGATTGCCCGCCACCACCTGAGATTACCTTCATGGGTGCATTCTGGTCACCTCTGGGAGTCACATCAAACAAACCAGCACAATTGAGAGGGGCCTTATCGCCACATTACCAGAGATTCAACTACTTGTCTTACACGGACATTAAAGGTACCCTGTATTTCTTTGTGTCTGCCATTGCTTTCATGCAGTGTTTCTGGGGGGAAAAAACAAACCCCGATGATGTTGAACTCTTTTCTTCCATATAAAACATTTGCGCAGCCCTATGTACATCCAACAAACATGTTTGCCAAGTCTTTTACTGCCACGTTACAACAACTATTGCCACGTTACCACCGCCTCCTCGGTCAGCAGGGTCACATGAAACATGGAGAACACATGCGTGGCCCACAGCATCGTCATGCATGTGCAAGCACAGCATGTGATCAAACAAAGCATTGCTCCATAGTGCCACAGAGGTCAAAATCTCAGTGGAATCCCTCTAAGACGGTTGATGAATCTCTGCTAAATTGAAGTTTTTATTATGCTTCTCCCTTTCAAACAAACAAACAAATTCCATGGGTTTCTATACAGCACATTCTATACCCTTTAACCAATTTTTTTGAAAATCTAGCCAGTAGTTTTTAGTAATCTCACTGATCAATATGCATGTATACTTCCACTCATGGGACTGTACCAAAAATAATATTCATTTTTTGTCATGTCAAACGGATTTGTGTCAAAGAACAATGGGTTCCTCCTTGGCCGATGTCTCACCTCTGCACCAAGTTATTGAAAACCATGCCAGCAGATCTGACATGATCCTGCAAACAGATGTGGGCGTAAACCTCTTTGGTGGTGGCAGATTTGTAGTCTGCTTCCTAATTTGATCAAAGTATAAAAAAATCTTTCAAGGTAAAACATTGAAATATAACAACATGCTTGCAGGAACTGTTGTGATGAACGGTAGGCAACAACGGGAACACACCACTGCCATTTCTGTAACACTGAATGTTTCATATCTGTGCATTAAGAATCTTTTTTCTTAGGCCCTGGAGCACTTTTTGAAAATGCAGAAAATACATGGGTAGTGTTTAAAATATTAATTCAGATTGTCACAGAGCAGAGATGCTATTCATGTCTCAGCCGTGAGTGAGTGTTGAAGCAGCAGCACATAATGGAGATGTAACTCCATCCAGCAGCCAACTCATAACATCCCTCCTCTTCTGTGTTTCTCAGTTAAACTCTGCTGCACAAATTTCTGTTTTATAGCAACCAATCTTTAGTTCTAATCTAGTACCTGAACACTTCCATGCCCCACCCAGCCACCGCTGTGAAGAACCGTGGGCCGAGATCTCTTGCCGGGTTGATGGGGTAGCCGCAATTCAGGCCCATGGACACTCCGATGGCCAGGATGATCAGCCCTATGCAAAGAGGCTCCATACCTTTAGGAGCTCCGATATTCCTCCTGTCAGTAATGGCCAGGATGCACAATATCAGTGCACCGGTGGCAATCACCTGCAAACCAAAGCAGCCATTAAACGTGACCCTCACTTTACCAGCTTTGGCTCATGCGAGTGCATGTTGTTGTTTTTGAGAGGATGTTTTTGTGTTGCCTCATCTGCTGTGGTGACCTCTGCCCGTTGTGATTTTGTCTAAGCTTATTATGGGGGCTTCCCCTTTCCCCTGGTTTCAGGATGAATGAGGCAGCTTTCAAAACAGTCATATACGGCTTTATAGTAACAAAGTAACAAACATGAGGAGGAGGGGGATTCAGATTTTAAATGGTATCATGATATTTCATTGTATTAATGCTATAAATGAAGGTATGAAAATACTACCAGAAAAGTTTTTGGCCAGAAGTCACATCAGTCTTGAAATATTCATCCAAACAGTTACACTTCATCCTGACATTATTAAACACCAAACGCTACCAACTGGCTTTGAAAGGTTAGAATAAGAATTTGATTAACACAAATTCATGAACCTTTCTACCAAACCATGCTGCCGTTCTGACTGCTTGGCTATAATCAACAGAGAAAACCAATTAAAACACAGAAGAACACACGTTATGTAAGACAAATCCACACACCACATAATCACACGTGCGTTCACAAATACACAAACTAATATGTGTTTTTGGTTTCAATGCAAACCAGGACAGATGGTAGTTATTCTCAGCATTGTAGCTGAATTGTTCATTCATCAGCAAACAACTTACATTTACTTTTACATGACTGCACAAAACGCTCCCGCGCATCTTTTTGCGCTCTAGTGATTCTTCTCGGAAAATGTTTCTCATCATCATCATCATCATCATCATCATCATCATCATCAATAATTCCGTAGAAAAAAAGAGAGAAAAGCCCCTCAAAGCAATAAGCATAATATAAAGGACATTTTATTCCATAGCAAAATAATGTTTTGCTCTGACATGAAACCTTAGATGGACAATTTTAAGGGAAATTGCAAATTATACATTCGTCTTACCTGATCAACAAAACCATTTAGGACTGAGAGATGTTTTGCAGGATAAGATGCAAATATGTTGGCTGTGGCATTCACACCAGTGACAGTCAGTTCTCCGCTGGTGTATTCCATCAAAGCATCTGAAGACAAACACAGAGCGGAGATAGACATGCTGTAAACACCACCAGCTGTTTGATTAAGGATTTATTAATTAGCTAATATGTATGTTCTTATCAATGACAAAAGGTCAGACATGTGGAGACAGAACGCTCCTCTCATGAAACTGGATTACTTGATTGGAAAACTTAAGTCATTGCTTCAGATTTGATTCAATTCTGTGTGAATGTGCTTTCTCTGAGAGTGATGACACCCACCATAATACAACCCATAGACAGCACAGGATCCAGCAAACGCTCCAAGGAACTGAGCCACCACATACACAGGAAACTTCTTCACGGGTAGCTTCCCCAGGATCACCATGGCGAGAGAGACGGCCGGGTTCACATGGGCTCCTGGAGCGTGCATTAAAAAGATGAGTAAATTATATAACCTTTGCAAACAGAGCATTCAGTATTTTCAAAAGCAGAGTACATCCTGGTTCAGTAGTCTGTCTGTAAAATTTATGAACATTTTACATGCTGAATAACAGCAAACACACACACACACACACTGTTTGGCACCTTAGAGCCAGAGCAGAAGTTAGATGACCTTCTCTCCTCTGTGCAGGGAGCGGAGACCCACTGAGATGCGGTGGTAACCACTGATTAGCTGAGAGAATGCTAGTGGATGGACAGTTAAGCATGTCTCTGTCTGCTCAGCAGCAAGTGTTGAGTGTCTTCACTGAGGTTTGCTAATCCATCCCAGCCATTACTAGTTGTTACTATGGTCACATCTCTGGTGGTCTCATCTCCCTTAAGCACACACACACGTAAGGAGAAGGGGCTCTATCTTCTTGTCAGACTCTGAGGAGGCTGATAAACAAGCGTATTTCCACAATAGTTGATGTTTTCCTTTAAATAGCAACTCTTCAGGAGTTTCACTTATCGGGTCAGAAACAAAGAAAATTAATTCAGGCATCAATTCATGTTCAAATTTTCTTTGTAGTTGTTTAAGCACCAGTGTAGTGCTGTCCTCAGGAGTAATATGACTTGACACATCAATATATCCTCATGCAAAACCACAGCATCAGCAGGAGATATAAAGCTGGAAGATGTTAAGTAATTTGTGTGATCCTCATGAGTGTCTGATGTGTTTTGTATGTTTTTGCTTATCCATTCCATCCATTTTCTCCTGCTTAGGGGGGCTGGAGCCTATCCCAGTAGCTTTTGGGCGAGAGGCTGGGTTCACTCTGGACAGGTCACCAGTCCATCACAGGGCCAACACTTATAGACAGACAACCATTCATTCTCTTGATGTCTTTGGACTGTGGGAGGAAGCTGGAGTACCAGAGAGAACCCACACAGGAACAGGGTGAACGTACATACTCCACATAGAAAGATCCCATGCTGGAGCCGGGGCTCGAACCCCGAACCTTCTTGCTGTGAGGAGACAGTGCTGACCACTGCACCACCATGCCGCCCTGTTTTTGCTTATATTTAACAGTATTTTTAATTGTATAGTGACTGACAATAAATTGGTATCATAAAAAAATAAATGGAATCGATTGAAAAGTCTCAACAGTTCTTTTTTGTAAAAACACAGATGGAGGACAATCAAAGTTGTCAAACGAATGTGGCCAATCAGAAAGATTCTCCTGTCCTCCTTCAGACAGGAAGGTTGCTTCAGTAGATTAAAACAAGCTGTTGGTGCTAAGCTGTCCGATCCTTTAGCACTTGTGGTCAAACCTCCTCACTCAAAAACTTTTGGAATACTTCTGAGCGAAGGGCACTGAGTTTGTGTGCCTCCAGAGTCAACCTGTTTTCCTACATCCTACATTGTCCTACACAAGCGTGTTTGAACACATTCCAGCCAAATGTTACTGGGCTCTGCTGGGAGTGTGGGGTCATTTATTTAACACTCTGGGATCTTGGCTTTGACCTCGCTGTGGTGACACCACTGGGGGTATCAGCCGCGCGCCCATTGTTCATCTCCCCATCCTGTTCACAAACACTGAACACGACAACCAGCCTGTCTGAATTGCATCTGACATAATCTGCCTGAATCTGCTTAAGGCACACGTAGACTGCAGGTCATTAGAGTGACCATGATGTGTCACACTTACCGTACACTGTCATCTAAAATTTCTGACTACAAAGAGAAAACAATTTTCTTCTCCTATGGGGCCTCCCTGGCGGGGACTCCGAGAAAGCCAGGCTTGTCACACCTGACCCCCCCACCCCCCCACCCCCCCTCCTCTCTGGAGACCCATGCCCCAGTAAAGCTCATTAGTCCAATACCTATGATCATCTTCAGAGATGTCGTTGGACAGAAGCTTCCCACTGCGCTGTGGACCCCGGGGCCGAATGGCCCAGTCATGCAGCAAAAGCTCTCCATATATTAACCTCCCTGTCCTCGGGCGTTCCTACTACTCCTCTGAAGCTTTACAACTCCTCTCATTAAACATGTAACACTTACACAACCACAACAATCCATCCAAACAAGATAAGCTTCTTTCGCTTGGTGCCAACTTTAGAATTTTCAATATTTGTGAATGCTCATTAAGGGCCTCCTGCTTAATTTGACACGCATGAACATTTAAAGTTCAATTAAATTCAATTAAATGCCACAATACTGCCATGATCTGTTTTTAGTGATACATTTTCGAAGAAATAGAAATTCCGAGACAAGCCCCACTTAGGCCACCACACGTCAAACTTCTTGATTGCTGGTTAAAGGACATTTTGGCTCAGACAAGCCTATGAGAAGCAGCCTGCACTGAGAAATTAACACCACCCACCCCCCACCCCCCCCCCCACCCCCAAAAAAAATTTTGGACATCAAGACATAATATATCCACAACTTTTGTCAAATGATCTTAAAATGCAGATTTCAGAAAAAAAAAACGCATGATGTTCTAGAATCAGGAATGGGATACATGGTACATTCAGATGGGTGCACCACTGTAACAGGAGCTTGATGAGCGTTCATGCTGCAACAGAAATGGTTTGCATCTTTTGTCTTGATTAAAATCTTAACTTTTCCGATGACGTGTCCCGAGATGGCAATCAAACGGCCTACCTAAGGGGAAATGCCACTAAACTGTGAACCAAGCACTAATTTCTATTTGAATACTTAATTAGCATCAATGTTTTATTCCTGCAACAGAAATAAAGGCTAGGCATCGAGCAACATCCATATCTCTAGACCTCACAGAGGCTAAACTATGACCTGGGTTACATCGAACGGGTCCTCATGTACTCTGTGTCAGTGATGTCAATGATCCCAGATTAGAATTATTGTTGCTAATTTGATAAATGGACGGCATTTATACCTCGGTGCTAGTCAAAGACAACATTGCCCCACTCACACACTGATGGGGGAAGCTGCCTCTGGTACCAACCCACTCATCAGGAGCCATTAGAGCCTCTGTATCTTGCTCAAGGATACATCAGCACTGCCATCAGGAGAAGAGAGGATCGAACCTGCGACCCACCCGGCCACTGCGAGCCATGCTGACCCTGACTGACTCTGAAGATAACGGTGACATAGAGTAACCTGGATGAGAAAGGCTGCCAAATGGCCAAAGATTGCGTCTCCTCCGCAGACAAACACCAGCGACCTTTGTTTTCTGCCCATTTAGGCTGAATTATCAATTCTATAAATGCTTGGATTTCTTTTAGAGAGAAACCTTACACAATGAGAACATTTCAAAAATAAATGTATCTCCACATGCATTCAGGATCACTCTGTGGGCTTTATCTGCTCCACATGATGCGTTTTACCTGACACTCCCCCCGCCATGTAAACAGCCATCATGACTCCCAGAGTGAAACCAATGTGGATGGTCAACGGCTCCCCGAGAGCCCCTTTACTCAGCACCGTCTGGGCCACTGAACCGCATCCAAAGAGCTGTGAAACAGACAAGAACAAAAACACAAAGGATGGAGGTAGAACAACTCATTGTTTTTAATTATTCCAATTATACCCACCATTAACACCAGCCCCCTTGTCCACCAACAGCTTCCAACTGCCACAGACAATTTGTCCAACTCAGAGCTCAGAAAAATAGAGAAAGAATCCCCCACTTATTGGTTGCTTTAGACAAAACAAAGTGTTGAGAGGAGGGCAGTCATCCAAAAATAAGAAGGCTGCACAGATGGGACATTCGGGGGGGGTGCAGGTGAAGATTGAAATACAACTCAAGAAACGAAACTTCTGAATGCAAACTGAAGTCTTTGATATATTTCATACTGTTTATTTTATTCTAATAAGATACAGATATGAAGGAGTTGTGAGGAATTTTTAAAAATCACATCTTGTAATGATTTCTGCAGCTCTCTGTCATGAACAATTTAGAAATCATCAAAAGAGAAAGTCTGGTCAAGTGAGAATATATCTGTTAATAGAGACATGTGAGAGACAGCAGTCCGAGTCCCAGGAGACCCAGTCTGACATCTAATTAGCATACTGGTTCAAAGCTTTACCCCGGCTCTTTAAGTTGGATGACAGGTGCAGAGGGAGGTACTCACTATCAGGACAAATATCCCCAGAAACTCCGCCAGGAACTCCTTAAAGATGTCCCGCCTCAGGCCAAATTTCTCCTTCAGTTTTCTTGTGCTCTCACTTTCCATTTTTCGGCGTCCCTTGATGTCTTCCTCCGACGGAACAAACACTAACAACTATGAGGGAAGCGCGGTGCGAATGTCGGTGCAGGTTGCCGCCTCCCACTCGGTGCGCTCTGACCGTGCAGCTCTGCTTGCATTTCTCTTAGTGACCACAAGGGGGCTACTAATATTATTACAGTGATGGGCTCCGGAGTATTTAAGTATTTGAAAAGATGCTGAGACACAAATAAAAAGAACTCAAATTACAACTTTAAAATGCAGTCATCTCTCTAAAATTAATTTCAATCACTAAAAAAGAGGTTTTAAGAGATGGTGCCACAAGCACACAATTATTTTGGAAGCTGATCCTGATCCAAAATTGAACATTTGTGGAACTTTGCAGGGGATTTGAATGTGATAATTAAAACTGTATTGCAAAAACAATATCAGACACACATTGTAGTATTTGCCAAGAGTATATTTGTAAACCGTAACACACGTGTGGAAGGGATGTCAAGATGATTGCTAGTTGTGACAAAAAAAATCACAGCAAAAAGCCACACTGTAATACATTTAAAAAAAAAATCAGTTTAAAAGCCCATTTTTATCACTTTTGAATCCCAATCTGGAATCTTGCTCGCCAGCATAACTTAAACTTCGGTGTTATATGAATAAAATATGCTACTCATCTCAGCGCTGCAACAAGATGTCGATGAATGAGATGCGGTAACACAGAGACCCATGAAAAGTAGTGGAGTGGTAGCTTCATGGTCATGGACATCATTATATTATTATAAACTTAAAAAAACTACAATTCTTATCAAGAAACTGTTTATTTCTGTAATATAGCACAACTGTCTATCCTAAACCAGTATCCTCATGTGAATAATAATTTGCATCTATACCACGTGTTTCCATTTGGTAGCAATCTAATGACTCATATAATATAGACTCATTACACAGGGACCAAAACACATGATTCAGAAGTCATGTAGGCAGACAGGCTGATTGGGTTTGTTTACCGTGCAGCCATTCCAACAATTATTTTAATCATTGTGTACAATTATTGTATTTTCTTATTGATAATAAGTATGAATGTCTTTAAAAGTAATTTGATTAACGATGTGAACAAAGACAACTGCATTTGTCCATCATTAAAGCCCCAGAAGTTACATCATGCTTAACTGGTCCCACAAGTTGTAAAAACAAGAACAACTTTTCCAAACTGGTTGACACTTACAGGGTCGCACCTGTATCTGAAAGGTCATCATTTTGCTCTTTTTTTTTTTTTCCAATCGATGTTGCAGTGGGCGCTGGTATGTACTGGAATGTATCATATTAAAATCTGTTTTTAATAAGTTGCCCCTCTCACGCATAAAAGTGGAGGAGGACTAAACACCCCTCAGTGCAATGCAGCTCAGTTCAACAACCTCAACAATAAACACGTAGTTAAAATAAAACCCTTCTGATGCCGTCAGTCAAAACTGAACGCAATTATCATTGTGAAAGCAGAATCTTTGACTGGTGATTTATTTATAATGAAGGAGGCCTTCCCCAGCGCCAGCTATCACACATTTTGTCTCCATGCATCACATTTTCCATCTGGAAAAAAAAAAAAAAAAAAAAGTTTAGGTTACAAAATGAAACCTTACTGTAAAAAAAAAAAGAAAAAAAAAAGAAAAGCAACGTCTGGAATAGATATGAAGTAAAACAACAAGTCTGTGTTTATCCTGCTGTTTACTTTACTTGTCAATTAAAATAACTGTGCATCATAAATCATTACCTCAAATTGGTTGTTGCCTGTAAAGTCCTACCTTGAAGGACATCAAGATTTGCAGGAAGCAAAATAAAACCAGACTTGTTTTTAACTTGCTAAATGTCCCACCTTTTTCGACGTACATTCAGCAAAGACGGTACCCTCTCATGTTGGTCAGACTGAGGTGATAGAGACATTATCTGAGTCATAAGCCAGAGCTTCTCTGCCAGTACAAACTAAGCAGTTATCATCACCCTGGCAACCTCTATCCGCAGTTTTGCTGATTCAGATAGATCAGCTGATGAGACCTCCGCTCTGATGCCTGGTGTTTACAAAACACATGAGCTCCACTTCTGTTAGTCCAACTCATATGAATGTTGAGACACATTGTTTCACCGGGTGAGCCGGTGTCAGTGACGGAATCAGTTCATCCTATGGAAGAAGTATAAGTACTCCAGCATAGATCAGTGGGTCACGATTTTCATTTTCCTAAAACATCACAAGATTTTTTTTTTATTGATTTATATAAAACTGTGTTTTTTTAAATCAGTATAGAAGATAACAACTAAACCTCCCCATATATCAAGTATTCATCTTATTCTTCTTCATGAATATTTCTACAGGATAATCTCCCCTTAACCTGTTGACTTTCCTCTCCCACCTTCCCTCCTGCAGCTGCAGTGGCTCCAGTCAGACGTCCAGCCGTCCCAATATTCCCAGTTATCTTCAGTCTCATCTTACTTTTACTTTATTAAACATATATGAAGCGTCCGAGGCCCACCTCATCCAACAGAGGGAGCTCCATGAATACGTTTGAAGTGCCGGCTGAAGTTTGTCACACCGTCCCGTCTTATCTTCCGCTCACTGAGCTTTGTGAAAAGGTGAGGCGACAGGCTGCGGATGGGATGTTTTCAATGCATTAATCAATGTCACCGCCGCAGCCTCTTTGATGTGAAACAGACACTTTAAGAGTGTCGCTCATGCTGTGAAAAAAGGGTGATGTGCTGATGGAGAAAAAGCATCCTCCGGGGATTTGCAAATGATGGGCCTGCATCTGTCTCCGCGCCCCTTTGTCCTGTCAATAGACTCAGATTGAACATTTAGAAGAGATTATAAAATCTGCATCTTGATTTCATCGTTGCTGACAGTCTTCGTTTGGTGAGTTTCTTAAACTGCAGGCCTGCTCATATCTGCCTGCCTCTCAGGCATGAGCGAGAAGTTTATAGTGGATTTACTTTATAGCCTTTAGTTTTGGGGGTCTTAGACAGGCGCGCTCACACGCAGCTAATTGGTGGATGTTTATTGGGACGCTTCAAGGAAGAGCTGGTAGGAATTATCACCTGCAGGACAAATCTCTGCCGACAACAGCCCGGCAAGTAGCAACCATCTCCCTGCAGTCCACATTAACATAACATCTTAGAGGTTGTGTTAGGCAAATAGGACGACATGGTGATAGTGAGCTGAGGGAAGGCACTTTACACCCTCTTGTCATTTAGGAAATAGTTCAACAATGATGGTGTCAGGGTGTTGGGGAGTGAAATGTAACGATGTTTGTGATTTTTTTTTCTTTTCACCATGAAATGTTTTTTTTTTCCAGTTAGGTAAAAAAAAAGAAAGAAAGAAAGAAAAAAGACGTAAATCTGGTGTCGGGCAGCTTTATGTGCGGAGGAAGGCCGTGTGATAAGTGCTGCTAAATGGACGTTGTGGTGTTGGTCATACAAAGTGATGATGCAAGTTTCTTTTTTGTAAGCTTTACCATATGTAATTTTAAACATCCCGGATGTTATTATTCATCTCAGATATGTGTGATCATGTGTTTTGATAATCCACTCAGTTTTAGAAGATAGTTTATCTGCGATCCAGCATGAATCACTGTGAAACAGCTGTTGGTGAGTGAAAGCAGTGGAAACTGGGAGTGAGGTGGGTGGGGTGGATGTATTTCTCCTCCTTAACACGCATAGTTGAGGTCGTTTATGTAAATGTGTGTTGTTACTTTTCAAAAGGACAGCCCTTTTCTTTGCCCAATGAAAATGAACGTCGGCTGACACCTGGCTATAAACCCAGGAAGGAACCCAAAGTCCTGATCAGAAATCTGTTGAGAAAAGCCCAAGGCGCAGCAGACGAGCGGAGACGCGGCCGTGATGACTTCCAGTAAGATCGAGATCCCCGGAGAGGTGAAGAGCGACCCCGCCGCTCTCATGGCATCCCTCCAGCTGATGCCCTCGCCGGTGCCCAACCCGGAGATCAAGTACACTAAGGTCTGTTTCTCTGCACACTCGAGGTTGATTAGCGCGTAAAGCTCATTCGGAGATGCACCTTCAGCCAAAACTTAGAACCGTGTGGAACTTAGATTTGCGTGTCAGTAGTTGTAGTTTGAAACCGTGAAGCTCCATGACGCTGCAGCCGATCAACTGCGAACTAAACTTTCTCACTTTCAGACTACTTTGAAAACCCCGATCAGCCTTTTCCGAGTCCACGTGCTCTGGAGTAATGATCAATAAAGATCATTTAGAGTGACAAAGATGTCAGATTTGATCAAACACTAAATGTGTGTGTTCCCTGCCGTAAAAATATTCAACCTTTATTTATTTATTTATTTATTTATTGTCATTTTCAGACGTGAGTCATTGCAGAGCCCTGCAAACATATTAAAGTTAAATACTGATAATCGATCCTGAATGTAATTATAATTGATGCAAAATAACTTCCCAGGAGTTGTAATATGGGCGGAACCAATTTTTTTTTAAGGATTAAACGCACTCAAGTGTCTTTACTGATCAACAAAAGTTGAGAGCAGTTGCGGGAGCACTTTTAACATAATAATCTGATTAATTAATTCAAATACGCTAACATGTGTTTTTCTAATTAAGTGATTAAATTATATTTTTTTTTCAAAGGGCACATGTGAAATAGAGAACATGCCAATAACTTGAATGTCTGAACCACATCTTTCTCTTTTCTGATTATAATGTCTCACCACTGGAGTGTGTTTATGGTTTCACTGAGTTCTCAATTTACTGTAACTAAGATTGCTGTCAATCATATTTAGTCATCAGTTGGAAAAGTGGAGCAAAATACAGCCAAAATCCATATGTGTGGTCTGTGCTTTTAAAGCTGATCCCAGGAAATGTGACATTGTTTCTAGCGATATTATAATATTGATATATAATAAGTAAAACAAAGTGGGTCCATAAATCTTTTAGCATTAAAGTGGATGTTGTCACAGAACAAATGTGGTATCAGAGCTGTTTTTGGACCGTCCCTCAGCCAGGAGTGTGTGGGTGGGAGAGAAGGGACGCAGAAACAGCTGGAGAAAGGAGTCTGAGTCAAACAAAGGACTTTATTTGAGTCGTGAGAAAAGTCATGTTGTAGAAATTATGAAAATTCTTTCAGAGAGACTTCCATCCAAATATCTGTGCGCGCGCACACACACACATACATACATACATATATATACATATATATATATATATATATATATATATATATATATATATATATATATATATATATATATATGAGCACACTATATTTAGTTCAGTGATTCAAAATGTCACCACAATAAATAAAACTCACTGTATTTGATTCTAAATTGGATTAACTTTTCAAAAAGTTAAACCGCTGTGGTTTGAATGTGACCACACATTTTGAGCCACATGGTGAAAAAAAAAATCCCACCTATTGTTTTGTGGCCTCTTTGTTAACATCTCGGCATTGTCTTGATTTGTTACATGTGCACACGCTGGGACACTCCTCAGTGAATCAGAACACTTTTGTTCTTCGCCTCTGTGTTTCTTGTCGTGTTTACAGCTATCTTGGTCTCATTATTGGCCGGAGCAGCCGGGGACGAAGCCTGCTGCAGTTGTGTAGCTACTGAAAGTCTCTTTTAGCTAGGAACAAGTGTTTTTATGATGTGGGATTAAAGGGCATGTATCATAGAGGACAGATTAATGATAGTGTGGTGTAAGTGCATTTGACGCCATAATTGCTCTGTTAACACATACCTCTAGTGTTTTAAGTGCAAAGGGCACACTGCTGCTGCACTGCAAAAAGGATGTTACATGTTGTAAGGCTGTTGTTAGCTTTCTACTCCCTGGAGGTGCAGAGTGTTAGTGTAGACACACACATCGGTGTACAGGAGGAAATTTAGGGAGCAACTTGGTGAATTAACCCCCAGGAATTTGGATCATCCAGTCCCTGTTGGTTTGGTGGACATAGGGGGCAGAAGGGCCCTGATTTATGGGCACCCCTGGCGTGGGCTCTCCTCACACCCTGTTCCTGTTCTCCACCCCACCGGCTGCAAGGGAAACAGCCAGCACTGCTGAGCTAGCAACGCTGTCTGGCCTTTGGGGCTTGTGGATGGAGCTGTATGTTTCCAGATTTTACTCAGTTTTTAAAAATGACAAATATTTTTGCATCATATTTGCCGTAAAAAAATCAAATAGTTCCAACATTATCTTACCTTGACTGTGCACAAACAACGCAATGCAAAGATCTGAGCCACCATTGAAACAGATATAGCTGATACAGTATCATTACTTATGATAAAGCAGGGTTGTTGCAAGCAAGGTTTGCCCCTTGTCCTTTTCACCCAGTCATGAACTTTTCACCACCAAAGGCACTTTGTGTGATTGTATCAGTTAAGCTTTTTTATCCTTTCCGTATATCTATAAAAAAACACAGTTGAGTAAATATTTAAAATATCCTTATAACCACATCTTGTCATCATCTTAGAACTTTTCTGTTGTAGTATGAGGAGGACAGCTTCCTCTCTGTATCCCCTGCCCCCACATTTCTATGGTTAGAAGGCTCCAACAGCTGGGTTACAAGACAGAAACAGTTTAAAGGTTGATAGGACCACGAAGGAAGCCATAAATAAGGGAGTCATGATGGCTCTTCATTGATGTTTTTCACTTGTGGCAGACATGGAGAGGAGACTTTTATGAATAATTAAGGAAAACCGAGTTCTGTTTTCTTTGGTGGGTGGATGATACATCTGGCCTCCATGGTGTTTCACACTGGCTGGTGATAATGAGTTGTTAAACCAGACACTAAGTGGGGCAAATTTTACAGGCATGGAAATAAAAGAACAGCACTTTTTGCTTTTACCTTAAGTCCATAAAATATTTGGTGTGTGTGTGTGTGTGTGTGTGCGTGCGTGCGTGTGTGTGTGTGTGCGCACGCATGCATGCGCACGTGTGCGTGTGAACACTCAGTACATGCTTTCTCTTTATTTTCAGTATGAAACAGTCTTCATTTTCATAATCTTTGTTTCTATGTGATAATAGCATTGAAATAGTGATACCTAAATAAGGAATTAACTAGGGATCAGATTCAGTGTCCTTGTTGGCCTTCTGATTTAAAGATCTCTTAATCTAATCAACAGTTATAAATTTTCTTAGCTGCTTTGCTCTCGCTGGCATTAAAGCCCTTTCACCGTAGGAACCTGTGCAGAACCTGTCTGCTGAGGACCTGTGTTTTTGTAAAGTAGTCTATACAGAGACATCCACTCAGTTTGGATGAATAAGAGGCTCCATCAATCTGTCACTGATTGAGATAGTACAGATGGAGGCTTGGGGCTCCCCGATGCTAGGTGCTGTCCACCGGGGTGTAAATTATGACCCTGTCTCACTGTGTGGGTGAGTGGCCCTGCTTTGCCAGAGCCTGACCTGCAGTTCTGGAGTTTTTCACTTCAAAACCACCATCTTACTGCGATCAAGATCAAACAGAGCCTAAGTTAGGGGATACTGTGCAACTAAGTGATTTATCACAATGAGCACAGCGAGAATCCCCCCCCCCTTCTCTGCCTTTGCTTATACAATCTCCCTGTTCTCTTACACACACATACATACACACACACACACACACACACACACACACACACACATACACATGGCCGCGTATTCTCTAAAACGCATCTCCTTGATTGTGACAGGGTAAGTGTGTGTGCCTCTGTTAATATGTCCAATGGTGTGAAAAGCCTACTTGTGCAGCGAGTGTAAATTATCATCTTAGCACACACGTCAACATCATGTCCCCTGTCTCTTAATCACTGTTTAAGGAAGAGCAGTGACAGCGAGGTTACCCTGTTAACTTCCCATACCTTCACTCCACAGCCCCCCTGACAAGGAACATGTAAATCCTTATGGTGTCATTATGAAAAACACTTGGCTTCATAAATCTGCTGGAAGAGCTTGTTTCCCCAGCGAGCATGAGACACAGCAGACACAAAAGTGCTTTTCAAGATGTTTATTTGCCTGTTGAAAAGCATCTCTCTCCTTTTTTTTTTTTTTTTTAAGAAAAATGGCCACCCCTTTGTACACTGATCCCATGAGTAAAACAACATTTAGGGGGTGAAAAAAGCTATTTAAACAGTTCCTTGACGCGAGATGTAAAGGAGGCTTAAGTACACAGGAAACCCATCAAACCCAAGATGAAAAACACCAGCAGTGAGTGCTGAGGTCCAGTTGCTTGATGTTGCCTTTGTCCTTCATATTGTGACAACAGATTTCAGATCAGGTTGTGCGACATTCACTGCAAATGACATCCTTTAGTTCTGGGTATTTATGTGTTTATTCATTCATTGATACAGTTTTAAAGTTACTGTTTATTGACGTTTCAGTAAATGTAAGCCATCCTAGTACAGTATGTAAAGATACAGCAGTACTGCACATATAGTCATGAACACTTCATAGAACAAAGAATATTTTAAAACATGGACTGTTACACATAAAACAACACATGGGTTATTTGAATAAGTTACATAGTATAGTTACACACTTGATTATCTTTTATCCATGTGAATGGTTTAGATACATGAACGCACATCAGACTTTATTACAAAAATCCTAGAAAAGGTATAAAATG
Organism: Aulostomus chinensis; assembly: GCF_037954235.1. Classification (NCBI taxonomy): domain Eukaryota; kingdom Metazoa; phylum Chordata; class Actinopteri; order Syngnathiformes; family Aulostomidae; genus Aulostomus; species Aulostomus chinensis. The sequence continues at coordinate 21,068,616 of NC_141321.1, forward strand.
TGATAGGAAATTAACATCATATGAGCCTGAAAAGGGCACGAACTACTCGAAGAGTCAAGTCAAGTTATTAACCAACTAGAAATAAGTTTAAAAGGATAAAGTTATTTAAATCTAAATCTTGCATGTAATGTTTGTTTTGTTTTTTTTTACAAAAAGTTTGAGTCAGGATTTTTACTTTTACCGCTCGCCCACACACACACACACACACACACACACACACACACACACACACACACACACACACACACACACACACACATACACACACGCAAACACACTGATGAGACAAAGATGTTTGCCAGTCAGTGACAGCAAGGTCACCCTTGCCAAACCCAGGAGCGCAGGGTGGCAGCGTCTGTGGTTGTGTGAATAAAAAAACACGGGAGGCTCCACAGTGTCAGACATGCGGAGGGAAGTAAGAGGAAAAAAAACACGAGCCGGTCTCGACTTTCACATGCTCTCCGCTCACTTGTAACAGTAGTAATTATAAGACTTTTGAAATGTGTCCAGAGCCAGAAAGGAAATAGAGGTCCTGTTCGAACAGAGGATATGAAACTTCCTGCGCAGACAAGCTTTGCAGGTGCCTGGGTAGGATTCGTCTGGCTATGGAATCTTGGCTTGTTGGTGTAAACTCATACACACACACACACACACACACACACACACACACACACCATTCCCATCTATAATTCTATAGTGCAAACTTTACTACTAAGCATCTGAGCATTGAATAGAAGCATGCAGCTGAACAGATGGGGGTTTTTTTTGCAGCAGAATGTTTTTCTGACTTCCCATTACAGCTCACTCCTATTAGAATTGTTTCATCACGAAAAAAACAACAACATGCAAAGCTTCGCTTTGGGATGAGTGATGCTTTTGACACCTGCAGGATGTGCCACACTCACTCACATCGTCTTGCATCTAGACGCGTAGATTACCGAGCTGATTTGAAAAATGTTGCAAACAAAAATACTTTTACTCAACTGTGTGCATCATGTTTCATATTTCCATTATCCCCATGGCCAGAACCTTTCTGGATAATGTGATTGACAGCAGAAAAGCACGGCAGTTGCTAAATGTTTGCAGCTGCCCATGCAGAACGGCTGCTAAGCTGCCACCCACATCAGGCCTCCTCATCATCACATATCACTTGTATGTTAGTGTTTCCCGAATGATACTGTAAGTAACATGTCAAATAAATTAAAAACCAAACTGTATCAATGCTCCTAAATGATCATTATCAAACGTTCTAAGAGTTTATCATCAGATTTATTTTGCTACGATGAATGTAGTTGAGAAAATGTGCAGAATTCCTTTAAACCCTCAGCAGTCGTTGTATATTATGACTTTATTCATTTTACAAGCTGCTGCAATTGCATGTTTTCATAAGGATAACTACATGCTCGCTGAGTTTGATCGTTTCTTGTCAAATATTATTTCTGCAGAAGCAACAGCAGATTAAGACAAAAATTCAGCATTTCTTAAAGGTTTATTTAAATTCAGGCATGCTCTCAAATAATGAAAACATATTGTTATCATGAAACATTTAAAACATTGTTCAAACCCTATGTTCAAGAGTTTAACTAAATTTCACTAACCGTGGCTAAAGTTTCATAGTAAATGAAGAAATGGATAATTGTTTATTTTGAAAGTGTTATCATCAAGCCTGTAGTCTCTGGATAGTCATTCCGTAGTTCTCATTTGCAAAGCATATTTTTAAAAACATGAAACCATCATGTGAAGTGATAGTAATGACCCCGCAGGGAATGGGAAAGAAAACACGATTTGTCATTTTTAAATGTGCACCCTTGCACTTGTTTTTTCATTCTTGTGTTCTTTGCTCCTCTTCCAAATGATCCTAAAAGCAATTTTAAGAAACCTTGAGAGTTGATTTACTGCTGGGCCCTGTCATCTTAATCAAGTCTTTCAATAGAATGAGACAAAAGTCTAACACCAGTCCGAGCCCAGAGAGAGGGCCGAGCCAAACGACGGCTGACAGTTGTCCTTTTCTGGCCGTGATTTAGGTGGCGGCCTGCTCCACTGTTCTCGTGCTTCATCCGTTCTCCTTTAGCAGCGCCTTGTGAGAGGGGTTACGCCATGCATAAAGCTACCCATGGTCTGCATTCTTGCTCGGACTGTTGAGGCTGTCAGGGGGCTCCTCTGATTTAGGGCACCCCACTTCAGTGGACCCAATAAATTTAAAAACTAATTCAGTGCTCTACGGGACTTTCTGTTTTTGTAGCTGGCCCTCTGCTACTTATCGTTACTGACAATTTTATGAAGTGCTCTTAATGAGCGGTAGATTAAAGGTGGCCTCGGATGGAAGGCGTCTGAGAATAGTTGACTGGTAGAGAGAAGCTACTCCTGCCTGAGGCTTTCTGTGTCTTGGTGTTTGATGGTGAGTATGAGTACTGTGAGGTAGTGCACACAGATCCCAAACATCTATGTGACTTACTGTTATGTAGAGTTCCCTGTATGGGCTAGAGAGCCCAGGGAATGAGGAGCAGGAGGGAGGCAGAGGGATGTGTTTGCTGACTCCCAACATTTTTTTAGACTCCCTGGCATTTTATACCAGCCTGAAAGTAAACACAGCCAACAGTTTACAGCCAATTAAATAGTACTTAAAGCCCAGCGTTTATGTAGGTAAACATGTCGGAAAGTTAGGGAGTTGCAGGCCAGTGGGATACTTTAACCCTGCTCTCAGGTTTGCTCTCCATCCATTTGAACTCCTCTAAAGTAGAATGACAGTACGAGCGTATGTATACACAGAAGGATATGTGCCAGCAGATGTTCTCCTTACACTCCATCTATCAGATGGACTGACAGCCATTAAAAACACTCGGCCTAATGGATCTAAACATGCCAGCAAGCTGGGAGTTTTTTCTTAACTTGCGTAACATATATTTGCAATTTCAAATCACACCTTTTCGTCAGGGGTTTTAGCATGGAATATGTCAGTGACATCATTTTCACCATTCTGTAAATATTTATTACTTTGCCGTCGGAATAAATGTTGAATATATTCTGATTGGAATCCCAGGCGGTTGTTTAACGGAAGACTTACTTTAACGCATCACAGAAACCAAGTGCGGCACGTGTTTTATGATCTCGTAAACGAGCAGCGATGTTGTGAAACGTGTGTCTGTGTGCTTGGGGGATGGTGGATGGGCGGCTGGTGTCTGATAGGGATTTATCTGTCCCCCCCACCCCCCAAACACCACCCAGACAAAGGGCTGGGTGGTGGAGCACTCCCAAGAGAGCAATGCTGGACAGGCAGGAATCTCTGTCCAGATTTCCTGAGATTCTCCCATATCCCTTACACAAGAGCAAAGATGTGCTGCAACTGCTGGCTTGGGGCTGTAGCAACCTGAACATCATGGAAGCTAGCACCCGGTAATACAATCATTAATTAATGTGACATAGATATGTTTGAAATTATGGTGTGTAGCGTTTTTACATTAAAAACTCTTAAAGCAACTAGACCCCTGTTGTATATTTGTTCAGGTATGAACTTCTGTTGTCCCAAAAGTTTCCAACAAGGTTCAAACAAGTGCTAGAAACATGCTGGTATTGGCATATGAGGCAGCTTCAGCTTATTAACCCATTTCTAGACTTAAGGACACTCTTAAGTAAGGCCCTTTTCTTTCCTTGTTCTCTAAAATCATTAAGTTGGTTTTGAATTTGAAAAACAGTGAAAATATAAGACAGTAATCGTAGAATACACCGCCCACCGTGCTGCTCTATACTATACTGATTGTTACCTTGAATGTTTCCTCAGGGTAAAAATATAACCAGAAAGGTAACTCATCTACTCATGATTGAAAGGGGGAGTAATTGGCTTTTGAGTTTCTAAAACTTTGAAAAAAAGACCATGATTTTTTCAAATTTGGGCTGTTCATCTACTGGCGTTATTATTGACGTCAAAGTTAAATATATATACATATAGAATAATATATAGAATAAAGAAAAGAATCAATCAATCAATCAAGTTGGCTGCAGGTGTTTGTGCTCACGCTGGATCAGTGATAATGCTTTCGATTGTGAGACCTCTGGTGGTAGGAATTGTGCTTTTTGAAAAAAATGTTAGCGTTATCTCCTCCAAAGCTCAGAAGGTTTGTAAATGTTGGCAGTATAAAGTTGAATACAATGAATGTCAGTATTGTGCCTTTAACTCGGACCTATGATCTCCCCTTCCTTTTACACACATCTTCTAGAGTTTTCTTTACTAAAATATGTGTTTCCTTGTAGATTTTCATCAACAACGAGTGGCAAGACTCTGTAAGTGGGAAGGTTTTCCCAACTTACAACCCGGCTACTGGAGAGCAGATTTGTGATGTCCAAGAAGCAGAGAAGGTAATTGCTCAACAGGATTTCATCTGTCCTCTTTTTTTTTTTTTTTTTTTTGGAGAAAACTGACTTATCTCATTGGAAATACTTTCTCAGCGTGATATCTTGAAGCGTGGTGAGTTTGTTAAGATTTGTTGAGCCAGCAGTTGATATTCTAATTCCAGCATGATTCAACAAGTCGAAACAGCCACGTATTTTGTAATGAAAAGACAGATTTCAGTTGTTTGTATGTTTCATCCTTGTTGTCACAGGCTGATGTTGATAAAGCAGTGCAGGCGGCTCGTCTGGCCTTTTCCTTGGGCTCTGTATGGCGAAGGATGGACGCATCAGAGAGAGGTCGACTGCTGGCCAAACTGGCGGACCTGGTGGAGAGGGACAGCATCTATCTAGCAGTAAGTGGACAAACTGAGTTTATAGTTTCTTCATGAATTTAAGGATAATACATCATTTTGTAAGTGGGATTTTCCAGATTTTTTTTTCTGTATTAAATACTGTAACTGCACTGTAAAAGCAGTATTACCATCATTCATCTGCACATCGACAGCTCATCTAATTTTATCGTATTGTAATTTAGTTTTTCTTGTATTACAAAGCATTTGAAGTTACCGTCGTGTTAACAACTATAATTAAAGTGGCTCTGCCCTTAGGAGAGAATATAACAGTAAGTGAGGGGCTGTGTTTGTAGGTTAGTGTTATCTTAGTTTCAAATTGCACCTGTGGGAGAGAGTAAAGCCTGGAACAGTATGGAGTTATGCGAGGAGCACATGGTTATACAGCATATTTCTCAGACGTCTTCCCCATCTCTCTTCAGACGATTGAGTCGCTGAACAGTGGGAAGCCTTTTCTGCCCACCCTATTTGTGGACCTTCAAGGAACCATAAAGACGCTGAGATACTTTGCTGGATACGCAGATAAGATCCACGGCACTTCCATTCCAATGGGTAAGACTCTGCCTGAGAGAATGAATGTCCTGGCATTATTAATTATCATTCAAGCCAATAAACTGCATAAATAAAATAACTACGCCTTCCCATTCATGACCACTCATTGTGCTAAGCTAACAGCGTTGTCTCCGTGGCTCTCAGCTCCCTCTTACACGCTGAGGAGAGAAGAGTATCTATCTTCTGGTTTGACTCTGGAAATGGTCGCAAATAAACATACTTTCCCCTGCCTCTCGCCTGAAGGCAGCTGGGATAGGCTCCAGCCCCCTGTAACCCTTAACAGGATAAGCGGTAGAAAATGGATGGATGGATGGATAAACATATTTTCCAAAAATCTGCCTTGTTCCTTTAACATGTGAGATGGATGTCAAACGTAAATACAGACAGAACACAAATGGTTAGATTCTTAGTCAGATTTTTGATTTTAGAGAGGAAATGGTTTATTATTTTGTTGAATTAAAAAAAAGTGTTGTAGAAAATACATGCTCATACTCAGAAAAGTAAGGTATCAACCTCGAAATCAATCCCAAAACAAACATTTATTACCCTGAGGAGGCTGACGCCAGTGTCGCCCCTCGCAGGCCTGTGAAACCGTTGAATTTGGGGGTTGAAAAAGGGGAAAGTTGGCTGTCTGTTTCAACAGGCAGCACAAAAAAAGGAAAATAGAATAAGAAAGAGGACATGGGAAACCTCCCGATACCACTGTATTGTCCCTCTCAAAGCTTCTCTTGTACTCTGCTGCCAAACCAACCACGGTGAGCATTTTCCCAGGGCTTTGGTTTAATCTTTATTCCTCTAGTAGACTTCCAGAGAAAATAAACAAGGGTATTCCTGAAGCTGAATGATGTCAGGCTGTCAGTGATTTTATTTGTTCACCTGTCAGGATGAGGAGCAAACACCACTACCAACAACCCCCTCAGCATTTTGTCTTGCACGTTATACTATTATTATGGTGTTCATTTTATATCACACAAAAGTGAAATGAATGAGGAGAGTCATTATGCTGAGCACCTTTGGCTATACACTTTACCCTACATCTTCCAAACTGAAATATAAGTCATTTCCGAGCGTCATTCTTTAAAAGAATCTTTTCAGCCACTAGAGGTATTCCTTGAAATCTCACGTCTAATTGGTTTATAGTTTCATTCCCCAAACAATAACAGTTATGAAATATCCAGTTTTGGATCATAAAAAGAGTTTTTGTGTCTATTGTCATACTTTCACTGTATCCCAAAACTGAAAGACTATCTGGCTTTTCCCCAACCATCTGATCATTCCAGCCCAAACGCAACATTAGGCAATGTTTCATCAGCTGAGGGCTGTTGTAACAAATCTACACTCACATTTCTCAATATCAATTGTTTTTAGTACATTTGTGGAGAATGGACAAGTATGGCACACCCTCAGTAAGCACCTCCTTTTACTCAAGTAATGCAAGAGGAATGAGCAAACCTTTCCAGCATAACACCCATCTCCATGACCTAAAACAGTTACACGCATGCCTCTGTTGTTGGACACTGGAAACGTAATCTCTCACCAGGGTAAAGTAACCAGGAATGTTGCGTGTGGATTCATTTACAAATTAGCATGTTGAGTCAACAACACCAGGGGTATCAAAGTGTGACATTTTTCATACGTTTCTGACATTTCCAAGCTCAAATCTATGAGGGCCAGAAATGAATAACCTTGTTTCCTCTGTGTATGATTGTGTGTGTGTGTGTGTGTGTGTGTGTGCGCGCGCGCACGTGTGTGTGTGTGTGTGTGTGTGTGGGTGTGCTCGTCTGCACATGTGTTCCTCCACAGATGGAGAGTATCTGACATTTACCAGATATGAGCCCATTGGAGTTTGTGGACAAATTATCCCTGTGAGTATAACCCTTCCTGCGAGTGACATGCATGATGGATACAAATGGACACACAAGCAAGATAACAGTGCAAATGAGCACTGTTTTAAAAAGCAACATTTTCCTGTAATTCTCTGTTTATTCGAGTAAATCCTGTTGGTAAGCCACCAAAACGATGGTGCCAGTTAGTTTGAGCAATAGAGAGGCACGAGAGCGAGCTGAGGGATTTAACGTGGTGGTTTTCAGGAAAAGAGAATGGTGAGAAAGGAGGAAAAGATCAAGGAGAAAGAGACACTGGTGATTGTGCAAGAGTGCAGAAAGTGTGTGGTTCTGTGTCGAGCCCCATGGGCTCCTGTGCAAAGCAGAAATAACACAGGCCTGTGTTTTGTACAGTGATACGGGGCTATTGCACATATGTTGCAATTTTCCCTCTTTCTCAGAATACTGTGGGAAGAGAAAATACTGCACAAGTGCCGAGAACATTTTCTCACTTGTCTATGTTTAGACACAGTGAAAAGGAGAGTAAGTGACTTAAGAGCGATGAGTTATTGAGCTTGACTTGTGACCACCCAGTGTGTCAGTCAGATGCATGATGTCTTTTTCCTGTGTGTGTTTGTATGTCTGTGTGTGTGCGCACACGTGCTTGTGTGTGTGTGTGCGTGTGTGTGTCTGTGTGTGTCTGTGTGTGTGTGTGATGTACAGTGGAACTTCCCTCTGATGATGACAGCATGGAAGCTGGGCCCAGCACTCGCATGTGGAAACACTGTTGTCCTCAAACCTGCTGAGCAGACACCGCTCACCTGCCTCTACATGGCAGCTCTCATCAAGGAGGTAACCCAGAATCAATCTGCCAACCGCAGTGTGTTCACAAGGCCAACTTTTTATTTGGGCAGTCAAATCAATGACACTAACTGAACCAAAATCATAAGTTTCAGCTTGGAAAGAACACAATGTTCACTATAAATTTGGCCCTGGCTTTATTTGGATTGTCCAATATTAATGTAACCTCAAGATGAGAAAAAACAGATGTTAAACAATGTGTCGCTTGTTAAACTGCTGTACAATCCATAGTAGTTAAAGTTGTAGAACACAACAATGACTAAAATGCAAACCAGTGTTTTGGTTTCTGAGGTGAACACTTCACATCCATACTTGGAGATTTTTAGTGACTGACTGAATTTAACTTTAAATAAATGCTTAGTTTATGTTTAAACACATTTTAACACAGAATTTTCAAACTGACTCTACATAGCGACTCTGAATGAATCATTAGCAGTGGAGCTCCTCACTGTCACACCCTGGTTTAGAGCTTATTTAAGACCAAAGAAGCCTCTCAAACTATCACAATGTAATAACACTCCCCTATGATTTGTTTCCAGCTGAGATACTAACATGAGTACAAATACTAGATTAGTACTGAACAAGAAAGCCAGTGAAAGATTGAAAGCACTGATATCATCACAGGAGTTCAGAGATGGAAACGTGACTGACGGTAGTTCAGTGGCAGTAATGGCTGCCCATCTCTGTTTTAGCACACAAGTGACCTTCCACCCCTGATGCATATTAATGACAATGGATTACATTTGGAAAAAATACTGCTCTTAATGTATTTTCTTATGCCTTAAAAATACAGTAACCCCCCTCCCCAGGGTGACTTTTGAGAAAAAAAGTGACGTAGACAAACGAGAGACTCTCTGGTTCTCAACAGAAACTAGCTGGTGCGCACCAGGGACTGTCCTGTGATCACAAGAAAGTATTGTTTCCCCATCATTTGATACCTGCAGTACACAGTAGTACACAGTAGTCTGACTGCCTAGTCCATCGCACTCTCATGCAGCTGGGAAATGAGAACAATAGCTTCTGGAAAATTCCCACTTTCCAGTAAAGATTGTTCACACTCTGACAACAAAACTAGCTCTAAGACGAGGAAAATATTGTTTGATAACATAATAATCAGCGATAATGAGTCGACTTAAATTAATGAGTAAGTGCATTTTGTATCTTTCACCACAGGCACATATCAAGTTACGTCAAATCTGCTTCTTGGAACACGAACCACTTTCCTAGCGTGATATTCCAAATTTGACAGGCATTCACTGTGTTCCCCCACCTCAGAGTTCAGATTGCTCCTACTCGCCATTTGCTCATAAATGCATAATAACAGTAGTGCTGCTAGCTAAGCTAAGCTAAGCTAGCTAAGACAGAAAAAATATACATTGTAAATGTGGTATTAATATAAATCAGGGGTCCATAATGGTGTGACTGTGTGACACTTTTCAAACAGCGTTAAACCAGTGATGACAAACCATCAGCCACTTTCTGATCTCATGGTCTTGCGATCATCGTGTTTAGTGCTGAACATCCCGGCAATATCGACTGCGATGCATTTAAGTCCATTTACATTCGCACATTAGAAACGAATGATGAAACCCCATAGCCTGTCAAACAAAGAGCTGTAGAGATTAAAACAGACACCATCAACCTTAAATATCACTCAACAGAAAATAAATAATACAATTAACTAATATATCCAAATGAAAAGATTTATCTCTGTGCTGTAGTGCGTCCCATTGTTGATGCCAGTAACAGCAGGATTAGTGAGTGCACTTGTCTACATTAGGGCTAATCTCAAAAGTAAGTTGAACAAGATGTATCATCACAAGGCGCTGTAGAGTAGATAAACCTAATCAGGCTGTACAAATCTCCACATCCCCCTGTCTCCCCCCTGCCCTCTCTGGCCTCGCCTCCTTTTTGGAGTCTATCTGTCTGTAGCCTTCTTCTTTTTGATGTTCTTTCGGTTCTCTGCTGGTAGGGAGGTTGGGTTGGGTCCGGATTCCCCCACACTGCCTGGGGTTTTGCTTGGCTCTGCTGTCATCTCCGCTAAAGCTTGTTTCCTCTCATATTGTTTTGACAGGCCGGGTTTCCACCGGGAGTCATCAATATTTTGCCAGGATTTGGGCCAACAGCAGGAGCTGCAATTGCTTCACACATGGGCATAGACAAAGTGGCTTTCACAGGATCAACAGAGGTACTTCTACCAGATAAAGAGGCTCAGATCAACAGCTGCTTACTGCTTGCTTTTGTCAGCTAATATAAGTGACACGGTGACCAACATGTGCAGAGCATCAGAGCAGGCTGGGTAATTACGGGACATTCTGTGCCTGTATTGAAGTCTAAATGACAAACAAATGGGGTCTTACATATGTTGCGTCCTCTGTCATTACTCCTCATGGCAGGGAGCTCTGATTTTATCTTGCACATGTGCACATATTTGCGCTGTCAAGAGTATACAAACACATCTCTGTGAAAACACTGATCCTGCTCTGTTTCCCCTCCTCTGTCACCACTGTAGTAACGTACATCCACTCACTTCCTATCAGTAGAGAAACACTTTGACATAACTGGGAAGCAGTTAATGAAAGGCCAGATCATCAAGGACGTAGTATGTGCTATGCATTCCTCGGGCTGCAGGGACAGCAGGTTCATTTTCTGCAAATCATTTATGAATTTCTACCTGCAAACTAACCTATCAGCTCCAGACATTACATTCATGCCTAATGAAGACTGCATGTTTTAATAGGACCAGCCTGTATTTCACATGCCTCTCTGCTAAATGAACCAAGGCCATGTCATGTTTGGATTAGAGATGTCTGGTTTGAGTCTGCTGGTATTTGAATCGGTGTGTATACTGTACTGGTATGTGTTGTGAGTGTCCACACGTGGAGGTCATAGATCAATGTAGGTGACAAGGAGACAAACGGACAAAGTAATAGAAGCAAAATCACACAGCATGATGAGACTTCATTGTCAGTTTAAGGGAGCGTCTTACAACTCAAGTTATAGGCAAGTTGATGAGTGAATTCATAATAAATCTAATAAAACTTACACAGACAAGAACTTTGCAACAGGGGTGGACATAGTGACATCCCTTAATATGGTGGACTCCAGCACCAGATGTCTCTGCAGTGATTAGATGGTTTGACAGTCATTGAGTACACATGCTCTTGTCAGCCTCACTTTCGGTTTCAGGTTTAACTTCTCTTTAAGATTTAATTTGTCTGGTTGGAAAACAACATCAGCAGAATTGCAGTGACCCTAGGTTGAGAGCGTAGTGATGCGTCACCAGAGCTGACAAGAGGGAAAACAGTGTTAACTCCTCCAGTTTTAGTGAACAAACTCAGGACCTGCTGCTTGTCTCCTGAAGGGAAGTGCAGACATGCAAAATGATGCTTAAGAGGGCATCTTGCTTCTTAACCAGGGGTAAACATAATAGCTACCAAACACCACCATGAAAGCATCAATGTTGTATGTATGTATGCTAACACTCACAGGACAGCTAGCTAGCCGCTATTAGCTTCAAATATCCTATACAACACCTTTAAGGTTGTTGATTCTTTTTCCCTTTGATTCTATCTGTTTCTTTAGTTCAACTCTTGAAACTTTGCCAAGTTTGAATCACAGAAAAGAACATGGTATGAAAACATGATGAGCAAAGAAAACATGGCCAAAGACAAGTGTGCTGAATGGCTTCCATACCTTCCTCCGAACTGATTTACAGACCAATCAGATCTAATCAAAAACGGAGCTGTTTGTGGTTACTTCTGGGCTATTTTAAGTTTTTCTAAATATCAGCCAGAATCAAAGAACACAAAATGTAATTTATTTACAAATGTTTTGTTTTTTTCCATCATATGAATGGTTCCAATCTCAGAGTATAACCTATAACATACATTTCTCTTTTCTCACGCAAGCTTGTACGAATCCACCTTCTAACACAAACATCGTCTTTGTTTTATCATCCCGTCTTGATTGAACATTTCCCTTATGAGTGGCCCAGTTTTTTCTACTAGTTTTCCTGTTGTTTCCTGTGGTCTGGATTCAATTACTGAGAAAAGGAGCCAGTGCTGCTGATGCCCAGACAGTGAGTCACCATAATGTAGTAGCAGGGATGCTAGCGACCACAGCATCTCCTCTCAGGATGGAGGATAGTGCTGTACTTACAGGTGGATCTGAGGAACATCCACTCATCCTTGTGGTGACTCACATGGGGGTTTTACTCCTCATGGAGGAGTCGAGCAGCTCAGCATGCGCCCCCCCCCCCCCCCCCACGGGATGTAGACACGCTAACCTCCCGTTAGTCAGACACTTTGTGCTTCTGATCAAAGGCAGCAGAGACATTCAGACACTGAACCAGAGCCAAGTGTTGTTTTAATACAGCTGCACTACAGCAACATCTCAGCACAGCCAACTGTCACTCTTTATTGTATTCTACTATCATCGTATTGTTTAGAGAGACTGATACTTGAGAAGATAGTGAGAGTCTTTTCCATGTCAGAGGTGGCGTCTTTTAGTTGGATGAAGACTGGGAATTTTCCCACTTTATTCTGTTTGTTCTCTTGGAAAATTAAATAGGTCATATGAGTAACAGGAAGATGAATACTTGTTTAAGGTGTAGGGTTTTAAGGGAGGTGTGTGTGCGTGTGTGTGTGTGTGTGTGGGGGGGGGGGTTCTCAAGCTTGTTATCTTTTGAGTACTCATGATATTACATGACACTGAAACATACCAGACAAAGCAAGTAATTAATTCTGCTTTTGTGTTGTAATATCCTGTTGCCTGAAATTGTCAGTGACTAAAATAACAATTTGTTTCCAGTTTGTTGTAAATCATTTTCTGACACCACGGGGACTATCTTACAGAATTAACATGATGTGTGTGTGTGTGTGTATATATGTATATATATACTGTATACCCGCCCAACACATTGAACCCAATGTGTACATATACATTTACAGTATATATATAGCTAATTCTATATATATCTATAAATATATCTATATATCTATATATAGAGAGAGAGAGAGAGAGAGAGAACGAGAGAGAGAGAGAGAGAGAGAGAGAGAATATTTCACAACATGACTGGCACCACAGAGCAATTACAACATGCCCAACTGAGGATAATTCCTCCCTCCATTTATTCATTGGTTCTTGCCTTGGCCTCTGGCCCTGTGCAGCTGGTCTGGTGCACCCTTTGCAAGGTACCCAAATTGTAACTTGTCAACATCTAAAAAATGTAAATATTTAATTACTTAAAGGTTAAGTCCATCCAGGTGGCACGGTGGTGCAGTGGTTAGTACTGTCGCCTCACAGCAAGGAGATACTCGGTTCGAGCCCCAGCTAGAGCTCTGGATCTTTCTTTGTGGAGTCTGCATGTTCTCCCTGTTCCTGTGTGGGTTCTCTCTGGTACTCCAGCTTCCTCCCACAGTCCAAAGACATCAAGAGGGGACGAGGCTGATTGATACTCTAAATTGACCGTAGGTGTGACTGTGAGTGTGAATGGTTGTCTGTCTGGCCTTGCAATGGACTGGCGACCCATCCAGGGTGAACTCAGCCTCTTGCCCCAAGGCTGCTAGGATAGGCTCCAGACCCTTCCGCGACCCTTAACAGGAGAAACAGTAGAAAATGGATGGATGGATGGTTAAGTCCATCCCTCTCAAATCATGATTACCGCATCAAAGTCAAGTCAAGTCTTTTATGCATGCCAGTTGTGCTCTGCTATTTTGAATCAAGTGATGTTTGGATCTACGGCCCACCAGCATACGTTGGGGTCCAAAAAGTTGCTTGAGTTTTATAAACGTTTCCTTACAGTTACATTATTATTAAAACCAATCTGCACTGAATCTTTATAATGACATTGTTCTGAAATAAAAATGGAAGGATGCACTCATTGCTGTGATTGATCACAGTTTTAAGAGAGATGAAACTATACAAAAACATATAATCCATTTTGAAGTGGTCAATAAAAATGTAAACAAGATAATTTGTACTCTGTGCACACTTGTGTGGTCTACTAACCGAAGCACTTGGATATTTGTCATCAGTGATACATTTTCCTCAAAATGTTTTCAAGTCATGCTGTCCCTAGGTTCATCCTACATTAGTGCTTTTTTGAAATGTGATATTGTCACTCTTGGTAAGCAGTAAAGTAGAATAGGAGTGGTTGGAAGAAAAAAAAAAAACCCTCCGTGTTATCTTATGAGAACCATTTCATAAGAGCAAGCCTCACCTTTCAAGTTCAGTGAGATCACAGGCCGCCTCCCACACACTTTGTGTTCAGTTCTCCCTGCATCTCTGACAGACATCAGATGCTGTACCAGGCTGAAACATGGTTTTATTTCCCTGTCACTGTCCAAAAATCCTGTACTGGATATTTATTCTGTGTGTTTGCAGAACTTAGGTTTCAGCTGGCCTTCTGGTGCGTTCCCTGTTAGGAGCTGACCATCCTCTTAAGCTATTTAATGGCTGCAGTTGATTTACTGATCTGGCTGAGGGCCTGCATCTCTTTGAGTAAACCCAAGATCTGTTTCCTTGCTAGGTCGGTAAGCTGATCCAAGAAGCGGCTGGGAAAAGTAACCTGAAAAGAGTGACGCTGGAGCTGGGAGGCAAGAATCCCAACATCATATTTGCAGATGCTGACTGTAAGTTTTCAAGGAAAATTCCTCCATTTACCTGTCACCCCTGTGGTCTGCCACTACTTTGTCTTGTTATGTGTCCCATTCATAGAACCTTTGATCCATGGAAATAGACACATGGTCTGAGAATCTGCAAATATTCAAAAGCATTGTAGTGCTATGAAAACCTGTGGATGGATGGTTTTCATATAAATTCTAAATGGCTCAACAAACTGGGGGTGCCGAGGCTTTCAAATGCTTTCAGCAGCCGTGAGAGGGGCTCCCTAAAGTCTGTAAATCAGGAGAATGGACCCCGACTCAGTTGGGTGCTTCAGCCGAGACCCATAAATCAGGGGGGTCTGTTAACTCTTGGTGTGCAACAGCAGGGTCCTGTCTCTCAGGTGTCAGGTATCAGATTTGCAGGATAGCTCCAATAAGACTCAGGACTAATTTTGTATATTATGTTTATCTTGGTAAATGGGATAATGCTACTCTCTGTTATCAGTCAATTATTTTTGTTCGAATTGATGTCTTTCCAGAACTCCCTAGTTATAACAAAGAGTTCAATGGAATAACTTTTTATCAACTTTTTTCCAGTGGACCTGGCTGTTGAGCAGGCCCACCAGGGTGTGTTTTTCAATGCTGGCCAGTGTTGCACTGCAGGCTCTCGCATCTTTGTGGAGGAGCTCATTTATGATGAGTTTGTCCGGAGGAGTGTAGAGAGAGCCAAGCGGAGGATAGTCGGCAGCCCCTTCGATCCCACTACTGAGCAGGGTCCACAGGTGAGAGACGACAACTCGCCTGTCACCTCATGAAGGTACAGACTCTGTCATCGTTTGGGCCTATTTTCTTTAATATAATTTTAAAATTTCCTCCCACAGATCAGCCGGGAGCAGCACAATCGTGTGCTGGAGCTTATCCAGAGTGGCATCAGTGAAGGAGCCAAGCTTGAGTGTGGAGGCAAAGCCCTGGGCTTGAAGGGCTTCTTCATTGAGCCA
The DNA here is from genome assembly GCF_037954235.1 of Aulostomus chinensis. Lineage (NCBI taxonomy): Eukaryota > Metazoa > Chordata > Actinopteri > Syngnathiformes > Aulostomidae > Aulostomus > Aulostomus chinensis. Next base: position 21,084,194 of record NC_141321.1, read on the forward strand.
ACTGTTTTCTCTAACGTGAGGGACGACATGCGTATTGCCAGAGAGGAGGTACAAAGATATTTGTCAAGGATTTTCATTGTTGCAGCCCAACTAACGCATGGAAACCTGTCTGAAGAGTCATACTACGTTAAATGTTGGTGAAAGATGATCATCCCTGTTGAACAAAACTGTTTTCTTTGTGTTTGCGATATAAGTAGGATGAATATTCTGATTTGTCTGCAGATTTTTGGACCAGTGCAGCAGATCATGAAGTTCAAAACCATCGAGGAAGTGATAGAAAGAGCCAACAACACAGATTATGGTTTGGTTGCTGCTGTGTTCACCAATGACATCAACAAAGCCATGACCATATCCACAGCCATGCAGGCTGGCACTGTCTGGTGAGTTACATCTGCTGCACTTCTTGAGCTGCAATCAGTAATATTTTTCATGTGGGACGTATCAACCAGTCAAGACTTGGCATCCAGAAACTGTAAACTGGCAACGTGCCACTTGACTATCATTACACAAGCCACAAAGAAATGTTCCCCCTTTTTCACTTTCTTTCCTAGGCCTCGACTTTTCTACATGTAAAAACATCAGAGGCAAAATGCCAATCCAAGACAACAACGCAAAACTGCAACAAATTGTAAATGTAAATTGACACCCTAATTTCATAAATGAAACAGCTATAAAATGTTACTTCTTGAGTTGTTTGGTTTGGTTTGTAATTACCTGCAGATGGCTAGGAGTCGGGCTAGAGTTATAGCTAACGTGCTGCATGGGCCAAGAATTTTTCAGCACTTATCATACTTGACTGCAATCCTATGCAAGCTGAGGAAATGTTTCTCTACCTTGTCCTTCATTCTTGATGGTGCCCAATCATCATCCCACTCCTCTTCCTCCACTCAGGATTTTTTTTTATAATTTTAAAAGGGACCAAAACTCTTCTCTTCCTTGACAAACCCTTCCAAGAGTTTTTCTTCTCCACTGTTCCCGACCACAATGACAACGTGTCATGACAGAAAGAAACATGAGAATGACTGCAGACAGTCTAACGTTCTCCAGCCATCCACCATTGTTATGAGACTTAATTATAAAGTGTACAAGTATACAAAACATTACCAGTCAGTTTTTAGAATAATATTTAAATGCAGTGTTTACGTAAGGAAACAAGAAAGACAGACATCATCATAGGTACAAAATCATAGAATGTTACAACTAACAAATACAACAAAAAATATCAGAAAACTAAAGGGCAAGCACACATCTCCACCAAGCTGATGTGACGTCATGCATGTTCCACTTCGCTGTAAAGAGTAATTCAAGATCACTTCACTTTTAGTAATCCTGCTGACAGACAAGCACCTGGAGACTAAAGACCTCAGGCAGGGTGAAAAAAATACATCGTTTGCTATGTTATACAGATTTGTCCCAAAATTAAATGTGTTCATTTTTGGCCGGTGTTACTGTCGTCCATATTTAGTGATTGTCAGCTTCATAGTTTTTACATTTTCCTGCTAACAGAGGGGCAAACCTCATTTTGAAGACCTAGCATTTTCATACGAATTATAAATGGACTTTTAATAGCTACATTGAGATTTTGAATCCTTGAAAATACTGTGAGGGATCATTCTATAGCTGTAAAATAATCTTTTTATTTAAGTTTATTCCCATTTTTTTAATATTGAAGAAAATCACACTGCACCCCTCACCCCTCAGTTATAGCCAAAACTGTACTTTGCCTTGTTTTTTGCAATCAAAAGTTAAAAAGTTTTACTCAGTCTTTCCCAGGTGGTTAGAAAAATTCCCAAATATCCAAACTGACTACTTTCAGCTGTGTTTGCTGAATAACAATGGGATTATGTCATCAAATCCAAAGAACTTCTGAGATAGCAATGGTGGTGACAATACATCTTTACACCAGTTTTCCTGATTGCAGATAATATTCTGCTTTAGACAAAAATACCAGACCTCTTGGGTCAAAAGCACTGAGTGATCAATGTTTTGTGTACTTTTTAGGATAAACTGCTTCAATGCTCTTAGCACACAGTGTCCATTTGGAGGATATAAAATGTCTGGCAACGGACGTGAATTGTGAGTATGACCACTGAATATACACAATGAACCACAATATCACTAATATTGACTTAATGTTTTGAAGACTTACTTATCCAAGGGGATATTGCAATACTGCTGGACTTAGACACTCTGGTAGTTATTAGGCAATAATTCAATGTTGCCGTCAGAATGATAGTTTAAACAAAATGAGCTGCATTGTTGATATTTCCTGTTGTTGCTTTCAGGGGAGAGAACGGCTTGAAGGAGTACTCAGAGGTGAAAACCATCACAATGAAGATGGTTGCCAAGAACTCTTAAGGCTGTTGCACGTTTCGGGAGGAGGAGGTAGAGTCTTCCTCAGTACTGACCCACCTCTTGTCGGTCCATTCTCGGTGGCAAAACCACATTAAACATGACAACTAGTTATCTCCATGGTGACTACAGGCTGCGACTACTTGTTGCACTTCTAGTCCCTCCGCCAACTTGCTCGCCACAGACAGTCAGCCAGACCATGTCCAGCTCTACCTTGAATGTGTGGACTGTCACTAGTCTAAATGACAACCACTGAACTACCCCTGTATACCTCCTCCACTAACTACACTAAAGCACTCACAGAGACACCGGGGTGGGCTCCTCTGACTGCAAACCCTCAACAACAACCCCACTTCCAACACCCTGACACCCCCCTACCCCCACCTCTAGATGCTGGATGCTCAGAGACTCACTGGCCGCACTTGCATTCAACCCCTTTTCTCACCACCGGTCATGTGACGGGTTTAGCGTGCGGTATCAAAACCTCATTGCTTTGGACCACAAGGTAGAATTCCTGCAAGCATGTCAGCTCCCTCAAGACCACTGATGACAGTATCAGCCTCAGTTATGAATGGATGAAATGTTAATTCAGAATTAAATTTGATTTCTAATTGTCTTTGTTTTAACTTGTATGACTTAACACTGTATGTCAACCCGTGACTGATGTATACGTGAAGATTTGAACCTCTTAAAAGTGTTTTACTCTCACCTGCTAAAAGAGGAGTAGATGTATTTTAAACGTTATGTAACTGATTTTCATTGATGTCCATCTATGTTTATGTTTATACAATCATATGCTATAAAATTATAAAATGACCATAGATTTTTTTTTTCAGTAAAGACATTTCCTGTAAATTGTGTCTACTTCATTATTTGCGGTCTCAGATTCCTCTGCCGCTCCAGTGGTTGAAACATTTACATTCAAGGATAAAATCTGATGTACATATTAACAACACTTTATGCTATTTTTCTTCTCATTTCTTCTGAAAATGTTTTCTAATTTTGGAAATAAATACAATCAGGAGATTATGGCATTGAAATATATTCACATTTTAACCAAACTGAATTTTGATCATTCATATATTTAATTATGTATTTTAATGGAAAAACAGTTGCCACATTTACAAAGCGATCAATATTCTATTAGTCTTGGTTCTTCACTGTGTCTGCATTTTACCTCAGATAGTGGACACCTCATCAGTGTGACTGAGGTGTTGAGGAGGGACATAAACATCAGAGAGGGAGGAAGACAGGACGGGTAAGCCCCAAGTTGTCATGGATGTAGACTTCAACAGAGCTGATGTAAAAACTGTACATTAAAACGAGACCACAGGTAAAAGGGTTTAAAAAAAACAAACAAAAGCCAAATATAATTCAATAGAAATATTTGACCCCTGGATTTCACTCATGATGCCACATCCCAAACTTCTATCCATCCATCTATTTTCTACCTCCTTCTCCTGTTGAGGGTCACAGGGGGCTGGAGCCTATCCCAGCATCTACTGGCGAGAGGTGGGGTTCACCCTGGACAGGTCACCAGTCCATCACAGGGCCAACACATACAGACAGACAACCATTCACACTCACAGTCACACCTACGGTCAATTTAGAGTATCAATCAGCCTCGTCCCCTCTTGATGTCTTTGGACTGTGGGAGGAAGCTGGAGTACCAGAGAGAACCCACACAGGAACAGGGAGAACATGCAGACTCCACACAAAAAGGTCCTGTGCTGGAGCCGGGACTGGAACCCAGAGCCTTCTTGCTGTGAGGCGACAGCGCTGACCACTGCACCACCGTGCTGCCACATCCCAAACTTGATTTCATAAAATTAAAACATTCTTCAGGACAAATGGAACTGTGCAGTTTTTGAGAACACAATGTGTATAAATTCACGAGAGAAAATGAGACAACGGGAACCTGAGTTTGCCTGGCACTTTGCTGCAGCCCAAATGATGAGAAGAAAAAAAGCAAAAAAGTGCAGACATCTGGTTGAATGCATCCTCCACAGAGTACTGTGGCTTCACTAGAGCTTTGGTCAATATTAAGATGCATGGCGAGGGAAACCTGAGCACCTGCATGGAAACACTGCAGGAGTCAAACCCGGAAACTTCTTGCTGTGAGGCAACAATGCTAATGGTGCTGCCCATGGCAATTGTCTTTAAATGATCAGCGTACACTTTCCCACAGTTCCCCTCCCAGTTGGTATCTGCAGGCCCTCCAAGGGTAAGATGAAAAAGTGATGTCCTTATTGCAGCACACAACAGGGAACGTCAGCACACACTATAGACGCTCAAATAAAAAGTGCATCCATGGACCTTAATGCACCCTCTGCCTTTGTTCTGTAGACCTACTGAACAATAAATCCAATTCAGTCCCATACTTGTAACAACAAGGATTTGAATACAAGAAACTACATTTTTGATAATACATTCTCTTTTTAAGGGACCTTTTATGCCTTAATGTAATTTAACTAAAGAATTTTTAAAACACTTTTTAAGTCATCACTGATAAATAGAAAAATTGATAGACAACAAAATTGTTTCTCTATTGAGTTTTCAAGTAGTTTTTAATAATTGTTGAAATGTTCCAGAGCCTCTTTGGAAAAAGTGTTTAGAGAATAATAAATCCAAGCAGATCCCTATCTTATTGAGAACCCCTTAGAAAACCTTATTTTCTTAGTGTGTACAAACATAACCCCACAGTTAAGGACATCAGCTCCGAAACAGACCACACACTGGTGAGGAAATCATTCTTTGTCCAGATGGACCCTTATCCTTCAAAAGCTATGTTTATAGCTTCAGTTAATATTCCAGTAACATAGAGCTGCTGCTGCTGCTCCTATTATCTGTTCTTTCATAATATTTTCTCACCAGTGACCAAAGAGCACCGTCTGTCTTTGTAGTTGACCATCTTCAATCTTGTCTGGTCTTCTTCAACTGTCACAAAACGGTAAGTGCACGTGTGTGTGTGTGTGTTTGTGTGTGTGTGTGTACTTGGTTTTTGTTATCTTTTCGAGAACTTTTCTGATATAAACACTAACTTTATCAGGACCCCTAGTCCTCAAGGGGTCCAAAGACCAGTCCTAATGTGGCAGAACTTAATTTATGAACACCTGGTCAAAGTTAGAGTGAAGGTGGAATTTGCAGTTAGCTTGAGGTTGAGGTTAGGCATCAATTGGTTAGGGTTAGGATTAAGATTAGGGCTTGGGTTAGGATATTCACATGAATGGAAGGCAATGGAATGTCCTAATAAGGATAGCTAAGCAAACCTGTGTGTGTGTGTGTGTGTGTGTGTGTGTGTGTGTGTGTGTGTGTGTGTGTGTGTGTGTGTGTGTGTGTGTGTGTGCGTGTGAAAACTGGGAACCAACCATACATATGGACCAAACTACAGAACCCCACAACTTCAAATAGCTGTTTGAGGGCTAATACTTGGCTTTAGGCTTAAGGGTGGAAGCAGGTTATGGTAATTATCGAGTTTGGCCTTTCATTGTGATAGTTACTGTTAAGGTATGAACGCAGATGAAGAAAGCATCATCAATGATGGAGACCACTTTCAGGTACAGAAACCAACTACCTGGGTACTACATATGGAATTGGAGGTAAACCTACTCCATCCATCCATTCTCTGTCCATAATTGGTAAACCCTAATATTGGAGTTGGTCAGAGTTAAGGTTTGGCAAGAATTGTTTCAGGTAAATCTTTGGAAAATTCTTGCAAGTCTTTTTAATTAAAACAGAAGTGACTGGAGCTGCTCAACACAAGAGAATACTGGTCCAGAAGAAGCTCTGATATAGCGAAACTTTAACTGGTGTGACTGACTGACTGACCAGCTGTTTCCCCTGACGTCATTTTCCCAGGTTCCTAAACTTTATCTCCGGACAGCTGCCAACATAGCCAAAAATTAGCTGGCAACAATTTCTTTCTCAAATTAACTTAATTCCTCATCTCATTTTTTTGCTTGCAGATGCTATGGATATAAATGAACACCTCAGTAGGGTTCATCCAAAGAAACTTCAAGCGTCTTGAAGCTTTGAGATGCCAAGTCGTTTTGAAGAACGCCACTGTCTCCCAACATGTTTTTAACAGCGATGTCAAATATCTAACAACACAGAAAACACTGTTTTCTAAATGTAAATCAGATTAAATTAGTACTCACACGATATGGAAATTTACAGAGGGTTGTTTTTTTTATCGAGGCGGGGGGGGGGGGTACCACAAATAAAATCTCTGTGCTAAATGTATTTGTTTATGTTCTTTATTGTGGGCTTTCAAAAACTGTAACACAGGTATTAACCTGAAATATACCATGTTAATGCTAATATTTGCACAAAGATTATAATTGTTGCTAGGTGACAAGTCTTTAGACCACTAGAGCAATAACATTACATCAGAACAGGGACGTGGATGAAAGACGTGAATATACGTGTCCATGCAATATCAACATTGTGGTTGGACGCGAGGAAAAGGATCACCAAAGTCACTCGGATTCATCTTTTAGAGCCCAGAATGATCCAACATTTTGTAGTTGCTAAGACATTTAAATGTTTATCAATGAAAAGTTCCATGATGGTACAATGGCTAATTCTGAGGGTTACTTCAAATGTTGGACCAAAATTTTTCTCCCAAATGGTTGTACGGTATTTCAGAAGGAAACCCTTCAAATATAATTGCGGCAGGCAGAGTCAGGGTCAAGTGTTGGTTGGGAAATAAGAGCTGGCCTCCTACAAGAAGCACATGATCATAATCAACTTCATACATCAACGTCCTGCTTTGTTAGTAGACGGTGAAGCTCAGGGAGACAGAAACAAGGCTGCGTGACCTGAGGAACATTAGACATGTTGAGAGGCTTGTTTCTAGCCTCCTGAGCATTACGTTGTTTATGGTCTTGTGTGTAAAGCTGTGACACGCTATAAGGTGCGATAATAACACAATCATAAGACAGTTGTTATACTTAAAAGATACGTACGGTAACAACCTTTCGAAATAAAAGGACAGTGATGCCTTGTCGAAGTGATTAATAGGTCACTAACGCTTCAAGTTTAAATCATCACATAAAGCATATTTTGCATTAAGAAGTGCTATCCTTAAAGACTGGTCAAGCCGTTATGGGATAGATAATGTATTGAATGATTTAAGCGGTGTCTTGGAATTACTCCAAGGTTAAGTGGCAATCCCATATCCATCAACACTTGAATCTCGATACAAATGACCTGGACTATGTATTTATTGGAAGGAGCACTTATGGAGCTTGATAAGTATCATTCATGGGCCATTACCCTATGGTCAGAAAAATGATCTATGAGGGCCATTTTCATGCTAATCCCTCCATCTGCTCAATAGCCTTAAAGGTTCAATTTTGCTTCTTCGTTTCATAGATTCAACTGCTGAGATATAACTTCCTTAAGAAAATAATTACTCAAGTGATCTATTGGTTTTCCATGGTGTGCCAAATTCATTCTTGAAATGACTCATTTGTACCTAGCAGACTTAAATGTGATGGTGACATTGCAGCTTTGAATGTCATCATAAAACATGTCTACTGCCAAGCTTCAGGAGTGCTCTCTTCAATACGACGGAGCAGAGACGGAGCAGCTCAAACGCCCAAATGGACGCTTCCATTCTTCACTCGTCGAGGTGCAGATGTCTCATTTTGAAGCTTAGCTGGATGTGACGCATGGTTGTCGAACTTCTTCAGCTAGTGAATTTCACAATGCAATACATGATCAAACAGGGCCGCCACGATTATAATGATGATGATGTTTACTTTATTACCTCCGTCACAGAGGTAATGTGATCACCGGCATGTGTTTATTTGTTTGTTTGTTGGCAGAAACTAAGGGAGGAAATTTGATTAAATTTGGTTAAAAGACAAGGAACCGCTGATTCAATTTTGGAGGTAATCTGAATCAAATTGTAGATTCCAAAGACTATTCAAGGCAATTAGTAGGAAATATATCTTAGAAGTATTTCGCTAATAGAAGTATTTCACTCAGAAATTAAATACACATACTTGATTGAGTGTACGATCTCTAGGATAAAACCTGGATCTAGATCATACTTTTTCTTTCACAGAAGTTTCTGCTTGGTATCATGAAACATTGTGACAGGACATCTGCATGAATATGGTTCAAAATTACATCATATTTGGATTAATCGCAAAGAAAACATCAAGTTTTCATTTAATTTGTCACAACAACACACTTTTTGTGACATTTTGATGATGTTATGTTCCGTAGCCACGTACTGTAGCCTCCATTGGTGGAGGTATGCACTCTGTGTGCAGACATTAAAGCTAGTATATGTGAGTGTGTCAGGTTTTTCTCTTCACTCCCTTTTTCTCTCTCAAATCAACCAGCTGAGACAGGTGCACGCCCACCTGTACGTTACTGCTCAATTATTTGATTTCACCACTGTTGCTAAAGACTTGCTCACGAGGGGGGGGTCTAAATTTTGTATTCTTTCTAAATGGTCGAGATCTGCTCTATATACATGAAAGTGTCCTGACATAACCTCCCATATGAACTGTTGCATATTTTTCTTGAATGAAATGTTGTTTGTGTGCTTAGCTAAAATCAAAATACTCTCTAGTACACAAAGGCCAGGTGTGGCTCTGGTGATCAGCTACAGGTGTGTACTTCTCCGTGTATCTGGCACTCTCATATTGCTCTGTAACACAAAAGGTCACCTGAAGTCACTCGAAAACAAGTCTTCTGCATTTGGAGCCTGAGTGTGCTGTATCTTTCTTCCACAACAGAACTGTGTGTTGACTCCTTAGACCTTATGAAGTGGTGCTGTAAAAATACAATTGAACTGAAAATACTTGACATTTGACATCATCGTAGATGATTTCTGGGAGTTGAGAGGTGGTGGATTTGTTCACAAGGGCTAACCACAAGCCTGCATCATGAGGTTCTCACTCACCATGGATGTTGAAATAGTTACCATCTCCTGATCAAATCTGAGTCAAAGAGCAATGTGAGTGTGATGTAAGATACACTTGTGTTGGTTTTTCCAACTTACTCTAGCAATCACCTAAAACTGAGGTCTAAAAATTCCCAAATTTACTGTTATGGGGACTTTTCGTGTCTCCAAATGGGAGTTGAGTCAGACACATTTAAACATGGCTACTCCATCTACAATGACATTTATAAACTGACATTATTAAACAATGGTTACATGTATACCCACCATCCACATATTCTTTTCATCAATAACGTCTCTACCAAAGACCGTATATTAGAAAAACCCAACATGAGGAATAACACATAATTCTGATAGTTTGAATGTAAATTTAAATTAGAGAATACCTCTGCAAGAACTAGGATCCCACAAGCACTTGAAAATGTTGACAGCACATCATTTGTTCATGTGTTTGGTTGTTGCAGCGAGGAGCTCTTAAATCTCAACACAGAACAACTTCCATTCATAAGGCACAGTTAATGGAGTCGAATCTAGAGACAGGAATGGTTTTATACATAGAGAACAGAGTGACTGTGACTGCTGTGGACGTTCAACTGATTCATGTGGTCCATTTGACTGTTACACCCGAGTTTCCTCTGAGTTAAGAACAGTCGACTTCCTCTGTAACCTTGCCTGAATTTAGTTTCGTTCATGATTTTTTTTCTCTTTGATTCACGAACCCTATCTTTGATTTGAAGCCTGAACCACTGTTTCCCAAACTTTTTTGATTTTTTTTTTCTGGGAACCCACTTCTTAAACCCTCATGACTCCGTTCACAATATGCTTTGAAATAATGAGAAATTGTGCTTAAATTAAAGTTTTGGACCATTTTTACTGTCATATATTATCCTGGAGTAGTTTAACCAGACATTTCAATGAGATAAGAGTAAATGTTTGATTGATCGCAACTTCATCTTAAGCTACAAAGGGACCTAATAAATTCTTTTGGACTGAGTTAACAGGCTCTTTTCCCCTCTCTCATCAGTAAAATAAACAGAATGTACACTCTTTCTGAGGGAACTATCAGAAGAAGTAATTGTTACCACAACAACGATGATCCCCACAGACATGTGGACACCAGTGATGAGAGCTTGGTTGCAACAACAGAGTTAGCACAGGACAACTGTCAAACTACTAGTGTAGTTTCACCTTGGGCACACAAGGAGGCTACGTTTCTGCAGCCCACACATGAAACAGTTAACTATGGACTTAACATACTAAGTGAGTGTGACTGTTTTTGTCTCCTAACTACCTATCCAGCAACTGCGTGTAATTTACTCTGTTAATGTTGGACTCCACACCCCAGACGCCAGATTGCCTAATAGTGAAACTTGATAAGAGAAGAAGGGAAGGAGAATATTTTTTTTGTTGAGTCATCATAACTGGTTGCTGATGCTGGTTGATAATTTTCTCTTCAAGATCATACATGGTGCAGGTGACTGTAGGAACATTAAGGGAAGGGTGAGGGGTTGCAACTTCCTGCTTTCCGACTAGATATTCATTCTTACACACTTGTTTTGTGTGCATATTCAAAATACAAAATGGGGTAAAATTCACTTTTGGGCGAAGTCCCTTTTTTCCCTTTTCTTTAATAGGCGAAAAGGGACTTCACCCGAAAGTGAATTTGACCCCATTTTGTATTTTGAATATGCACAAAAAGGGGTCTTGAGTCACTTCAGTTTCTTGAGGTTTTCCTCCTCCTACATGACTTCTGTGTGACTCCAAAATGCAGGAAGAGCCAGCTATGTGTATTTACCTTGAAGCTAACCACTAACAACACTAGCCGCTAGCTGTTAGCCACTGCTCAGAATAAGCTACATTCAGGCCTGCACGAATGAGCAGTAATGACATCAGAAGCACCAACCTGTTGACGAAGAGATCGATTCGATCCATTTTATCAGTGAGGACAGCGAGCAGCTCACTCTTAACCACACCATTCCTGATGCGTTTGCGACATTTCAGCGTGTTTACCCACATTAAAACAAAAAACAAAAAAACTTTGCACTGTCATCACATATGAAAGCTGCTTCCAAACAGAAGAAATGAAGTGAATCTATCTTAAGCTGATATGCTAAGACTTCTCTTCCAAACACATGGGGACAAGAGCGAGTTGAAAGAATCTTGCCTGCTCTTGATCACTTTATTGATGGATTTCATCTGGTAAAATTCTTATTGTGAACATCGAGGGGAGCTTACTCCCTCAGACCAGCCTCTCAAAAAGCACATAAACTTTGAGCGTGGGCAGGCAAATTGGAAACACAAGAAGGCATAAGCAAGAGCTGGCGGAGCTGAGCTGTGTGTTTTTCCTGGACAGGCTGCATCCTGTACAGAATCACACACTGCAAATGAGTTACCTTGTTAGCTTCAATGACAACACCAGTCTGCTTGCGAGAAGTCACATCAGGAAACAGGGGAGTAGTTTTCATTTACTGACCAAAAAAAAAAAGTGCCTGTAATGAAGTCACTTCACAACAATGGGATTGTTTTTAAAGGAAATAATAAAACACTGTGCCATCTGCTCCCTTTAAGTTTCAAATGAAGGCTGCTGCAGCCCACCACAACTCCTCCTCCTCCTCCTTCATGATTGCTGCTACGGCGATGCCCATTCTCTGTACTGTGCATGCACTTAATTATAACTTGTTTGTACAGGATCTGAGGCCTTATATGGGATACGACTCAGATAAAGACATGCCCAAAATCAAATGCAGTATATTCTGCCTGCAGGTCGCCAGGAACCAAACATGAGCCTTCTGCCAGAATGTTACAGCTGGAAGGCTTTCTATCTGTCTGGTTGCTATTGTAGTTTCCACACAAATTTGCATTGAATGTCATTACATAAACTGACTGACACACAGCCAACCTGGGTTTTTTTTTAACATCTGGAGCCAGTGGTTTTTAGTACTGAGTATTCGTCAGTGTCCATTGCAGTACAGGTGTATTTCTTTTGAGCAGACATTGTGCTCATCTACTTATTACCTGCAAACTGATAAAAGCTTGTTTTCCAAAAAGTGCAAGCCATAAAATTGTTGGCTACCACTGCCAAAATGTAGGTACTGACTCTGTTTGTTCAAGTACACACATATACTGCTGTTACATCACTAAATTGTCTCATCTTGTATTGTGATTACCACATATTCCCATAATCAGTCTGAAAATAGTACCATGTAATTATAATATAAATGGTTGTCTGTTGCCTTTGACAAGCAGGGCTGAGTCATCATACAACACTGCAACTGAATAATCCTACAAGTGCAGTTTTCCCTTATCAATAATTGCATGAATGGGAACAATTGTTTTCAAAACAATAAATTTATGAACAATTTCCTGCCAATGATACTTTTGAATCTTTGATTTATTCAAGAAAACTGCATGTGTTTGTGTGCAAAGAGTCAGTACAATAATCTGTTTTCACAAAAAAAAATGTTGCGTATGTCTTGCTGATCAAAACTGATAAGCTGATTCTCAGTGAAATTGTCAAACTCCAAAAATTCTTACAGCATTTTAGACATTACATCCAGATTCATTCATTCAGTTATGCAAGTGATATCTGTTCACCTGGTAAATGTCCTGCCACCTGACAGGACCGAACTAGGAATCATAATCAACTGCTCAAGATTTGTTGTTGTCGTAGCAACATGAGTAACACTAGGGAGACAGTGAGTGTTATACACTGTGAGGATGTACTGCTTTTTTATTTAACTGAAAAACTGCTGTTTTTATTTATTCATTTTTTTAAAACTTTTTTTATTCTTAATAAATATTTTTTGTGAGCCTTACAATGTCACATTGAAGTTGACGTTTGGATAAAAAATGTCATCACTTCGCTATTCCATGCTATTTGATTAAATTTTAGTCAGAATTATGACTAAGTTGTGGCCAGAAACTTTTTTATGGAATTACAATGCCCTTGAACTTTGACCTCAACCCACCAAAACTGAATCAATCCATTTTGTCTAATATGAAGAAATTCCATCCAGGTGTTCCTGATGAAAATGGTTTGAGAAGCTAAAAAGTTACTTTAATAGTTCAAGAGAAAACTGTAAGATAATAAAAGCCTTTCCCATTGATTAGAATTGCCATAATCTTCATACCACTTAGGTGCAATGACATTAAACTTCTTTGGATGCATTCATGCAAAAACTCTTCACGCAACATACTTTTGACGTCAGCTTCAGCTCCTTCCAGACCAGTAACACAATAGGAAGATCAGCTAGACACAAAATGATCGTTCACATGACGGATGAGGCCGTGTTTTCATTACAGATGATGAAAACCTCGCATTAATGTAATGAATGAATTGGTTTGTCAGTTCTATCCATTTACAACAGCATCTCCCATCAATGCAGAGCCATTTCCCAGGCTGTTCCATTTCAACACGCTGTTCTCTTTAACCCCAAAATGGCAACTCTACTCCATTATGATAAATCACAGCTCATAGCCAGATATGCCAAAGGAAGCTGCATCCACACCGACGTTGCTTTTAAGGAAAGGAGAAAAGGGACAGAGAATATGGAAAGTCTTTAAGCCAATCTGGTTCTCTGCCAACCTGCCTCTAACCTCTGCTCTTTTGGTTTGGGAGTTAGCTAGTTTCCTTTTTCCTCTGACATCACTCTCCAGGATCCACACAATGATAACATGGCCCCGATTGCATGACATTACTGTTTCCTTGAATGCACATGGGAGAATTGTGTTAAAAATCCCTCACGACTACAAGCTGACTGCAGTTTCCAGCAAGCACCAGCTGCACGGCTGGTGTCCATGGGAGAGATGGAACGGATACACAGATACATGAATTCCAGGCTGCTGTGAGGCAAGGAAGTACATTTCCTTGGGCAAGATTGTTCTTACTGTGATATCTGATGGTGTGTGTCTTTATTATGAAGGTATCATATGGCAAAGATAGATAGATAGCTGGATGAATAGATAGCTAAATAGCTTGCTAGCTAGCTAAATAGCTAGCTAGCTAGCTAGATAGATAGATAGATAGATAGATAGAGAGATAGATAGAGAGGTAGCAACTTTAGGTGCAATTACATATATTAAAGAAGGAGCAAATTGGAGTGGTTCCTTGCCAGCTTTGAGAACCGAGCCTTTATTATCTTAGTAAACTAGCTTTACATTGCTATAAACCCTATTGAGCGCTTAAACTCCTGTGTTTAATATGTTCAGACCTCCAGGGAGTCTGGTTCTGAAATTTAAAGCAAATTGCTGCTCGGTAAAAGTGTTTTTTCCTCCATGTTTCAGATCTTAATTTGTTGTTGTAGCCTATTTCAGAAATATGAGCCAAATACTAAAGTAAAGCACAATGTGGAAAGAAAAAAAAGCCCCCTATGTGCATGTGTGCGTACGTGTGTGTCCCAGTGTAAGTGTGTGTGTGTGTGTGTGTGTGTGTGTGTGTGTGTGTGTGTGTGTGTGTGTGTGTGTGTAATGCAAGCCAGATGTGAGCAGGACCATGGAAACAGGTGATGATAGCATTACGCTGGGATTGCAAACAGATGGAGGAGGGCTTGAACCTATTCTTGTGTCACTGTCGGGGTCATAAATAAAGATTTTTTTTTTTTTTAGCCTCTGATGGGATGATTTCTGTGTGCACACAACTTTACATATTATGTAAACAAGACAGCCTCTGTCAGGGGTGAAATCTTTTAATTAGAATCATTTTGAAATAATTCATGTCTTTGTGGCCACTGGCTAGCAGGGGCGCTTGTTCTGCTTCATCGGGACAAAGCTGAGGATTAACTCAAATGACGCTGAGAGGATTCAGCATATCAAAGGTTATATTGTGCCGTTTATTTGTGTATTCAAGGTTATCAGTGTGTCTTTTACCCTGGTGTTTCAGGACATTTGAGCAACAATGAGGAGACACCTCTTGTTTCCCTCCACAGGACAAAGGTCTGCTTCACATCAGGTGAATATCACTGGTGGAGGAATGTCTCCAGCAATCAGCCTTGATTTAGCGGCTGGCGGAGCTGTCCTAGGAGACGCAGGAAAGCCACTGTACGTGTTGGATTGGCCTCAGAGTGGGAGAGGACACTGAGCAGACTTTTGCTGAATGGCAGGCAGGCCCACCCCTGAGAGATGGTTATTTAGTGAGTAATTACATCGAGCAGCACAGAGAGAAGCAATGAGACCCCCTCTCCATTTAAAAAAAAAAAAATGCTGGCTCGCGTATTCATCTTCTGACTTCATCTAGAGGGTTTTGCATTTTTGCAGCTATATATAAATGTATAATTTAGTGGCTTGATATTTTGCAGGCTATCCCTAAAGCCACCACAAGAGAGCACAGCTGGCCGACTCTCTCACAGGTGTAAATGCCGGGGACTTGAACACAGAATCACTGCTGTCACTGCTTCAACACGCCACCCCAGATGGGGCCTCCCATTCTGCCATTTGGTGTGAGCCAACTTTCACAATAATGGACACGTAAGAAGGTGACACCTTGGCCCAGCGTGGTGCCACTTAACAATGTGACAAATAGTGAGCTCTTAAATCATTGAATATCAGAGTAAAATGATTTATTGGCCTCTGCAGCAGACAGTGTTATCCAGGGAGCATTAAAGATGCACTCCGCTTTAGATTTCACACGTTCTGTAACTTGTTTATGCAGCTGGATTGTTTTATTGGAGCAATTGAATGAATGTGTAATAAGTGAGCTGAAATACCATGCTCAAGGGTACAGTAGAAATGCCACACCTGTCAGTGCTCGGAGCTGGACGGGCATTCCATTCATATCCACTCTATTGACTAAACATCACATTTGACCTTTGATATTCATTTTCCTCAATTTTGCAACACAAGTTTGCAAAAGCCTGAGATTTATTTAATAGTGTTTATTAATGATTATTACCACACTCTTCTAGTGTCTTACAAAGACACACATTTATTTTGTTCTAGAGTTTCCCTTCTTCCCAGAGCTGTGGATTAAGTGCTACTAATGTTTAAAAAAAAAGGCAAAGCTTAGTTGTGGTCTGCTCAAGAGGATCAGCTCACTTCCTTTACCACACAGCACAGTGTGCTGGGAGCAGAGCTTGTCTTGGAAGATCAATGTCTCCTCTTTTGTCGCATCCGTCATGCAGCTTCTGCGTATCACAATGGCATCGGGGTGGTTGGTGGGCTGGTGAGACGCTTGATTTGAGAGCACAGAGGACCACCTGACCATCACTGGTGCCCAGGAAAACACACACACACACACACACACACAAACACACACACACACACACACAAACACACACACACACACACACACACACACACAGCTGATTGTGTCTTCATCTGCGTACTTAGAGCAAATTCATTTGAATGAGCTTTATGTTCCCGTCTCCCTGCTATAGAATGAGTTAACATGCTTTATTCTACTTTGACATAAACTATAGAGTTTAATGGGCTGTTGTTTGCCCAAACTAACAAATCTGTGCTCTGCTTCTTTTCTTCAGAAAAAAAACACTAGCATTTTGCTTCGTTGAAATTATAAAGCTGTTACCCATTATTATCATCATAACAGCCTCGTATTTCCATCCACCTTATCTGATGTTTCACTAGAAACTGCAAATATTTTGTCTGTTCATAATATATGTCAGAAACGAGGTGTGTGGGTGTTGATTTGTTTACACTTGGGATTTTCTTGACTCAGGTTATCATTGTGGTTGTTAAGAAAAATATGAAAGGATATTTTTCAACTTAATGTCCAGGGTAGAGACTATAAGACTGGGTTTATTTTTAAACTTGAGTTTTAATCAAGTTGTTTTATGTATTCTTTGAGATTTCCCACTTCCAATATTTCCAGAGCTGTGGCGCAACTGTGTATTCTCTATGTTTATCTTTCTCTCATAGCTAAAAATGCAGTTAACAAGAAGCTTAAGCTGCAACAGCACATTCTCATTAAAAAGGGCTTACAAGACAAGATAGAGAGACAAAATAAACAATCACCAGTTGCACCATTCTTCATCTGCAGCAAGAATGTAGAAGCTGTCAGACCGCTGGGATCCAGGGGCCTATTAGTGATGACACTTCTGATCTACTTACTCTGCAGCCTCTCAGCCTTGACAAAGTCCAGCATCACACACACACACACACACACACACACACACACACACACACACACACACACACACACACACACACACACACACATCTACAGGCCATTTGTTTTGTTAAGTAAGTGCTAAATGCTACAAGGTGATTATCAGGCATGGGGGTGTGAGCTTGCCCACTTTCTGCAGGAACCAAAGAGTTTTAGTAACCATCATAGAAACAACTTAATTTGCAGTCCTCCTTGAACTTCATAGAAGCGAGTCCACCAGTGAGTCACTGTGTTTCATCGCTTCATGTCACAAATAGATAAACAATTATTCAAACTTTAAATAAAGATCTGAGAACTCACCACATGATCTGTTCATTTTCAACTGTCCTCTGAAAGTTCAAAAAGTCTGAAACAGCAAGATTGAGATCCACTTGGAAATGTTTTCATGGCACTGTTGATTTTATTCATTTGTAAATCTTGAATTAATTTGTAAAGTTACCCTCTTTGCCTATAGGATGTTTAAATACATTAGTAGTGCATGGGAGTGCAGTGCATGAGGGTGCAGCTAAAACAAGGCTCCCAAAGAACTTTTTTCCTTCTTTTTTTGTGAGTGCATTTTTTCAGAATTGCCAGCGTTGCTCTTTCTACGGATCTCCAAAAGACTAGTTTTACACTGTCTACACGCATTACTGCTATAGTCTGTTGAAGGCTGATCCTGTCACCCACATCTTCCCTGCAGCCTGGCCACCCAGCCTGGATGTGCCTCCAACATGTCATCCCTCTGTGTGGTCCTTAACAAAAGAGAAACACGGAGACAGAGGGAGGCACAGCAGTGCCAACTGAAAGAGAGATGTTTCGAAATATGACAGTGTCATCTCTGGGAAGGGAGTAGGGAGGAAGGGAGTAGGGAGGGAGGGAGGGAGGCGATACAAAATCCATACAGAGGGAGGAAAAAGTAAGTAAAGACCAGAAATACAAGCAGAGCTAGTGGTAAGTTACATTTAAATTTGAACTTTTTAGCTCAAACAAAAAATGACTTCATAAACTTTTAGAGGAAACCATAGTTTAGGAAAAGGAAAATTTAATTCATTCACAGTTATGTATCCTTTTTTTAGTATGTTTTTAATCATTTTGTTCTTGTGGTTTAATTTTGCAGTTCAAAACAATTAAGAAAATCTCCTAAAAAGGCAATGATATAAAAATATATGAGCTCATGCTGTATGCGGTCATTTGAAACAATGGGATCAGAAGTCATATTTTCCCTTCAAAATAGAGGAAAGAAAAGAAAAAAAACATCAAACGATTGTGGAAACACTTTATTATGACAAATGATGCATTTTTCATCATTCTGAGCCAAAGAACAATTAAGACGCACATGAAAGTTTACAGCAAGTTGCATGAAAAAAGTCAGACAATAGATGGTATATTGCAAAAGATATACAAGCAACCACATATTGTCTCAAACAAAGTATCATGTAATATATGAAATTTGTCGTGCACATTTTCAATTTAGTGGTTTTGTGTTGATTCAAGTGTACTTTGTGGTTCTTTCTGGTTGATTTATGTGGCAGCTGATGGATTTTAAAGAACCCTCAGTGCTATCAGGTACTTGCAAGGTAAAGCTCTCCATGTCACAAAACAGATATCCAATGTCCTGAGCGTGTTTTGTGTTAGGAAACCATTTTTAGGGTTTACTGATACCGGCTCGTTGCTCTGACTTGCACAACACTAATTTATAGCATGGAAAGATAAGAGTGGTGAAAAAATATTAACTGCAGGGCACGCTGATGTGCCAACTCGCCATCTGAGCCTCAGTGTTGCGTTGAAATCCTGTTTCCTGTTTTTTGCAGCCTTGCTATAACTAAAATTACACTAAACCCAATCAGCATTTTACTATAAACACTTAACACTTCATGCATTTATAAGCTGATTTGAATAACTGTCAGCTAAAAATTGTCACACAACCTGTTACAGAGCTTTTAATACTTGGATAAAAACACGCTGGATTTGGGATTAATGTTACATGTTTGAACAGCCTCCAAAACACACTTATGGGCTCCAGCAAATCTGCAATTTGTCACCATGTGCACTCCTGTGAAAACTACAGTCCCTGCTGTCTTGTGTCTCTGTTCATTTTCATCAATACTTCACATTTGCTTATTTTAGTATCAGAGCTATCCATCCTGCGGCTGTCAGTTAGGGTTGGTGTTTGCAATATGTTTTTCATTTAGGCCTAATAAATTTGTGAGTGTTTGAATGTCAGCCCAGTACTCAAGATTTTATAGGGAACTCTTTATTTTTGGTGTTCATAAAATTCTACATATAAAAACAGCAAATTATTGAAATCATTTGCCTATCACAATAAAATGGACAGGCAGCAATATGTCATTATACATTAAAAGTGGCAATTATTTCTTGTGTGTGACATGTGTTGAACATTTGAGTTGGCAGACTGATCAGGTACACCCTCCGGATTTTCAAACATCAAATGCTTCAGTGGGTCACTGAAGGACAACAGAATATACAGTCAGCTGTTGCTGAAACTTCAGCTGTAGGTGACAAGGCTACACAAAAAAGTCATATGATCAACAGATATCTAAAGGGCTACACTTGATATGTGTATTTCACTATTAACTCTGCTGATACAAATGCCTGAACTCTCTGGAATCGAACCATGCATGAGGAAGGTATAGCAGCACATCGTCTGCATACAGCAAAGATGTTGATGACAACTCTAAATTTGCAGCTAACTTAACTCATCATGTGTCTGACTTTGTCACCAGGCTGAAAGTATCTGTTATTCTTACAACTGTTGCCATCAGCCAAAGACAGCACAAGGCGGTATTAAGTAATCCATCTCCATGTCTTAACTCCTGTGAATTAAGATTGTGAATGAAGGTGCCAGATTTCGGAATGAGTCTTGCACAGATGAGATTAAGCATCTGGGGTTGGTTTCAAGGGATAACAGGGGGCGTTATATATTTTGAAAATGGGGTCAAGCATTCAGTCAGGGCCTTTTGGATAGAACATACTGTAGCTCTGGCTGCCTATGAAGTCGTGTTCACTTGTTGTTGTTACTGTCAGTCTTTTGTCTGGTACACACCCATTGTGTAATGCCCAAATGGGGCGCCTCCAGCTCAGCATCACATGGTTGTCATCTGGGAAGCGGGTACAGCCCTCCAGCGTGGACCAATGCAAGTTGGCTACCAAGTTCCAAAAACCTTTCCCCATATCAAGATCCTCAACTCTGTCACAAGCTCCTTTGTTTTTGAAGGAAAGACCTTTGAACTCTGACTTTTACAATTTTCCATTTAAAACTATAAAATGTGTTTGCAAAGATCAACGTAATCCTTAAACCGAATGTGAACAGTGTGCATTAGCCTCTATTAGCCTATATTAATATACATTACACAGTAACACCCAAGTATTTCCCAGCCTCACACACAGCCATTGACATGATAAGGGGAATGCATGTAAATAAAATTGAGACATGATGGCTGAGCAGCTGAGTGACTTTCAGACACATGACGTTGCAGATATGGTCTACAGAGATCCTGCTAATGATCATTCTTGTGAGATCCATATCCTGTCCCAAACCTCCAGCCTATTTGTCTCTCACATGAGATCTCTCGCACACACTCCTTGTCTCTTTCCTGTCTCAAACATCAAAACAGTAAGTACCCGTAGATTATAATAAGCATACATACAGTCTCTTGAGGATTCCATTTTTATTTTCTGAGAAAGCTTCCATTGACAAATAAGATATCCATATGTTAGTGAACAACAGACTACAAATGCCTGGCCTGTAAGAAACAACAGTGTGTTCCCCATCATTTGTTGTGAAAACAGTTCCTCTGGTGGCCTCCCTGCCCCCGGCCTGCATTTTCCCCACTGTAAATCATGATGAAATGGCTTGCAGGTGTCGGGATTAAAGAATACTCTCAAAGGACTTTGGGCCACAGACACAGTCACAGCTGCTTCTCTCCTTTTGCCAGGTCATTTATTGCTATTTGTTTTCTTGTTGAGCGAGATGAGCTTGTAGTACCATAGCAGGGTTGGACTGAAGGAACCTCCTAAAGGGTTGTGAGCACAGTACACAGAGCTTTGACCGTCTGATGTATGAAATACTTTAAGGTATGGAATAAAAGGCGAGCCTTGCTCTCTCCATCCATCTCAGGCTCTCATGTCAGTAAAGAACATGAAACTTTAATATTTCTTCGCGTGTGAGAACCAGTCTTACCCTGTGCCAGATTTCTGGAACCAATAAATACTAGTCACTGGGTAAATGTATAATGTATCAGTCCTGTCTTTATGTGATTATGGAGCCCGGTGTACTGATTGACATCAACAAGCGTAACTAAAATATATCAATACAGCGTATGTCAAAGTGTCCACCTCCTCTTAGGGGAGGTCAGTGATAACAAGAAGCGTTTCTTTAAATACCCTTTTTGAAAATGTCAACAATTTCAGCCATCAGTCCTGTTGATGATAGCACAGCAACATTGTTCTCATTAAACAAACTTAGGTCAAGAAAAATGGCACCATCTCTATAAAGTCAGCAACGTACAGTTCCAGAGTCCTTTTGCTCTTTAATTTAAATGTATTGGATAGATTAATTGGACAAAAAAATGCTACTGCACAAATAACCCAGTTATTCAAGATTTGGTCTCATTTTTGATTTTCTACTTCTATTTCTATCTCTCAGTGCTTCTCCTGTCCCAGCAAACAACATATTTTCAACTTTGCCATAAAAAAGAGCATTTCTCAGTGTCTGTATCATATTATAATATTCACAAGGTCTTCTACCCATAACTCAATCATTGAAGGATGCAGCCAGACTTGCATAATTACATGAGCAGAATATGTTAATGTGCAGACCGCACATCAGTACCAGTCATCAGTATGTGAGGTTGGTGCTCCATAGTACCTATCTTCGCAGAACCAACCTCTCATCCCTCAAATATTGCCTTCATGTTCATGATCCCATTCTGGACAGGTAATGCTTTTATAGATCCCTCTGTTTCATATTGATTATTTTTGCCTTGACAAACTACTTTGTCAAATCAGTGTAACCAATCACGTGATCCTCATCACATGCCAAATCCAGTTGGAAGAAATCATCTTTTCCACTCAAGAAAGTGCATTGGTCCAAACTCCTGTTCTTGTTTAATTGCTGTTACTGAGTCTACTTCTGCAATAACTGCAATCACAGCTGTGTTTGTTCTAACATTAGCGTTTGTTGCTTTAAGAGACGCCACTCTGTTTTACCAGTTGCATCATCAACTACAAGAGCCGCTCAGGACCACATTACTTTTACTTTTTATTTTACTTTAGGCAGAAGTGCATTTAGACCACTGTTCTGATTGGATCAATACAGGGATGCATGTACCCGCAGGGCTCAACTGTTGAGCTCGTGAGATACGGGTGGTCCCACCAGGCTATTAGGTCTCGTTCCCTAAAAGCAAGCACCAGACTGACCAGAGGGGGCGCTAGTGTGGAGACACATAGTCTGATCCAGCTTCCCACCCACAGATACAGCCTATGATGTCTATACAGATGCCTAACTTGGAGAACTGAACCAGCAGTGGCCCCTGTGTTGGTAGACCACACAGTTACCACCATCCTACCTGGACGATCACCTATTGATCCTAACCTGCTGACCACATTGTTTGGTGTAGTCTAGCAGGAGACACTAATCAGAACTTACTGGATCACATTGAGGCTATTACGTTCCCCATTGTACTTGTACTCATTAAGTTCCAATCTACTTTATTAAAGTGGTATTTCACCTTGTAATGTCTATCAATAATCTTTATCTATCTTTTTATGCGTATTTCCTTTTTTTTTGGATCTGCTGATGTTCAGTATATGTGAAATTCAATAGCATGGACTTGATTATGATGCTTTAAGAAGCATGAACTCTGGGGTGTTTATAAAAAAAACAAAAACTTGCTGACGAAATTTGTTTGGAACATAAAATGAACATGCTGCCTGTCTGTTGTCCATCAACTTCCACTTTGAAAAGTGATAGTCTTCACAAATCACTCCTTTTTTTCTGTGTGACCAATTATGAGGGAATATATGTGTTGACATTATGAGTGTGTGTTCTTTTGGATTCACTAGTAGCTAAAAAACGAATCTATTGACGTGTACAATTGATGTGATCATCCCACTGCTCAAAGACTGATACTCTGTCGGAACTTTTTTGGCAACGTCACTTTGGTATGAGCACACTGTTATCATTATCTGTCCAGTCAGAGGCAAGAGCTATGAAAATAAAATCTGAGTTGAAATATAGTTTTTCTCCAAGTTTTTATGTCCCACAGAATTGTTTGGATTACAGTGAGCTATACAGCAACTCAATGCATAAATCTCTCTCTTTTTCTGTCCTGAAGTGAATGAGCAACAAGCCAGTTTTGATCAAGATCACAGGGGAACTGTCACCATGGAGATACAAACTCATCTGTTATGAGGTAAAGTCTTCCTGACTCAATTGCGGGCATGTAGCTCCAACTGGAAATGACCACATCCACTGATATAGATCTTTCTCACTGCAGACACTTTGACTTGTCAGCTGTAACTAATAACATTAATGATGGCTTGGTTCCATTTAGGTGGCCCAGAAAACCATGTCAGTGTGCCAACACGTACAATGGCCGAGCTCTGGCACTAGAGAACTTCGAGAGGGAACGCAGCCATCATTAATGTTACTGAATACTCAAACTAATGTAGTGCAGACATGTGACTTGGTCCAGACTTCAAGCAAGTCCAAAGTCATTAGGTAAGTATCAAGAAAGTCACTGGTAATTTTTCTTTAGTAAGTCAAGTCAAGTCATCTCAAGCCCTTAATCAAGGTTTAAGGCAAGTCAAGGTATCAGGCCCAGTCAAGTTGAATCCTCAGTTAAGGCAACTCAAGACCCAGGTCAGTTTTTCTTGGGCAAGTCAAACGAAGTCGAGGCAATTGAGTTAAATGAAGTCAAGCTGAGTTCTTAAACTAAATCAAGTCCCAAGAATTTTTTTCTTTCTGTCTGATTAAAGTAAAGTCCCTGTCCTAAGTAAGGCCTCACCTTGACTTGGGTTGGGTTGGCTGGGTTTGGCTTGATCCTTCCCCCTCAAAAAATAGACTTGGGACATGACTTTGGACTTGACTTGCCTAAATTAAGAACTTGATTTGTCTTGACCTATCCCCCCTCTTAGGACTTTACTTAGCTGGAATGTATCGTGGTATACGAGTGACAAAAGGACTTATAACTCGACTTGCCAAAGAGAAACTTTGGACTTAACTTGCCTAAATATTTAAACTGAACAAGTGTGGGTCTTTATCTTTTAAGTCCAAGTTGAATCTCAAGTCATGTATTTTCTATCAGGTCAATTCACAATTGAAATGAACTTTGACTAGAGTCCAATCAAGTTCAAGTCACTAGCACTGAAGTCCACATCTCTGGCTGTGTGTGCCACATCATTTCCAATATCCTATTCTGTAACTTGAGGCTTTAAATGCCATTTTCTTGCCAAAACACATAATTAAATTTGATTACAATATGGGATCTCATGTAATCACTTTCAATCAATGAGCCTTGAAAGAATGTTTCATTCAAAAGCTCATTGATACAAAGCAAAGCGAAGCGGGGATGTGTAATGATTCGTTGAGGGAATTAGAGTTTGATCTGCCAGTAAAATGAAACTGTCCAGATCTGCTGACCTGCTGAGTTGTTGGAGCACTTGTATATAGTCTGTAGTTGTTCCAAGCACGTACCAGCCTCACCACACAGGCACGTTTGACGTACAATGAGTGCTTAAAGTGCCCTGGTTTTATCACATTTGGCCAACATGGCCGCGATGATTACCTTCAGTCCAAACCAATATGAGGTATTATTCGAGGCTGTTGAGCTGTGGGCGAAAAATCAACAGGCCTAATTTGATTGTAAGAGCCTGCAGTTTCTCTCAGGATACACAATTGATGTTGTATAGACACCATTACTCTATCTACTCATATTTTTAGAGAAAGCAGCCAGGGGGGAATTTTCAGTTGGTTATGTAGCCATGTCATAAAGGAATATAAGTTCTGATTAATTTAACCTGAAACCAGGCAGATCAAGAACTTTACAATACGACACACACAGCCGATGAATCACGAGGACCATCGGCTGATAAACATTACTGATTTTGCCCAGAGGGGCCGGCAAAGTCGCCACAAACTAAAAGGATATAGTTACTGCTTTGATCAAATGTTTGCTCTCTCATTAGCAGCATTGTGCTCATGCAGAGATGAGAAGCACAAAAATACTTTGTCAATCTGCTTAGGTAGATTTTTCGGGTATCTGTAATTTACATGACTACAATTTTAACAGAAATAACTGGACTTTCTTCTCCTGACATTTTACAAACATGTCTATTACATTAGTTTTGATGTGTAACAGATAAAACAATGAAAACATTTAATAAGAGGCGGATGAGTTTGTATTAAGGGGCAAATAACTACTTTACACTTAAGAGCCTGTACCTCTTTACTGTTTTTTAAAGAAATCGTTTTAATTATTAGTTTTGCTACTTTTACCAGTACCAAGTATCTGTTTTTCTATACTTGAAAAATGAATGTGTGTACTTTTACCACCTCTGTTGTCAAGCTGAAATAGTGACATTATTTTCCATTTAATCCATTGATTACATTACATCTCCTTGCCGTAGTTACATTAAAGTATTTAATGAAGCAGTTTGGGTATAGTGAGGGATTTGAATTCCCTGTTTTATTAAATGATTCCCACGGCATGTTTATGACCAGTGTGTGAGGCGCGCAAGACGAACAAAATCAAGGAAGACCACATGAAAAGGGCTTTAACTTAAAAGCAGTCTCACTCTATGAACACAGATGAATCACGGTACATTTACTGCCTATCCCTCAGTGTCACACGTTAAGAAAAAAAACAAAAAAAAACACAACGACCAAAAATAAGACCACAGTCCTCACTTCTCAACCTCCATGTTCAACAGCAGAGAGGAGCACCTGTTTAGCAGCAGTTAATCATGACTTCATATTTATGGTTAACATTTGAAAAACATCATATAGGCCTGAGAGCAATACCTTGCAAATTCAACAGCGCTAAAAATTTACTGCCTTTCCCATGACTGTTTGCGCTTTTGTATTTGACGCCTGCTGGGAAAAAGCAGTAACTGTAATAAGATCCTGTCTGCTGGAAACTCAAAAATCATCCTGTCTTGCAATG
Source organism: Aulostomus chinensis (assembly GCF_037954235.1). Lineage (NCBI taxonomy): Eukaryota > Metazoa > Chordata > Actinopteri > Syngnathiformes > Aulostomidae > Aulostomus > Aulostomus chinensis. The sequence continues at coordinate 21,110,751 of NC_141321.1, forward strand.
AAAGATTAATTCAGAGGCTATTTGGATGCAGGATTCAATGATTTCTTTTCTCTTTTTATCACCTCACTATTTATAATCCACACTCTCATCTGGTTTCATCATCTTCACTTGACATGATTTTTGGGGTTATTGTTCACAGACCTGAAACCAGAGACATTATTTTTATTATTTTTCATAAATGCTTCAGCCAGGCTCTGAGCAGCAGCACCTGCTTAAAGAAGCTCATGGTGCAGCTTGTAAAACATGTCACTGGGAAGCACAGCCTTGTTCACTCCTCCACTGCCTCCTTCTCCTCCTCCTCCTCTTCTCCCACCTCCACCACCTCCTCCTCCTGCATCCAGGACTCCTCCACACTCTGCTTTTTATTAGCCGGTGCTGTGGCACCTGTAGGGGCTGAGGAAAGGATGTATACACAAGTCAACCAGGACCATCTGCAGCCTGTAAATGTTTGCCAGAGTGTGATACATTCTTCATTGGTCATGGCCTTCTTCTAAATGTTATGTTTTCTGCTGACAGAGACGAAAGAGCAACAGGAAGAAAAACCTCCTTTATGAATTTAGTTTGTCAATAGAAATTCATTATTTTATGCCGTCATCGTCTGTAAATGTTATCTAGTTGTTTTGGATTGTATCATAGGCATATGTGTGTTATGTGAAAGTATTTCACTTTTTATTTTCTAACTGGGCGCTCCACCCATTGTGCTCTTGTCTCTACACTGTGAGAACTTGTGATGTGAAGTGACAGCGTCATCGAGATCAAAGTGCACGTCACTTTCAATTGAGCTGAGGAGTTAAAGAAAACACAGAACGTCCTTCCTGTAGCCAGAAGTCCTCTCCGTCTCATCCAAAAACTTAATCAAACAGATGTGAAGCTAATCGTCGCTAATCAACTGCTACCTTGATCAAGTGACAAGGAGCTCATCTGAAATTCATAATACTTACATTCATGTTAACGCATCAATAATTATTCTTATAGTCGCTTGATTGTTTTTGATCTGTAATCTGTTCCATGTGAATATTTGTTATTTTGACAGTGTTTTATGCTCTTTCAAATCATTATTTTGGTTTTATGGTCTGCACAATTTTAAACTTTTTACATACGTTAGTGAGCTCTCTGGTGGACTCATTTCAAACTCAGATGTTTAAATATTATCATAAAACAGGGCGTTTGTTTGCAGCCTACATTTTCGTTGTCTCACCATTTGTGTTACAAACATTTCTGGTAAAGGTTTATGAGTAAAATGTTATCATAACACACAGGGATATAGTTTAAATGTTTTAACAATAAAATTCTGCACAATTTCTCTCTTTTTTTTTTAGTACATAATATTAAAATCTAGGACATAAGAACACAACCACCAGAGGGCGACAGTATTTTGTTCTCTCGCCATAGATAAACATTATATTTTCACTTTTTATGAATATTAAGAGGATGTCAACCACATAATAAATCAGAGCTGATGCAATGACTCATGAGCAGCATACACAGAAGGGCGGGGGACAGTCAAACTGAGAATTTGCAGGTTTTATTTGAATATAACACAAACTAAGTCATGGTTGTGCCCATCATTTCAATTCTGCCTCCAACCCGATGTTGTCAGGACTCTTTGAAATGGAATATATTGACACAGTGCAAAATTCTTCTCACGTCTCCCAAAGAAAACTAGACATTAATAAATAAGGAAAAAAAAAAACCACTCTGGGCCTCCCGCTCCCACCCAGTCTCTTCTGGTCTACCCTGCTCCTACCCAGCCATCCTGTGGGGTCGGAGGCTCGCTGCTGCACAGTCTTGTACTCCAACGTGCTACAGTGCAATCAAAAACACCTGGCCTCAGGGCTTGGAATGGTCGCAACATTGCAGCACATAAACCAGCCAACTACTCCATATAGAGGCCCCATAATTGTTGGACTGAAGAGGATTTCTGCTTTATTTTACAGGACCGTTTTACTATTGTTGTTAAGACACAAAGCCCACAGCCAACCTCGACGTCCAGCACACTTCATGAATGCAGTATTACAAACAAATAGGAATTACTGCGATTTCACTGACTCACCAGAGCTGTGAGACTTTGCTTGGCATTAGAAATGAAACATCCTTCAATTTTATTTCCAGCATCCACACATATTCCTCTCACACCTGCAACACAATGAAGGATTTGGTATTTAGTGCTATATTTTATGCTTTAATAGCACTCTTAAGTAAAATGTGTAAGATCTGGCAGGATTCCGTCTCCGATTAGCTGAATATACACTTCTGGGATGTTCTTAAATCAAGGGGGAAAGTTTTCACCCAGGCAGTAATGAAAGCGATGTCATGTTGTTTTTGGTCCGCCCTTGTTCCTGGAGAGTTTTAGATTGATGTCACAAATAAAGAAGGCCAAGAAATTATTCCTTAACACACTGGTTTACTCCTTGATTACCATATATGACATTACCCCGATTCTTTTAATCCCTCTTATGATGTTGGACACAATAGACTGAGATCATTAACAGTGTGTCAGGTAGTAAAGTAAAACTTTTTTTCCCTGAGAAATTCATGAGAATAAACATAATTCAACTATGAAAAATAAGGTGCTCAAATTTCACCAAATACAAGACCATAGAAGCAAACAAGGACTACGTGAAGTATAAAAGAGCTTGAAAATATGACAACAAAAACATGGACAAATGTGCATTGTTGTTGTAACCTTAATGGGCATACAATAATAAGAATTTTCCTCCTCATTATGACCAAGCTGCTGGGCAGGGTCTCTGGTTTCTCCCCCCTGCCGTGCCCTGGCAACCCCGCAGCATCCCCACAGAGATGGCTTCCTTGCCGTGATGAGCTTTTGACAGGCCCCAAAACAGCCTGCTTAATGCTATGCCAGGCCAGACATGGAGCGGCTGGGATGCTGGCAGCTTCTTGGCCCACAAAATGCATCACGGGCCCCAACCTATTTTACCCCTCCTTTTCCTACACTCTCTCTCTCTCTCTCTCTCCCCGCCTTTTCTTTCTAGTGCCTCAGGATTGTTATGCAAAGCTTTCCAAGCAGACATTGTGGGAGTTATTTCAAGCACAGATGTATGTAGAGCTTACAATCTCTCATCGTACCCAAAGAGATGGAAGTCCTGTCTGCTGTTATCTGGGCTGAGCGGCCAGGTGCGGGGCCGGGGCCTCAGCTGAGACGTGCCACACCTTTGAAACAGATTTACTATCTGGAATCAAACTGTAACTTAAGATCTCAGTCGCAAATAACTGCTGACAGCTGTTGATCCTTGAGATGGTGACTCTGGCTTCCAACAACCGAGGTCCTAACACTTCTAAAGCTATAAGATGAAGAATGAACCAGTGAAAAGATTCACAGGAGATAGTTTGATGACATTACGTATTTCAAAAAACAACTGAGTTTTTGCATGAGAACTGGACAAGAGAGCGTAATCGCAGGCTGCGGAGATTGAGAACAAAGATGCACTACTGCCACCCAGTGTTCAACTAGCAATACTACCAGAGTTTAAATAAACATGTTGTCCATCTGCTGCAAGAGTGACTCCACAAGGATAACTCATCACAGCTATACCATGCCTTTTCCATTTGTGGTCCATTTTATGGCTTTTGAACTGTAAACATTGGTCCAAGGAAAAGGAAACACCTCGTGTTTTGGCATTCTTACGTTCTCAGACTGATTTACTAGACTTGGATTAAGACTAGTGACTTGACTATTGGAGGAGTCATTTTACTGATGAAGAAATGGGACCAAGAATTTGTCTCGTAATAAAATAACAGGGCATATACATTATTGGAAGCACATGTTCTCTTCCTGAAAACAGACAAGTGAAAGAGCTGATTATTGATCACACCTATTATGTCAGTTCCAGTGTAAATGGATGGAGATGAAAAAAAGACCTGCGAGGAGGATGAAAGGCTGCTGTTGTTTGGGCTTTTGAACATTTCAAAGTGTGAAATAAGGCAGGGCTACTGAGATTTTCACACTCGACAGTTTACCATGTGTAAAGACAAAAACACACATTGGATACAGCTGCCAGAGGCCACACAGCTTCTCACTGTGCTCACGGAGAAGCTGAGGCTTGAGGAACTGAAACAATTATGAGTTTGTTGAATGAATCCTGGTGTAAGTTGGCTGAATAAATGAATACAGCAAAGATCTTTCAAATCTGGCACATGTGGATTTAGAATTAATACCAAAATGTAACAAAATCTTTGTGAAACAGCTGGTACAGTTCAGGCTCCAGTGAGGAGACCATGGTTTTATTAGAATATGCTCCAGTGCCAGTGTGTGAGCAAACTTTTTCACAGTTGTAAGAAATAACGTGCTCCGTTCCTACTCTGACTAGCCATATCTGGTGAATGTAAAAAGAAAACAATCTTAAGAATGTAAAAATGCATTAAATCATTCCCATGACTTTGTTTTACAACCGGCACTCGGTTCCAGACACCTCTGTCTGTTTTTCCAGTAGATTCACCCGCCAGTCAGGGAATAAATGTTCCTATCTACATTCATAGTGAGACAGCTGCAGGATTCTTACGCATGTCTCAGCTACATATCATGCTTCCTCCAGCAGTCTGCAGTCATGACATCAACTATGTAGCTTCCTCTCACACACATTACAGAGTGAGATAACTGGAGCCTTCAACCACAGTTGTTAGTTTCTCATTTGCAAATTTGTTCACAACTCAGGGAAATGAAAAGCATTGTCTTCCAGATTCTTTGCAGACATCCACCATGAAGCGAAAGATTCATTCACAAGATAGTTGAGAGATTCTGCAGGGAAATAAAAAAAAATGTTCCGCTTGACTCGTTCTTTGTGCAATCAAGAGCAGGGAGAGCTGGTTCTAATTGGGATGAGGAGGTAGGCTGTAACCGTATCAGCAGAAAGTTGCTGTGTGGTGCATTATTTAATCTCTTCATGTGCCCTGAAAAAATATGACAAAAACTTCAGTGAGAGTGGAAAACCATGACCTCAGACGTTGTAACCTGGCAGATATAATCCAATCATTCTGCTGAGGGCCCAACTTGTGTTTAATGCCAGTCGATACATCATACTGTATATCTAATTTAAGATGGAGCTGACTGGGCTTTGAAGAGGCAGTTTTGAAATCACATTCCAGTTTCCCCTCCCAAACAGCAAATTATTTCTATTCCCGCGAGACGTGTAATTTCGGACTCAAGAGTTTGAGCAAATCACTTGCAGACTACTTCACGGGGAGTTTATTAATCTGAGACAAGGGGTCTGGGATTCAAGTAGAAGTATAAACAACCTCATCAGTGGACAATGTAAAAGCTTTGACTACAGAAAGTGTGCATGGTTCCACCTCAACAACATACTTGGGAGTCAGGTTTGACGCCAGATACCACAGAGGAAAGCTACAGCAAAAAAATGTGCCCCATAATTGGGAACAGTCTCTGAATGTATGTAAGCAAGGTAGGCTGTAATTAATCCCAGCACGATGAGGATCCTCTGAGGAGTGTGCTCATGTACTTGTTATTGGACGTCACCACAGGGCCACTCTGGAGCCCATCAGATACAGTGTCTAAATACACAGCAATCATGTGGTGTTCTTTTCTCTCTCTTTTTTTTGTTCTAAATCCTCTCCCACAATCACTAAAGGTTATCAGGGAGCATCTAGCACCACCAGGCTGTGACCTGCATGAACCCACACTCATTCCATACCAAAACACGCCTAATGTCTTCCTCATTTAAATCCACTAATTTAAATCAAGCAGTGCCTGCGGTCCTACACTGGAGGGGGGGGGGGGGGGGGGGCAATGGGAAAGATGCTGAAGCACACATCTTATCTACCACATATTAGTGAAGCTGAGAAATGGTATTTGCCATGTTGCATTAGCCTGTTGCCGTCCCATCATCGCCTGCCATTGCCAGCAACAACATGATCCAAATGCAGTCCAGATGTCTCGGCCCTTCAAGCTTCAATATTTCACTACTGCCTGGATTAACGTTATCAAGTGTGTCACAGATCCCTGCTTGATAACATCTCACAGGATTTTAGGAGAGCGGTGCCTTCAGCTGACCACAGCTTACAGAGAATTTAATCAACTTTAAGTCACCGAAATGAGATCAAACTTTTTCTCAGGATCCTAAATATTTTTGCATGGTGGAAGCTAAAGAGGGAAAATGTCAAGATCTAAACCCCACTTATGTTAAAAATACCAAGTTTACAGGAAGAGTTTGCCTTATGGCAAAAAAAAGTCATTTTGAACCAGTTATTTTAATCTCAGAGTTAAATACCGGCTCAAAGCTGCGGTTACATTCAGGTTCAGTGTTCCTCTCATGTTGAATGAGTGTTACACATCATGTTATCACATGTTTGACTATCAGAGATTACATTTGGATGTCTAATCACTTTCTGTCTGCAGCTCGCTGACACATTTCTAAACACTAATCTCTTCCCCGTATTGCTTATCTTTATGGTATTTAAGACAGATATTAAGCTCATCATAGGTTTGTGATGAGTTCATGTTATGATCATGTTATCAGAGATCACGTATAGACAGTAGGACCAGAACTCACTGATGCACAAAGACTGTAAGAATACGTACGGCAATTCTCTAGCTCTCGTGCTTATTTACTTTCAGAACTGCATATTTTGTGAAGGAGGTAAAAGCAGGCGGGTTACAGCTGGCACACCGGAGGCAATTACAGAAACTCTCTTCACAGCCTTCAGTTTAAAATGAATATTACACCAATTAATACTGTACCTGTGAGTGGAGCGATGGGCAGCTGGTCATAGATGAACTATCAGCAGTGTTCCATTACCTTGGCAGAACCTGAGCTACTGACCTCATAATAAGAATGTACTAATTGTGAAAAGGGGAGAAAGAGAGAAAAGAAACTCTAAATGTTTGAAATAAAAATCTTTAAGAGTCTTTACAGGTGTGTTTGTTATTTATTGCTGCTTCAGGACCACAGAAACAAATCTTCACCACTGACTCAGCAACTTGACATCCTGAAAAAGTTTAGTAGTTAAACTGGAGGTTAGGGTTAGGTTAGGGTTGAATGATACTGATAAAAGAATCAAATTGTGATATGATTCACAAGAAATGTCATAATGTGTGTCACTATTTACATTTTAAATGAAAACGTGGTGAGATCATGATTTTTGTGGAGTTCGATACCAAAGTTGTTCAAAGATGATTGCTTTGCTCTGATCACTGACGAGTTTTTTGTTCATTTTCCAGCACAAAGAGATGAATGATCCACTTTGAGGGAGCTGATGAGTTCCGACTTCCAACCTGGATTAAACTGACCTTCGACAAACACAGTTTGAAGAATCAGATTTATTTATCTGGAATCAACTGTCTGCGGGTTCATAACAAGCCTTGTCGTGCTGATGAACCTCAAGTGCATACACAGTGATTGTCAGCACACTAAAATAGGGATTTCAACACACGAGACTCTCAGAGGCCCAAACCATCGTGAGTCCTAACAATCTGATGAGAAACATTTCCCTGGAGATGTACACAGCAGCAGGCAGCAACCATGCAGAAAACAACTGAGCCAGATTTGAACCCAGTGACAATCAAGCCCTGAGCTGAGCCTGGGATACCGACTAAACCTTCACACCATGCAAAGACCCTTTTCCTCTCAGATGAATTCCTGCCCTTGGATTGAAAATCCTGCTTGATGGGCCCTGATTGCGAGGTCGAAAGCCTATTTCCCTCAGGGCCAAGGTCACACCGGTTTCCCCGACACTGGCCTTCCAGGATCAGTCCTCCTCTGAGGAGAGCTGGGCTCCCTCATCATGAACCTCTCTGTAGGCAGCCATGGGGCTACCGTCAGGAGGGTAGCTCCCCATAGAGATCTTCAGTCCCTCAGACAGTTTCTGGGCTGCCAGCTTGGCTTGCAACTCCTGACATTAAGCACAACACAGAGAAAAACCTGAAATGAATAGACTTGTAAACAGAAAACCAGAGCATTGTGATAAAAAAGCCCAGCTGTAACCATTAAACCATCAACAAAAGCAGAACTGGTAATAAGCTTTACAGGCTTCACAACAGAACACTGCCTGACAGTTGGCTGGACCGCCAACACTCTGGATGAAAGTCAGCCTCCGTGCAGGCTCAATGCTGCCCTCTAGAGGAAGCTGGTCAGGACTTGCCAGAACGGAGCTAGTCATGCTTACTGGAGTCATTATGAGCATTTATACTTAAATAAACTTTTTAGGTTATATATAGAACAGGGTTTATTTAACCTGGTTTATGACAGGGATGCTCAACACTTTTTTTCCCCTAAGTCCTGAAATTGAATCCCAAGTTCCTTTCATGAAATATCACTTAAGCCTTTACATGAATTTTATCTAATGACATTTATTTTATTTAGGTGTTTTTTCATTACATTACTGTTTGTGTTTCCAAGTGCTTGTTATTCAAACATTGTGACCTAAGACAGCATCAGTGTACAGTAACATGAGACTTTGGTGTTCAATTTCAGTCATCCAGAGACGATCAATGTGTCACTCTGCTGCCGGGTCAAATTCAAATGAACAATTAAAGATACCAGACAGGACCAGGTATATTTAATGTATGTATTTGTGTTTTTTTTCTGTATATCATGTTTTAGCATCATAGTAAAATCACTAGCAAACTCTAGTGAAATGCAAGCCACCAGAGCACAAACCTAAATAACAGCAGCTTTTCATACCTTTCTAGTTCCCAAAGGTATAAGGACAAATATGGAATGACAAAATAAGAGGTAATATGTTGGTATGTTACGTGTAAACAGCGCAAGTCATGCCAAGCCCAGTCTACTTAGCACACATCTCAGATGTGTATTTTAAAGAGTGAAATAAATGTTCTGGTTTGAAAAAATAAGAATCGTGATCTCAAATCTTAGGGAGAAAAATCCCTCCGAATTAAGTGAGAGACTGCGTCTACACCCTAGATGAATTTCTGCACTTACCTGCTGTTTCTTGGTTTGCTCCCTCAGGAGGGCAGCTGATTCTTGCAGAGACAGAAGCTGAGCCGGGGTATGGTGGAGGGGAGGGAGCTTTGCTGCAGTGATGTCATCCAGGTGTTTCCTGTCCTGCTCCTTCCTGGCCTGAGCGGAGAGCGGTGACGAGCCTTCGGATGACCAGTTGGGTGATGAGGATCCTGGTGAAGAGTTCTTGCTCCTGTGTGACATTCTGGAAACACACAACTGATTTTACTTCTAATCATATAATTAATCAGAGCTGGCAAAACCACGTTACTGAATGAAATCAAAATTATTGGACTGGTTCAACTTGTAACCATCAAACAGCCCACTCACTGATTTGGTTTGAATTTTTGTTTTGAGGAGGCTGCGGCCTTCTCTGTTCTCTCCAGGACAGTCACATAGTGAGGCTTATTTGGTATCTGCTTCCTGAGAAAGTAATTGTCTCTTGGCGTGCTCTTAAATGGGTCTTTGGTCTCGTTACTGACACCAGTGCTAGCAGGTTCAGAGACTCTAAGCCTGTCCAAGACCTCAGCAAGGTCACCCTCTTTTGTCCCGAGCAAGTCCAAAGAGGCCCCAGCAGTGGCTGTATCCATGGTTTCAACAGCTGCCGCTCTGTGGACCAACTGGTCTCGCTGCTCTGAAGTGGGGTTTTCCTGCAAATGGACCAAAACAGGTGAGGTCTCCTTCTCCTGAACCACACCGCCTACAGTGTCCTCAGTTTGCGTGGAAGCTGGAGCATCCTGGATGGCACATTGTTGCACAGTGAAAGCTTGCTGGTATTTGGACTGTAACTCCATCCTGGCAGCGGACACTGAGCCCCGTTTCCTCTCCTCTTCATCGCGGTGTTCAATGGCACGCTGCACCCTCTCAGCAAATTCTCTTATCTTTTTCCCTTTGTCAGGAAGAGTCTGCAATAACCTCCTGCAAACAACAAAAACACATCAGAGAGGTTGAAAACCATCATTCCAAATACAAATAGGTGACAATAACAGCATAAAGAGTCTCTACACGAACTTCAAGAACATTTTCATTTTTGCCCCTCTGGAAGTCTGCGTGAGGGGCGAAGGTTATTCTGACTGTGCTGACATGTGGTGACACTGTATGATCATAAATGTTGATTTAATTCATTCTGACAGGTTTGTTTGCTTATATCACACAAAAAAACACAAACATTAGCCACTTTTTAAACTGGAATGGATGGTGATGTTAATATTCACATTTTATTGATTTTATTTTAGTTAAGCCTTGAGAGCTCATCTCATTGTGTTGTGACTGTTTTCTTTATTAGCCGTTTTATTCTTCTTTTAAACTCATGTTTTGTGTCCCTCTGCAGCACATTGAGATTTTTGTCAAATGAAAGGGGCATTACAGGTAAAATACAATACATAATTAGAATTGTGGGACCAACATGTCATAATAAATGGTCATCGTGCTACAAATGTAGTATTATAATCCTTTTGAAGTGCAGAAGCAGGAAAAAAGTTGTTTTCACCATGAAATATTCAATATTGTGGGAAATTAGTAACTTTAATAAGATAAATGATTGATTTTTTTTAACGTTGGCCATGACATTTACTCAAGTACAGTATTGAAAAACTTAAATTGAGGTAACTATACTTTGATTTTGCTGCCATCTATAATTCTTTGCCACTATAACTTATAGATAAATGTATACTTAGATTCAAAATGAAAATTGCATCATAAACAACACATACAGATCTTGTAAAATATGACTTTTGTCTGAAGCCTCAAACAAGTTTCAGAATTTCTTACATTAATATCACAGAAATGGTGCTGTTAGCATGTAGATATTGTCCTTTAAGCGCTGATTCTAGAATTTTATCCTTCCTCCCCTCTATATCTGGATCAGTTATATCATATATGTTAAAAAAAAAAAACACGCACCTTCGAGGGATAATTGGAAAAAAAAAAACTTAAATATACATTTTTGACTGTCCAATCGATATTGATCCCTAATACAGATATTGGCCCTAAAAAATCCTATTGTAGTTGGATCCTAGTTGAGTTATAAATTACACTACTGGGCAGTTTAAGAAACCCAATACGAATACCAGCATTAATAAATTACACAGGAGGGCATAATCAGTAGAAGGCGAAACCTTCAGGCCACAGAAAAATGAACAAACTAGCTTGTGCTCAACTAACAGCAACAACACCTAAACCCTGCACGAATATTAATTAATCATTTAATATTAGTCTGATGACAGTTCATGATCAAATGTACCAGTGTCACAATTGCAGGTGTATCTCCCAGCATTCAGCATTTTGAGTGCGTCGAGCATGTTTCCTGGTTTCATACTTGCTCTATCACTGCCTGGAATCATGTATGACTATAATGAACATTACTCACTTGTTAGACAGAATCTTGTTCTGTCGGAGCAGCAGTTCCTGGAGTTCTTCTTTGCTTTGGCTCCTCAGATCTCCCACCTGTCCCTGGCGCTCCGTCCACGACGAGGACATCACCGCTAGCTAACGACAGCTCGCTACAAACAGCAGGAGCTAACTGAACCACTCGGTTTAACATTCATTATAAATCCAGCACCTTCGTATTTAAGGAGTCGTTTAATGGGCTTCTTTTTGTGGTTGTGAAGCTTCATAAACCACAGGTACTGTACACATCCTCAATACACTGAAAACAACATTTCAAAGTGGAGGGAGTCTTCTTCTTCATCGTTTCCTCTTCTTCTTCTTCTTCTTCTTCTGAAAGAAGCACACGCGGTGTAGTTTTAACGCCCTCTCGCGGTTAAGGTAGAACATTGCAATTCGCAGCGAGTGAAAGCGGCCTGCTGCCCTCTGCAGGTATCAAGACCAACTAAACAGTTCAAAAACACAAAACTGGGACCTTAGTTGCTGCTGCTCCTGCTGCTTCTTCTTCTTGTTCTTCTTGTTGTTGTTGTTGTTCTTCTTCTTCTTCTTCATTTTTTATGCACAATGTTTTAAACAACGACAGTTATGCTTAGCATCCTTTCTTGACCCCAGAAAGCAGTTGCCAGTGGTGGCAGCTAATGGTAAATGGACTCAATTTTATATAGCGCTTTTCTACCTTAGCGGCACTCAAAGCGCTTTACAGTGTCATCTCATTCACCCATTCACACACACACTCACACACTGATGGTGGAGGCAACCATGCAAGGAACCAACCTACCCATCAGGAGCAATTACGGGTTCAGTATCTTGCTCAAGGACACTTCGACATGGTCACCGGGGTCGAGGATCAAACCAGCAACCCTTCGGTTGCTAGACGGCCACTCTACCCCTGAACCATGCCGCCCACAGCTAATGGGATCCATTTCATAAACAATAAACAATATTTGTACTTCATTACCTAAAGTTAATTTCCACTGTAACATTTGCGATATCCAATCTGGGAAAAAAAAGTCATAGGATCACCTCTTCCTCTCTATCTCACCTACCTGTCACTTTCTACATTTTTGTCTGTACCTGGGTGGAAAAAACAACATCCTAACTTATTTTGCAGTTTCTTCCACTGTGAACAAAATAACCCAATCCGATGAAATAAATAAGATAACCATGTAACATAGGTGGCAATATGATGTTCCCATTTTTGGAAATGTTGCGTAATGTCTGTGAAGACTCAACGGTTCTCCTCCGAGGGAAAGCTCACTGTCTGAGCTGAACATGTGAATTGTCAAATGTGTGTGTAGAATTACAGCAAGAGGTTGAAAAGAATGTATATCTTTTGATGCTAACAATTTGTTTGTTGTGGAATCATGCGAGACATTTATTTCTTCACTGTAATCAATGTGGTCATGTCTGAGGAGGATTTTCCACAGCTGCATTGTCTTTCCGGATGTTTCCCGCCAGTGCCAGCCCATTTCTGCCTCAACTCATCCAACAGTGACCCAATGTCAAACAAAAGGTTACAGCTGTGTCTTCAGATCCCCTCTCACAGTTCAAAGTCTTTTCCATAGTTGGCTGCAGATTTATTGTTGGAAGAAACGCCTTTAGACTTTCCGCTAAGTTATTTTTTATTTATTGTGATGCAACCTACTCTTTTTCATGTGACATCTATTATGCATTCATGTCATTTGTACCAATTGGAATACACCACCAGACACCTGCAAAACATTTATATCCGTCTTTTTTTTCCATTTTGCATTTATCTTCCCTTCTAATTTAATTCACCAAGAACATAGTATGGTTTTAGTAGGGCTTTGTTTTTGTCTGAAAAGCTGAGTGATCAGGTTTCACCACCGGCGCAGTAGTCAAGTGTTGGAGTTTCCCACTGGCTGCTGCTCTTTCAAAAGGAAACAACACAAAGTTGCAGTGACCTGTGCAGTAGAACGACAAAGCTCTCCTGCAGCCGATGACGTTCCAGTGATCATTGTGAGATTTAAAAATAAATAGGACCTCCATTAAAAATTGCAGATGAGCATTTATTATTAATAGCCAGGAATTGACACCTGTGCCCGGTTGACAACATTCAAACAGTCCAGTCAGATACATTTTGCTATGTCCTGGTAGAATACTGTTGTGGATTCAAATGTTCCATCATTCGATGTCATACATCTGGTCTTCTCCATAGATTTAATCCTTTTAACCTTGGTTTTCTAAATCTATGACACAACTTTGGAAAATATGTTGGGTTTTTTTGTGAGTCTGGAATAAAACAGATTTATTTACTTACTCACATTACTACACACTCCAGCTGTCACATAATTTATCCCATGAGATAGCCGGCAGCATGGGCAATCACACAGGTCCCTTGTGAAGAGTGTCTACATTCAGTGAGTGAGCTCTGAAATTACGCTCTCAGCCATACGGACGACCCAAATATACTCTGAACTTGTGAATTTAAAGTTTATCAAAGGGTCAGGTTTTACACATTATTGCATGAACATTCTATATTTATGTAAAGGCCTGACATCGCTGACGATCACAAACCAGACACAACTACATTGAGACAACGTGACCCTCTGTTATCAAAGAGTGAGGTGGTCAGAGAGATCTGCCAGTGTTGTGTTCAATAACACGTAGAGGAAGTCTGGTTAGTTCAACAGTTTAGTCTTTAATGCTCCAACACAGGCTGGCCTCTCATCATTAGCTGCAGGACACGTATCACAAAGAAAAAGGCACATCATGAAGCTTTTTCTTTTTCAATACAATTCTGGCAGTGTCGGCAACAGCAGGACAATACTTGTGCCAGTGGCTCAGGAATGGCAGTCACCTTGTATCATATTTGAAGTGATTTAATACAGAAATATATTGTGTAATCTACCCTGTTGCCAATTTTGACAAGTTCATTATCCCTTACCACCACCAGTTTCAGATAGAGGACTTACAAAGGCACAAAGCATCTTAATAAATATTTTGCACATACTATTCAAATAAAAAATATAATTATACAGAGCCAATATAAAATGACATAAACCTTAATAAACAGCTCTCGTAATGAGTACATATGTGGGCTTGTAAACAAAACAAACATCATCCTTCAGAGCAATTTTGTCTTTTTACAAAAAGACTGTTAATATGAGATTATTTACACCCTTTATTAGAATAATTAATAGTGCTATGTGCAAACATATAGGTTGGGAAAATACATATTTCAAAGGTTACACAGAAGTGTAAATGAAATAAACTGAAATAAACTTTTAGGGGAATGTTAGCTTTTTTGGTGAACTAGCTTATATAAGAAGATTAATACAAATTTTCTGTTTCGACTGTAAAAATAGAGCTTCAACTGCAAGCACTTAGGACATCTCAAAGACTGGAAACAGCAGTAGAAAGTGCTATTATGCCATTGTCTTATCTGCTTTGTTAAATTTGTATAATAAATACAACGGTAAAACTGGTCAAAGCAGTTGAGCCCATTGAGCCTGGGTCTGCTCGACGTTCCTGCCTGATAAAAGGAAGTTTTGGAGAATTAATGGGAGTAAATTCATAGAAGGAGTTGTTGTGGTGCTGGACCTGCTCGACTTGTCGTGAGATAACTTTGGTTGGGATTTGGCGCTATACAAATAAAACTTACTTGACTTGACTTAAAAGAAAAATAATTCCCCATTTTAAAGACTTTGTGAGCCGAACAATAAAAAATATTGGCTGTGAGCAACAATTTACTGACTGACAGAAGAGTCACAGCCCGCTGTTAGCTGCCTGAAGTGAAAAGCGTTGCCTTGTCTGCCCCTGCCTATTAACACTACGCTGTGAAGTTTTTTTAAGATAAACTTGTTATCAAATTTATCAAAAATGACTTCAAATTGATTATTGACCTTTAACATTGTTGGGGGGAATATTTTTCTCCAGAACCTAGCTAGTTTTTGTTTTTTTTCTAATTCCAATCTTTGTGCTGCACTGAGCGAATTGTCAGCTCGCTGCAAAATTAGAACCTCATGGCAATCATTCTTAACATTATTAATCCTCTTATCTATCTCTCTGCAAAAAAATACATTAAAACTTCCTTAATATGTTATTCCCGTTAGATCACTCGATGTTTATCTTTGATGTTATTTCCATTAACTTCATAAACGGTGTGTACACTCGAGGGCTGGTTCTTTTTCGAGGGGAGGAGGTGGACGACGTGGATTCCTTTGGACTTGAGTGTGTTTCTGTGTTTGTGTCTGCATCAACCTCGTCTCTGCTGGACTGAACCCGAGTCCCAGAAGCTTCAGATTCAGATGACTGGGAGGAGGAGACGGATACTGGAGGAACTGAGTTGCAGGACTCCAGGAAGCGGCTGTACTGAACAGGTGTGTACCGTAGTAGACTGGTCTCCAGCCTGCTGGGTGGAGGGTTATTAGGCTTGAATGTCCTTGGATGTGTTGGGGATGTCAGGTATAGGGAAGGGTGCTGGATGAGAGGTATAGGAGATGAAGCTTCTGATGCTGATGGAGGTTGTTTGGGTGATGACGGTTGAGTGGGTGAAGCTGGTTGTTTGGGTGATGACGGTTGAGTGGGTGAAGGTGGTTGTTTGGGTGATGACGGTTGAGTGGGTGAAGGAGGACTGATGGGGGATGATGGCTGTGTGGGTGAAGAAGATTGCGACAGTTCTTTGGGTGAGGGAAGTTGGAAGGGTGGTTGTCTATTTGAAGGAGGTTGCAAGGGAGGTGGCAGTTTTCTCGGTGGAGGAGGTTGCATGGAATGGGGATGAGATGGTTCACATTCAGCAATAGGTTCAAAATTACGCCATTTTGCTTCGCGGCTGTGGATGAACATTCAGACATCAGACCTCAAAGCTGCATCCAAGAGCACAATATATCTTACTAACAAAACACAGAATGGTTGCCTCATCTTTGCCTCTTACCTGGGGAGCAGATCACTGCCTACTCCAGTCTCCCCGGTGTCCATAATCTCTAGTGGCCTATTCTGTGTAGACATAAAATACTTCAGCTTGTCTTCTAATTCATTATTCTAGGAAAGGGAAACAGGAAACAACATTGTCAGCTCAGACACATGCAAAGAATGCAGTCACTTCACACATGAAAGTGCCTTGAAAGGTGCTGTGACACAAAGAAACCACGCAGATACCTTTTACTGAGAGTCAAGGATATCCAGCATTTAGCAACCCAGGAAATTGTTCATAGCAAAGCAGCAGATAACCACACTACACCGTAATGAAGCAACACAGGGAACGCAGCAGAGTTTCGTCTTACCTCACACTCCACGATTGCAATCCTGTCCAGCAGCTCTGAGATGAACATATCCTTCTGAGCAACTTGAGATCGCAGTGATTCGACCTGCGCAATTTCAGGAAGACGTTGACGATCATACAGGGATTGCTTTTTTTTCACTCTGCCTTTACTGGTTTCCACAGTTTGACAGAAGTGTTGTAATCACACATCTGTAAGGAGCTAACAAGCGAGACTTCTGAAGAAAATAATGTCATTTAGCGCTAAAATTACAGGGAAACTAAGCATGTAAAAGCTTGATTTAAACCAAAGTACCAATTTATCTCAAATACACATTTTTCTTTTCTTACAGACACATTTTTCAAAGGAACATTTTTTTGAAGGCTTTGACAAACATCAAATGCTCTTAGCTGGAATCAATCCTGGGATCTTGCAGTCATGTTGGTGTGTATCTTATCCAAAGGCTCCATATTTCCTTTATTTACACCGGCTCACATTGGGTTCTATGTACATTGTGTTCCACTTAATACATTCATGTTTTTATGTCTGCAAATAGATTTTTCTTTCAAGTGCAACCCTTGGTAAGTGACAATATTTGGTTTCTGGTTTCTGATGGGCAGAAGTAGTTAGTTAGCGATCACATTTAAGGGTACTTTGCTTCCATGCAGGTGAACAGTTCGTGTAAAGACCAAAAGAGTCGCTAATCAGCTAATCAGATCTTGGACCGGATATCCGCCATGGCTCCGCCAAAAAAAGGCCATTCCTCCTGGAGCCAATTCACAGCTGATGGGTTAAGAGCTTACCCATGACAGCTTGGCCGTCATTCTCCCCTCAACCACCACATCCACTGGGTCCAGGAGGCATCCCAGAACAGAGCCGGGCTTCTTCATCAGTTTGTCCAGTCTCTTCTTGTCTGCAGCTGCTATGCTGCTGCCCCAGCACACCACCCCATATGCTGATGCCACCACCGTATCGATGATATCATACTGTAGATACGGTGGTGGCATCAGCCATCTTTTCGAGAGAGGGGAATGACGGTCAAGCTGCCATCTCTGTTGAACACTGACTCTCACCCCATGCACAACACCCTGACAGCACTGGAGAGCTCCTTCAGTGACAGGCTCCTTCACCCTAAGTGTGTGAAGGAGAGGTTCCACAGATCCTTCCTACCCGCAGCTGTCAGACTGTACAACAAGCCCTGCTCCCAGTAACCACCCCGATCGGACCCTGGTAGGCCCTGGACAGTCTTTCGTGTGCAATATTTAACACTTGCTGTGCAATACTCATCACTGCACTGTGCAATTCCAACACGCTGCCCAACACTTAAGCTGCTAGTATTTATTGTAGTTGATTGTAGTTTATGGTAATGAATTATAGTGTATTTTAGTTTTTACTGTAGTTTATTGTAGATTCTGCTATTTATTGCTCTGTACTTTTTATGCTGCTACTTCTCTGTTTCTGCTGCTGTAACAGTGCCAATTTCCCCACTGAGGGATGAATAAAGCTTTATCTTATCTTATCTTATACTCTCACTGGAAAATGGTTTAACCTGTTACTTCAGCTGGCAAATGTAGGCCTTTCCATCCCCAGCCATTAGACATGAATTAAAATACACCTTCCTCACCTCCTCGATCATTCCTTTGACCTTCCTCTGCTGGCAGAACACCATATCGTTCAAGTGCCTGATTCTCTCACGGAGATCCACAGCTTCATTTTGCAGCTCTTTAGACCTTAAAACAACCAGTAACCAGTTAGAACATGCCACTACTGCAACCTGGACAAGACTGGCTGACTTTTTTTTTACTTTGGAAAGTATAGTTTACAAAACCTGAATTCTCGCGTATCTGCTTTTTACTCATCAACGATGGGAACATCCATGGATCCAACTCATTGACAGTAGAACAAATCAACGGTAGGAACTACAAGTAAAATTTTTAAAGTTTGCCTTGAGTTGGGAATGTTTTGTCAAATGTTGTCTCAGATTTCAGGAAAATTTGGGCCTACCCTGGGAAATTCATGAGCGAGTGACAGCTCAGTTACAACCCTTGCAAATGCGAGCTCGTTCTCGGTCAGTTGAGCCAGATAATCTCTTCCTGTGACTGAGTTCACATTCACCCTGGGTCAGCGCTGTCTCTCCAGGCCAGATGTGGGCCTTAGGAGGAGTACAGATACAGGCCAAACATTCATTGTTTCGTTTCTTTTTTTTTTTTTTTTTTGTGGATGTGTGTTTGGGTACCTTCGGGCAACAGTTGCATCAGTTGTGTCTGTCAGCTCCATCAAGCGCAGACGCTGTTCACATTCCTGTAGTTTCTGTTGAAGCTGACTCTTTTCCTGTGGAATTATAAATGTGTTAATTATGTGCAAGAAATCAATGTAGTGATATATTTTTGTGATATTTGCATGTGCCCCACCGTTCCCATGCAGTCCAGTAGGCGTTCAAGCTCACTAATCTTCTGATCCCTCTCAGCAATCTTGGCCTCTGCTGACCTGATGTTCCTCTCTGCTTCCTCCAGTCGTCTGATGTACTCATCGAGTTGGGCCTGTGCGGGTAAAAACATGCTCTTTATTATTTATTTTGTCTTGGATTCTTTTTATCACTTTCCTTCAGGATCTTTGTAAAATATATGACGTTACAAATTATCTGCAGTATCTTGGGAAATCTCACATCTGTCCTGTTCTTGTGACAGGATGGAGTGTGTGTTCTTTTGAGTCAGTAATGCTGACCTGGAGTTTTTCAATCTCCTCTCTGTGTTTCCGTTGCTCCTCACACAGCTTTTCCTCGTACTCCCTCTGTAGCGTTGCTGAGAGCTCCTGCAGCGCTCTACTATTGGCGTCCCGTGAAGACTCCACCTGGACAATGCACAAAGCAGTAAAAACTGATGACTTCACATGGTTCCATATTGACACGAAAATAAAAGGTGCAGATGCAGCTGATAAAATAATCTATTATAAATGTGCTGCCATAGAAGAGAAAAGAGGACAGTCGATGGTTTGAGTATGGAAATGATGTGTATCGTATGGTCAGTTGATCTCGACGGAAAAACACAGACAGCATTCTCCACACAAGCAGACGAGCTTGAGGCTCTTCACGTTTACCTCACTGGGACACTCTTATCTAGTCATATATTTTTTACTGCTGTGGGCCAGAGGCAGAACGTCTCAGGTTGTCTGAATGTCCGTCCCATTCTTGTTAATGTGAAATCTCAAGAAAACCACAAGGGGATTCCATCATATTCGGATGTTCTCTTGCGCTCGAGAACGAACCGAAAAAATTTTGACGGTCACAATTCAAAGGTCAAGGTGGGTAAACAGAGCCACCGGGAGAGTGTCACCTCTCATGAGTAAGTAAGAGTATTATAATACACAGTACTTATAAGCACTTCCCCGATTCGCAGAGGAATGAAGAAGCAAGCGGTAATTCTAGCTCCTCTTAGTAACATTCATTCATGAAAACATCAGTCTTTTGTTTTTTTAACTAAATTTATTATCCCTACATTTCTACCTCATAAAATGTTCTACTTATATGAGAATTATATTTCCATCACTATATTTCTACATAGGACAGGAGCTACTGAGACTTGAACATGATCAGGTGTACTAGAAATAGAACAGGACATCTAAAGTAGGGCATGACACAAATGTACAAACAATCACTTTGTATGTGCTGCATAACCGGGCCACCTCGCCCCATTAATGGCTCTTTGAGTGACTTGACTCACAGCCAGGTGGCGACTTTCTCCATTAATCTGTATGTGAAGTTTGGAAATCTGTGGGAACATGTGAGATTGCACTTTAACACAAACATATTTGGTGTTGTGGGATTACCTGTAGTCTCAGAGTCAGGTTTTCCGACTGTGCTGCAGCCAGCTCTCTCTCCTTGTCTAGGAGTTTCTCCTGTGTTTTCTCGCAGGTGCTCCGTAAACTCTTCACCTCCTCCCTCATGTCCACTCTGTCCTGACAGTTCTCCAGAAGGGATTTCTGCAAAGGAAACGTCTTTTGCTCATCAAGCTGATTTGTTCTGTGCTCGCAGGCAGCTGTCATGGGGGAGGTCTTCACAGGGTGCAGTGGCATTGATTTGTTACCTGCAGGCTGATGTTAGAAGATATAAGGGAGCTGTTCATCTGATCAAAACTCTCCATGGCTGCCGTGCGGATCCTCACCTCTGACTCTAGACTCCTCTGCTGGGAGTTGGCAGCCTGCAGAAACACACAGTTCACTGCTTTTCCCCATTTATTAATAGCCTCACAGATTCTTGGTGAGGGAGTTCTGAGGGGCTAGCTAGCAAGGGTGCTATTACCCTTATTTCCTGGGAAAGCTTCTGCATTGATTGCTGCATTCCTCCAAACTGCCCGTACATCCGCTCTCTCACCTTCTCCAGAGAATCTCTCACCTGTGCACAGATACAGAAATGTTATACACAGAGAAACTTCCCATAAGATGATGTGATGGCAAAACAGTGATGAGTTGTTGTAAACTGAGGCCCACATGCCTCCACTCACCTCCCTGATGTACCTCATTTCATCCCGAAGGTGACTGACTGTCCACTCTCGTGCCATCACTTCCTGCTGTCTGCCTGAGCCTGCCCTCTGCACCACGCCATACACTTTGGGTCCATGATGCTGCAGAGAGGTCTCTGGCACCCCATTGGTCATGTCACTGAGGTGCTGAGGGAGACAAGATCGCACCGGTCAGGTTTCTGTAGCCGCCCTCAACTTAGACGGTCAGTGTGTCTGTTTGTCTCCGCTTGTGTGTTCACACTTGCTGGATTTTGTCTGTGGATGGATGCACATGCCTGCATATGTGCACTTGTTCAGGGATTTCAAGCAATTTTGCTGCTGAGCTCTAGAAACAGGCGGTTGGGAACTGATGTCTAAAGAAGTGCAGGCTGTATAGAAGGTGTCACATTTCTGCAACCTAGTACATGAGCCGCTGCAATTTCTGCCTATTGTACCTCCAACAGCCGCGCGCCTGGTGAAAACAGATGCACAGCAGGGCTGCAGCAGCGCAGCTCCTCCAGCAGTCCAACAGTAAAGTAATAAACAAGAAGAATATTGACAGGCACAGAGACCTGAGCTTCAATTTCTCAACATTTTCAAATGCACCACAAAAAATTTATGTTTTGCCTGGAATGTAACTGCAGGGCTGCAACTGACCTACCTTTCTATAAGAAGAAGACGAAGAAGAAGAGTAGGAAGAGGAAGATGAAGAAAACAAAATAGAATCGTAAAAATCAGAAGAAATAGAATGTTCATAGGTAATAAAGCGGTGAAATTATAAAACACTGCATAAAAGTCAGTCAAAATAAATAAGTTTGAGTTTTTTTTCAATAAAAAGTAATTCTGATTTAAATGGTGCTTCTCACAGTTCTGTCTGTGGTCTACAGCGTCACATGCCACAGACAATAAAAACCTATCTGCTCCAGTTTGGAAAACTTATACCGACACATTTGAGGGATGGAATTCATCATAGTCATCAACAAGCATCTGTGCATGCTGAATATCCTCGGACAGCCTGCATTATTGATGACGGCCTTACATGTGCGTGCACAGACGAGTGTTTTACAGAAGGATGTCGGTGGCACTATTTGCTTTGTAGAGTCTTGGCCATTATTCATGCAGTGGATGCGACTGTCTACCTGCTTTGGTGACTCCCTGCCAGCTGGCCTCTCTCTTTGGATCAGCCCATTCCTCTTCTTCCATGCTCCATCTTTTTCTTCCACATCCTGCAGATAGAAACAACGCTAATATAGAACTGCTGAGGTGGATGATGTGGCTGTCAAAAAATGCTTGTGGTATCATTATATGCAACTGTTCCACTGCATCTATAATTTGTTATCAGCGACTGCTTCTGGTTACAACAATTTCAAAAACTTTTTTTGGGGGGGGGGGTATTTTTTTCCATCAATCTCTTCAAAATTTTTGTACTCAAATTAAACATTCAGTTCAGGATGGAACTGTTGCCCCGAGAAAGAGCCGTCAGTCTCCACATCGAGCAAAGATAAGAGTGAGGAAGACCGAAACAAAGACGCCAGTGTTGTCTCGTGGACAGAGCCGAGCCTCACATTTCTCCACTACTTAAACATGCTGCTGAGGAATGGGGGAGGCCTGCGAATGGGCGGATGTGAATTCCAGCTGATGAGTGGGGATACCAGCCGTCTCTGTGTTTTAACAAACACTGTAGCAGCTTCTCCGGTCCACTTTGAATTTTACAGTGTGAGTGTTTGACTACACTGGTGAGGTGATGTTTAGCTGGTTTTCTGCAGCCCTGTAATTTTGGCAGGAGCAACTGTGTGCAGAGGTTTTGTTGCATTGTCTTGCTCGCTGACTATAAGATAAACACGTAAAAACGACCGAAAGAGGCTTCTTTGAAATAATTATACGCCGGTGCATCGTCAAATGTTTTACTGCGTCATTTTTTTTGCGGCACAGGCAGTGACAGCTTGATCATGTGACTCGTTTGTGAGGGACTCAACTGATTAAATTAGCTCCTGACTTCTGACACAAACATGAACATTGTATTTGAAGTCCCAACACAAAGACTCTTTCATGCAGCTCACTGATTCGAAACACTTCGAAGGAACTTCCAGATATTGTGGCAATGAACAGCAATGCTGTAGAAGAAACTTTTCCATGTGGCATCTGTGTCTTCGTTGTGTGTGTGTGTCACGGTGCAGGTGTATTACATCTCATCGAGGCCTGAGTCGCTGGCTGGATCGTGGCCATGATGCATCAGGTTGCAGGACACACCCTTTCTAATTTAATAGTGATAGTGCTCCTGCATCAAGCAGGTGATACTTTTGTCACTAGCTTCCTACTTGATTGATTGCGTGTCTTTCCTTTTTTGTATTTTTTTCCGTCTCAAATTCAAGTGCAACTTGAATACTACTGGAGTAGCAGTACTGTGACTACATTACAACTTTCTAGAAAAGCTGGTAAGCTTAGTTAGTGAATAAATATGTGCTGACTGTTAAATCAACCCTTGTTTTGTAGGCTGCAGCATCAACAGCACAACATTGGATGCACATAATGTATGAGCAGGTTTTAGCACTTCAGTAAACTGACATGAGCGGAGCGTTCCAAGAAAAATGATCGTCCATTCTGCAGCCGCACAGTTATCATGAATGAGAAAGTCTTAGTTCAAGAGAGTCTGACAAACGCACTTTGCATTAAATTTCCAACAAAGTATTTCATAAAGGGCTCACTATTTTGTTACTGATTGTAAGTATTATTTCTGACATGTCAAACACATGATGATGAGCCTCAACATGAGATATTCTTGCATGAATTTGTTCTCACACACTCACTTTCGCCTTACAGACAGGAAGCAGAGCCTGATTGCTCTCTAACTCCTCGCTCCTGACATCTATTGTGTATGTCCTGTATGTGGCCATCACCCAGGTTTACAAAGACTTTACTGACACAACTACACAATGGAGCATGAAGATAGCCATCAAGGTTTGCTTCCTGTCCATAAGATTGACCTGAGGGCTGAAAGCATCCTATAGAGTGTAAGAATACATTCATGCATATGAACATTTCATAAATGTGTGCTGGAAAATGTCCTGACTCCTACAGGCACAGCGCAATTTTTTGAGTAGCACCTTTAAAACCATAAACGTCACTGCAGAAGCCACACGTGTTATGCTCCTCTCTGTGTTGACTCTTGACCGGACTGTCATCAGTTCCAATAGTCACGGTCACACCCTCCTAAGGGGAATCAGTCCCAGATTACAGCGGTGTGCTATCAGCCGAGAGTGCGGCGGTGTGGTAACCAGACGAACACCATACTCCCAGGACAAGGTTCACACAAAGCACAGAATCATGCTGCTGTCAGGATCCTGAACTGAACACTAAAGAAAAATGATACCAAAAAGCTTCCAAAGTGCTAAGAGCAGGTAGAGAATCCCACATGTTTCTAACGCCCTTGAACTCCTCAGATCCTTAAACAAATTAAGAGGCAGTGTCACCCTCAGTAAACAGCCTGCAGTCTGCGCTCGCAATCCCAACTCACGTGTTCACAACATGCAGCAGTGCACTGGGATAGAGTGTCAATGTGGACTTCAACAGGTTTAGCTGTTACGTAACACAGGTGACATCAAATATAGAGACAGCAAACATAGCACGAATATTTAGGAGATATTCAGTCGGTGTGAGCTTTGAAGAAAATGAGAAGCAGCTGTACAGGCATTATCTCTCTCTCTCTCTCTCGCTCTCTCTCTCTCTCTCGCTCTCTCTCTCTCTCTCACACACACACACACACACACACACACACACACACACACACACACACACACACCTACTACCTCCTGCCATGGTTGTATAACTGGTGCAGATCATAAAGGAAACATAAATCACAGTAGTTCCTCCATCTTTCTTTCTCGGTATTTGTATATGGTGAATTATCCCACGCCACCATTTTTAACTGTGCATGCTTCAGCTGAGTCAGATTCACTTCAACAACTTGAACAAATTTAGTTTAGTTGAACGCCTATAAATAAACTGCTACCTATCTAAATAGGGCTGTCAGGCAAGATTTATTGGCAGGGTGTACTGTGGCTAATTATAAAAATTTCAGGGAGGGAAGATAGATGACTTACAGCTTCTGAGTTTTTCGTTGTGGGTTCCTTGTGTCCATTATCTCCTGGGTGGAGGGTTAACCTGAGGCGTCTGATTCTCCTCTGTGCAAAACAAACACACAAGAGGCAAATAAATGATGCACTTAGAGCCAGTAACAGTTTGTGGTCATGAGGAAAGAGAACTGACTCAAAAACACACTGAGACTGAGGCATCATCATGTAATGTTGATAAACACATACCTCAATGCTCCTTACATTTATATAAATGCACCCATGCAATATAGTGGATGCTTTGTCTGAAATATGTTTATTCCAGTTATTTGCCTTTTTACCGCCCTTACAGCAGTAACATCTTCATATCGCACTTTCCTCATCTGCAAATAATTGGAACAAGTTAAAAGGCCGGTTGAGTACAAAGGCCTGTAACATCAGAGAGCTGTTCAAAGAAACATGACATCCCAGCTGCCTGCACGTTCAGATCCCATTACGTGCTCCTGAAAGTGAACACATCCTATAACAAACATGAACTTGGGGAAGATCCAGCAACTGAAAATGCCGGCAGAGTTACTGTACTGTATATGCACACCGATGAACTGAGTCTCCATGTGTACAGACAAGAGAGATGAGGCCACACAGTCAGAAGCAACAGGGACTCACAGAAGAGGGAGGGAAAACGGGGCTGTTTGCAAAACAGGGAGGAAGAGAGAGAGAGAGAGAGAGAGAGAGAGAGAGAGAGAAGGGGTGAGCCAGCCCGTGTCCTTGCTGTTCTGTAAGACTTCTTACCTCACTTGAAGACTCTGTAGAGTCTTCTGTTGTGGTTGTAGTGGTGGAAACTGTTCGTCCTGAACCGTAGCGAAGCATGTCTCCTCTTCTGTCCACTCCACGGCTCTCGTTCTCTCCCTCTCTGACCCTCCTCCCACCCTTCCTCTCACTCTCCTTCCTGAGTTCTGCTTAAACTCTCAGATCGACCATCTGCCCCCGGCTCCAGCCAGGCAATAGGAGGGTAATTCCACCCTGTCAGGCGAGGTGGTGGGAGTCCACAGGATCTGTGTGAATGACCAGGTGCAGTCCAGATCCACATGCAGCAACACAACTATATCATTGTCTGATACCAGCCCGACCGCTTCTCAATCCACCTGGCTGACAGGCTTGTCAGTCACACTCTCTCTCTCTCTCTCTCTCTCTCTCTCTCGCTCTCTCTCTCTCTCTCTCTCTCTCTCTCTCTCTCTCTCTCTCTCTCTCTCTCTCTCTGACGTTTTGTGTGTATGTATGTCTCTGTGTTCCCATCAGACCTGTCGGGCCACATTTCACCTGCCACACTGGTGTGTTCCTTCTGCCCTGAGAGCAAGTCTTTCACAGGGCGGGTCCTCTCACTTGGGCTGGGACAGGTGGAGCACCACGTATCACCGGGCCAGACTACAAGGAGAAGCAGGTACTCGGTGTTCACCTCCCTGGGTTCTAATAGTTCCATCCAGGCATAATCGCGAGGGTTATTCGCCTTAATAATGATCAAATAACAGTGGGATATATACTCTGCACCAATTTATCCTCATTTTAATAATGACACAAACTCATCTGTCAAATATCTTATCTCTCAGCCTGACAGGCAGGTCACATTACATGCAGTCACTCCCCTCTAATAGAAACTGGAGAGGGCTCAAGTTTACATACTTGAGGTGCCCAACAATAAGTTGTTCAAATGTACAGCGTATTCCAAAAATGACAACTTGTTCAAGAATGTCAAAATGTGAAAAGGAAAATTCTCCAAACAATATGGCCATATCTGCAGAAGTTAATAAGCAACCAGGCATCAAACATGGCGTTTCTTTGCTGTTGCAATCAGTGAGCAACTCACTCAGCTGGGCCGCCATCCAAATCCAATGTCATGAGGAAATCCTGTCACATTCTCATATGATATTCTTGTACATTCTGTTTTGGGGGTCAGGTGCAGGTCTTACGAGTACAACCAGATTTACACAGAGGTCAAAACAGAAAGCAAATATCAAACCAGCAGAAGATCAACATGCGTGAGATGAAAACACTGATTATTAGTGGTTCATTTACAGGTTACAGGTCAGTGCAGGTGCTTCACTCTCAAGTGTGAGCTTGAGCAAGATTCTGCTGTTGAAACCAAAAACAATATCTAGTGTCTGCGCTGAGGTTGGGAGATGAGGCGGCCTTGACAGAAGAGCATTAAAACAGTGGACGGACGACTGAGTGACTGCTGCACAATACTGCGGTGTTCCACACATGCACGGCAACCTAAACAAACAGAGACGTCAGCTCAGATCAGTGAGCCGTCGCCTCATGTTTGCGGAGGCTGGCTGGCAAACTTCTTTTAGGTTGGAGACTGATACACTGAAACAGACAGAGCTTCAAAATGATTTGAAGGAAATATCAGATTGCAAAATAATAATCTTCATGAGTTTCTACTCGCTAACCCTGACCCAAAAAGGGAATTTAGCATCAAGGACACATTAATTCTGATTGGTCCTGAGTCCAAAGATGCTTGATACTGGGGGTTTTGCTCCCGTCTTACTTTTTTATTCTTGCCGATATCCCATATGCAGAGGCAATTATGTATGTTAGCAATGGCTTGTAGAAAAACTAGATTAAATGATATTTACATTTGTGCATACTGAATAACACATAAATACATAGCTACTTATTGTATTGTTTCCTTCCTCCTTCCCAGGAGAAGAGACTCGATCAATAATGGCTGACACTAATCATGTGTGCAATGATTATTTTTGGCTGAACTGTCAGGATGTTTGCATCACAAAAAAGATAAAATAGTGAATGACCTTTATGCACATTTTTTTATAACACACTCACACACCATTCCACGCGGCCTCAGGCGAAGCCTGGCAACCAGACGACCTGCTCTTCCTCCTCAGCCACCAACGTGTTGAGTAATGTGTGCAGTGTTTTCATTTGAGCTGAGGTTAACAAATGTCAGACCAATCTGAACAGCCTCTTCCGTAGTAAAATGAAATAAGGGGCCGTAATCAGGTAATATGAAAGCAGCCTTAAACAAAATAAATGACTTTGTTCAGTTCAGTGGCGTCACTTCAAGAGGGTTTTTGATGTTTCTTTGTATTGCAGCATCCTAGTTGCCTCTTCAGAATAGTAATTACAGCGTAAATGCGTGAAATATGTCCTTTTTATGGTCTTTGCTGCTTTACTGTGTTTGGGATCAATAAACGTTTCCCACCTTTTTTATGTCCCTCTCCTGCTGTAGCTCATGCTTCAGTTATGACAAAATTCAATATGATGTAAAAAATATAAAAAACAGACCGACACTTATTTGATCCGGATTCATGGTTTCATTTTCTGGGGGTATTGTTTATGCATGTGCTAAAACTTCAAAAGAAAATACCCTGGAAACGAGCTGTCTTTGTAACTTTCATAGTAATGAATCAATAAAACTCTGTCAATGATGAGGAAGTTGAAGCACATGACAGTGGCTCCATGACAGTGGCTCCAAACACACAAACCCCGAAAGCAGGTTTATCCTGCTGTGCCGAGACATTGGTCGCCTTAGGAGTTTCTGTACTGAACTAGTTTACTCTGGTTGGTATTGTTTACAAAAAACACACTAAACTGCGTTGCTTTTGGTCTAAATATTAACAGCATGGTCACTAAATTTGGAGAATATTTTGAAATTGGACAGAAAAAAAAAGGTCCTGAACTCAAACAGGCTATTTATTTATTTATCCTTCCAAATCACTTTACTAAATTGAAGACACATGTGGGCCTAATCTGGAAAAACCCGATGGGGTCCAAATGTAATGAGCTGGGCTCAGATGTGGGTCATCTAAGGTCGACCTGTAGCTGAGTTTAGACAGCCACGCTCACCCTGAGTTCATGTCATCCTTCAAAGCCAAAACGGGGACATAGGAAGAATGAACCTGAGGACAGATGTTGGCCACATTTGACCCAAATACTAATTAGATCAGATATCATCACTCATAAAAGTTTTGCAAAACCATTTGAAAAGAAACTAAACGGGCTGCTGGAGTGGGCCACGCCCCCCCGTATGTCCTGCTCTGTCTGTAGAGGTCGAACGAGGGTGATGAGGTTTACACATTAACAAACATTAATCATTTAAAACATTAACTTTTAACACATCATTATGATAAAATGTCCCACATGACAGAATATCTTTACTAACGTTGATCACTTTTTTGCAGCATTTACCTCGGAACACATCTGAACTCGAACAATAAAGATTTTCCTGACCTCAAGATTATTCCTGTTTAATTTCATTTACTTCTCATGTTCTATCACCTTTGAGGAAATCACTTGGAACCAAAAGCAAACCATCATGGCCGCTAGGGGGCAGCATGGTGCTGTGATATTTTCACAAAAGTGATGACAAACTATTCTTATTAGTTATGTGCACTGGTCTGAACTGCCTGAGTTAAGACTTGCAAAACTTGTATTTTTACAACAGTGAAATGCAGAGCTCCGTGAGAGGACGGGGAACTTGTCATAACTAAATCTCTAAAGTCTCGAATGATCCCTCTGTGGCCTCCAAGACAACTTCCTCAGCTGTCTGCCTCTAATTCCACGGCAGTCACTCCGGTCAAAGTCACTCAAGCACATAAAGGAATCCCAAGAATGATCACCTTGTTAAGCATACACAACTTCTCCCTCTCCAGCTCCCCTTGGCTTGACACAGAAGAGAGATAGATAATACCGGGGCACTTGAAAGGTCGATTTGTTTGTTTCACACTGAAGAGCAACAAATGAAGGTCATGCCCTGTCAACAATGGCCAGTCAGCCAGTGAGAATAAAACACCCAAATCTATTCACCTCCTCTTCTGCTGTAGTCAGCGGTAGATTTGTCTTCAGACGGCACTGGTCCAACATACGCATATAAAAGCATATAAAAGCATCCACCACCTCCCCCTCCCTAGAAGAATTACTGTGTTATTGTCTTATTGTTGCTTTTGTGATGCTGTTACTTTTGTGTCTTTGTCCCGCAAACAAACCAGAAGGGTTTGCAATTAACACACTGATTTGAGAGCAAAACTCTTGACACTTCAAACAATAAGTACATCCATTTGTGATTAAAAATGTATTAATTAGAAGCCAACGTCTTTTTTGTTTGCAAATCCCTGTTGCTTACTGAAGTACAGAGTCTCATGAGAGGGCGGTGAAAGATGCATCACTCCTGAGATGTTCTTATGCGCAATCTTGTTCTTCCATACTCACCTGAGCCCTAAATTTAGTCGTACAGACAGGGAGCAAAGTCAGGTGGTTCGTTGTAACTCCTCACTCCTGACATCCACTGTGTAACTACAGTATCTGTGAGCCTGAGTGACAACACTCAGTTACAAGTGTTACACTGTAGACATCAGAAGCAACCTCTCGGCTTTGCTTCCTGTCTGTAAGACTAATTTGAGGGGCTAAAAAAGTCCTACATCTAAGAACTAATTAGTGCGGAATATTTAATGAACAAGGTTTTGTTTGAGTCTCTGTGCAGGGCCTCAAGAGTCAGAGACTCAGGATGAACTTAACTGTTGGATTTGGTTCTAAGATTTTTTTTGTTTTAGAACGTCCCAGGACAAGCTACATTTAATTTTCTAGGAGCACCATGCTCAGGTACAAGAGACATTTCTAAATATTCTTTGGATTGACTGTGCTGTGCAAAATAACTGCACATATTAAAATATTTTAAGCCCAAAATGTATTTAACTTGCAATAAAAGTTTTAATGTTGAGCTTTCCTTTTCAGTCACTTTTGTTTTAATTGCAAACCTAACACAACTCCATATATTCTTGAACAGAAAAATGAAATAAATCTGTACAAAAGAATCATTATTTACAGGAGTTGATTGCTGCTCTATGGCACCCAGCGAGTGGTTGTGGGGGGGCAAACAGGATGCACATGGCTCATGCACTCCAGCAGGAAAAATATGGAGCCCCTGAGCACAAAGTGAAAGATAAAGAGCTGCTATTGACACAGCTGGTTTGACCCTGCAGAGATTTTATCAGTGTGAGTGAAGTCAGTGCGTGGCGATCACTAAATGCTGTTCATCTTCAGTAATTTGCCCGGCAGAGTTCACAAGGAGAAACTGCACATGAAAAGACATGGAAGTGACTTATTTTTAATGTCAGCAGGATTTATGAGGATATAAATGTGTACAGAGGTAGAGGCAAGAATTAGTCATAGAGACGCTCTCCATCCACAGGCATCAGACTTACTTAGCAAAGAGTGCAAATCATCACAGTACAGCAAAAACTTTGATTGTCAGTTCATTCATCACTTAAAAAGGAAATAAAAGGAGGCCCTTAAATGTTTTTACAGGTACAGGAACTGTAGGCTTATACACAGCAGTACAATTCAACATGAGGCCAAGAACTAAGACGCACACCACATTCAGAATGAACAATCACCAGTGACAAAGTCAAATCAGAATGATTAGAGTATAAATCTGTGCTCTGAGATGATAGTGACTGAAACTGATCAGGTCCAAATTAAATCCGTTCATCAATACGTGACCATATGAAGCAGCAACCCTTACTAGTAGATGTTTAGGCAATACTGTAACGCCGTCATTCCGAGTAACGTGATGAAATTCCAACGAATGTCAGCTGATAGATAGATGGATTGCAGTTGATCAAATGATGTAAAACCATAGAAATCGATGTGTACACAGTCCCTCATTTATTGTTCCCTAGAAACCTTACTGAGCCAGGATTTTGAATATGTATAAAGATAAATAAATAAAAAAAAGAAGATCCTGGAACTGCTCATTTCATATATTCGGGTTTGATCTTCATTCTTTAAAAAATATATTTCATTAATTTGAACGATAAAAAAAACAATATCCAGATACTGTATGTAAATGAAACATATCTGATAGGTTACAAATGTAAGGTTAATAAGGTCATATTTTTCATAAAGGCAGTATTGGTAGTGTTGCTATACAGTTCATTAAAGAGTGTGTTTTCAAGTCTGCTAATTCTAGATTAATAAAATACACATCGACAAGAAGTGTGATCCACTTATAACAGAAGAACAGAACTGGCTCTTCGTGTGGGAATGTGGAATTACAGGCTACAACAGTATTTACATATGATTTCCATGAGACATCAAAGCCTCAGAGCTGCTCAAATAATACTGAATATATTTAATATGTCCAGGATAATAAAAAGAACTCAGTCAGTGTGGAATTCACTGAAACAAGTAATATTTCAAATCATAAGACTCATCGCGACATCTTGATGTTTCAGCGTGAGATCTACAGTTTTCCTCCACAAGCACATGATCGGATAACTGATCTGCAGTTGTTTGGTCGGACACTGATACATATAAAGCAGCTTTATCCTCCTTTACAAAGTGAAGGTGGACAAGATGTTGTCCTGGCTTGACGAGCGCTTGTAACCTGCCGATGAGCTGAAGTACGTTTCCCCGTCGGTGCTGATGTCATCATCGTCGTCATCATCCAGAGTGTTGAGCAGAGGAGCTGAAGAGCTCTTACGCCTGTGACAGACAGACCCGACACATTAAACATGATGTGGAGGATGTGTGTGCTTTGTTGTTAGGCTGTAGGAACGCTAGCTTACCTGATCTCACTCCGCAGTGTTTTGAGCTGACTCTGGAGCTGCTCGTTAGCTTCTTGCTGCTCGTCCAGGTCTCTCTGCAGCTTCTTCTTGCCGTGCTCCAGCCGGTCAATCTCCTCCTCAGCCTCGTCCATCTGCCTCTTCAGAGCCTTCAGTCGCAAATTCAACTTCAAGAAGGGAACAGCACATGGCAGATTAGTCAGATACTTTCTCCATGCTGCAAAATGCACATAGAGCTCTGTTATTCCATCAGTGATTGTGATGAACAAAGCATTACATACTTGGTCCTTTTGATCCTGCATCGAGTGATGCTCTTCCTCAACCTGCATCATCATCTCTTTCACCTTCCTCTCCAGCCTTCGGTTCGCCAGCTGCAGGTTGGCGCGCTCCCTGAAACACACAGCATCATCATACCGTCCAGGAAACACTTCAATTCTACATCTGGATGTGATGTTATCACAAGGGGCACTTAAGATGATTGATTCATGATCATCACAGTATGAACCAGGATATGCTCTTCTTCTGGGCTTCGGCCTCACCTCTCCTCCCCCTCCAGTCTCTCCTCCAGCTCCTGTATGCGGTCCTCCAGCTGGGCTACCAGGCCCTCCTTGTTGGACTTCTGGGAGCCCTCAAGATGAGCCACTCTGCTTTTCAGGTCTTTGTTCTACGAGAACAGTCATGGAGAGGAAGTAGTGAGATATATTTATATGGTCCAAGGATTCAAGTGGAAATGGTGTGAACTGATTGAAAATAGAAAGATGATAAGGAGACAAATGAATGAGATGATTCGGTGCTTTGGTCTGAGTTTGGAGGGTAACACTGTGTGTAGTTGTTTCCTCCAGACAGGAGAGTATGTACCTGTCTCTCCAGAGCCATCTTGTCACACTCCAGGTCCTGTCTGCTACCCCTCTCCTGCAGGAGTTCATTCCTCATCTGCTCCACCTGTCAAGCCGAGTCCAGACACTGTCATCACTGTGCTCCCACACAGTCTGATGACAATTATTATCAGGCACCGTCTGACGAACTCACCACAGAAACCCTACTGTAGTGCTCAGTGACTCAAAATACAAAACAATAGCACTGAAAGGGGCCAAAGTTAATTGGTCGGCTGGATTTTCTTGTTTGGCTTCATTCTACCTTTTGTGGAGATTTTCAAGTTGCCTCAGTGACAGTAGATAGTACAGAAAAGAACAATCTAGATGTAGTTTCAGGGGAGAGGATTCAGCAGAAGGCTTTCACACTGTTTTTTTTTTTTAAACTAGTATGTGTGAGATTGGCAGATATCCTTTTATGTGCTTTTTGCCCCTTTTAATTTCTTGTGCTTTTATTTTTTGCCTCATTTAATTTGACCAATCCACACCACTCTTAATGCAGTGTGATAAATATGAAGCAACATTACTGAAGTTCAGCATTAAAACTGGAAGCAGGATCAGTCACATTATGGAAGAACATCACACAAGAACTAATAATTTGTTTAAAAAGTGTAAGAGTTAGCAGCAATGTTTTTGCAACTTTGGGACAGAGTCAAGCTTGCAGTGCTTATGCTAGGCTAACTGCTGGTCTCATATTTAATGAGCAGACACGCCATCAATCTCCTACACTTTCTCATGTGAAGAATGTGTACTAATCCTTTGATATTATGATGTTCTGGATTCCTCGCTGAGTAAATGAACTTAGAAAGGCTTCAGCACATAAACATGAAAGCTAAGTTCAAAAGAAAGCGAGGCTGAAAAGCGATCGATACAGCGGTGATGGTTCTTTCTTTGTGAGGGGAGCTTAGAATCGGTGATATTTTATGCCAATTAGTGGGTGACAGTGGGCTGTTCTGATGAACGATGGCCCCTATAACTGGTGCAGCCAGCACAGTGCTTGAGGGAGCTGAATCAGCAGACTGGAACATACAGCGAAACTAATCTGCTTTGTGAGAGACGGCAGGAGAGGAGAGGGGAGATTACTCTCATTTAGACAGGAGAGGAGCACCTGGTGCCAGGAGAGACGCAGGTGTTCTTCCTGCTGCCGTTGCTGCAGCCCACCATCCCATAGCCATACATCCCCCTGCTGATATTACAACACACACGTGTGTGTGCAATTGCATGGGCAAACAAACCACGAGCACTCAACCTACTCCCCTCTCACTGCACAAAGCTCCAACGTTGCCATGACAACCAGCCTCAGCCTCTTGCTGAACCAATGCTACTTTGTCACAATGCCACTCTTTTCTCTCTGCCAGGAATTTTTAAAAAGGGAACATTTAAGGAGATTTAACTACTCGTCTCAACTACACTGAGTCTCTATTGATGTTGTCGTGCACTTCATTTAACATTTCAGTCCATGCCTGAGGATGTGTCAGTTCTAGCCTGAAAGGACCTTGAAACTTAGCCAAATCTTTCGAGCTACTAATGTAATAGTTGTCAACATAGTGGAGTCGGCCGAAGGAAGTTTTAAAGTACACTATGTAACTGTTACTTCAACAGCTTTCCTCTGATTAGTAAACTCTCTCCCAGCAACAAACAACTAATGCACTTTATCTAAATCTTAGTTCATAGAGCTTCAGTCAGCAGTTTTATCAGCCGGGAAGGAAAACCTAAGCGTTTGTCAGCTGTATGTAAAAACAAAACAAAAAAACAAACAAAAACAAAAACTGAGGTCAAGCTCAAGAACTGGATTTGTTCTTAAGATGAATATCCAAGTGAACCCCATAACCTAAAAACCTGAGACTTTCGGCAGTTTGCATATTTTGGCTTAAACGGTGCATTAAAAGGGTCTTTTGTGACTGATTCCAGAAAGCTGGACAGAGCAAGCTGGCAAGCTGCTACCTGAATGATTACACAAGATCATCTTACACAGCAAAAAACCTGTCCACTTCATCCAGACAAGAAATACTCCAAATTTCGAAGTGTAAACTTAACACACAACCTATGCAATAATAATGGATGGATAGACAGACTCAAAACAAAGCATTTTCAGAGGCCTGAAAGTTGTTGGAGGTCGAACGTGTTTCTTTCATGCAGAGATTAGTAGCCATGATGTTAGAGATGGAAGACAAAGCAACAGGACATCTGTATACTGTTAACAGCTTCAGATGGAACAGAGACACGTCTGTTTGAACTACAGCGATCATGGAAAGCAGGTCCAGGTGACCACTGATAATGAGAATGTGTTGAGTGTATGTGTGCGCGTGTGCGTGTCGTACCTGCTCTCTTCCTCGGTCTATCCTGTCCATAAGCTGGTCTCCACTCTGGCGCTCCTCATCCAGATCCAACTCCAGCTGAGCAATCCTGTCCTGCACAACCAAAAAGTCAGATCCATTAGGACACTGGGGGTCTACCAGGGTATTCAATGACCACCGTAAGGCCCTTTTCAACGTACCTCCATGAGTTTGACCTGTCGAGATTTATCCTCTTTGAATAGGGTGTTTGTCTTCATCTCTTCCTCCAGATCAAGAACTTTTTTTTCCAAAATTTTCTCCTTGAACACAGCCTCGTCTCGCTCCTGCTGACACTGCCGCAGGTCCGCCTCCCGCCGCGACACCTACAATGTAGGCATATTAACTTTAACACAAGTGGAAAAGTAGACAGGAGCACACAGATTAAGTTGATATATTTTATTAAAAGAATAACTCAACAACACCTGTGTCTTCAGAACTGATGCTGAGCAAAGGAACGGATTTAGGTTGATAATAGCTCATCTGACTGATAACAGTTTTAAAAATTGACCAATATCTGCTGACACCTGTAATATCATGCAACCCTAACTTATGTTAACACCTCCATAATGCAGTCATTCTTTTTTTTCTTTCACTTTGTGAGGGTGGTCCATTTCATTCAATGCAGTGAAGGTAGACTGAACAAAACAATATTTAAGCCTGCTGCTCATGAAATATTAGTGGAGAGCAATGACCAGAAATGTGTTGGTGCTTAGGAAAATTGTTTATTATGTGACAAATGAAGCAGGAAATGTTTCCCTCTGTGTTCATTCAGCAGCAGTGCCCCCCCACAGCTGGAAAAGTGCTCCCACAGCTTAATGCTAAGACATTAAAAATTAATTATCTGCCCTTATTTCTCAACCAGAACAAATATTAGGCCATTAGTGCAGAATTATTCCACATTTCATCATGTAAGTACTTGACTAAGGCCTAATGTAAAAAGTAAAGCTGAGCATACATCCAAGATTTGGTAATGAGGGGTAATCGCCTGTCCCCTCTCAGACCCTGAATACCTCCAAGCTACTCTGGAAATAAACCAGTTGCTGTTGTATCTTAATGAACCAGTGAGAAAGGAAATTTTAGTCTTAAATAATAGAGGAGAAGAATGCAAGCTTGCAAGCTTAGTGATTATCTGCCAAGTTCTCAAGGGTGGAGACTGGTGGGGCATTGGAGAGCAGCTGGAAAAGTGGACTCACTGGCCCAGTCCAGAGCAATCAGTTTCTCAGGAGAGGTGGAGGAGGTGGAGGATGTGACTCCAGCAAGCACAGCTTTCACAACAATGATATCACATCACTGACATCCTCCTCCCTCTTCCTGTGCAGCAGCTGGACAATGCTACATCAGTGTGGATGTGGACAGAAGAAAAGGAAGAACCTGGATGCTGACCTTGTCCTAGCTTATACTCTATCAGGAGCATCCCTATCAGTGAGCAGCAGCACACTCGTGTGAAGTAAAGGCCACAACTACTGACAACAGGAGATTCTTCTTCTCTAGAAGAGGACTTCGCAATATTTAATAGCACTGCGAGTCCTCAAAGTGTTGGACTTGAAAGGCCCCGAGAGGAGTTTTCATTCTAAACAGACGTGGGTTTGTTTACAGGGACTGTTGTTTCCTTAAGAACAAACAAACGTACAGAACACATTTCCTAACTCACAAAACTTTTGCAATGTGTTTTAATAATACTTTACAACATGTTGCAATCTTCTTCTCCCCCCTTCGTGCTTGGCACATCCCCTCCCCTGCTCAGACACATTACTTCTGACAGCTGGTCCCTCCCTCTGCAGTCACATCACATGTTAGTAGAACTCAAGACACTTATATTACTTCCTCTGGGACTGAAATGAGCAACAGAAATTATAAATTACATCTGAGTGACTTTTCACACATCAGAAATGTTTCACTGATGTGGGAAAAAAAAATCAAACTTGGATGCTGACATCTGTGATGTTATCTCCATTATGAGTGTGTTGCTTTAAACTGTTGTATACTCTTACTATATTTCACTGAACTATAAATTTATTTTGGGTGGTCGTAGTGACAGAGTTCTCGTCTGCCCTTCCTCATTAAATACATTTGATAAATAAATAAATGAACAACAGACCCTCCATTTTCCAACACAGATTATTTACATTCTTCCATTTAAACTTCCAACAAAAACATTCCACACTTTCTGAAGTGCAAAGATAAATGGCTCAAATGCAACCAATGCCGAGTAGTGCAGGGATGTTAAGTTGGAGCAACACAACAAAAGACAATGAAGGAGTTCCCCAAATTCCTCCTTTAATTCTGACAATTCTGCGATGACTTGACACATACCACTCTACAACACTACATTTGGATTTTGACACAGCAGCAAAAAGACATCCCGTCGCTCTATGAAAGGCGAGGAGGCTGTTGCTGGGAGGAGTTGAACTGGTTGATTCAGAACAATGCCTCATCTGCTGATCTGCATGGGAGCTCAGTTTGCCAGACTAATGATGGCCTTGATTTGACCACACTCTCACCATGAACGCAGTGTCAGCACTCTGAGACTGCCTGGTACATTAGCTGAAGTTGATTTGGAACCACCATACCTCTTCCTGCAGTGTTTTGGTGGCCAGTAGGAACTTGTCCAGCTCCTGCCCTCGCTCTTTCAGAAGCCTCTGCAGCTCGCTCAGCTCGCGACGGTTCTTCTCCTTGTAAATATCAATCTGCTCTTGCAGCTCCCGCGTGGACGACTGGGACGCCTCCACAATATCGTTCATCTGCAGGCAAAGAGAGGAGAAAAGGCCAAAGATGAGAAACTTCAGGAAAAATAAGAGAACTAAAGCAACAGAAATGTCATTAAATATGGATATCAAACATGACTCTTTCAAATTTAAATGACAAAAGTTAAATAAATAGAAAAGAAAGTATTCCTGTCCCTAACTTCACTGGTGAGGTTATTCTGGGCCAGTGACAGATTGTGCATCAAGCCTCTGATGAGGTTATAAAAGGATGCTCATCCCTCAACAGGTAGCGAGTTATTATGACAGCACTTCCATGTAAAGACGACAAAAAACATTTGATCTTTTTTCTAGCATTTTAAATACAGACAATAATACTTTAAATCATTTCTATGTTTTGCCAAGGTGAGAATGTCATGTCATGTCAACAACTGATATTTTTTTTATATACATATTTTTCTGTTTTCTTTTTTCAGATCAGGGGCCGTGTTAACCAACATACCTGGTACAAAGAAATAAGGAAGAATGTGACATTACAGTTAAGACAAGATCCTGGGGAAGATCAAATGTATTCACCAAGTATCGTCCCTCTTAGGAGAGCCACAAGAGTGAAACAAGCTTAAGAGGAAGGGAAGAGATAGGAGAAATATTCTGCCATGACAAAATAGATCATGTAGGGATGATGCTTGTAATCAGCCCTAATGGTTACACAATAATGACAGGAATCAAATCACAATGCACATTCATATAACTGACAACTGGAAAAATCCCACAGCGAATCAGAGATGGCCTTTGTCTGATTGCAGCATCTCAACTTGCGATGCAGTTCGTTTAGTTTCCACTGAATATCCACAACCACTGATATTACAACAAAAAACATTACAAATTTACCGGCATGGTTAACAAATCACTCAAATCTATGAACATGTGAATAAGCCACTGCACAAGCTGGCCAGTGTTTTCACACATTTCTTGGGCAAAGTTTCAATCAACAAAATAAATTTATTACACAGCTTCATTTTCTTCCTTTCAGTGGTGGTTTAACACTAGACTGAGACTCAAGTGCTAATGTGGGCGCTGCTCCGCTGGGGTGGATGTTACAAGCTCACCTCTCTCTGAAGTTTCTCCACTGTGCGGTCCAGCAGCCTCCTCTCATCCTCGATATCATTCTTCATGTTCTTGAACTGCTCCTTCTGGACCTTCTCCTCTTGTAGCCTCTCCTCCATCTCCTTGTGTTCACAGCTCAGTTTGGCAAAGTTCCTCTGTAGAAAGATGTTAAATATGTCAAACAGATAGATAATTTGGATATTTCTTAAAAAGCCGTCGATAAGGTGGGAGTTATTAATCTCACCTGCACATCCTCCAGGCGTAATGTTAATGCTCGGTTGGCACGAGACATCTCCTCTTCTTGCTCTTTAATCTCAGCAAAGGACTCCTCCAGTTGCTTCTTCTCCCTCTGTTGAGAGGTATGTTGCATTTGTAATATAATATGCTACAAAGGTTTTGTGAATTCAATATGAGCACATGAATGAATGTGGGAACCTCCAGCCGGCCTGCTCGGTCTCCTAGCCTGCTCTCCTGTAGCTTTGCCTCATCAATGATCCGGTTGAGTTTGGCCACCTCATTCTCCAGCTCCTGTGACCGCCTGCGCAGCCTCTCGATCTCTTGACTCAGTCTACCAGCTTGGCCTTCCAGTGCACCCTTGGCTGCTTCCACTTCAGCCTTCTCACGGACAGCAGCTGAGCTGTTCTGGAGATCAGAAGACAACAGGTCTCAGAAAAGAAGACAGGAGCCTTGTATAGAAAACTGAAGCATGATGGGACAATTCAGAGTGCAACAAATAGAGCTAAGTGTAGCGCTCAAGATTGTTGTTCAGGAAATCTGACCTTCTGTTGATTGAGGGCCACGCGAGAGCAAACTACCACAAATGGGGGAAAGAACCTGACATTTCAGGACTGCAATGAAACTCTTTGACTTTTGATCAGTACTTAAATATAGGAACAGTTAAAGCAACATTTCATCTAAAAAGTGTACTCTCAAATTGATGTCTTGAACTCACAAAGATGTGTCCTGCCCCCCCCCCCCCTTACTTTTTTGTCAGAAAGAGCCAGCCAGGTATATTTCGCATGGAGCTAATGCAACTGACAGCTAACAAAAGATACAGCAACAAAACAACAGAAGACTGTCCAAAAACTGTCTGTTTGCAAACTGAAGCACATTGTCCAGAATAATAAACTTTATTTTTATCCAAACACTTGAATTTGAGCTAAAAACTAACCAACCACAACTTCCCCATTTGGGCGGTCATTGCCAATCCTAACCAGCTTGTTAGTGTTTGTATTCAGCTGAACCAAATCCACAGCTGTTCACAGTGGCACAGAACATTAAGTGCTTTAGTTGTTTTACGTTGAAACCAAAGTGTTTGTGGATTACTGAGCGTACGACTGAAAGATGACATGGATCACAAAGAAGTGATACAGGGGAGAAAAAGATCTTTGTGAGCTCAAGACACCTATTTGTGAGTACTTGAAAGGCAAAATCCTTCCATTGTTCAGTAACATGATCAGAGTGCTCTGCAGAAAAAAAAGAGTGGTAGGCAGGCAGAAATACTCTCAAATGTATGAGAGAAGACAAACTACACTGCAAACAACGCTTACATCAGTAGAGCAGATAACAGCTCGAGGTTGCACTAACACCTTTCCGGTGAATGACAGCTTCATCAAAGGGAAGTTATGTTTAAAAAGTATAGAAAGACATTTTGTCATGGAGGTGGAATGTCAGGGAACAGGTTTGGCAGTTCACTGTTTCTCTTAGTGCAGTGAGGTATGCCTAAACTACAACAGAACACAACATACTTTATAATATACAGTAGAGAAGTGGAAAAAGTGAAGGCACTGAGGCAGGAGAGAAGTGTGAACTTGAGCCAAGGGGTTAATAAATGTCAACACTTTCCTCCAGGGCAGACTACAGTTCGTTATCCATCAAACAGTTGTGAATTCCAAATATGTCACAGTGTGTGTGTGTGTGTGTGTGTGTGTGTGTGTGTGTTGGGTGTGTGGGTCTGTACACACACGTACATACACACACACACACACACACACACACACACACACACCTTACAACACAGCTGGAAACACACTGATATAAGGTGCTGCAGAACAGTGCATCAATATACCCAGGCTTGCTTTTCTTGAGCAGTGCGCCTATGATGTTAGGCTTACTCATAATAGTAGTAATATGTGCAAAAACATCATGAAGAAGAATTATAAAATATATATTCCTATGACAATGACACAACAGAAAAAAACTATTTAGGTTTTAGCTTCGTCTGTAACAACACCTGAGTTAGTGTGGTGGGGCACTATAGTTACAGCTGGAACTCTTCAAGTGTTTATACTGTCGTCTTTACAAGTCTTGCCATCATTGTGTGTTAATTTGAGCACTTTGTGTATGAGAAATGGTGACTGGTGCCTCCCTGCTTCAGTGCCGGCAGGCCAGTCCAACCAGTTTTCCCAGTCACCACAGAACAACCCTCATGTGCTTCCCCAGCTCATTTAGTCTGGAGCTGTACAGACTCAAAATTGTCAAATGCAGACTAAATCATGAGAGACTAACCACAACTTTCATTAACATAATAAAGCATTGTCAGTGTTCCCTTTTCACAATATACACAGAAGGTTCTGCCCCAACACCCATCTCACCATCCCCCCTCCACAAACTATGGGCAAAGCCACTGAGCTGAGAGCAGCTTGGTGAGATCTTAACTGACCTGACTGACTCATTACCGGGCCAAATAAATGCCTCTTTGATATTTTCTATTAACCAACTAATGGGTTGTTCACTATTCTTTTTTTATAAGTCTTCAGTAACTTGATTCTTTTAATATTCATGATGACAAAAAGTTAATAATTTATTAAAAGTTTATTAAAGATTACCTAGCAATCACTGAGGGATTGACACAAACTAAACAATCACTTTATCAGCTATTTGTCAACTGTTGCTTACATTCAAATCTAACAAAGTCAATGACAACACAAGCAGACTTCAGCGTGTCAAAACATCAGAGGAACATATACTAATATCAAACGACCGGCTCATTTTTATTTCCATTTCACCTCAAAGTTTGACATCTTGTGTGCTCAAACTGTTTGTTTTAAGTTGCACATTAACTAACTCAGTGCAGTCGTTGAAGCACGGTGCCATGCGTGTCCTCTGGTGAAATCTTGGTTTCAGATATTCGGGTTCCAGCAAACACAAAAGGTGATGATTCAAAAGCAAACAGTAACCCACCACCAGAATATTTCCTGAGCATCCTGAGTATTTATGACTGTGATTCCTACAATATCAAATACTCTCTCAGAAAAAAAAAAAAATCATTTCATCACACAATAAAAATACCAATGATACTTCTACAGGGTGGCACGGTGGTGCAGTGGTCAGCACTGTCACCTCACAGCAAGAAGGTTCCAGGTTTGAGCCCCGGCTCCATCACAGGATCTTTCTGTGTGAGTCTCCATGTTCTCCCTGTTCCTGTGTGGGTTCTCTCTGGTACTCCAGCTTCCTCCCACAGTCCAAAGACATCAAGAGGGGACGAGGCTGATTGATACTCTAAACTGACCGTAGGTGTGACTGTGAGTGTGAATGTTTGTCTGTCTCTATGTGTTGGCCCTGAGATGGACTGGTGACCTGTCCAGGGTGAACCCCGCCTCTCGCCTGAAGGCTGCTTGGATAGGCTCCACCCCCCACGACCCTTAATAGGAATAAGTGGAAGAAAATGGATGGATGGATGGATGGATACTTCTACATAAAAAGTCATCTGTTCAACTGTAAAGACTCCAGTTTAGTGTAACACATACAAACAATGGTGCATTTTCATTGTTATGGCATAACCAAGAAGTTTCTCAAAATACTCAGATGTTTTTTTTTTATATATTTGATGCAAAGGGGCTTTTTACCATCTTGCTTTTGTTAAGCTTCTTCAGCCTTTGTCACCATACACATAACCCCAACCCTAAATACGAGGTTACTCCAAATTTCAGCAGCTGCTCTACATTAATAATATAAAATTACTTGCAATCTAAATAAATCTAAGAAAACAGACCAGCATGTTCTCTTTGAATATTGTGTTATCAAAAGTGCATTTTCATTCTTAAGCACTTTCAACAAACTACGAGTTTCCTCAAAATTATGCTCTGCCCCATTCTAGTAAATCAAAATGAATACTTAAAATCCTGAAACTTATTCAAACCACTGCGCCTGGTACAGTCAAGTATTGATGACAAAACTATCGCAAAGCCTGAAACAACTCCAATCCCTGGTACCCCCCCCCCAAAAAAAAACCTGTATTCATAGTCTTCAGCATTACAACTGAGGATGCTGAAATGTTTTAAGCGCCCTGCTTAATAACATTTTCCAAAAGGTGATGGAGCTGTTTCCAGTTGTCTAATTTCCTGTGTGTTCAGCTGGAGGCAGTTCAGTCTGAACCAGGATGCAACGAAACACATAACTTCCTCTGTTCTGCAGCAGCTGCAAAAATATGCTAACTGACAGATCCATAGTGACACTGATGAAAAATATGAAGCTAAGTAACAGATCCACAAGTGAGACATTTTCTTGAAAACATCCTGTTGTCCATCTTCACTCATGTTTAGTGCCTTTCAGTCATTTTGTTTTTCCTGCACAGTCGAGGCATCTTTCCATCACTTATTGTCACCATTAATGTGCATTTACATTTCTTCTGTCAATCACTGCAGTGACGCTAATATTCATCACCTCCAAATCGTCAATTCGCAAAGATGCTCAAATATGTGCATGAGAGGGTTAAGAAAATCCCGCTGAT
Source organism: Aulostomus chinensis (assembly GCF_037954235.1). NCBI lineage: Eukaryota > Metazoa > Chordata > Actinopteri > Syngnathiformes > Aulostomidae > Aulostomus > Aulostomus chinensis. The sequence continues at coordinate 21,155,189 of NC_141321.1, forward strand.
ACAAAGAACAGGGTGATGATGACGACTTGTATTCATTGTATTTATTAGCCAGTCAGCTACTCTACTATGTCCATTCAGTTTTAATTTCTTTAAATGTTTCATACATTTTAAAGTCCAGACAGAACAGAATTAAGAGGGATATGTGGCTACATAAGGTTAGGGTTAAGACTAAAACATATTAACCTAAGCCAAGGTCGTTCCGAGTGGAGTTCATTTCCTGTCAGGTATCACATTATCAGTATTTCACCATCCTATCAGGGGACTAATAACACCCTTTTGTCAATGTAGAAGCCTGGCTTTCTTGTCAGTACGAAGTATGTGTTACAAATTCAGAAGGTTCCCTTATTAAAAAAGTAGCCTGACCTGAGTTTAACTGGAACAGAGGCTCTGTCATGGACTGAAAGGAGGGATTGAAGTGGAAATTAAAATGTGACAGCTGAGAAGCATCAGCATCTCTTTGGCAAAGGACAACGGTAATCAAATCTTGTTTTATCCTCCGAGAAATGGAAATACAAACCTTTTTTAAATGCAGTCTGTTGAACCAAACTTGAAGGTTAGAGATTGTTTGGGTATAGAAGCGCACTACAAAGACAGCGGAGAATGGGACAACATAAATGCTTTCAGAAATACATGTTTCACTGCTTAGATCTAATTCAGTAATGTAGCATTGTCCTCCAGATGAATGTATTTCCCAGATTTTACTTCAGCCTTTTATGCTTTTAAGTCTTAAATCCTGCCAAATGTGTTGATGTTACTTTTGAAACATGGATGCTACAAACACATTTGCTAACAACTACAACCACAATGTAATGTGAACTGATATGCCTTTAGAGTGCACCTACACCAGCTTGTGAGATGGTTAAAAAGAAGAAAAAACGCAAAGAGAATCTAGCGCAAAGGTTCTGCATGATCACAGGCCTGCAAAGAGGAAACTTAATGTTTCCCTCAATGGCCTTTAGAGCCGCTGCTTCTCCCCACACAGTCCACAATAAACCAGTTCTTAAAATACTCGCATTAATTACAAAGCATTTATAAAATTACTAAGTCTAACTTATATTTATAAGCCTCTCGCTGCCAATTTAATCATGCACCACCATCCTGGCCAAGACTCAGTCAAAGTCTGAACAGAAAGACAAAGAGAGGAGAAAACTGCCAGTTCTCCAGGCCAAAGGAAGAAAGGTTTGACTAAACTGTGTCCCACAACCCGCCAAAAACTGTAACACGCAAAACTCATTCTGACATGAAATCAGATTCGTATTCATCATTTCACATTAAAAAATTCAATTGCCAAAAATTTCATCAGAAAACACACAAACCAGCATTAAACAGCACAGCTTGAATATAAGGCTGCAAACCACTAGTCTCTTATCTCTTTGTCATCTCAGAAGGAGGTTGGTATTTTAACTGACTCCTGTTGTTTTGGCAGATTAGGCTCCCACCACATCAGCTCTCACAGGCAGCGGGGTAAAAGAACAATAAACACAAATATCCAGGCCACTGCCTGGTTTCTCATGGAAGTGACCCTCATAGAGCTGTGCATTCTTTCTATGAGTGAACTAGTTCCCTTTTTCCTGTTAAAAGTGATCATAAAAGCTCTTTGAGAGCCTGAGAGATGTAATATTCCTACAAGTAAAGGCAACTAATTCTTTGCCACAGCTGTCAATATCCAGAAAGTCTGTCCATCATTTCCTTCCTTGCTTGCTGCTCTTCGTCTATGTCCGCTTCTTTCCGGGCACCTGCTTCTAGGCTCCTGAAGCTACACAGGGAAATATAGTGCTATCATCAAACACACAGACTCATGCGGGAGTCTTTACTTTCAAAACAAGCCTGAGGGGGGACTCTTCTCTGGGCTAAGCAAGTTTGATGATCAGACAGTGAGACTTCAGTTCACACACTGGCAGAGATTACTTAAGAGGCCGGCTGGGTGATATGGGCACCGGCCAGAAAATGAACTACATTTAGGGGAGCTGGAGATCACTGTGGCATTTTGTGTGTTAACTGTGGAGTTAGGAAATCAGAAAAATACAGTATTTGGGATTGAGGTTACAGATAACAGCCTGATAACAATGTGGCTGTGTCGCATGCTGTGGCTTGGAGCTCTAGGTGAAATATAACAAGAACTGGAAATGATGTGATAAGCACAAGGCTCTGTCTTTACAGTTAGGAAAGAAGACCACGACAGAGATCTATTAAAGCCTCTAACACTGAAAACGTGGAGTGCTGCAGAGACTGAGATGCAACTGCAGCACCCTAAAGAGGCATAAATGAAAGATCCAAGCCTCTCCTGCAGGTCAGGGGCGGGTGAACTGTAACAGAGCTGGAGCTGAGTGAAGAAGGTCCGCAGGGTGCACATTCTCCACTTTGACCCAACATTCCTGGAAATAAACCCGCCTCTCTACTCACTGCACCTCATCTTTCCTCATTTTTGGCATACCAGCATAAGCTGACGAGAACAATCCAATCCATTCCAAATGTACAGCAGACATCTTAAAACATCAAGAGCAGCTCAGGTTAGAGACTTGTTAAAAAAAGAAAATTAATAGTCTCTCTCAAAGGTTGGATGACAGTTCTTCTACCTTAATAAAATTCCACAGATTTCAGCTCATTGAAAACACAATGCAGCTTTCAATTTAAGACACAAAACAGACCTCATTCCTTTCAGGGGGTCGGCCACACATCCCCTTTTCTGCAGCATACTGACCCACTTATTCAGCCTGTCCCAACCCCCGCTGCTATTATTGTTTGAAACAAACTCATCATTCATTTTCAAGCTGAGGTCCACATTGACCCCCCCCTCTTTCACGGCAAAGAAAGACGAGGGGACACCACACAGCTCAAGAATGGCAGCTCATTAGATTAGTGATGGCTTGCCACTGCAATTAACTAGTATACAGAGCAATTTAGTGCTCCAGTTTCCAGCATTCTTCTCTATATGGGATCCTACAGTCATCACAAACATCAGGGCCATATAAAGGGAGAGGTAGCACTTTGTTTAGAGACTGGAGGGAACATAAAGATGCAAAGTTCACTCAGACCCGTTTTTCTTTGACACCCTAACATAAGTAAAATAGTTCATGAGAAATAAGCAACTTTCCTATAAACCTGTAACTCAGAGTATTGACCACTAAATTGAACTTTATTTACTTTATTTTCTAGGAAGCCTGGTTTTTCTTATCTAATTTTCACATTGGCACTACAAAAAATATTCAAACTAAACTTTAATATTTTTAGGTTCTGCATAATTAATATTCAGTCCTCTAATCTACAAATGTCTCACATGTCATAGAACACTAATCTGAGGACATAAAGGGAACGTTCAAATGAGTAAGAATGCTTTTATGTCTTAAAAAAGAAAAACAATGACTTAATCTTGCCAAGTGTTTACAAAGCACTGAAGGGAAGCCCCTGATGACAAACTCCCCTGGGGGTGCAGTACCTCCGTTTGATAAAAAGGAAATGTTGTCATCGGCTCAAGAGTAAAGCACAGCACTGCTGTGGTCCCCCACCAGCACTGCAGGAAGCCGAGCACAAGGACAACTTCCACTCTTTGAGACAAACAGGACACACGTGAGTCACACGGCGACCTACTGATGCGTCTGCAGTCCTCTCAGTGTGCTGAGTGCTTCGTCTCCTTTTAATGCACCACTGCTCTTCTCATCTCAACTCACCTTCCTCTCATTTGTAACAGTGATTTTCATGAGGGATATCAATGTCTTCTAACTGTTTTGGAGTCAATTATAACTTTAATTGCTACCTGGTTAAAATAGCGACCTTGCCAGTAGGGCAACTCCTAATAAGGCATACACACGTAAACCTTTTCATGCAACATCATTCTTGTAATAAAATGTTCCTCCCTAGAGAAACAAGCTGAGATAAGAAAACAACTCCACACTTGACTTGCTGGAATCCTTGAAAAATAAGGACAAGATATCTTTAACTGGTACTTTAAGTGTGTGCACTGAAGCAACATAATTTCCACATGATGTCTTCTCACCACAGTAAATGAACATCCAGTCCTATTGTATCCAATAATTGTAGCTATAGGCTTGTTCCATTACTTGTTTGCCACAGCATCAAAATCATCACAATCACAAAGAAAAACACGGTTACACCAAGCATTTATGTATGTCGCTAGAACTGGATTTTGAAGGGTTAAACATCTGCAAATCATGAAAAGCCTGTTTTTTTGTATTTTTTACTAAAAACCACAGTGGTACAACTGAGGCATCAAACATGGAAAATCATTTACACATAATTCAAGGTTACCAGACTATTCTGGATGTATTCATTCCATTAAAACAATAATGTTTTGATACTCTGTGCCACAGCTGGGAAACTACTACAAAAGGTATAAATAATGCTACTTCAAAGCACTGATGGAAAACATATGGCACAACTTTCAATACAAAACCCCACACTGTTAGAGCTCCCTGATGTGGTGCTTATCTCCACATTCCCCTCTGACAGGGTGTGTTCCTGGATTGGAGGAGGGAGAGAGGGAAAGAAATGGGGAGGAGGATTGAATCAGGAGGAGAGGGGGAGGACGATTACCTGCTTGACCTCCTCCAAAGACATTTGCAGCCTGCTTATCTCCTTCTCATACTGCTCCCTCATCTTGTCCACTTCCTGATCATGAGCGGCCACATCCTCCTTCAGTGCTCCTTTCAGAGCTGTCAGCTCCCTCTCCCGCCTCCTCAGAATATCTTCCTGGTCCTCCTTGGCCAGGAGAACTTCCTGCATCTCAACCTTCAACTGCATCATGTCCTGAAAAAAAAAGAGAGTTTGGAAGATTTAGATTAACCCTAAAAACTGCAATTTCACTGCAGCCTGTAACCACAAGGCAAAGCAAAACAGTTTAGTTCTAAAAATTCTAAAAATAAACTTGTTCTTGTGTCATCTTTCAAGAGGTGGAATCAAATCAGCTGCCATCAGCCACATATTCTACAAGCTTAGAGGGTGTGTCTAAAAACAGAAAAAAAACCCAATGCTGTGTTTTACCGCCAAAATGAGGTCTTTCTCTTCATCAGCAGCTGACTTTTTAGCAGAGTCAAGCTCATCGTGCATCTCTGACAGCTGGTCCTGCAGGTCTCGGATCTCTGTCTGGTATTGCTCCCTCTCCATCTTCACCTGGAACAGCCTGACAGACCACACAACATGTCACATCGCAGCACAGATAGACAACACACACACACACACACACACACACACACACACACACACACACACACACACACACACACACCTGTGCATCAATTGACACATACAAATGGTAGCACCTGTGCTGGCTCTGAATATGTGGGCGATAGAGCAAAGAGGTTAAATCCCTACACCAGAATGGTGGTAAACTAGTAATATCTAACCTTGCTTAATGTCACAACCCTGAGTTGAGGGTGATAAGTGATGTGAAGCTACACAAATCACCGCACAACTAGTGCATCTGCTTTTACCACACCTGACTCCAAAAATGGGTTGTCTTCAGAAGAAAAAAACATAAAACTGAGAGGTATCATTTTGAAAAATTAGAAAAATAAATGATCTAACAAAAAGAATTTGACACAAAAGACCCATAAGAAGGCAGAAATAAGAGTTAAGTAGTAGAAAAATACAATTATTAAAACATCAACATTTCAAAAGACCTCAGCAAACACACAACCAGCAAGCCATTAATAAAGGCAGCATGGTTACATGGACTGTGAACGTCATACTGAGAGTAGTAAAACAGCAGGTGTATAATACATGGGGTGGACAGTTAGAACAGTCCCAATAATGTGTCAGTCACCAAGCAGGCACTAAGACAGAGGGTGGGAGATAGACCCAACACAAAGGCACTGGCATGGTTACCTTTTAGGAAACTATCAACAGTCTAGATGGTTTCATCAACAGACACCCTACCCCGCCATCACCATCCTGGCACATGTAAACCAAAGTCAAAGCTTATGAACATAGCACAGTATAATTTGTTATGAAGTGACCTGGACAGGGGATTAACCGAGTGGTTCTTCAGCTACACTGCTGGTTTTTTTTTTGTTTTTGTTTTTTAATTTTCATACGCCAGTAAGGGCCTTCACCACCTCCCAGCTCTCCCCCCTTGGACCAGAAACCCCATATACAAGTAGAAGTAGATATTGCAGTGACAAGAACTTAATCATGCTCCAGCTTCCCACCACAGACAAAAGGGAAGTACAGTATCATTACCAAGAACCAAGCCAGGTGTCCCTGCACCACCCTTGCACAGCACAAACTAAACACATTGACAATGATGAAGGTCATAGCAAGGCCCTGCAAATGCTAATTGCTAAATTAAGTGAAGCAGGTAGATAGATCATCCACTTGGTGTCATCAGCATCATTACTAGGCACTTACTCTTCCACTGTAGTCTGAAGTTCAGCCTCTGTTTTGGCCAGTTTTTCCTTCAGGCGTTGGCACTCTTCGACAGTCCGCTCCAACTCCTGCTGGAGCTCCTTCAAACTCGCAGTCATCCTCTTGTCAGCTTTATTTTTCTAATGATCAAACATACTTATATTGAGAATCTTCCTACAGACACACACATCTACTCTTCTCTCATACCAGGCTTTTGACATTTGGACTTAAATGATCTCATAAACTTGCTGCGTCATAAAATGCCGTTCCTGACAATCAGCCAGATTCAATGACAGGGTTCTGTCCGTCCATGTTCAGCATTGCAGCATAACACTCATACACGGCTGTAAAGTTGCAAAAACTTTAAGGGAGCAAGGAGTGCTCCATTTTTTTGCCTGAAAAACCTCCTTTGTGTTAAGACCTAAATATTTAAATAATCTGGACAAAAAATATAAATATATTTATATGCCAACAAAATGAAGCTTGTATCAAAGCTCAGTAGCATATCAACTGTTGTTACCGTGCTTTGCTGCTCCAGCTGCTGCTTCAGTCCAACCATTTCTTTCTCCAGCTCAGCATTCTGCTCCTGCAGGGCTTTGGTCTGTGCAGCAAGAGCCGGCGACTGACAGCACAACACACAGGAGTCAGAGCTGTTTACATCTTATCAATCCAACATCCATCGGCATCTTCCGCTTATTCCTTACTAGTAAGGGTCGCGGGGGGGCTGGAGCCTATCCCAGCATCTACGGGCGAGAGGCGGGGTTCACCCTGGACAGGTCGCCAGTCCATCGCAGGGCCAACATACAGAGACGAACAACCATTCACACTCACATTCACACCTACGGTCAATTTAGAGTATCAATCAGCCTAGTCCCCAATTGCATGTCTTTGGACGGTGGGAGGAAGCTGGAGTACCAGAGAGAACCCACACAGGTACAGGGAGAACATGGAGACTCCACACAGAAAGATCCCGCGCTGGAGCCGGGGCTCAAACCCAGAACCTTCTTGCTGTGAGGCCACAGTGCGAACCACTGCACCACCGTGCAGCCCTCAATCCAACATTACAAATTTATATTGGAACAATTTATCACTACCTCCCACTCATAGTTGAGTGATTTGGAAACTCTTAGATTAGCACTAGATCTGCTTCAAAGAAGTTAAATATTCAACTGCTACAGTATTTAAAGCAAACAGCTAAAAATTCAGCCTGAAATAATATGCGCACTGTATTAAAAATAAAATTCAAATGATTAAAGATTAGAAAGTTCTTGAGGGGTTTCAATCAAACACTTGATTTGAAAATTCAAAGTGAGCTGCCGCATGGTTCAACTTCAACTGAAACAAATTCAACAAGCACAGCATTCTCAAACACTCATGCCTTAGTCATTTTACTGCAAGTATTGCTGTTGATAGAGTGACACAAGAATGACATATTTTTGTAGGCTAACCTGGAAGTTTGCATCGCAATGGGTTATAAAATGTTGTGTTATCTCAACCTTTTTTTTTTAAATCATCTCCTCAAGTTAAGGCATCTAAAAAAAAAAAACTTGAAAAAACTCACTGATTTTGAGACAAGGAGATATTCAAAAATGTTATCTCATATCCAGGTTTTAGCAGTCGTTCCTAAGCCAGTCTATGCTTAGTAAGTAAAGGGTGACGGTAGAACCGGCTGGCCACCTCATCCCCGATCATTCAATTTATTTAAAAAATGCTTTTATGACCTATGGCTGGTAGATCTGTACAGACAGTCGAAAAACTCTGCTCTTGATATTAAAACATGGAAAAAAAACATTTAAATCAAGGGACCTTTACATGAATGTGAATAATACACCTATAAAGCAGCTTCTCACTTTGTTGTCATCTTGGGCGCTCGCTGTAGCTCGAGACTTCAATGTCTGAATCTTCTCAAAGACAAGGTTGACCTTCCTCTTAGTCGTTTCATCATTATCACTGCTTCTATAGACAAAGACACACATGCATGTTAGTCAGCAGACTCTGAAAAAGGTGGGGGGGGGAAAAAAAGAGGTATTTGAGTTGGGGGATCAGAATTGATTCCGGGATGAGAGGAACTCATTCCCAGCCTTGAGAAGGTCAAGAAGGGTCACACTCCTTTGATCTGTCACATAGCACAAACAGCACCGATACAGCGCCAACTGAACCATGAATCATGAGCTGTAAGATGGGATTTCTCCACCTGGTAAAATATGTAAATGGGAACCAGAGGTACAGCTGTATCAGCAACCCTGCAGGGGTTAATAGATCTCCTATGGTTTCAATTGTAAACAAATTAAATGTCCCACTATTGCAGGAGAGATAATGACATTCAACAAGATATAGATATATGATAACAAGATACAATACATGACATCGCAAACATTTGCTGTGAGGCTTCAGAATGTAAAAGCAGCTGATTAATTAAACCTGCATTCACAGTATTTGGTTAAAAAAAATTAAAAAAAAAAAAAAAGCAGCCACACAGCCTAAATGTTATACTTCAGACCTTATCTGTGTCTTGTGCTAAAAACAAGATGGTGGGATGTACTGAGCAACCAGTTCAAAGTATTATTCTAACCACTAAAACTTTCCATTTTAGAGTTCAGGGAAAGTTTGGCATTGAACAACAATCCTCTTTGAGTTTATAGACATACTTTTGAAATCCCAGAGACGGGAGGATCTTCTCAACCCACAGAATATTTCATCCTTGGGTTAAAGTGAAAACATAAGTATCAACACAATCTATTGTTGCACCACTTTCACATGACAACAGCAATTTAGTGTTCCAATAAATTATGTCGGTGGCCCAGCAAGCAACTTCTCAACCTCCCTTCTCCACATACATATGATTTTCATTACACCTTCATAACCTCTGCTGGTGAATGTTTGTCTTCAGAACCTTGGGAATGTAGCTCAGTTTCAGACCCAGCACTTCCATCTGTGTTTCCTTTCCTTTGTCCTGTGACTCCTGACCTGTGGCCCGACACACCCAAACAGTTTCCTGCTCTCTTTCTACATTGCCCCAGACTGCTAGAACTACAGAACCCAGCACAGACTTTCTCAGTGCAATAAACAAAAAGAGCAACTGTAGCATCAGATGGTCTATTTTAATGGTATTTGCTTTTAATTTACTTTTTTTTTTAATTATTCCTGACAATGACACTGCAATATTGAACAGGCTGTAAAGAATGCTAGCTTATCAGATTTTGCCCTCTTCGCTCCATTTCACCTCGACCTGTCTTCCCCTGACAGTCAACAAGTGTCTGATTACAGAAACAAACACAAGATTTGCCATTGCTAAGCATAAGAAGCGAGAAAGTGGGGTTTTTTGGCAAGAAAAAAAAATTCCAGACTGCTGGATCATTGACCGCCTGCATTGGAGGGTAAGAAGAACACATTCCATCACTTTGATCATAAACAGTCAAGCTCTGATAAAAACCACTAATGCCTCCCTCAGTACAGCCTCTCCCTTCACCATGAGGCTTCAGGGGGAACAGTATGCTCAGGTCATGATTCAGCTAACAGCCAAGAATTCAAACTATAATGGTTGTACAACATGAAACACATTTAATCTATGTTCTTCAAAACTTAAGCTTAAAAAAAAATGTTGAAGAATTAACTCACCCATCTTTAAGATAATTGAATAAAATTTGTTTTGCTGTCTCCTCATGTGTTTGTTGTGAAAGCTCCTGCTGACCTTTGAGAAGATCTGGTGTCGCCTGAGTGAGACAGGAAATGAGAGATCATTAAGTATTAAGATCCCATGGACTAGTTTTGTTTTTGTAATAAAAAGCCACCAATTATGTCAGAGTCATACCACGAGGCTCTTTAAATTGATACTTCACCCAAAAATTTGATTTTTTTTCTACATTGTCTTTAGATCACAATGACTTTTTTCACTGCTGTGTCACTTCCTTGTAACTCCAGAACAGAGACAGAGCAAGCCACTCATGTTTAGGATGAAGCTAATGGCACTTAATAGACACCAAACTCAAACAACAGCAAAACACAGATTTATAATCTCCACCTCATCATCTTGTACAATCCACACCTTTTTCATCCAGCTGTACATTCAGTAATCCACAAATACTTTGATCTGCACTAAAAACAAACTAACTATAACGCTTCCGGTTCAGTACTACCATGAAGCAGCATGAGCCTGCTTGTCATGCTCTGTGCTACAATGAATGAGGGCTGAATCAGAAAAGTTAAAGTTAGATTGTTTTAGCTAAAATAAAAGTGTTTGGGGATTACTGGGCATAAAGCTTGATCGAACAGGACGATGTGCTTGCACATTTGTGAATAGACATTTCAAACAGTTTTTCTGTTGTCTTTACTCATGGTGGGCTGGCTATAGGGTGTCATATCTTAGCTTCGAGCTAAATGCAAATGGTTGCCGCTTTCTGCATTTTGGAGTCATAAAGAAATAGAAAAACATCTTTGTGACCTCAAGACACCTTTCTGTCCCTGAAAGGCAAAACACACTTTTTAAGAGAAGTATAACTTTAAAAGGTGGATGCAGAAGCTCTTGGTTTCTACCTGCACATCTGTGTCTGCACTGGCCTTTTTGTCAGTGCTGGAGGAGGGCTTGGACAATGATGTTGACAGTGATGACATCGTAACTTTGCTATCTGAGGATGCACTGTTCTCCCTTTCTTTACTCTTCAATGATGAAGTAGATGAGTGGGTCTGTGGCTTTTTGTATCCACGGATGTAGCCGACACCTTTGGCAACAGTGCCCTGGGGAGAGCCGGGTGCACTGGTGACACGGGATGACGGCCTGGAGTCGACTCTACCATCTACCGCCATGAGCCAAGAATCCTGACTCCCAGTTGTCCTCTGCAGCCGGAGCTGGGAAGGCCGCAGGACATGCTCCATTGATGAACCTCTATGGCAGTTAAATTCATCTAAGTAGCTGGAGCCTTCTCGCTGGCTGAGGGCACTGTCCACACTGCGAGAGCGCTTCCTGTCCTCCAGATTGATTCTGTTCCTGCGTCCAGCCCTGCCCCTCCGCTGATGGCCACCATCTTTGCCGTCAAACTTCTCAATGAGCTCATCAACACCAGGAATGGAACCTGTGTCAATGTCTCTACCTGAACCTGGGAGAAAAGGGATGTAGCGTCGGTTCTCATGGCGGTTGATGCTGTCTGCATACAGGGCCTCCATCTGTTCATCTATTAGAGCCTTAGAGGTAGAGGAGGAGGAGGAGTGGCGGGAGCGTGAAGAGGACTGGAGAACAGGACCGCTGGAGTCAGTCCTCCGTAATGGAAGGACATCAGGCTCACGCCGGCTGCGCTCAAGGCTGGAGTTGGCGCTGCTCATTGAACTGGGGGATCTGCATGGGGTCTTGTTCTGCTCATTTGTGGGACTGGACACAGTAGTGGGCTGTGGCTGTGCTGAAGCCACTGATTGGGGATGAGGTTGAGTTGTAGAGGTTAGCTTGAGCTGAGGTGGATTTAGGTTTGTGAGCCGAGGCTTGGACTGCGGCTGAGCCACTTGAGGCTCAGGTTTAGTTCGCACCTTTCCTTGGGGCTGAGCAGGCTGTGACCTGGGCTTTGGTGGGGCTGAATCAGTCTGGCTCTGGGATGGAAGTTTCCTGTCAGCTTGTGCAGGAGCTGTATTCCGGTCCAGGCTGGATGACCTGACATGGGATGACGCAGTAGATGTAGAGGAAGAACTCTGCTTGTATCCAGTCTCTGCCAGAGACAAAGGCCTCGAAGGCAGACTGTGGATGCCCCCCAGGTTCAGGGAGTTGGTCTCTGGATCATACGGCTGCAGGATCTCTGGGTGCTTCTGAAAGTTCAGAAGAGTGGACGGTTTCTTTCCTTGTGAGTCAGATGCACCATTTTGAGGGCCAGTGTAATGCATCATCTTCTGAGACCTGTACTCCATGAAGGGGCTGTTGGATCCAGCCTCCCTGTCTCCTTTGAAATCATACTCCTGGTAGTTATCTATAAAAGAGCCTTCTGTGTCATTGTAACCATTACTGGGGTCTATATACGGCTGAGAACCCATGTCCTGGTTGTTCAGAACCACATAGGGGTGCCCATCTATACCCTGGACTCGGATGCTGAGACCATATGAACCACCTCCATTGCTATGAGACCTAGAGGAGCGAGATGGTTGAGTGTAGCCCTGCGGTGGTCCACTGTTAGGAACGCCAGTCACTCTGTATGACTCCATCAGGAATGCAGAAGGAAAATAAATCCCTCTTCCTGGATCAGGTGGCCTTCCCCTGCAAGCAAAGATTGAAATTGGCTGCATTAGTCAGAAATGAGACATGACATAATTCAAATACAATACAATTATTTCCAAACTCAGCCAGTAGTTAAATATTACAGCCCCCTCCTCCACTTCCTTCTCCTCTGCTTGTTTTGATTTCTTAATGAGCTTTATTTTCCCAAAATGATCCTCTGGTCAAATGAAAAGAGTTACCAATGAACTCTATTTGAGGAAAGGCGCCATGATCTCTCTGACAAATATGACTCAACATAACCTACATTCTTTTGGACTGCAAATATTGCCAAGTACTGTTTAAGAGGACCTTCCAGGTGAGTGACTAACAGGTAAGGTATAACAAAATGACTGTTTACCTTGTGCAGTACAGAATATGGGTTTAACAGGTTGGGAGAGAAAGGGTTTAACAGAGAAATAACACGCTGACATGAGTCATTCAGTTTGTGTAGAGCGAGAGAGACACACAGACAGACAGATAGAGACAGACAGACAGAGAGAGAGAGAGAGAGAGACAGAGAGAGAGAGAGCAATACACCTTGAATCCTTGTAAATAACATTATAATTTACAGCCCCCGCTCATCGAACCCAACAAAGCTTCACTTGTCATTTATGATAGTAGCTGGGCTGTCAAATTTGACGCATTAGCGCCACGACTGGGAGAACACAGCTGGCAATAAATATCAAACTGTGTACAAATACTAAAAGTAAGCTGCTCAGTGTTCCTCAGGAATATTTATGCATGGGAGGCTGGTGAAGACAAAGCCATCAGCAGCTGCCATGTGTTTCTCTGGACAATGGGCTTTCAACAGGTTCCTGTTTGCTGTGCTGATAGTGACCCATTTACCCGATATAACAATATAAAGAGGGACTGAGATAGGCCTGGAAGGAGGACTCTGATAAGACTGACAACAAAGGCAAAAGTAGGATATATCATGTAAGTGCAGAAAGAAGAAGCACTAAGAAGGGGGTGGGGGATAGGAAGATATTTACCATGAAACTAAATATATATGTTAATCACTCAAGTTACTAGCGATTACTCCATGCAAAATGCAACTCAATGAGTCGGACTGTTTCATGGGAACACTGGATGTTTTTAAAAGGACTGCTTCACATTAATTTAATGACGTAAATTGATTTGTCAACTTGTAATGTCCAAATATTGATGCTCTTCTATGAAATGTACTATATTAAGTTATAATTTAACAGGCAAGCAGAGGTGGTCGGCACTCAACTGGTATCCAGAGGGTTTCTGTGTGAGGTCACTCATACAAGTTCCAATATGAGCACTTAGTAGTAATGCTACAATTCTGACAGTGACAAATATGTTTTAATGTTATCAGATATTCCTCACTTCAAGACTCAAACAAAATGAAGACAAAATGAAGAATCCATTGAGCAACTCATATAAAAGGTAATGCTGTGAAAATGGTATTTGAAAATAAAATTAATCTTTAAAAGATATTGCATCTGGCTATGGTAAATTGCATTTGGCCATATTGCAATTGTCAGTGACATATGCTGCCCTACCGTGAGCTGTGTCTGGACATTTTCTCTTGCTTGGCCAGCGGCTTCTGCCACTGCTAGCATTAGCAAACTCTGAGAATGTCAGAGGTTATGTTGCTGTAAAGTGGTATGAGGTGTGGTTGTGGTCCAATAGTCAATACTGGTCTCATTATCGATGTGTCCCTGACCTTAACATTAATTTAATAAAAAAAAAAAATGACCTACAAATTAGTCGATTTTGTAAATGTGTATTCATTTTAGATACTGTTAACAGTTTAAGGTGAGCCTCTGCTGTAGCACTGCATTAGCTTGGCTTTACACCCTACAGCCTGCAAGACAGGACAGAGAGGGACGACCCAGGTGTCCTGTATGGGAGGAAGCGTACTGTTGAAGACAGAATAAAGCTCAAGACGACACAATAGGCCCTTTCATGCTTCGTGTCACATGTATCCGACACATAAGGGCTCCAACAACTGTGCAACTTTTTTTTTCCCTGCTATTGTATTTTTTCTGTGCAAAGGAGGAAACCCACTGGAGCCTCACTGTCCCTCCCTGGGGCCGTGGTGCCTTCACTGACCCATGTGCTGCAGAGCAGAGGTCAGTGCCAGTACAGGTTAGGATGTCAGGTCCCCTCTTTTAGTCTGTGCTCAACTCATGTAGAAACCAGTAAAGACTGAAAGTAAAAGGTGAACTAGACCACGTAAACAAGCAGGGATTTACAGCGTGGGAAAATATGATATAGTTATGTAAGGCAATTAAAGTTTACGGGTGAGTGGAGACGCTGAACCACACTTACACACTATCGCAAATGTGCATGGACAGGTATCTGGAGTGACATCTGGAAGAACCTGAGGTGCATTTAACGCGAACTGGCGCAGTTTTACATCGCTGCTGCTGCTGCTGGGTGCAACAGGTGGCTGGAAAACACTCCACCAGCCAGACATTTAACTAGCTTCAACTTGGGATATAACTTCCTCAAAGCGTCCAGTCACATGATATAAATCAAGTCAACAACAAGTTTAACTGTTCTCCTTGACGTTAAATCGCCCCCCACACCCCCACCCCCTTGTTGGGATTAACGGCTGTTTGCGCTCTCACAACAACTGCACATCAATGAAAACTGTTAGCAACTCACCGGAGTCCGCTTGTCTCGTGCTCAACTATCTCAGGCAAGTCCGGCTAAACGTCGAGGAAGTATAACAACAGCGTCCTCGCCACAGTTCGCAAACTTATTTCGTCCTGTGCTGCTTTCTGAGAGACAGTTTCAGAAACACGTCCGACCGACCCTCCTCCAGGCCGCTCCGCCTCCTGAAACAAGCGCACCAACCCTCCCACCGACCCTCAGCAGGCCGCTGGTCCGGAAAACCGAACGCTCCATCAGCTCGGCTGGAATTTAAAGTTCGGCTCGGCACAGCTGGCTAACGAAACTAACGTAAACACAAAGTTACACTGAGGTGGATCCAGACTGCAACTGTGTTAATAAATATTTCCACATTTTATTCTGATTTAAATGCTGATTTAACTGCACCCAAGGAGCAAACAGTATGAGAAGTCGATGTCCTTGAGTTTGCAAGGAGTCACTAAATGTATCAACTTTTTATAATAATAGTAATGCATTTTCTGTTATCACTTGAAAACGACACAATCAGAGCAATATTTTCCAATATCTCAGCATGTTAAAATCAGTGTTAACTCCAAAACTACTCATAATTCATGAACAAATGTAGTACTGCAGTGTTCTTATTATCATTAAATGTCTGTATAAATCCGACCGAGATTAATTATGCGGTCTCTGCATATATGCAGTGTGCAGCTGCACGTCTTTACACACCGAGAGCGTCATCTAGTGGATCATAATGTGACCTGAATGCAGTTAGTTAATGAGACCCTGCAGGCTAACTCCCACTACCAGACAGAGCCCTGAACGCATCACAGTGGTAAAACACGTGTAGCTTGTTGTACTGGGATGTTGAGAGTCCGGTGTCACAACATTAGAGAATACCATCAGACAGTTTTGCAGCTCAGGGGTGATCAATTATTATTCTGGGGAGTTTTAATTCTTTGGTTCGTGAGGAGAAAAAAAAACCTGATAGTTATCCAGAACTCACAAATGTCTCGTAGTAGGCCTACTAATATGTTTTGAATTTAGCTTTTACAGCATCTCAGTTGAACATAATGAAGCAGCTGTCTAATGATCGTGGAAAATGCCTGGATAAAACTTTCCTGCAACAATCTGACTTGTAAAAGTTGTGTTGCACACCAGAGCAACAGACAGACCAGTGCTATGTGCTGCAGTTGTGAAATATTGTTGTAATATTTGTAATACAAACATCTGTAGCGTCACTGAGACAATTCAGCGCTTTGTTAGATTTAATTGATTTGTTGCTTGAACAGTGTTACACTGAACTCTACAATATTTTACAGTGTTTATGATAACTTCAATATATACTGAGAATAAAATATAAGATAATTATGAAATCACAACTCATCACATTACTTGACACATTGTACAATAGTTTCACAATACAACTCATCAAATTTATGTTTATCATTGCCACACGAATGAACCCTAATAAATAATATTCAGATACATTACATTATCATTAGATAACCGAACTTCAACTTCACAAAAAAAAATTTAACACATTGATTTAACGGTTGGCAGAAGTTTTCAGCTTTTCAACATCATCATCATCAACATCATCATCATCATCATCATCATCATCATCATCATATGATCATCATCATCGCCACTGCAGCATTAACTGCATTCAGCTGGAGGCCCAGCTGCTGCTATGCCTCTGTAGCGGCCCAGTGTTTATATTTGTGTCAGCGGGAGCGTGCAGCACGGCAGCCTTTAATCTGAGCTCTGTGCCACTGAGTTGGGTTACAGCAGCACACAATGAGCGCTCTGTTCTCCACGGAGGTGCCACAGCTGGGTCCTCTGGGCATGCTCAGTGCACCGCGCAGTCTTATCCTGATTAGAGGAATGACCGCAGGCTGGTATCAAAGACATCACCGCAGCACATATTTATCTTTTTCATCAGTGGGATTTAGGAGACAAACTGGAGTATTTCAAGTTAACCAACAGACAAATTCTGGGAAGTATTCTATGACTCCCTTGAAGTCTCTGCAGACTCCTCTGCTGTACTGCAAGTGACAATATGGTTTCCAAAAATGATGGAGCAACTTTCATACATGAGGTTTCATCCTGGCTGGACTGGTGTGCAGCCAAAAATGTGAGCGTTTCCAAGGAAAGTAGTGGTGGACCTCCTCCATGACAGCTGTAATGGCCTCTTCTACTTCTGCTCATAAATGGTCAGAAAATGCAACAGGTGGAGAGCTTCAGCTGCAGCAGCATCAAAGATGCGAATGAAACTGGAAACATACGCAGGGTGATAGAATATTTGATCATGATGAGGTTTAGAATGTCATCACCTTCACTATAAATTTGTGCTTTTGGCTTCAGAGGTGATGAGCTCAGCTGTGCAAACAGAGAACACATGATTCATCAACACTCATAAATACATATATACATATGGATGTGTGTGTGTGTGTGTGTGTGTGTGTGTGTGTTTGTACAATAGTGCAAAAAGAGGAAAAAATAAGTTTTATTCTCAATATTAAACATTCAAATTTGAGGTGGGTGAACTGTTCAGCGTGTAAATAAGTGGAACTATTAACAATAAAAATGCACTTATTGACAGCAAATACAGAATGACTATTCTGCTGTTGTGTGATGGTGAAGTTATCTCCATGGTAACATTTGTTTTTTTGTTTTTATTTCTAACCCTATGTGATGTTCTGAGGTTTTGCTGTTAGGTGAGCTTACCAAAGCAAACACCTCTCAAGTACAGTACACTGAAATGACAATGATATACTGAATTTTGATGATTTGAAGTGAGAAAGTAAAAGAGAAGGGAGAAGTCACTGGAAGCCTGAGCAGCAGAGCGGTTAGATGCTGTCGGTTTTCTGTCAGCTGGCTCAGCAGCATGACATGAAGTCAGCCTCCACACACGGTGGTCCCACTCCTGCAGAAAATATGTACCCCAACAAGCCAACACACTCATGTGTGTTCTCTCTCTCCCAACAAAAGATCGAAATCTGACAGCCGTGATTTACGTCGCATCACCACAGACAGTCGCCGTCAGCAGGTTTGCTCAGTGTCACCTCTGTCAGAAGACTGATGTGGGATCAGGCTTTCATTTTCTCACGCTCAAATCTGAACGGTGATAATGCCGAGCAGATGTATGGCTGCTGAGATTTACAGTGCAATAAGCATCCAGGTTTACAACAGCGTTTTAACGACACTCTTGAGATTCATTAACGTCTTCCCCAGTTTAGAGAAAGCTGCTTTCAACACAAACACTTAATAAAGAACAGTTAATATTTCGACTTTCACAATTTCACATTTGCCTTTTCAGTTCACCTGCTTGTTTTTTTTTTGGTTTGTTCTGTTGTTTTGTTTTGTTTTGTTTGGGGGGGGGGCTATTGTTGCTGTACTTACGGAACATAATGAATACCAATCAAGACCAAAACATTTCACATAAAAAGGTGGAAAAAAAAACTCTCTGGAAAGGAATATATTCAAATTAATTTAAAAAATACAGACTCTCCTAAATATAACATTTCCCTCATAATTTCCCCTTCGGTGAAACTGCTTTCAGCCTGTAGGTTTCCCGTGAATGTGCAAAATCAAAATGTGAAAAGAACAACAACTGTAGGAACACGTATGTACATTACACTGCTATCACTTTATTAAAAATAGAAACATGTATTAATAGTACTTTCCATACAGACTACAACAGTCCACTGGTATCATTTTCAGAAATAAGATACACACTATAAAACACTCATTTGGCCTAAATCCACTGTAGGAGCAAAAAGAAAAAAGAACATAAAAAGGAAGAAGAAAGAAAGTTTGAATTAAAACTCTGCGAGCTACTTAACCCTTCCTGTGCCTCCTACATAAAATAAAACTGCATGGAGAGGGAAGAATGTAAATATGGAGGAGTAACAGAAATAAAAAGTGTTTTCTGAGTGAGAGAAATAAACGCACATACAATTGAGTTTAAAAAAAGATGGCACATTTATTGCAACATAAATGTTATATACATTGTGTTTTTCTGTTGGAAATAGACAGAAAATTCAAATCCTCCTCGCCGCATTTTTTTTTTTTTATGCGCATCGACAATATCTTTCATTTGACACAAATCTTTTATCAATCAACAGCAGACTGGAGAATAAGGTGGAGGTCACACTTTGATGAATCTTGAGCTCGTGTGAAGTCTTTTGAAGAACTAGAGTACGAGCGACAGTTCAGCTATGTTCTTGAGATGCCATTCGAAATTTCTGGTAATTACGACAGGTTATGGTAAGTAACCGTACATTTTACTATCTAATATAGTAAAATAAAGTATGAAACTTTTTACTCAAAACTTTTGCTTTCAAAAATCTAGAAAGAGTAATATTTAGAATTCAAGAAATATTCTTACAGTATTATTGTATAAAAGACTAACTACAGTGAAAAATAAGCCAAATGTTTTGTTTTTTTTTCCTTTTTGATTTTCTTTTTTTCATATATTATACAAGGGAAAGCATCTGGGAATACAGCAAAGACTAAGTTGGCAAACTGAGGAGCAAAGAAATATAAGATGAACAGGAAAATTAACAAAAATGACGGAAAGAGAGCAGGAAGTGACGTATTAAACCCTCAATCATGTCTACCAACATGAATACAAGCTCATGAATACTGAAATGAAAAACAAGGCCACATTCAGATCGAGAATACACAAAAATTTAAGTATTTATTACAATAACAATGTTGTTCCATCATAAATTCTTAATGTAAACTCTTGCTGTAGCATCTTTTCATCTAATTTAAGTCCTTTTTTTGTACAGAATGCTCATCCTGAATGTGGCAGCCTTGTTTGTGGTTTAGACTATGACAGATGACAATACACAAAGAAATAAATGGAATATAAAGCGAGTCTTAAGACCAAAGACTTCATAAAGGAGAAACGTAAAGCATGCACAATTAGAGGGGAAACAAAAATAAAGCCATGACCAAAGTCAAAGAAAATCCTGTTGACTTCTTTTTGTTCGTTATTGTGCTACAATTTTTGATATTCAGCAAAAATCAAACAAAAACAAACAAACAAACAAAAAAAACATGAAATGGCTATTCTGGCTTATTGTGTTGAGTATATCAAAACATAATTGAAAATAACTTATAAGATTCTTCTGCTAATTGAAAAAAAAAAATGCCGCAAGCCTAAAAAAAAAAAGAAAAAGAAAAAAAGAATTAACCTGTTATCACATCAATAAACAGAGTGAAATCTTACTTGGAACATTTTGAAATTCGGTCTTGAGATATTACCAGATGGAAATTGTTCTATGTTCATCAGGCCAGGAGAACATGTGGTCATCGTTTGCTCTTTTTAAAACTACTACTTCCTTCAGAAATCTCTAATCCACTGATGTCAGGGAAAATGACAAAAAACAAGCCACTTGTCAGGAGAGAGTAACTGTCGGGCTGAACATGGACAAGAACTGCAAAAATATGTCACTGCTTACATGGAACACTATATGGCAAAGAAACCTAAAGGCAACAAAGTTTCCTTTAGTTAAGACACTAAAATATGCAGGGAATGCTAATAGTTTGCTCTCTGGATTCTCACTGATGAAAAACTAAATTAGAGCTTTCAGTAAAACTAGAGTTTGCCATTTATCGGTCACCTTATTTTGCTCCAGGTCACACAGACTTGATCTAAACTAAACACAAACAAACATGGTCGTTTTGGTTACACATGTGGCTGATGGCAGAATGAATAAAACACAAATATAAATAATATATCCTCTTTTTATTTCTTTTTTTTTTTTAAACGGGGTCGTCAGTTCTCGCGGTTTATGCTTATTTTCAGTTGGGTATAAATATCACTCGAAACTGGCCAATAAATTAATTGCTTTCTCAGTGCCCAAATATTCCCCTCACAGTCTCGCCAGGGTGGAGTGCTCTGTTTTAACGATGACACTGGCAAACTATAGATTGACTGAAAAGCCGCGTGCTTCTCTTTGAATCGTTTAAATTTCCCTTTAGTCATACACCTTTAGCTCATTAACATAATAAATAGAAAAAAAAGCAAACAAACAAAAAAACAATTGCTGTTACAATGCATTCGTCAATTCAGTTTAGGCACAAGGCAATTTCCACATGAAGTCGAAGGAGATTGCGAGTCTCTGATTGTTCAGAAGCGACACTTCTTGCAGACAGTGATATGTGCTGAAGGGTTTGGTTTTTTTTTGTTTGTGGGGAGAATTTTGCAGATGGAAACTGGTCACAGAGAGCTGGACGCGGAGCTCCTCTTCAATCTTAGGACTGGATTGTGTTAGTCTCGTGGTTTTGCTTCAAGTGGTCTGTCTCCTCCGATTGGTGTCACAATCCATGAGACCTGCCCATCACCGGGAAGCAAGGTCACAGACTCAAACGGGACAGAAATGATCTGGATCGCTTCGATCTGGGGAGAGGAGGAGACATATGAACTGATCAGAGATGGACACTGATGACCATGCAACATATAACATGAGCAACTGAGGAATTTGTAATAGTTATTGTCTCTGCTGGTGAGCTGAACTGAATCAATTCATCAATTATAGATTGATTGTTCAAAAGAAAATGATTTTATTTTACTTGAATTAATAATTGAGTTAATTAGCCATTTTGCAAGCAAAAGTGCCAAACATTACCTAGTTCTAGCTTCTCCAATGTGAAGGTCTGCTATTTTTGGTTGTTGTTTTGTATCACTTTAAACAAAACCTGTTTGGTATTGGACTGTTGGTTGGAAAAAAAAAACAGGTAATATAAAGATGACACCAATGAGTTTAGGAAATCAAACAGTTTTTAAACCATGTAAGTAGTGAACTGAGAAAGTATTCATTTTAATTGCTGATGATAGGCTGAAGGCCCAGATGTGTGTACCTGTCTGCTACTCAGAGGTGGCCCATTGGGTTGGATGTGTCAGTCAAGCCTGGATGGACGCCTGCGTGGCCTTGCTGGGTGTCACTGGAGCCCCCAGACACCTTTTCCTCCTCCCTTCTCTTAAGGCAGGCCGCTTTAGGGTTTAGATTCCGCTCTGTAGGACCAGAGAACCAGTCAGTCTTTGTTTATTTTCCTTTTATACTACAAGATAATATGAAGGCGCAGCATTTATGTGAATGAATTAGGAATTAATTCACATTATCATAACAGCAGGACTATCATCAGTCAGTGTATTAGGTCAATTTATATAAACAGCCTCCCAGCACTCGCTCTACTTGTTAGAAGATTGTGATTGAGACCACTCAGCTCCATTAATATCAGCCAGAACACAGTCCTCCGAGCTATAATTCCTCCTCATCAATACCATCTGTATTTGTTGTTCAACAAAAAAACTAACTGCATGAAAATATACCTTATAGAGTGATGAAATATTAACTTGAAACATCAGTTCACCATGAAAGCGTAAAGGCAAAGCTTTGAGGCATCAACGCTAACCTCTAACTTGTTGCTCCAAGCTGAGGATGACTGCCACGGCCTGATGAAGGATGAGCAGTTTAGTCTGGGGCTTCTCGCTTTTCAGGTGCAGCTGGCACATGCGACCCAGCTCCTTGAAGGCCTCGTTGATGTCTCGCACCCTCAAGCGTTCACGGGCATTGTTAGCCATCCTCCTCTCACGCTCACGTTCTGCCTTCTGCTCTGGATTCAGCTCTTCATCTTCAGTGAGGCTGAGGGAGACGAGAGAAATCCCAGAACAGTCAGAAGAAAGTGAAACAAGTTTGTGGTGGAAATAATTTCAGTGCATTCATTATATCTGATCCGATTCCTTGGTTGGGCACCACTGACATTTGAACCGATACACTGGTACTTTGTACCAGCCCTAAACGGTACTTTACTTTCTGTATTATGAGTGAAATGTGATTTCAGTTGTGAAATATAAATCCAGACATCTCAATTTCCAGGTGTGCTGCTAATGGTAGCAAATCAAATAAGATACACTCTTCAAGTTTTAGAAAGATTAGGCAGGTAATTCCTCAAGATAGATATCTTGCCATGGGCAACTTGCATTTTGCAATACAAATATTGTGGACTGAATGTCTGAGTCCAGTCTGAACCTCACTTGAGACCTCTTTTGGCTCTCTGTTGCCTTGACTGGGTGTGGGACACATTGCAAAGGGAGGTCACATGGTCTTGCTCTCTATTTCCCCAACTTTATACTTTACTTTCTCAAACTGCTATGCTGAGTTGCATACTCATGCACCAATTCTATAGAAAAACAAGTATTCTCGTGACTTGACTGATGCTAAACATTTCAAGAAACAATCGATAAGGCAAATGTAATCTCTCTGAGACAACAAAGGTTTTTGCTTTCTTTATTTCAGAAAGCTGATATTTCCCAGCTACCATCATCTGCCTCTCACAAAAATATTCACAGAGAGAAAAGCAATGTTATTTATTGCGTTATAATATTTTTTCTCTTCAGGTGCACCTAAAGTGATTTTGAGTGATGTACTCCACGTATTTCAGTGGCTTTTGGGTACAGACAGGCGTGGTAAGGGTCAAAGCTGCTTGCAGTTGAGAATAAGGTTGAGATTCAGGCGTAATTTACATTCATGTCATCAATGCGACCGCTTATCCACGTTCTCTTCAGGAGCATATCCAAGGAAACCGCTTAAGGCCAAAACGCCATAGCAATTATCAAGTTCAGGAAACAGGATGTTGTGTAAGGATAGGCTCCAGCCCACCGCGACCCTGAAGTGATAAGCCGTATAGAAAATGGATGGATGGATGTTGGGTAAGACTTTCTGCCTTCAGATTGTGTGATCACATGTTCTTACCTTGTGCGTGTGCCTGGCCGATGTGTCTTCATATCTCTTTTGTCGCTCTCATCATCAGACCTGTCATCAGTGGAGAGGGACTCATTTAATTCGTCTTTCTCTTGCTTCTCCACCTTCAACTCCAGGGTAGTGGGCCCCTGGCCAGCCAGGCCTGAAGGAAGAGCAGGGATATGTAGACATTGAGGTAGGACACCATCTCGAAACTGATAAACGTGAACATGTGCTGCAATTAAAAAGAAGTGCAGGGAGCATCAGACCTCTGAACGTTTCCACTTGGTGGTTGAGTTCTGTGCTGGATGTAGAACCGGCACTCGGCAGGCCTCCATGACTGTTCAGACTTGCAGTATCATCAGCGTGGCCACTACCCTGCTGCAACACAGACAGGAAGGACATTGTCAAGACAGGAAGCCCGTATTCTCTGGAGATGAAACATGAAACAATACTTGAGAGCAGGACGACACACACAGCAATGGCAGCCACATTTAACATACTTCACAATGATCTGTTGAGAGGATTCCAAAAGTGTTTTTACATGTTGAATAGTAAATGTGAGGTCAACTTGATTTAAGTGATATTAGACGTTGTAGAATGCATAACTACAAATCAAAAGAAAATTAAAGACACCTGTTTTTAATAAAGGACCTGTTTCACACATTTTGCTTTGCTACATTTACTAGCTCTCTTAAACCACAAATGAGAACTC
The DNA here is from genome assembly GCF_037954235.1 of Aulostomus chinensis. Lineage (NCBI taxonomy): Eukaryota > Metazoa > Chordata > Actinopteri > Syngnathiformes > Aulostomidae > Aulostomus > Aulostomus chinensis. The sequence goes on from NC_141321.1 coordinate 21,179,859, forward strand.
AACTATCCTTTTATCTTCAGCTTCAAAAGATGTCAAACTAAACCCACTCTACAGTCCGGACATTTCCTTGTTATTTTGTCCACTTCCATCAGTGAAAAGTGCTCTGCTTCCAAGTCCCTCCTTTCTGAGGTTTACCACATGTTCTCCGACTATTTCATTTCTCCGTTGAGAACTAAGGAGAGGCGGGGAAATCATCACTGAGGGTGGAGGGTATCTCCCCTTTTTCTTATGGTATGTAATCCCCAGTCACTGTTGGCCTCTGTTAACCCTACTCCCCGAGACCCTCCCCTTCCACAGTGCTAAGCTAATCTTTGCTGTGCTCTCAACAGGTGTCCAAACAAGTCTTTGTCCAGAGGAGGAGGAGGGAAGCCTGGGCACTGGCAAGAAAAGAAGGCTGCCATTTTCATGGCTGGGCCTGATTACCATACAGCTGAGGACTTCTATTTGGGTGGAGGCCGAGGGTGCAGACACACGTTTCTAACGATTCAGATTTCCTGGGTTGTTAAAAAGAATTGATGAAAAGGGGGAGATGGGGGCAGAGGGTGGGGTGTCAGCCGGAGTAAAAGCCTGTGGCTGTGCCGTGCTGAGGCTGGTGAGCCTTGTCTGAGGGGACCTCTTCCCACACAGGAAGTGCTGTGTTAGTGCAGACACAGTATGTTCTATCTCACAGTCGCAGTCGGTCAACATCACTGCCACAATCCAGTGCTCTGTAACAAATACATCAAGCTGAGCTCTTCTGACAACCACCACAGAAATTCCTTTTTATGGGACAAAACAACCACCTCTCAAAGACGCAACATCATCTCAGCTTCAGTATAAAAACATCACATGACAGACAACACAATGCCTTAAAACAAAAAAAAAAGTACATACAAAAGAAATTTGAGACCTTGGGTCAGAAGAGGATACGCAAACAAAATGATAATCTCCAGACAAAACGTTTTCTCAAGAAACAATTTCCCACATGAAAACAAGCAAAATACGAGTCATCCACCCTTTTCCCTGAAATTCAGACCTCAAAAGGAAATATTCTTATGTATCGTGTGGTCAAATGTGTGTATGCATAAGTGTGTTTTATCTCAGCAGACTGATTGGGTAAAACAAGTAGTGCTTCAGATCTTTCTAATCTTTGAAGTACTGTGTAACAAAAGGCTGATTCTGGGATGGGATGATATTAATTAATGAAAGATATTACTGAATGTGTTTAGTTTCCATTATCACTTGCTTTCTGTAGCTTTTCCAAAACATTCCAAGACAAGGATCAAAACTTCTGCATTGTTTTTCTCTTTAAAAAAAACAAAAAAAAATGGGTGTGACCCACATTATTTCCAAACACCTACGGATTACAGTTGCATGAGCTGCACCATTTCAATTTTTACTGCAGATGTGTTCGATGTCTCTGCTCTATAAAATGAAATGCCTCAGATGGAGGATGGGTGAACACAACATGATTTATACTGAGGCCTTCATTCTCTCAAGAGACTGAGACATTAAAATGAGCACAACACACAAACACGTACCTACACGGAAACACAACTTCACTCCATTATGCCTGCTTTTCTCATTTCTCTTTCACCCTTGTGTAAACAGCCACTCTCAAGAACAGGGTGAGCCTTTGGCCAGCGATTACATTTATGGAAAATATGTAGGGATAAATGAACTGTTCTGTGAGGAACAAGTCTAGTTTTTACAAATGGCAATGGACCCATTTTAAACAGCTGGCCGAGGCAGGGAATCAGAAATGACCTATAGGAATACACCAAATGAATATATTTTCTCCCTCTTCCACTATTTGCAAAATCCAAAATCTGCAGAAACCCTTAAGGTCACATTTTCATACCATTGCTGCTGTCCGGCTTGGTACCAGTGCAGAAGCAGGGAAATTTGCTCCATTGGCTGCTATTGGCCCATTTTGTGCCTGTCCCAGCAGACTGTATATGTCGCTGGGTAGACTGGCAGTGGAGCCCACAGCGTGGTTCCGCAGAACAAGGATTGCATCATCCAGTCTGTCCAGACGATCCTCCATTCGAGACTGAGAGGAGAGCAGAGGAGAGCAGAGAAAGCAGAGGAGAGAAGAGGAAGGACAGAGCAGCTTAATATAAGCATATTAGGCCAACAATTGAAAACACTGATTGGATGGAGTGGACTTGAAAAGAAAAAAAAACACATCTGAAACATAAGATAAAGAAAATTCAAATGCAAGACCATTTGAGCCATTTCAACTTGAGCTGTAAAAGTCCAATAATACAATTAAATCCGAACACAAGACTGCCACACGTAGTGGTTCGACAATTAATTTTAGAATTTTCCATCTGCACCCAAGTTGATCACTGCAAGCTGGAATGGCTAATCAAACATAATATGGCAACTAAAGCAATAAATAGAAAACTGAATCTCACTGTGAGGAATGTAGATTGCAAGTCAAGTTTGTGAAAGTGAACAAAATGAAGGAAGCAATGATGTATGGAACATGTGATGGAAGATAAGAGCTCTATCTGAGGGGCAGCAGTACCTCGCAGACATCCTTTAAGAAAGACATGGCATCCTGAAGATGCTCATGTAACTGCTGATGAACTCTGTTTTTCTGGTAAGTCAAATAAGAATAAATCAGGATTATGAAAACAGATCAGAATCTGCAAAAACCCGGAAAACACTGAGAATAGAGATTGTTTTCAAAAAGACACACACACACTCACACACACACACGCGCGCGCAAAGTGCAGGATTTGGAAGGAAGCACACAGCTGCTGACCACTCACTTTCTAAGGATGAAAGGGTTTTATTGTTTGCCATTTTAATACCTCCTACTACAGTATTGGTCATTTTCTCCACTTTGGGTGTGTAGGAGATGTTACACAAAGTTCACATCCTCAAGAATACTTGCTGTATCTACTGCAACACCTCAAAGTTTTCCCTGTTGGCTCACAAGTTATTTCTAATTAATCTGTTGAAATAAATGTAACCACTCATAAAATCTGCTCTCTCCAAAAAGCAACCTTAAGTTAGAGAACTGCTATGCATGTTAAAACTTCGTATTATACAAATGTATCATGAAATATGTAGCAACTTTCTGGACATTTAAAGAAAATGAATACATATAACTCTGTGTCTTGTATAAAGTGTCTGTTAGTGTCCCGGCCCACTGGCAATCCAACTGTAATGTAATCTGGCACTGGCATGTTTAGACAGTTATACATCCCTGTTTCTAGGAGTCCTGGGGAAATTCTCTTTCTCAAATTCTCAGGAAATTCTCAGTTACCTGGCAACTGTGATCAATTCATGCTTTTATTTCAGAACATTATTGGACAAATCAAGAGAACATCTCATCATCTGAGCATTCCTGGTGTACGACATGTGCTAGAGGAAATTAAATCTGTGGCCTCGGCCGCACGGCAGCAAAGGAATCCTGGAGATGCGGCTCAGCATACAGCTGCCAGCAGCCCCTTTAACTAAACCCATCCCCCAACTGTCAACCCCGTCCTGACTGGCAGGGTAGAGCACAGATGGCAGGCCCCAAGGGACAGGTATTGTTCAGTTTGGTTATCCCTCAGCCCCCTCCTTCCTCAGAAAAACATTTGTCAGACAGGAATCTCCCTGTAATGCTAGCTCGGCTCTTCATGGATAACTTATCTAAAGTGAACATCCATCATATCCTCCGCTCACAGGGACAGACAGGGAGCTTACCAGCGAGTGAAGGGAGTTCTCATAGTTCGGAGAGGAGGGGGTCTGTCCACCAGTGCGAGGCCACTGGTTGGTACCTGATGACAGAGACAGAGATGTAGTGTAAGTTAATGTTAGCAAATTTCAGTAATGCAGCTGCTTCAGTCTCACCCAACATGGCTGATAGCTGTGTCTTGCTTCACTGGGTACACCAACGGCTAACTGACACACACCATAACATGCTGACATCCTGATTTCCTGGTGTCTTGTTGATCTACATGAGATATTTTTATCGTTAGCGAGCTCAAATGAATCACTTCCTGATGGTTGGGCTGCATTCTGACACATGAGCTACATGTCTGACGCCCACTTACATCTACACATTAATAAGCTTGTTTCGGAGAAAATATGAGCACTGACAGATCTGATTTTAAACACTTCATTTTTCTTCCCACTTCATTTTTCCTGGAAAGTTTGATTCTCCATAAACACATTTGGGTGATTAAAAAATGCAGTGTGGTTGAACTGAGCTTTGGCACATTACCTTCATTAATGATTTTGGTTAATACGTGACAGCCATTAGGGTTCAATAAAGTTCACACCCTTCTACAGAATTAGCTTGTGTTGTCATTACTAGAGCCATAATAGCCTGAATCAAACTGCAATGTTCATCAATAGAGATGTTGATACCCAATATGCTGATATTTTATAGTTGATTATGGCCAAAAATTGATATTTACTGATGTTAAAGTTAATAAAAGCAACTTTATATGAACGTCACATTTTGTATATACTGAAAAACACGTGTCGACATTCTCGAAAAAGAATATTTTTCTTCATTTCAAAAACATTTAGTAAAGTCAATAAATTATACTTAAAGAAGAAGAGACTTGAGCTAAACTGGACAGTTATTAATACCGCCCACCAGACTGAAACCGATGTATTAAAAAAAATAAATCTGCAAACAGACATGACGTGTCAGTATCACAATTCTTCTCTTCTCATCAGTAGAGGTTTTATTGCAACAGTGTTGCATTATAGTGCATCTACAGTATGATTTACCTCATAAATTGGCGAGAGAGTAAATTTCTGATGAAGTCAAATATACTAAGAGATTTTGTGCTCTTCTCGCTGTAAATGAAAAATCAAGAACCTAAATCAAGTCATCTAAATATTGAGAAACTTAAGATGCTCGGAAAAAGAGATTATGATTTACCCCTATCAGGGAAATATTCACGGAGGATTTTATACATTTTGACTGAGCTAAAAGGTTAATCCTCGGGCCAGTACAGGAAAGCCAATAAAGCTGATTTGATCTGGTGTAAATTAGTGCAAAAGTAAAGGAATCCACATCTGCTCATCACATTTAGAGATCTAGTAAAACGTTTCGTTCCTCCTTCCAAAGAACAATCATCCAAGGAACCTGCCCACCATGTGCAACAGGAGGCAATACACTACACAATCAAATAACCTTAATGGACTTTGACAATAATGAAGCTTTCCAGGTTATTTGCAGCATAGGGTGTCTGCAGGCCTTTCCAGTTCAGGGCTCTAAGCACACTTCTGGTGTCTATTATGGTGGAAGGGTGCCAAACTGAGCCATCCATTTCCATCCCACTAATGGAATCTGCTGCAGCACAATTCACAGATGGAGACTTTGCTTTGGTTATATATCACTTAAGATGATTCAATATACTCATTTTAGTTGCTGTGTTCCATCCCTAATAGTAGCAAGGCACTGAAAAATTCAAACCAGGGTGAGCGGAATAACTTACATCAGATGAGCCTGGGGAATGCTGACTGAGGTCAAATTTGATTAATTTTTAAGAGCAATTTAGAAGCTACAAAGAGTAGAATAAAATTCTAAGCAACATCTGTAAGCAAATCGATGCCATATTTTAAATCAGCGTTTTTACAAACAAGGTTTATGTGGTCAGACCAAACACATACTTATCACCGTGTAACACCGTGGTTTCAAAAAGCACACTGACAGAATGGGGAGAACAACTGAACGGATGCTTTTTTTTTTTAGAAACAAAAAATTCAAGTTGGCTGGGACTTGAAAAAGCAAAAGATAATGAATCACTTGTTAAAAGTGATTTTGGAGAAATGAATAGAAAGAGCTTGAGTTCAGCCTCAGCTTTCTCCCAGCTGAGTGAGCCACATGACTGACTGGTGGCTCTGAAAAATTAGCTCAGGGCTCTGGTCCCTCTGAGCTCTGCAGAGGGCTAATTGAACAAACCAGTCTTGAGTAATGTTGTGCATCTTGGTGTAATCCTAATGATGAATGGATTCCCTAGTTAACACCAGCAAACTTTGTGCCAGTTTTTTCAGGACTCTCCTTTTCTCATTCAAATCCCAGGAGAGTAATTTGTTTGGATAACTAATGAAATACCATCCTTTTCCTACGATCCCAATAGTCCATGTTCTGTCATAATATTGATCTTTTTTAAACCAATGACATTTATGTAATTAAATTTTTAACATTATTATATCTTATCTCCAAAGTTACAGTATTAAAGGAGTGTCAAATTATAATAGAATGAAAATGTGATTAAATAAATAAAATAGCAATGTTCAATTTCTGTGCATATCACATTACATCTAGTCTGTCATCATGCTGTCCTGGTATGGCATGGTCTACTGTCTACTGTCTACTGTACACAGGTCGGGGTGGGGGGTGGGGTTGTGGGTGTGGGCGTGTGTGTGTGGGCGTGTCGTGTGTGTTTGTGTGGGGGGGTCCCCTGTCATCAGCTGAATCACAGTCATCCTATTCAACCCACTGGCATATAAACGAAGCCTTTTGCAGCCGTGTATGTGTGTGTGTATGTGTGTGTGTGTGTGTGTGTGTGAGTGTGAGCATTGGGGGAACAGCTGTCCACGGGGCAGGGCAACAGCTGAGGATGAGGGGACATAGGTAGAGGCAGCTGTCACCACTCCATTACCACACATGACACAACTGTCTGCTAAAACAACAGACTGTGCTTTCCCTTACGTCTCCATTTTTTTCTCTTTCTATGATTTTCTTGTGTCTGTCAGTCTCTATAATTGCCTTATACATTTCACATTTTAATGTATTTAAAAACAGGATACTACAGTGTGGAACTTCCTTAGGTAAAATGAGAGGATATAAAGGGCCGTTTTGAAGAATTTCTTTTTGCACAATATCAAATTCCAGAACAAGGCTTTACTTTAGGTTTAAAACTGTCAAACATAAAAACACAAACAGCAAAGAGTTGCAGTATTGTGTAACATTAAATCGTCTCCCTCAAATTATGTCTGATTGTATTACAAACCAGGGCAAGTGCCATAAGCCACTTTTATAAGCCATAAAAAACTTGGATAACAGTTCAGCTAAAAACAAAATATGAAAAGCTTTTCATCGATGCAATTCAAAACCACTTCAAACAAATGTTTTAAACCCTTAAGCAGCCCAAAATCCATAGCCTCAGGCCTTTTCATTTACATTGTTGTTCCGGGACTTGTCATTAAAATTTCAATCACTTCAAAATATCACATCTAAGCAAAAGCTAGATGTTACAGCAACAGTACTTGACAGCGAGCTCAGGATTTATGAACAAGAACAAAGACCCCCGCAAAAAGCTTAGAGCCAAAACGGGTGATGTCACCAGGAGTCTATCTACAGCAGCTCTCTTGGCTAGGAAAATAAAGCCCATGTGAAAGACACTAGGCAGAGCCAGTCAGGTACGGTTTTAGCTTCGGCTGTAACATTCTAAACTTCCTGTCAGTCTCTTCACTCTTAGCACCACTTGCTTCACAGTGTGTCCAAAACACATCTTCTCTTTGCACGACAGTGATTGTTGTAGATGTTTCCCTGAAAAATAAATTTAATGACATAAAAATGACAATGTTTCCATAACCTTGCAGCCTTGACCCAGACTAAGCTTCCTGCTAGAGTGGATTAATGTACAAATGGCATAAACTGCACTGGAGAATGAGTAGTGACTGCTTAGAGCAACTCCAGAGATAAAAGAGGTTGATACATTTTAAGTTTTAGGACAGACTTCCTCTCTTCACTCTGCTTAGGTTTTAATTAATCCTATTAATGCAATAATAATGAAAAAAATAATGATTAAAGCTAGAGGAATACTGCTATGTAGGACAGAAAATATCATTGCAGATACACGACAGTATGCAGGATTTGCACCGATAAGAAAACTTGTTAACACAGAACAATAATGCTAGAACATGCATGGGGTAAATTACGGCAAACGGTTTTGTTCAAGACTTACAGTTTTGGTGCACCTTCAAAACTAAACACCCCAGTTGTCGTATTTATAAAACTTACAATTTCAGTCTGCACATACAAGCTCTTATGATGATAATGACTACTGCGCAATAATATACCATGAATCATCAATGTCAGCAGATACTGGTCATTTTAAACGGCCCATTGAGCATCTCCCCAGTTTTGCTCTCTTCATTCTTCTTTTTTTTCCCCAAAAAATCCAATATTGTGTATCCCTAACAATAAGAATTATTTAAGAAACAGGTATAAGTGCTAAACCGGGATAGGACTGTTTATTATCTGGATACCGTGTCCAGAAACTGATTGCATTTCAATACCAGGTGTAATCTGGTGCTCATGGCTTATAAAAAAATAAATAAATAAAAAACCCTTAAAGAGTAATTTTAGAGAAGTTAGATTGTGAGATTAGTGAACTACCTGGCCTTCCAGATGGGGTGCCGGCAGCAGTCACCACGGTACCTGCTGAGGCAGCTCCTGCTGTGGCTGTAAGAGGTGAAGGGGAACCCACGGGTGTGGAAGGATTGGAAGGAAAACTACTGCTCGTGTGGTCGGGTGAGTAAATCTGTAGGGGCAGAAAGAAAGAAGTGGATGGAGAGTGAGAGAGAAAGAATATGGCAGTAATGCACCATCAGCAGCTTCAAATAAAAGCACATATCTCATGTTGCTCTTTCTCCATACGTTTTACAGCTGTTACCATCTTCAAGGAAAAAAAATGCCATAAATTTGAAGGTTTTTATGACCAAATATGTCGTAAAAATTCTCAGTGCATACATATGAGCTGTTAACGGTCAGCTGTGCTCAGAGCACGGCCTCCGTTAAATAAACCATAACCAATATTCACTTTGATGTCTCGCGCTGTTGAGCTGTTCTGTATACACTTGAAAACACTCGCCACCAAATACATCGAAATGACAGATCAAACTATTTTCAATTCTGAGGACGTATCAGAGCATTTCAATGGTTACTTAAACAACAGAATTCTCTCAACTTGATTTAAATGTAAATTTTTACAGCGCCATTTTAATTGAATTGGCATTACACATTTGATACAAACTGGTGAGAAAGTAGATTGTTGGGGGAAGAAGACCTTTTTTGGTATTTCTACACTTCAGTCTTTATCTAAAAATAGTAACTTAAAAAGACAACAAATAGGCTGCATTAATGTGGTTCACCTGTAAATTGTTAGTATGTGGCAGTACAAAAAAATATTGACAATTCTCAAATTCACATTAATTTTGAATGTGGTTAACTTCAACAATACGATTCTACTACTACTAATAATAATAATAACAATAATAATAATAATGAATCTCATCAAATAAACTGAACACCAAAATGGAAACAGTAATGTTAAATAAGCATGCAAATAAGCAAACAAAAAGGTTTCTCCTGTGTGTTAGTTTAAATAAATAAAACACATATTGTGACAGAAAATCTAGGATTTTTTGGCAGCTTGGTTTAGTTCTGGCTGTAATTATTATAATCCCACTGTGGCTTCGACAACTGCAGCCTTCTAACCTGGAAGTCCTGTTAAGTCAGTGACAGTAAATCTCAAGGGCTGATCAGAATCTTATATTACATTCTGAGTGTAATTAGGCTGTTGTCTATTTTTGAGTGTTTGAAAAAATTTGAAATCTGTACACACATTTCTAGAACTCAAACAAATACCTTGGTTTTGTGTGTGATCGGATGTCTTCAATTTGATTTCGTCCAAGGTTATTAGTGTACTACAAGACAATTTTTATTGTGTTGGAGCATCTCATTTGGGTTACACAGAGGTCACAGAGTTTTAAGATAACATGTCAATCACACAGGGAACAAGTAGATTGCATCTTCAACTCCCACAGGGATTTCATTTGTTTAAACAAATGCTGGATTAAAGCACAACCATGTCCCTGATTTCCCCCCCCCCTCTCTCTAATAAGAGGATATTGTGCCATAATGGAACATGTCTCAGAGAACTCAGGGTATTAGGGGTGGATCCAGACTAATTAGCAGAGGAAAAAAAAAACAGCAGATCCACAGAGATTTCTCCTCCAAGTAACGTTCAAATTGAGCTTGCAGGAAACCGTTTGACTTCTGTGAGGATGATAGAATGCACTCATTATTAATAATCTCCTTATTCAATCTTGATCTCTGGGCTTTAGTTTTTCAATCAACATGGAGTATCAGGCAAGAGGTTTCATTGAAGTGTGTCACTGAGTGTGGAGGAGGGTAGATGGGTAGTTCTCAGAGGGCAGAAATGGAATGGTTATTTATGCTTTGCTCCTCTCTGAGAGCTCAGTGTTACTCTGCTCAGCACTCTCGGACACGCAATTCAGTCAAAAACTAAGGAGGATTAATAATGTGCTCATCACTGTGTCAGAGACCAACGAGACTTAAAACAAATCCCTGAATATGTCTTGGTTTCTCAAAAGCAAGCTGCCTAAAGCTGTGACTTCTGACCCAACAATATATGACTTTCTATTCTTTTCACTGACTGGCGGCCCACGCTTTATTCAAAGTGAAACATAGCTCATTTTACTGGAATAAATGAAGCTCCGCCTCATCATCAGTTACACTCCCGCAGGCGGCATGGGGCCAATAAGCACAGCCAATTTAAAAGGGCGAAGAACAAAAGCTGTACAGAGGGCGGCCCGTGGAGTTGAGCCACAGCAGTTATAAACTCCCCTGTGCCCCCACTCCATCCTCCCACCCCCACCCCATCCAACTGTGTCCATTTCACTCCAGCTTTGTCATGCTAATAGAATTGAGTCTGCAAATATAAAGGACTTAATTTGTTATTACCATCCCTAAACTCTCATATTTTGGATTCTCAATAGTCAGTCACATGTTCCTCAATGTGCAGCTCGTGCATATATGTGTGAAATAGAGAATGTTTGGTACATTTGTACAAATGTTACATGCATTATGTATGTACAAAATTTAACACCCAAGTTAAAGACATTTGGTAAAATTAGAGGGTTTAAAGTTATGGAATCAAAGGCATAATTAAAGTAAAAGTCAAAATGTGACATATGAAGAAGCAGAAATACAAATAACGTTCCTGAGAGAGGAGCCAATTAAACAACATGGGGGAAATACAGAAGAAAGACTAAAAAAAAAAAAATCACATTTTGTTATTATAAATGCACATTTGACAGGTTCTTTGCCTTAGATTTTAACCATTAATTATGTTTAACTAAAACATAAACTCCCTCCACTTGTCTCGTTCCCCCTCACCAAATCTACCGGTCTCAATTTTATTTTAGTACGAACAATGAATAGCAAAAGTTAAAAAGTTAAGTCCTAAACCTGCTACTGTTTCTCTAAAATGTCTATTTTAATTCAATGCATTTTTCAAGCTGCTTGCTTTTGATATACTATCTAGCTTCAAGCTTTTTTGAGCGAAATAATTCTTCTGTTCAGGTTGGAAAATGTGCTCCTTCAATGGAAGGTACCATCCCGAACACGAGGATCTCTCCATTAGTTGATGTGTGCACAACCACAGGAAAGAGTTCTTATTAATATTAGTGATCAAAAGCTTGTGTTCTACACTAGATGTCACAGATATCCTGTGATGGTTTACTAAAGTGAAGTGTAATCCGTTGGCTTTAGCAGTATTTTTAATGTACTATTCCCTTTCTTGAATACTTCTCCGTCTAAGCCCACAATTATCCAGGCTTAGGCACAAAAACAACTATTAAAATGTCCTCTGGGCGTTTTTAATCAGCATTCAGTATTGCACTTAATTCCCTGCATGATTACAGAGGTCACCTTATTTAGAGACAGAGATAGACCAGATTTTAATTTATGGAGAATTATTTATGCACATAGAAGTTAAGACTTGGACATCCTAGACATCCTAGGAGGAGTTCCGATTTGAATATAAATGCAAAGATTCCTGTTAAAATGTTTTATTTTCCTGAATAAATTTGCATCATAGACATGATCAAAGATCTACTCTAATCTTGCAAGATTCAATTTCATCAGAAATGGTGGTAAGAGGAACTAAGCTTCTAGTAAATTGCGCTGTTGTAACTCACCGAGGCTAAAGCCTTGCCAAGTGCATCTCCAGTCTGTGAGCTTCCAGTGGCGTTCCCCCGATTTGCAGCAGCTTTGAAATCAGAGGGAAGCTTTGAAATAGCAAACTCAGAAAAAAATGAAGTGTAATTGTGTCACACAAATCAGCCTTGCAACAACCTGACTCATGAAATTTACAGAATAGTTGTTCAGCAATCATTAGATCGGGGCCAGTGAGAAAGTGCATCTAGACGTACCCATGACCCCCTCAGCTGTGTTGACGGAAGGGGTGTGTGCTGCAGTGACGAATGGTGAAGTGCTGGTGTTGCTTCGGTGGAAACTGGACATGGGAGGAAGACTGGCATTGATGTCTGGAGAAACGGAGTGTGCAGGGTAATTCTGGAAAAGAAAAATAATACCCCTTTTATAAATAAAAATGTGCACGTGTGTGAGAACGAAGAAGAGTTCTTGTCAGCCATAAGCTAAAGTTCCGTGGAGGAGGGGTAGAGAGGGCAGGTAGCCTGTGCAGACTCCCTGCCATGCCTGACCGGCTGGAGCAGGCAAGCAGATGAGAACACATCAAATATGGACACAAAGACGGTCAGCAGTGTCTTCACTGATAATATCCAGACAACAACTTAGGACACACACTCACGCACACACTCTCACACACACTGTGGGAGCTGGGCAGCAGGAATGCAGAGGAGGAAAATTACTTAATCTTCGAAGCAATGTTCATTGGATCACTTGGGTGTGTCATTTTATATCTTTGGGGGTCAGCAGTTGACTGACTTACCAAACGGTCATGCGAGTGCAGGCTGCTGTAGTTTCCTGACTGTGGCATGTGAGATGAAGATCCTGTGAGCATTCCACCATAGGTGGGCTGACTGATCCCATTGGATGAGGTCCATGGGTCAGATGAACTGTGGGTACCATCTAATGATAAAAAATAAGAATTATTTACACAACTGAGGACCACAGCATGTAGTTAAGAGTCAGACAGCGGCTAACCTTCCACCCTGTAAACACAGGGTCATTCAAGGGGCTGAAACCTGAACCTAAACACAGCTGAGAAAACAAAAACTAAAACAAACAGAGAAATGCTCTTTTATGTTTAAATCTGAGTGTTCAGAGATGAGCTGAATATCAGCTTAGCAATGTACAGTAGGAGCGAAAGACGACTGGATGACTGTCTTAACCTTTAGTATTTTGTTGTTATAATTTGCATGGATGACCACATGACAATTAATTACAAAACTGCATTCTTAAAATAACTAAACAAACAAATTCAATTCACAACCTCATTTAACTGCAGCAGCACATAATTCATCTTGAGGTAAATACAAAAGTGCAGAGAAGATAGGAAAACGTGCCTCTGAACTTACCAAAAAAAGTGCTTGCAAACATACTGCTGGAGGGCTTTGGAGAAGAGTAAGAAGGTGAATCTCTGTTGAAGTCCTCTGAATTTGGAGATGGTGCGTACACCTGCCAAAAGAATATGAACGTTGTTAGCCCGTCAATCTATATATTTCCTGCCTTTAATCCCTCAAAGAAGACGGAGTAACTTAACCCTAAGGTCCCTCTCCCAGGCAATACTGTACGCTCCAGCTCTCCTGAAGGACTCCAATGTCCTCCCCAACTGCCCCAAGAATACATCTCATGCTGACACCACACCAATCTGCCTGTCCAGCTCATGCTCCATCATGCCTCACCGACCCTAAGGTACTCAAGCTCTTAAACACGGAGCAGGAACTCATTCTGTACCTATAGGGGGCGACACACCGTTTTCATCCCGTTGTTATTTGAGGCCAACAAAATGACGTCATCAGCCTAAAGCAGAGAAGTGATCCTGAGGTCCCGAAACTCAACACTTCCCTCCCCTCTGCTGCACCTTGATATCCTTTCCATGAATATCACAAACAGAAATGGTGACAAGGGGCAACCGTGACGGAGCCCAACAAACATTAAAAACCTATTTAACTGTTGCTATATAGAGACCGGATGACTCATAACACCGGAACCCCCCTGAGGACATTCAAACACCTTCTCCAGGTCCACAAAACACAAGTGGACTGTATTAGCAGAAGTCTTGAGAGGGTCTAGAGCTGCTCCACTGATCCACTGTTGAGCAGCACTGCTCTCCTCCTGATGCACCACAGCTTTATAGGCTCTATCCAACTATTTCTTTTTTGAAAGCACTGAACACAGACACATGCTTCTGACACAAGCTAGTGTCACAAATGATGACTGAAATCTAACATGTGTCAGGTCAGGTATCTCAGTTCCAGTGGTGTAAACACACTCTACAGGAAGGCAAAGGACAATCACAATTACGCATATCTGGGTAAATAGAGATGCTTGCATATTCACATGCTGTAGATATGGCCCTAAAACCACAAACACGTGTGCACACTTTAATGACTAGCAAGCAATCAAGCTCATGGAGGCAGGAGTGGATTAACAGCAGTATTTGCATTTCAGATCAACAAAACCTCTAATGGAAGTATAATGATACCCGCATACATGCATAGTCTAAATGCCTGGCAAATTACCACATTCCCAGAGAGGCAGAAATCAAATAAGTGGTACAAAAACAGCCTACTTGGCTTTCTTTAGATTTGTACCTGTAAGCTGGCGGTAGAGTAAAAGGAGAAGCACAATGGGCATGCTGTTATACAGCTGCGTGTATGCCAAGCTGGTGGGAGGATCAAAGAGACTGGAGGCCAAACACCAGTGATGTGGTCTCTGACTTCATCCACTCCAGATGGAGGGAGCGAGGGTGAGTAAAAAGGACAGAACACATTGGAAGGGAAGAAAGGAGAAAAGGTTTGGACTAATTCTCCCTCCCACAGAGAGGACTGGATGACCCCCATCGTGTAAAACTAATCAGAGCCAGACCTGCCAGCTACATTCCACCTGCCCAGTTCCAGCAAAATGTCCCACTCTCACTTGTAAGCTAAATTCCACCTTTGACAGCCTCACATCACACCAGGAGCCAGATGTATGGAGACTGAGGAGTGCAGCAAAAACTTGGCTAGTCCACAGACATCACATGCTGGGCATTTTACATTTGACAATGAAGGTACCAAACCTACACCTGATTATGCAATCAGCACATACACGTCATCAGCCCGAAGCAAGATTTGAGACAAGCAATTTTTTTTGTGTGTGTGCTATACTTGTTGCGGAAAGTATCACATTTTCTTTGTACTTTCAGCAGTTACAATGACTGTTAGAGGAACAGAAACAGAAGGGTGTTTTTTTGGTGAAGTCCTACAGATGTCTAAAAACTCCGGAGGATCGAGCATGCTCGGTTGTGATTCAGATGAGCAAATGTATGCGGTATGATAATCGTTATGTTGACACAACAGTAAGACAGTATATTGTTGCCAAGCTACCCACAACTGAAAAGAATCATTCTTTCACATTCACAACATTAAAAGAAATAATAGTTAACTGGAAACGTATGGTACATGTCTCAAGCAGCCGAAAGTATACTTCAATTACTCTCTAAAAAAAACAACAACAACAAAAAACAGAACAAACAAGAAACAGAACAAAAAAATCAAAACAACTATGGTTTTGATGCAGCTATAACAAACAATCTCGGTAGGGTAGCAGACATCTTCAACTAGTTGAAAAGGATAATGTGAAAAGACATTGGAGGTCTGGAAGTTTCTCTTATTTGCATCTCTAATGTGGAATCTGGATTACACCTGTAAAACAGACAACTGCTGTTCCTTGGAGTTTATACAACAGAAAACGGACTCTCCTCCATGTTTTTGCATAAGTCTCCCTTGTTCCTTCCATGAATGCATATCCATGAGTGAGAAACGCAAAATTTGCCCTTCTGTATTCCTATAGCAGGCTGAATATGGTTTTAGTCTTGTGTGGTCTGCAAAGAAATTACACCCCTCACATGTTGGCATTTAGACAGCTCACCCCTAAAAGATCTGCACCTAATGCCTGCAGATGTGATGATGGCTACATGGTTGTTTACTTGCTTGAGCTGTTTTTTTTTTTCATAGTAGATGACACAGCGCCAGTGGAAAAAAAAAATACAGCAAACCAAATCATATAAATTCAATTCAATCACGAACTTGCACCCCCGGCACACATGTGAACATGATATAAATGCAGAACACAGCGAAAAGACTCGGGCTTGCTGGGCTTTGCTGAGCGAGCGGGACTCCAGCATGTTGTTGTCTGAGTGTGTAATTAAAGTGCTCTGGGAGGGGCGGAGCTCTCATGGGTCTTCTGGTTTACACATGTGACCAAGGTTGATATTAGTTCCATGGAGATCTCAGGTTAGCCTTACACAGGAGCCCGGGCTTTTGTCTTTTGCCTCTGACAGGCGCTCAATGGGCAGCATATGGCAGTGGATAATGCTAATTGTCCTTTTTACCCTGGGCTAACCAGTCAAAGCATTAATAAACCATTCCGAACACTGGGTGCCTCATACTGCTAGCCTGTGGTAGAGAGGGCCCGTCTGGGTTTCCTTTTACAAGGCCATTAATTAAAAGCCGTCACTCACACGGATCAGCACACCAACACAGACCTAACCCCTCATCTCAACATCAGTATTTCTTATTAAAAACCTACCAACTGCCCCTCTCCACTCTGTCTTTCAAATCATATTTATTTTTGAACATTTTAATCTCAAAGGCCCCTTTGATTCAATTAAAAATGTGTAATGTTGCAATCAAACATACACACAAAAAAACTATACTGTTCAAAAATACCGTTTTATTTTGTAAATTTGTGTATACATTTTTTTTATTTATTTGATGCAAAAAAAGTGCCTGATTAAGCAAAGAGACTACTTAATTTCTACTCCCTGGATCAGGGGAAGCAAGTTATTACAGGAAAATCCACAAAGTGAACACAAACTTAGGGATGATCAAACTAAAACTACAACTAAATTACCTGCCCAAGACATGTATGGAGTTAATGCCTTTCATCAACACTTAACCTCAACTAACAGGGAATATACCCCCCATGGCTCTCGGTCTTTGAAGTTCCTCCCTCGCAAATCAAAACATCTTACATTATATCACAAGCTGCCAACCTTCGCTAAGGAAATAGCATAATTACAGGAAGGCAAAAGAAATAAGCAAACATGAAACTCAGGAAAAATCAGCCTAGTGGCTGAGAAGCTCAGAGAGTTCCAACATGGTCGTAGTCACGCGTCCTATTTGGAGCTCGATATCTACTCGGAACTGAACTATATTTCTGGAGCATTTTAATGGGAAATCTTACACACTTACAGGGCTTAGTTTGCACCACGGACTACCCATCAGCCTGCTGGGAGGGCGTTGATCAACGTTTGTGTCTGATACCTGCCAATGCTTTCTGGAAAATAAAGAGCTCTGTGATTTTATGCATAAAACTGTGAAATGAAACGTGTCGCTAAACCAAACTTTCATTATCAGGATAATTGATGGATTTTTTTAGTTTGACTTAAGGAATGGATTTTTGAAGCAAAATGTATTTTTTTTCTAAGGCTGAGAACTTCTTATAAAAATGTCACATTTATCTGGCTCAGTTTTGAAAAATTATTTTGGAAATTGGAATCTTGACATAAAGAAAAAACAAATACATATACATCCTAATATTTACATTTGACCAGCTTGTTAAATGTTCACATGTAAAGCTGAAATACAAACACATGAATTAAGCTACCAACCACAAGAAAACTGAGCCAAAGGGAGAAAACAGTTCACCAACACTGACATAACACCACAAAATAAGAGTAACCATATTTTATAAAATGCAACATCAATCCCTTCATCCACCTATTTATCTATTTTTATTATCATTACTGTGGTTATTTTCATCAAGTCAAACCACCAATGCATATCTAGAAACATGACTGGCAGGTTGTTTTTCTGCCTGCCTCAAAGCAGTCACATCTTTTATTTCAGTGAACATTTTGACAGCAGACTGAATATATCAAGTGAGGTTCTTCACAAAAAAGAAAGAAGAAAAGCACACTGCAGCATATCCGATCAGCCACAAAGTTTTGGTTTAGGTATGAATGCCAAGTCAGACTGGGTGTTATACTCTTATTTTGGGGGGATGGTGGGTAGAACTAACATTTAGAAAACATGGTACCTGTTGCATTGATAAACACCAGGCAAATTCCACCTTACAGAGCACATGTTTTCTCTTATGTTTCTACCATTTGAAGATATAATTGGATGACATTCCACGTACGGAGGGATGTTTTCCATGACGCAAAACAAATATAAAAAGGTCTAACAATCACTGCAGGGCTTTCACTTCAATTTTTTTTCTTTTGCTAATAGGAGGCGGAAGAAAGCTCACTTAGCAGTTCCATCTGTATTGGTTCCGTGCCACCAGCTCACAAGCCAATGGCCCACTGTGAATTCTCCTGGTGTTCCAGATGGTGAGCCTGCTATGCAACTCCGCATTATAGCAAATTATTGTGAATCAAGTTCGTGCAAAGAGTGAACACAATATTTCTTTTTCCTTGAAAGGAAATTTGAAAAAAAAAAAAAAGGCGGTTATTTAACAAGTGCTTTTGATCATAAGGTTTGCCCATTCTGTCCACATGCAATCAATTTTCCCCCCATCACTAACTGTAACACAAGCCTGTTAATACTTAATACGAAAAAGATCAAAGTCATCTCATGTGCAGCGGGAACAGAGGAAATGCTGTAATGTGTTATAAGGAAAAAATTGCAAGCTAAATTTGGATGACCTCTTTAATGTAATATCATATAAATGCTAAATTTTTCCTTTAAAAGCAAGTGCCCTTCGTAAAGGAGAAAATAGCACATGCAATGACAGGTGGAAATCTGTGTGTGTAATTTGCTTATGACAGGATAATTACTTAAGGATTACTGAAAGGCTCTACAGACTGCATTCAGCCATTGTTAGAACTGCGTCCTTCAGCAGATTCATAAGCCTCCAGATTATTTTTTCATTTCCTTTTACCATGAAGACAGAGAATATTCTCTTATAACAACAAAAACAAGTGCAGCCACTGCTGACCAAAGCTCACACCTTTAACATTACTTTATACTCAGCTCCTTGGAGTCCAAGTAAGCCAACACGCACACAAACATGATGCATACATTTGAAAAAAAGTACTCCGAGTATTACAAATCAAAGGGGTCATTACAGAGAAGTTCAAAAATCACATTAGGCTCCCTGTGGTGTCAAGAATGCCAATGAGATTAAAAACAGATGGAATAACAGCAACACTGGTGCTCGGAGCTCAATCTGCAAACAGGAAAGTCTAACCTCAACAGGCAGCCTCTTTCCCTTAATCATTCCCAGACTCCCACTTGTTATTATTTCAACCCAGACGTGGAGCTCCAGGAACCAGCCAGTAAAAATAAATTCAGGGCAGCAAAAAGCCTTTTCTGCCACAATGTTTCATTCGGTCCATGACAAAAAGTTTTTAAAATGGCAAAAAGTTTTTTTTTCCTTGTACGTGAGAGCTCAGTAGTAGAAGAATGTTTGTACAAAGTAATGATACACAGTAGCTGAGAAGTGTTTATTACACACTTCAAATGCATTAATAATTTTACAGACAGAAAATTGCTCCAACGTAATAGAATATCAACGAGAAGTGCCTCATGTTTTCACGTGTCTACACACTCAGAATCAATAATCAGGCGTCTTTTTTATCAATGATTAAATAAAATATACAAAAAGAGAACAGTCAAGTACAGTCAGATGGACAGGCACACTCACACACACTTTTTCCAGCCTCTAACACACAGGCATTCTCAAAGAGGTTACTCACCGATTTCCCGTTGTAGTAATACATTAAAGAGTTACTGCCCATTCCAGGGACTGGGTAGGCGCAATACATTATAGCTTTAACTATCTGTGTGATAAAAAGGTACACTACAGCAACACACTAGTGTTCTTGCTAGACATTCATCCAAACCGTTCAAAAGGGACTAATAATTCTTTCAGTACTGGCCTCCACACATAACCCACTCAGAGGAAACTTATGCAAAGCAGGATTGTACCATTCCACACAGAGGGAAAGGGGGGCTGTCAGAAGGGAGTGGCTCATTTGGTACATCCCTCTCTTAAGCCTCTAAGAGCTGAGGCAAAGAGGAAAGGGACTGGGGGAAGGGAGGCAATGGGGAGGGGGGGGGGGTATAAAAAGATAAAGGGAAGTGGGTGGGACAGAAAACAAATGTGTGAGAGGATTTAGAAAGAGAGAAGAAATGTTTAATTCCAAGCATTAAAAATGCAGATTTTCTGCAGGGAAACCCTGACAAACTGGAACTAAAACAATTAAATGCTTAGCTGGATTTCACAAATATGTGTAATTTAAATGAGTGCAGAAACAAGTGCAGTGAACCAGATTGTTTTCACACATTTTAATCCAAAGAGTCTAATCGTTTGTTTTTTGATGATTAAACAAGGTTACAGGCAATGAGGTAAAATGTGACTACTGTAAGAACAAAATCATCTGGCGACATATTTTATCTGCTCCTAGCTCCCACATCAGTAAAGAGTCACTAATGGGAGAGAGTGAACATGTAGGAGGAAAAGCAGCATAAATGTCAAACCATATCAAAGTAATGAGAGCAGAAATATAAAATATGAGAGTATCGGCGTGGGCCAAATGAGTGCTTTAGTCGAGAAGTGCCTGTAAACACAAAACTGTGAAGCATGCAACAGCTGCAAAGGGGCCGGCTTGTGACGTCGAAACAGGAAAATAATGCTCCATTTCCTAAACCCTGGGGGCCTCAGACAGGGGGAGCACTGGAGGGGAAAGCAAAACATCAACAGCCATTTTACTACGGTTTACTGTCACTGCAAGCCACAGAGCTTCCCCATTACCTTTACATGTGAGTGGGAGGGAGGGGAGGGAAGAGCAGAAGAAAGGAGGCGATAGATACCATATTCAACGGACGGCCCAGTACAGTCTGACTGGAGCCTTTCATGACTACCACTCGAAGCTTCCTGGACTAAACACAGGCCTGCAGACTCATTGAGAACATTATTGTTATAGAAAGATTAAAGCCTCCACTTCCTTAAAAAAACTAGGCCTTTATTATGCTTTGCCTTTAGTACTGTTATTATTTATCCCCCCCTTTTCTTCTCTGAGACCCTTTTAAACTCTTCCAAAACACTGGCTCTACATGCTGTTACCGCTTTAAATCTGGCACTCTTTCAAGCTGATGCTTTAAGGAAAATGGTCGTGATAGAAGTGTTTGAAGGGTCTAAAACAAGTCCAGACTCAGCACGGTGTTGTGAGGGGAGAAAACATGAAAGCACAGAGAAATGGGCATTAATTTGAGAAACCGTGCACACATACAGTATACCAGACTGACTCACAGCACTGCAGGGCCAATCCTTTATATAATGACTCTGGAGACACTGAGAATGTCTATGCATTTCAAGTGATGAGAAAGTTTTCTGAAATTATACCAACTGAATGAACAATCACACAGGTCACAGCCTTGACATTATGGAAAACAGTCAACATCCCCTGGGGAGATGAAGGACACGCTCCACCCACCTGTTCACACTAACCTCTTCGACCACACTCCCGTCATCACAAGGTGCTTTTACTGGAATTTGTTTGGGTGTTGAAAAACACTAAGCAAATTCACAGGCTGAGGTCACCCCCATTTCAGGCATGGATTTAGCGATGATGTCATCAGACAGGAAGATTGTTTCCTGTAAGACTCTCTGGTTCTAATTAGAGAGGACTCACTTGGGGAGCTGGGGGTGCACAGGGGGATGCTAACTCCCATCCTCTCAAAATCCAGGATAAGTGATGAGAGAAGTGATTGTAAGACCTTTTTTTTAACATAAATACGTTGGTTATTTTGGATTATGTAAATAGTGTTGGAAATAACTCCTTTATTTAGGTTTTTTGACAATCTTCACTTTATCTTGCTTCACAGAGTAACACTTTCACCTCACAACTACAACAGCCTGTTTCCTGTTTTACACGTTCCATCATCACCTAACATGCTACGATCACAACGCGCACAACAGCAACTTAAATCTGTTTAGGAATCGGTGTGTCGTAACTGCATTAATGCTACAGTTGTCTGTAAAAGACAGTGTTAAAACAACAAGGACATAGTTGGCTATGGAACAAAGGAAAGAAGTGAGAAATCCTTTGTTGGCTCAGTAAACGTCTCATTGAGAGAAACGTCTCATTCATTTTAAACACTGTCAGGGTTTTCATTCTTCATCATTATCATGAGGTGTTAAGCTTATTTATTCCAGTAAATAAGCAACATTTTTGCTTTATTGTACTTCTAAAAACATTTGAGTAAAAATTCTATTTTTGTATTTTCTTCTTCAACATATGAAATCCTTTGAAATTTAAAACAGTGAATGATTAAATAAATTTAAGCTCATTTTGTGCCCGAGGACAAAAACAAAGATGAATGATCAGTTGTGGATGAAGAAATAACTGAAGAGTCTAATTATGCTTGAAAATTAACATATCCATAGAAATATCAGACACGAGTGATCAAGTTGTTGCTGACATCTTGACTATGTTAGCAATTTCTGAAAAGGAAAAAAAAACTATACCTGTACCTGTTATGTACTCTATCTGTATTCCTATTTTAAATGCATTTTTCTGGCCATGATGATGTAATATATGACTTCCTGCAGTAAAATGTATTGAAACAATGCTTCAGAGTGTGTAGCAACAGGCTGTTCCCTCTCTACTTTGAAACACACGGACAGTTTGAGAGTCAACAGCAGTTGGGACACCTGAGGGAATTGTTTCTCCTCAACATTCAAGGCTTCTTGATGCCTACAAAAATGTGCGGTTTTGCAAAGTTAACTATTTTAACTTTAACAGTTTCCTGCCGAACACTGTACCATTTTGGTTTATTGGCCGAGCTTGAACACCGGGAAACAAGAGCGACCGGTTGTGTGCACGTCTTAGATGAGATGAATACTGTCAACGGCATTAAAAACTGCCACTGCAGTAACTGAGTGGAATAACCACAAGCAATGAAATGTGGCGGAGCAGACTAGCTCTGTGGTTTGTGAGAGAAAGAGAGAGAGAGAGAGAGAGAGAGAGAGAGAGAGAGAGAGAGAAGAGAGACACAGACAGACAGACAGACAGACAGACAGACAGACAGAATTTGAGAAATCTATCAACAGGTCCAGCGAGATGTAATGAAGACTGCTGTTAGGACCGTGAACAATTCTTTATTCATGCATACGCACTTAATAAAGAACAGTTCTGAAATGATTGCAATTCCAACAATGCGGGTAGACACTGCGCTCTTCCTGCTGCCTCTTAAAATCTGTGGTGAGCCTTAGCTGCTGCAACTGTTGCTCATAGACGTGGTGTAAGATTACGGGATGAGCTGACAAACTTTAATCAAGCTTGTGACAAGAGAAGTTTGTGAGAAGTCACACAGATTCTTCCTTAAGTTCAAAAAATATGAAAATCGAATGATTGACTGACAGGGTGACTGAGAATGCTCTGTGGAGCTGCGTCTCCACTTCCTCCCTGTCCATATTTAATACACTACTGCAAATGAATCAGTTTATATACACGCATTCCTTTAATTGTAATCTCTCTGCACTAAAATTACTTCATTTCCTACATTAAAAAAGACATTTTCAGCTTATTTGTTTATGTTTTATAAGCATGTCCATATATTTTTAGTTCTGAACATGGAATGTTTGTGATCATTTGATGAAAATCATTTTGAAGCACACTGGTACAAAACTTTTGTGTGGAATAAAATATTTTCCTAACAGAAGGTAGCTGTCAATGTAATGTGCTGCTATGTTTTACCGTTACTGCCTGCTTTTATCCTGCTCTGGTATATATATTTCAGGAATTACGTAATGTCTTTGACCACACAAGAGGGCTATGCCTTCAAAAAAATGGCTGTACGTATAAAACTTGCTCTCAAACTGTGACCGCAGCAAAGCTATTAACGATTTCCGTTTCTCATTTCAGCTGCAGTAAAAAAGTACCACATTTGTTGGACATCTATCCTAAAATATTTGCAGGGGGGGAAAAAAAATCAAATATAAAAATATAAGTTCTCCTGGTGAGTCTCTGACAAACATTTTGTTTCCATTCTCATGTTCACACAGATTTTTGTGTCGTCTGAATCTGACAATGACAGAAAGGTCACAGCATGACTGGACGCCGATGGCACAATATCAAAGTTTTTAAATTAATATGATTTTGTTATGGTATCATAAATCGAGAGAAATTTCTTGTCACCTGAATAAACTGTATCTTGTAAGCCTTTGGATCAATAATTATAATACTATTATAATAATGTGGATATATTTAGTTTCTAAATGTCTGCATGAGCAACAATTTCTTTTGAAAAATGAGAAAAATCTTAAAACATATCAAACTCAAGAAGGCTTTTTTAAATGTATTTCTGGGTGATAAATCTATTTATAACGAAGTACAAGAAATAAGGGTATATACAGTATAACTGCAATAAGGCAGAGAATCAAAGTAATAACAGACATCTGATGCTTCTTCTTCCTCATGATACCTTATGTACACGCTCTAACCTGGCGCCGGCTGAGACTTGCAGTCAAGAACTTGAGTGACAACATGAGCCTCACATGCTTTAATGATGCACTTTCCAGGTCACAGCAGCCAGGCTGAGATGGTCTCTAAATAACACACTCTACCTTGGTGATTGTTGACAGGCTGTGTTCTTGAGCCTGCCAGCAATCTGAAATCAAGGTTTGCATTAATGCTGTAAACTCACGCAAGCCCTGCATGAATAATTTACAACAGGCCAGATTGTGAGTAATGACTTTAATCTGCGCATTATTTTCGGACTCTTTGTCCTTTTAACTCCTTGTTCTCCTCCCAGATGAAAGAGGTCAGGCCTCTGGCTTGTTTGCCTGTTCCATTATCTTCAGCCTCTAATGTCAGTGGTACATTTCAGCAACCCAAACAAAGATAAACACACAGCGCACGGTCTCAGAGGTGGCTGCGGCTGTTCAGCGTCATCCCAGTCAAACCAGGGGTGTCTATCTAATCAGCCATCTGATGAGGCCATCTCAGGGGAGCTCCCAAACTGAGGTCAGGTCAGAGCCTAAAATATTATCCACTGTCAGTTGCACAGGCCGTAAGTACCTGCAAACAACATATAGGACCAGACCTCCAAACACTGGGATTTTATAGTGGTGGGATATGTAGAATATGAGTCACGCAGTTTCCAATATGCACTTAAGTAGGATTATGTTGTCTTTCTGCCATGAACACTTCACTTTGGATGAATAATCTATTTGTAACAATATAATTGCATAAACTTACATCTTGTGTTTCTGATGTGTCTGTCTTCAGATCATTTACAACAGTAACTCAAGTTGTAAAATTTGAATAAACAAAATAAATGATCTTACAAGCTCTGCATGACAGCCATCATGTACAAGCACAGCAGCTCGGGAGCTTGTGTACACACACGCCTGATGTTTGTCAGTCTTACACAGCGGAGAGTGACACACAGCAAGTTTCTTCAATGCTTTTACAAATATCATTCGGAGAGCCTACTGCAGAACTGAAACTCACACTTTGCAGCATATTCGCTATCCCCTTTTCTTTGAACAATTTCTAATTTGCTCATATATAATTCTTTAAATTTCTAAAAGTCAGAAACTGTTATTTCTATCAACTCAATTTTTTTTTACTAGACTACAGATATTAAATTTGTCACAAAATGCAATGTTCAGTTAATTAAAAAAATTAAGTTTCTCCAAATAAGAAAGTAATTGGATTTTTAAAACAACCTTTTGTTGAGTTCTTTAATCTATCAATATTAATAGTACTGAAAAGATTTGTAGACAGTTTTAGCAACAAAAAATATCCAATGCAAATGATATAAAATCAAAGTTAAGGTTTAAAGGCAACGATTATTGCTTGACTAAAAACCCACCCTGATATTTACAACAGTTGAATCTTTTTCATCTACAATCATACTTCCTCAGCTGCCGAGATTCGTCACGCGTTTGGATTTACACAGTGAAATAATGCCATTGGGATGGAGCGCAGTAGTCTGAAACTATGTAAAATGCATTTAACAAAACATCAACAAAAATCTGAAATATTTCCACGTGTGTGGTAAAGCTTTCTAATTTCATGAGTCCATGGGCGTGTTCCAAAAACTAATTTTGCCTTTAGAATTGTAAAGTGTGATCCAGGCTGTTGACACAGGGCCTCGCAGATGTATTTCATCTAAAGTTGATTCCTTAAATGCTATTAATGTTCTAGCCTGCTGTGATTCAAAAGAAGAAACAAAGTGAGCTGTTTTCTCAGAAAGAGAAACATTAGGTTCCTGTTGTAGAACAATATTTGTCTTGTCTTTGAGCTGTTAAAGACAGATGGGTAAGGAAAAATATATCTTTTGAATGTCATGCAACAGACATCACTGCAAGGAAATTTCTGTGTCTTAAGATTCAGAGCCTCAGGCACAGTTCCTTTCTTACAACTCGCACAGTAGAAATCTCTCCAAAACAAGGGTGTGTGAGTGATCTGTCAAAAGCAAATGTCAATCTTTTTTGTCATCCACACTCAGGGATCTCGCTTGCAAAAGTCCCTGAGGGGAGCTGAATCTCAGCCCACCACTTTCTTTCTCTCATCCTGCAGCCATGCTGACACCAAAGCTGGTGAGGAAGTGTCACATCAAGTGGCTGTGCCTCTGACAGAGGTTCGTAGGGGGTAAAAAACACTATTTACACAACACAAAATCGCGCGCGCACACACACACACACGCACACACATATTGCCCTTGTAGCTTTCCATAAATATCCAAGACACAAGATGCAAGTTCCCCGCCCCCCCACAAGCGACAGAACCCTCTCTCTCTTCAGCCCCCCTGTCAGACAGGTGCCCACGCAGCTGCCCATCAGCATAGCAGCCTGCCTGTCCAATGACAACATGCTCTGTCCTTTGGTCTCAGAGTTTATACAGTCAAGTAATGCATGCAGCCAATTATAGCCGAGGTGTCTCCCGTGAGAAATCAAAAAGCTTTCATGCTGCAGGTTGGAACACTTTATAGATGCTTGTCAGCAAATATATATATATATACACTATATTATAGTATAGTATATTATTTATATATATATATATATATATATATATATATATATATATACACACACTATATTATAGTATAGTATAGTATAGTATATATATATATATATATATATATATATATATATATATATATATATATATACACACACACACATACATATATATAGAGAGAGAGAGACAGAGAGAGAGACAGAGAGAGGTACATGTCACATCACTCTGCATACAGTGAGGGTGAATAACTAACCTGCTTCTTAAATTAAAGGTGGCTCATGCAAAACCCACCATCACGTCCAGATCTACTGTGCTGCAATCCTGCAAACAACACATCTAGCAGACCACAGGGAGTGTGTGTGGCTGAGGGAGGAGGAGGAGGAGGGGGCGGATCTGTATATAAGATGAAAAAGACCTATAAACATTTAAATGTTTGCAATCACCAGCTGTCCTGTCTAGATAGCCTTCACATCCTGGTGCACTACAGTGTCAAAACCTAAACGCACGGAGGATGTGCTCCTGTAAATATTTTGATTCAGCTCCATCATGTAGTGTACACAAACATCATGCTTGGATTTTCAACTTACATTGCCCATCTGATTTAAAACATTTATTTTTAAACTAAGGAACCAGTAGACAAGCTGGAGGAAAAGGGGGATTTAGGGAAGAAATAAATAAATAAATAAGAAAATTCCCAGCAGTAGACATAATGATAGGAAGCGCAGTGTTGATTTTTTTTTTTTTTTTTTTTAAATCAAGCAGCTATTCAGGTCTCTGGTGAGGCTCTCGCGCTTGCTTACTCAAGCAAAAGCTTTCAGTGGCATCTGCAGCTGCATTCAGGCTTTACAGGTACACTGCAGGCTCTCTACACAGCTGCCTCTGGAAAAGTAGCTCCGACTCCAGGTGTGCCTTCACTTCAGCACTTCTCAAAACCGCCCTCGCTACTTCCAGTGTCGCTGACGGCAACATAAACACAAATCTTGGCTGATAGCATCCAGAGATATACAGCAATCACACTATAAGACCACCTCTACACCTCCAAACCACCTGACCTCCCGTATTAGCCCAATAACTAAATCCTAACACCTCCTAAAAGCTGCCAGACAACCTCCCACTCATCCACTTTACCTATATAACACTTATCAAAAAAAAAAGGCCTTATGTTTTCCTTCCTCTGTCAGCAAGTTATAAGAGACCTACAGTCTTTTATTCAACATTGCCATCTTTATTCTTTCAAATGGGATCAAAGACTAACTTGGATAATCCCTCCAAGCTCCAGGCTTTATCTCCTGAGCGGTGCCGAGTGACAAGAAGCTGTATTTTATCCCGTGCTCCGTCACTGTTTCTCCCCATCTACCATTGTACTGCCTGATTGTACTCTTATGAGTCACAGAACCGCACCTGCACCCATGTGTTAAGTACTGACAAATAAAAGCCCAGCGTCCATTTACACAACAAAGAGATGTAACCCGCGAGGCAACCATTCTTCGCCTCCCTCCGTCTGACGAGACCTCAGATATATCACTTACTTAAGAGGAAGGCAGCACACGTTCCCACCGCTGCCGGAGACGGCTTCTCTCCCTCATGCTCTGACAAACTTCTTTTCAAATACAAATCCAGAAACAAAACACATGCCAACCTTTTATGTTCTGAAGCCTGTTCCATATTTGATTTCAGAGTAACAGCAGTAGAGGTGACAATTATCAAAGCTCTGAAAAGCAAATCCAGTCTCAGTCTCCCTTACCAAAACAATAAACATTGTGAACGAATCAAAAAAAAAAAAGAGACTGGATTTTGGTAAACCAGTTGCTTCTTATTAAGAAGAAAAAAGCATTGTCTTGTACCAGTTCTAGGAGTTTAAGGCACAGTTTAATAGAACCTTTGCCAATCCACTAGGGTTTTAACAATGAACATCTGACTTACTGATTTATGCATATTAATGAACTCCAGTGCCCCCTGCCTCAGCGAATGCAAGCTGAGCTCCACACTTCTCTGCATCCTAATGGTTTCTGCTCCACCGGGATCATTACCAACAGAAATTTCAGATATTCTGTGCTATTAATCTCTGTCTGTCCTCCTGTTCAGCTACGTAATGACTAATTAAACATCAAAAGAGCAGAGCTGGGGATCCACTCTGACAGCCTCTCTCTCTCCCAGGAGAGGCTGTGAGGAGGCTCGACTGTGACAGGGCAGCACTGAAAATCAATCACCTCGAGGTACAGAGGTACACACATGTACACGCACGTACACGCGCACACAAGATGGGACCTGCAGAGACATCAATGTACTAAAATCAAACAACAAGCCTTTAGAAAACAAATACAAAATGTCACAAGTTTGTGTTCAAAAGCCCATAAAAAGAAGTGAATTCCCTTTAAAGAAATATGCCATGGATGTTGAGAGTGCTCTTTGTTTGTAGGTGTTGGGAGGGTGGGTGTCTGAGAAGCGTGTGTGTGTGTGTGTGTGTGTGTGTGTGTGTGTGTTTAAGTAAGCTCACTGTGGAATCTATTTATATGAGAGGTAGATGATCTTCCACTCACAGATGAAGGCAGGCCAGGCGGGACCTTGCGAACCTTTTTTGTTTGTAGAGGATCTGTTGAGAGATGAAAGCACATCTATTCATTTGCAGGCAGCAAGGACATGTGAATGTGCAGTAAAAAGACACTTCACCAAGAAAATATGGTATTATTTTGTGTATTTATTTATACAAATTAATAAATAAATATTTTCTTTATGTGTGTGTGTTTTTGTGTGTGTGTGTGTGTGTGTGTGTGTAGAAATTATGATTTTCACATAAACATAAATGTAAATATTGATTGTGCTTACATCTCATTTTCATTTTGTATTAGATCTTAATAAACCATCTCCTCTGATTCAATATCAGCTATTCTGGGGCTGACAGTGCTGCAGTCCTGCCAAACTGTAGTCGGTTTCACCCTCAGACTGATTTAGTAAACTGATATGTGGTCAAGCAGCTGACTAGTAACACAGTGTGTTTTTGAAAGGCTTGTTTGCTGGTTTCTCCAGTATTTACTGCAGTCAAAGGAGGTACGAACTAGAACCGGACCATGTTAGTTTTGCGTTACATGCATCATAGCAATTTTATTTCCTTTCCCCTTGGATCTACCTTCCTTAGTATTTCAGCTCATCTTTTTTCTTTTAAAATTTTAGACTTGAACAAAATTGTCACAAACAAGAACAGCAAATCCTTTAGGTTATATTTATATTATACAAGGAACATTGAAGCTTACAGTTTGAATCAATATTTACAGAGTAGAATTATCCATCTAACAATGTTGGAGAGGACACTGACCGATGGGCGGAGGATCTTGTAGAGAACGTCTTCTGGGATTGGCTGCAGTGAACGAGTAGAATGGAGCAGCTGATTTTCCTGATGTAGTCACTGCACTTGGACTTGTCAGCCCAACGTCTGACCGTAGAGAAGACTGGAAGAGATAACACAAACTTTCTGCAGTAATCTTCATGCCTTTAAATAGTACTGTAAACAGAGAAGCTCATCATGTCAAAATCATCATAAAGTTGGGTTTTAGAAAATTACATACAAACTGTTTGGAGATTCTATTTTGAACAATCAAGGTTTTGTGTCACCTCTGAAAACCACTGAAATTTCCTCCAGTGCACACAAAGTAGATTTTCAGTGAGTCTTAGTGGGCTCACACAAACAGGAGCGTGACCCCAGTGACTTTGCTTGTAGTTTTTGCCCAAAGTTCCAGAGCTATTACAAGGAACGTCATGGATAGTTCTCAGCAAGAACTCTATCCATCAACATCATCGGTAAGTTATAAATAGGAATCAATTTCAACAAATTTGAACAATCCCTAAAACAGTCAATTTATTGATTCTTATTTTACAGGCCACCAAACTGTAACATATTATCACATCATACATAAAGTGGTGTGTAACTCTTGTTTATTCCATGTCACAGGACAGGCTGTTCCAGATTGTTCCAGGATTAGAGAGCTCACCGTGTCATTGTGGCACCATTATCCATTTGACCTTGATGGCCCTGAGTACAAACTGGATTAAGAGGCCAATTAAGAGCTTGGTCTAATTAGAGTAATTGGGCGCACACCTCAGATGATGGAGCAGGGATCACATGAATGAGTAGCCAGTCATGTTGAGTATATGGCAAGTAAACTTGCCTCACGTGCCCCTTGGAATCCTGTTTGTAGGCTGAGGATTGACACAGTAACCACTGTGACCTTTCTAGCAAGTGTGTAAAACGGAGCTTTGACAAATGCAACACAACGACTGATGAATTGGAAACAAATCAGCTAAAAGCCTACATGAGAGATATCGTCAGATTTTAAATTTGGTTTACACGAAAGGTAACACGAAAGAAACAAATTCTCTTTCTCATTTCTCCGGAGTATTTCTCCAAAATAAAATGTAGGTCATGAAAACTGTCAGACACAATGTGACACAAACATAAGCCAAAAGGAAAAAAAAAAATCTCTGTAAAATGACAACCTGTCACAGCTGGTGCAGCACTGACATGGTACAACAGACCCACTTCTGCTGCCTTTGTTCAATGATACTGAATCCCTGCAGTGACACCATAATCAATCAATCAATAGGCAGAGGTTCTTGCTATCCCTTGATTAGAACACCTCTATCACCACAAATGCTTTAAACACAATGACTAATTATGAGTATATACAGTACATGCACAAATTAATTTACTCAAGTATCCCCTTTTTATAAAAAAAAAAGGATCAAAAATTCAGGTTTCAATTACTAACAAAATAATTTGCAGAAGATGGGAAGAGCATCTGAGCATTGACAGGCATGAACATGACCATCAGAATCAATACCACAGTAGGGCTCTATTCTGATCCCTTAGAAGTCACGAGTCATACTGGGCCAGTGGCAAGTAGATCAATGTTCTTATTCAATAATTTGGATCAACCAGCTGACGAAGGACCAGCTGAAAGGTTATACAAAGACACTATAGAAAGAGGAAAACACCTATGGAATCTGGAACGGAAACATGCAACGTATTTCCAGCTCCTCTCTCTGAAATTGTCATCGTCTATCTACCTACCAAAACTATCCAGCCAATCATGGCAGTGTTGTCAGGGTCGTGACACAAGAGGTTCAAGACAGTTTTAACTGTTGTCACAAGTATGAGCGGACGCAGACAGACTTGGAATAAGCACTTGATGAAATCCATCCAAAAAATTTCGAGCGATGAGAACCTCTCACTCTTGACCACGTGTGTAATATCAACAGATACTGACAACTACGCTGCTGAGATGAGCAGAGGTTGGTGGATTGAAACAAAATGTGAGGGGGGAAAAAAAGGTTTTAAAGCCTGTTTGGGGGCATTGTACCTTATAGTTTTTTGAGCGTTTAACAGGTCATTTAAGAGAAAATGTTTTCAGCCAGCTGTGGCGCAAACTTTGATCAAATTTTAGCTTATTTTATTAGCTTTGAAAGGTTGGCCAACACCCCCTGGGGGGAAATGAGAAAAGGCACAAGCCATTTGTAACTGGTCTTAATTAAGCCATTTATAGGCATTCATGTCCATGGCAATAAAACTAGAGATGCAGAATGTACAGTATAGTCATTTACATGTCATATTTAATCAAAGAGATGTCGACCAGCTTTCTGTAGTTTTCCTGGATCACATTTGTGTGTTGTGAGGGCAGATAAGAAGAACTCATTAATATGCTGTATGTCCCTTTGACATTTTTATAGCTGTGTTTGAATTTTTATTACCACGTGTTCCTATTGAAGACTTCTATATATATATTAACATAAGTAGAGCAATAAACTAAACTATAAACAACATTGTGTTCAGACGCTTCAGCTTATATGAAACTTACCTGGCAGCTCGATGCACCAGGATCCCTCCCATAGCCTTGAAATGAAGCCCTCTCAGATTTACCTGGAAAAACAAAGACTTTCATGGAATCTGGAACCACAAATGAATATATATTCAGACGGGTGGAACCTTCTTAGTTCTCTAACATGTAACCAAATTGGTTCTTAGCATGGACAAGACCTAAAAAAAAATAGCAAAAACAAACAAACTTGTACAGAGTTTTCTGTATGTGAACTTGTAGCTACACTGAGTTTACTACTGATACAGAAATGTTGGTGAGAGTGTGACATCCAACGTGCACACCTCAAGGAAGGCTTCCAAGCAGCCTTCAGGGAGGGAATAAACTTACAGCACACAACACACATGAATCATATAAATCACAATATCTAAACTCAGCAGTTTTATTCCCCTGGAAAAACAAACAAATGTGGGAGCTCCTATGGGAGAATGATGAATAACTTTAACGGCATCATACATTATTTTTGTCAGATGTCCAATTATTACAAGCATAGACAAAAATGTTGGAACTAAATTCTGTTTACTCCGGGGAAAAAGTAAATATATTTTCCGACTTAAGAACTTGCATACACTGGATCTTTTGTTACACAATGACTGATCTGAGCTTTGCTTTTACAAGTGCAGGTGAACAGTGGCACATCTACGAGAATTCGCTTGTGCTTATCTGAGCAGTCCTGCAGAGACAGTTGCACTGCGTCCGTGCTCGCTGTATTTAGAGTCTATGGAAGCTGCAGAAAGATTGAGAAAGATTGTTAAACTCACTAAGTTGCTTCTCTTGAACAACAACAACATGATTCAGTTTGGAGACATCGCTCTCGCAGAAAGAAATAGGATAAAACTTCCTCTTACCAGCAACACTCACTATTGGTTGAGGGGGGTTGCAATGTCTCAGTGATTGTTTGTATCTTCATTTTCAACTACTGCTTAATGTTTAAGGCTGCTTCAGTAAAATTCATTATCATTCCTGAAATGTCTTGTGAGGTTAAGGCCTGGTCATGCTCACAGTAAAATATTTATTGGCAGCATGTGTTTTGTCAAACACACTGTGTCTGATGTGAATAATTGATGGTCAGTGTTGTAGTTTCAGGCCCCACCAAGGCAGACAGATGTCTTTAAGAAAACACCCACTCAAAGCACACTTAAAAATCAAAAAGTAACCACACAGGTAAAAGACAGCCTGCAAAGATGCTCTGGGTGTTGTACTCAATCAACAGAAACACCTAAATGAACGAACACACATAAATGCATCGTTTAACAGGGAATCACTGAGCATGAGATCTTGCATAAATATTTACAGTCAAGTTGTTTGGTGTGGTAGCTACACTAAAGCCCCTTTTCCACTAGCCAAAAAACCAGCTAGCATCTGTGTTTTTTATGTACCGGAACGTATTTCGTCAGCATTCCCTCCAGGGTCAAATGACCATGGAGCAGACACACGCATTCAGCAGCTCCAGCACTGATCAGCACAGATATAATCACAAAATGCGGATAAAGTCAGTAATTTATACCCCGCTCAAGTGCTTCCAACCACAGACCCACATACAATTAGAAATCAGGGCTCCACCATCACCCTTACACATGGAGGTAATAACATCTTGTTGCCTCCATCAATAAATTCTAACTTTGTCAGCCACATATTCAAATGATCTGCATTCATGCATCAGCCCCACACATAGTCTACTAACTCTGTTATATGCCCTTCATTTCTGCCTCCCGCCTTCTATGAATCTCTGCAGTGCTAACATAATAGAGCTGGAGTGTTATAAAGCAATCATTTGTCTTTAAAGCCTGAGTGAACTATGTTCTTGTACTGAGAAAAGGCTTTATTAAATCCAACAAAGCTTACAAGACTGTCACTTAGAATTTGACAGACAGATTTGGTTCAAGAGGAAGAAACATCTCAACATTTAAAATTATAATAGGAAGAAACTGCTAGAGGTACCACAGTCCATTGTCAGTTCATCATAGCGTATTGTAAATGCACTTGTGGACAGCAATGGTGCAGTTGTTCGTATTGTGGCCTCACAGCAACAAAGTTCTCAGCTCAAACTTGCCTGCAGGTTTTTCTCCCTCAGACAAGAAACATGAAAACTGCGTGAATTAGAGACTAGAGAAACGATTGCACAATAAATCAACATCACAATGAATATGAAACCCCAGCAACATTTTAAGTTTGTACTTTTGTGGCTGAATAGTGGTTCACATTTATGGAGTTGACATTTTTCTGATGCTGCAATAAAGTAGAACAAAACGATAATACATATGTGACTGGCCAGTTTGACCAGCCAGTATCTTAAAATACCTGAATAATTTACAAGCTTATCAGACAGTGAAACCCTCTACCGAGTGGCAAGTGTACTGTAACTCAACACATAACATTGCAGTTCTTAATTGTCCAATTCAGTGGAATGAAGCACCTCACACCTTAGAAATCCCTCACATTGATGAATTTAAGGCCTAAACACTGTGGGCAAGGACAGATTCATGGAAGACGACAAAAGTGCTGGTTATTTCTGTAAATAAAGGTTGGAAAAACCATGGTGAAACATCTTCTGACAGAACACAAGTGTATAAGACACTCCATCTATGAGTTACTTGTTTCAGTTTTACATTTCATATCAATCTGTGTTGTTCAACATTTAACAGTTTAATTTGAACATAACATGAGAAGTCTAAAATGAGTTTCTCAAGACAGCAGGGAACAAAAGCAGTACATACATAAATGACACAAAAAAAGAGATTCAGGATAGTTCGTTTCATTGTCACATTACTATTTTGGTACAAGCTTTTACCAGCCAATGTGGTGGATAACCCTCTGAGATTTACTCTCCAAAGGAAAATCCACCCTCATTTGGCGCTTGGCGGGTGTTAATTTTGGACCCTGCTGAGGGTGTTACTGTGTTCACAGTTTGCAGCAGAGACAGTGTCATCTGAGTGACGAGTGTGTGCCCAGTCAAAATGCTAAATATAGCACTTGCTATTGTAGATCCACTATTGTTTAGCCAGAACTCACTCTTTTGCCTCATGCTTGGAGACATTTGATGTTTCTTCCTTACTGCTGGCTGCTATCATGTGCCTTTAATTAGCAGTGACTTGTTTCCACCCACTCCATCATGCAGCCCAAATATTCAAGTATTACATTAATATGTCTCGAGGCTCATCAGTATAGCTATGGGAGTAGAGTTTTGACAACATTCACTCTTGGTTCTTGGCTACATTACACCAATTGAGAGTTAGGTAGATTGGATTGATTGACAGATGTGTACACATTTTTCTTCACCTGCCACAAGAAAATAGAACAAATCTGACCCTGAATACTTGCAAATGAACAAATATTTACACCTTCGTGACCTGCACACTGAATTACAGTGACAAATTAAAAACAATACTGTAAGTGATGAAATCCTATAGAAAGAAAGGGCAAATCAGCCAGACATTCATGGAGTGCATGCTTTCTGATCGCAGGAGTGCAGTACAGCACAGTGTGGCAGAACCTCACAGAGAACCTTATTTTGATAACGCTAGAGGTAGTGACCTAAGCACCTCAGGGGATCAATCCAAAAACCTTGCAACAAAAACAGGCAATTAGCATCCATGGTTCAGCACCTATGAGATGCATTCCAAGGGCCTCTTTGTTCTATCCAGAAAAGGAGTTGATTTCCCCAGCTCTTAGGAAAGCCAAGACCGTGAAAACAAACATGTGACACAGGATGAGGAAATGTTGTTAATGCAGAAACTGAATGAACCCATCACGCCAGCTCCTTTGGTTTCTTTTTTTCTTTCTCAGCGCACGTGTCGTTGGTGTCCATGTTCATGCTGCCATGTGATGAGTTACAAGATACCTAACCACAAACATAATTCATACCATGTTAATTGACCATTTCTAAATAGTGTAAACCTGGCTGGACTAATTTATGACAAAAATAAACATTTTTATTACCCGTATAATTAAAAATTCAAATTCAGGTTGTTGTTTTTTTTAGTTCTTGGGCAACGAGAGACAGCACAATGACAAATTAGATGTACACTCACTTTTTCCCCATACCTTTTAAAATGCCTTCTTTGTTTCCTTCTCTCTCAAGAGTTTGTGTGTACATCCATCCTGTCATAGCTGTTTGATGCTTCCACCAGGTTCTGTTTGACAGTAAATAAAAGCTGACTGGGTTAGAGGTTAGGTCAGTGTGGATGAGGAAGCAGAGGAGGGAGGTAGAGTAACAAATCAGCTTCCTCCCTGGCTGGGGAAAGAGCATGACGTGTACCACCCAGCATCAAGAACAACAGGAGGATAGAGGCTACGTTCAGGCCTGGTATTAACATGCATCCTGAGTGATCCAACCACAAGTGAACAGCTCTAAGTACAGGTGGGAACACACTAAGGATGAAATGAAATCTGACCACTCGACCACTTTCAGAGGTGGTCTGTTCCCTACGTGGCTGCATTCTTTTAGCGGTTTGAATGCAAACGTGTACTGGGACATATTAGATGTGCTGCCATTTCATGAACAAGCACGTGGGTATATCACAAAAAATGGAAATGTGCTTTTGGTGTGTTTGCATCAACCTGTTTGGAATGAGTCAAATAAGCTACGTAATAACATCAGATGATGAGGGTGCAGGCAAAGTTACACGCAGCTGTAACGAGGAGAGCCGTCTCCCAGTGAGGAGTGGAGAGTGGTCTTGAGGAATCACCTTCAGTTGGACAAGTTACAATTGTACTATTATTAGTATTGTTACATACTGTCTGGAGAACAAGCTCCTCAAGCATAGTAAAGAATTGAAAAAGAAAAAAAAGAATATCATCTTTTTTCCGTATTTATTATTTTTTGAAAAAAGGCAAAAACCACCTCAAGCAAACATACTGTCATTTTTTTTGTGAATTTTTCTATCTTTTAAACTTTTCTTCGGAAAACCTACAAAATACATTCCTGGAAATCTGACGACTACTTGACTGCCCCTGGTCTCCTCCGTGTTAGCAGTACAAGTACTTGTACATTTCCTGACCAACATTGGCATATCATTATCATCATTATTATTAAATTCCACACGTTCTGAAATCAACTTATAAAATTAACAATCCATCAAGATAATCGAAAACAACATGTTGTCCCCTTAAACAGAATTAAAATGCATAGATGTGTAATGATGTGTTGATCAACTCAATCCACAGCAGAAAAAAATCAACATCATGCGTATTATGTTTCATTTCACACCATTTCAGCAAAACACCCGTGTGTCCTCCTTGTTCAAAATCAACTGTAATGGGTAAAAAACAACAATTAAAAAAACACATTTGGACTTTACAAAAAGAAATAATGTAGGTCACAAGTGGTCTCTGGAGATGCATGTGGAGACAGGTTTTATTGCCAAGTGTGAGCTCACATACCTGGAGCCATTTACTTGTCATTGGATAACTGCAGGATGCATAGTGATACCAGGTCTGAACGGGACTAGAGGAAAACATGATAGCGCCACAAAACACTGAGTAAACATGTCTCCCTTGCCCTGAGCTCCACATCAATTTCTGCATACGGCCTTGTCAGCAGTGACATTATTCAAAACAGCAAGAGCAAATGTTAATGAGTTCTAATTTGCATATTTTTTTCTTTGTTGAAATGTCACTGATTATTACGTACTATGATGATAAATGCATCTGCTCATGCAGCCTGATGTGTAATTAGCCATTAGGTAGAATGAATAGATCAATTAAAGGAAAGGGAGCAGGATTAAGAGAAATCAAACCAGGATGAATGCAGGAATGAGAAACAGGCTGACACATTAGGCTTGGCTGAATAAAAGATTACCTCCATTGCTCCTAGATTAATTTAGAAAAATCACGAGAAGCTGTATTCTCAACAAGATTAGAGATGTTCCTTGTTTGTCTGCCTTTTAAAATATCGGAATCACAGCCCTTCACTCCAGCAAAACTGTTTATTTTTTGCTAAAACCCATCTCTGTGAGAGAGATGTGTATTTCCTGATTGTATTTATCCCCTCTCGGGATAATCAGGTGCCATGGCTTGGTCTATTTGATTTTTTTTTCTAACTTGGTAAAAAGGAAAAAGGGGGAGGTGGAACGAGGGAAATGTTTTCGCTTGGCCTTTGGCTTTTTCTGAGCCCGGCTATTCTCCTGCCAGTGCTTTTTATTCACAAATGAGGAAAAAAAAACGCATTACTGTGGAGCAGATGGGAACATTCCACATGACCAAACCAATCAATCACATTGGTGGGACGCAGGTGTGACACAGCCGTGCAGCAACACACCATTTCACAGTCTATCAGGCACAAACACATGGTCACCAATCAATGGCACCCTGAGGACCCATGAGGAGGGGTGCTTCTCCACAGCCTCACTGGTTCATGGCTGATGACTTCATAATCACACATCCTTTCTCTCAAAGGAGAGAGGCGATGAGCTCCCTAATAACATCTCCCACCATGTGAACACCAACACTGTAATGGATGCTGCTTCAGCAGGGACACTGTCGCGTTCGCCGGCATCACACTTTCACGTGAGCTCACGATCCGACTGAGGGAGGGCTTGAGAAACAAGAGCGCATCTAACAAGCTGAAGAAAAGCCCCCAGTTAAACGCTAGGATCAAGTCAACATGAAACATCAAAGTATGTGTTCATGTTTGGGACTAGATGCCAGACAACTGTTGAACAGTAGAACAACAGAGGGCCGAGGTAAACGACATGGAAGGATACACACATGGTTTAGGAATGCTGATCCAGCTTTGAGGACTGTGGTCATGTTCTTGAATGCAGAAAACCCAGCAAACCCTAAATGACTGTCAGAATACTAGCTTCCACTAAATAAAACAAAACACAGCCTGAAGGGGTACATGTTTTAATAAATGCTTTCTGTGTGGATGCCATTGTATTTTGGCAAAAAAAATGTAGCAGCCTTATAAAAGAGACTTGTTGATTCAAAGTTAAATAAAATTACCTTCCCACCCTCATGTTCCTGGAAATAAGTCTAGTGGAGCCGTGCCTCTCTCTGCACTTCCCACTCTCCTAGCTGTGCCAAATGTCAGGCATTGTAAAGTTGGAGTGTAAAGTGAAACAAATGTTCGTATTTTATGAACCAATCACAATCCACCATGATTTAAAAAGGCAGGGGTGTAACTCGTGTTTTGTGCGTCAGCACTGCCAGCATCGGCACAGGACACCTGACTAAGCAACTGAGAGCAGAAATGGTGGCAGAGGTTGGGAGTAGTGGGTGGTCATATTAACCACCTGGGCTTGTTTATCTATCTCCACAAAGTTTTGACCATTTAATGTAATTTCAACTTAGAGGCGTTAAATGACAGAAACTGTTCATCTAGAAACCTGACCTGACAGCAGGCCTGGGCGATATGATGGTATAGACTGTGCGGGGGGTAGAAATGTGTCCACTGGTAGGGATTTAATCTCATGACACAAGCCGCCTCATAATTTGAGCAGACACGGAGGAGGAAAGAGCAACTGTAAATACAGAGGAGAAGGAGGTGAAACCAGACCAAGATGAGGGAGAAGCAGTATTTATATCTGTATGGAGGATAAAAATAAAAGAGTAACATAATTATAAATATGGAAGGGAGACATTGTTATTCAAAACCATTTCTTCATTTAATTTAAAAAGCATATAACTTTATGATGATACAAAACTAGATTTACTATGAGAAGGTTTTGGCCATGTCACCCGCTGCTACCTGAAAGTCTAGAAATTGATGTAAAGGAATCTGAGGTCATTTTCATTTGGCCTATTTAATCTGTCTAAAAAAAAACTTCTGTGCAGTTATTAAAAATACAATCATGGAGCTTTGACCCCTGCAGCTGATTTGAAGAGACTCGTTAAGTCATCATACGCGGGTATACCCTCCTTCCCTCTTTGGAGACCCAGCCCCCCCAGGCCTACAGAGACTACAGCTGATCCTCTGCAGCTGGGAAGCCTCGCAAGTCAAAGGCTGGGAGCCAGCGCCTAAAGGGGGCAAAGAAGGGGCTGGACAGGGCCAAGACGGGCTTGGAGAAGTGTGAGGGTGGGGAGAGCTGGGATGTGGAAATGTGGGCGGCACAAGGATGGAGGAAAGGGATTTGCGCCTTTTCAGCTCGTCTTCAGCTCTTCATGCTCCACTGACCTTGGTAATAGATAAGCACACCCCGCAGCTCTGCATAATGACCGGCTACGTCCACTAAACTATACTGCACCACATCTCTTCCAGGTCTTCCATTTTCCATGTCTCTTAACTTGTTATACAAAGTAGATAGAAATATTCTACAGTTGTAAGATCAAATGATTCCAGCAAAACAAATGTTTGACCTGAGTGAATTCTTTATTCAGCTCTAAGTATGAGAGCTTGCCCTGGCTATTAGTGAATGTGCAATGTAGTGTTTGTTTGTTTGTATATGTGTATGTGTGTGTGTGAGAGAGAGAGAGAGAGAGAGAGAGAGAGAGAGAGAGAGAGAGAGAGAGAGAGAGAGAGAGAGAGACAGTATTGGGGGAGTGCAAACAGAATCAGCAGCACCTGTGACCTATGCTTCAGTGGAAACCGAGTGCACACCTGAACAGCACCTGGCCACAATCACAGCCGGGGTCTGAGGAGGGTCTCCCATGGGAAGGAGCATTAGCACATGACACCTGCCCCAGTCAAAACACACTGGGGATGCCAATGTGATGTGGGATTTGATACTTCACAAACGCCTTCAGGACCAATTACACATGAAATAGGAAAGACTGAGGCTACGCTCACACCAATTTTTTTTTTCCAACATGGCAATAAAATCGAAAGATCTTTATTCAGACAACTGTTTCAGCAGTTTCAGAAAAATTTTCCATCTATACTAACATACGTGAAATAAGGGGGGATAAAATATGGAAACTAAAATAAATCGGGACCTTGTATGGTTATTGATGAACTGGCACGAAATATCAATATTTTAATGAAAACAGCTGGCATTATAAATAATTCACCAATCACCATTTCACTTTTTGACAAGCCGTTTATTTTATATGTGTGTATGTGTGTGTGTAAAACTGCCATTAATCAGAGAGTGCACACAATTTGTTACATTGTTTGATCTTAGTTGTTAAACTCTGATGCCACTGCTGCAAATAAATACCAAATTCCTGCCTTTTTAGGGTTTTCCCTTCATTTACACAGCATTGGTGGAAAATCCAACATAACTAAATTCGAAATTCAGTTTTTGCAGACGTGTTTTTCTGTCCTTACAAAATCAGACTCAGGTAGTCACACTGAGCTCACGTGTTAGGGCATGCATGTGGCTATTTGCGTGTGTTGATGACAGCATTAAGCTGATTAGTTTTTATGCAAAGCCAAAGCTGTACGTGTCATATGTATGAAGCAAACCAGAGGAATGTG
Source organism: Aulostomus chinensis (assembly GCF_037954235.1). Classification (NCBI taxonomy): domain Eukaryota; kingdom Metazoa; phylum Chordata; class Actinopteri; order Syngnathiformes; family Aulostomidae; genus Aulostomus; species Aulostomus chinensis. The sequence continues at coordinate 21,222,071 of NC_141321.1, forward strand.
AGTATACAATTACAACTCAGCAGAAGTGATATCATGGCCTCCAGCACATGGCTGGAAATTAGACTGATGGAAAATCAGTCATCACCACTGAAGTGCAGCAAGAGAATTTTAACTTTGTTTAAAAAATGTTTTTATAATCTAACAGTGACAGTAACTGCTGGAGCGTACCTCTCCAGACGGAGCAAAAGAAATGGAGATCTGAATTTTCACATTCATCTTTCTTAATTCAGTAGCTTTAACCGTGAAACCTCGAAAGTAAAGCTGAATTTAGTCCATAAAGCTGGGAACAGGAGTCTCACTGTACTGTCGATTTCTGCAGTGAAGGTTTGATATGGTATAATGATAAGCACATGTATCGTATCAGACCGCATCATGCTTTTATTTTATTCCCCTCAGTAACTCTGCTGACATTATTTCACTTGTAATCCACTTTCCATCTCTAATCAGACATTTTCTCAACTTGTCTTTATTCCAGTCAAGGGCAGCTATGGAATGATGGCTGTGACTAGCTTCAGCAACTCTATGTTCACATCAGCACATCATCTGAGGTTTATTTTAGAGACTGACAGGGCCTTTGAACAATATCAGTCCTTTGAATAAATAACCATTGAAAGAAAACTTTAAGCAGTTCAACACACACTTGTCCAAATTTGAAATATTCACATTGCTGCTGTGTCTGACTACAGGAGGAATATATAACTATTCCTCAAACTTCTTCCATGCAAACCACTAGGGCTGTAATCTCCCAGTCGACTGGTCGATTTATTAGTCGATATGTTCTGGCTCGACCAAAATTCTGATGGGTTGATTTTTTGCCATGTTAATTTCATCAGGAGGAAAGTACCGAAACCACCCCTGTTTCACAGATAACAATCTATCTTTGAACACCCCCCTTGTTTTTGCTATTTTGGGTTAGCCCGACCCGCAAGAGACAGACAGACTGAAGAGTACTGAAGGCCAACGTCTGGTGGTTTGATGAATGTATATTTAATTTTGACGGTTTCATTTAAAGTCAGTCCTCGTCCACCATGTCAAAGACATCTGCAGCGTGGCAGCATTTCATGAAAATAGATAAAGGAAAAAAAGTCGAATGCAAAGTTTGCAAACAACAGTTTGCATATCACAGCTCCACGACAAACACGACGACGTATCACCTAGAAAAGGTAAGCTAACTTGTCCACCTTAGGTTGCCCCGTCAGTTTTGAGTGTATGAACATATCAGAATTGACATTTCAATATTTTATATTTTATTTTTCTAATAATTGTTTTGTTTTAATTGTAAAAAGTCTTACCGTGGACTTGCCTTTTGTGTTTGAGAGTAAAGTTTTAATTTAAAAGTCTATTTGTGTCTCAGCCGCGATGCTGAGCTCCTCTGTTCAGTCTCGCTCTGTGCGCAGGACAAATGATAGTGTCGGTAAATTATTATAACGTGACAAAAACAATTGTCTAAATATCCCTCAACAGGCTTTGTGCTGATAGTTGACACAGTATATTTTTTGTATATAAAATTAGTCGATTTTTAGTCAAAATTTGAGGGCTTCAGTCGACCAAGAATTTTTGGGGTTGACTGCAGCCCTACAAACCACACAGCTGTGCTATGTCTTTCCTATGTGGTTCAATTGATTATTCAAGCAAGAAAACAAAAACAACGACATAAAATAATCCTGTGAGAAAAATGACCATATCTCTTTGAAGGCCTGTTAAACTGTCATTTGTGGAAACACGCTCTATACTGAAAACAGGTCACAAGACTAAAGTTTATTGGGTTATAAAGGCTGGCAGATCCAATATGTAAATAACATAATTCAATCTTAGAATAGTTAAAGTATAAAATATATTTGGATGACAGTCTAATCCAATTATAGTTTGTCATGCCATTAGGAATAGTAAAATGAAAATCGGACTTAACTGGGATGTCCCACAATTACACAGACACATCAGTGAAATTACTGTCACTGTCAATGGAAAAAATATATCAGTAGGCACGTGTCATCCTATGGAAAACACAGATAGCAGTGTTGTCAGAATGGTCAGAGGAGAACATCCAGTGTTTCCTTTCCTTTTTCAGCAGATGTACAGTATATCTGCGTGACCATCAATATTACGGTCGGCCATAGGGACATTCAACTTTATCAGCGAAAATCTCTGAACAATAACACTTATGACAATCCCATGAAAAATTCTTAGAAAGCATGTGACAAATGTGTGCGTCAGACGGACTCACATGGCAGAGTGTGGAAATCTGTCTATATTTTACTAGAAGCATGAACAATGTGGCTGCCACCTGTGAGGAGCCTGCAGTGGATGACGCCTAGGTTAGTAAGAGGATTGTAGCACAACAGGGTGGGACCTGGAGGCACATGAGACCAGCTGATCCATAGGCTGCCCTAGCATGGGAATTGGCCCCAGGGGAGAACAGTGTCACCGTTAAGCAGTCAGTGCCTCATCAGTATTTACACAGATTCCCAAGTGTCAGCTTCAAATCCATCCACATATTCCTTGAGAGAGCATAGTGACAATTCAGTTGAAAATCTCCATCCTACCTAGTTTCTAATTGTTGAGTTGAGGTAATGTTTATCCTTACTGCATTCATGCAGAATTCTACTGGGTTCCAATGCAGTGACAGCAGACAACTGAATGTCACACTCATGAAACCAGTTGGAGATGATATTTTTCTTTGCAACATTGTGCATAATCATGCTGGACGTAGACAGCGAAAGACACAGCAACAGCAACAGGGATGGGTCTCTTTGACAGACAGTGCTGCTATCAATACTCAACACATACCTTCCAGCGCCAGGTGACTGCACTTGACGTAATATTCTCATTCTGTGCTCGCCAGTCATCGCTAGCAGCACCAAACGGTCAAAGGTGTGGTCTGGCTTTACTGAATTTATTGAATAGCAGTGGGTGGCTCAGTGTTTAGCAGTGTTGCTTTGCAGTAATGATGTCCAGGTTCTGCTTGTATCTGCACAAGCAGTAAAACGAAACATAAATACCACCAGGCATGCGCTGATCCAGCTACCTCAGTCCCAACACTGATACCTGGGCTTTTAGTGTCAGCCGGTACGATGATTAATTATTAATGAATCCTTGAGTGGAAGACACTAGAGTAATGCACACTAACAGCAAGCTTCATTCAAAATTTAAAAAAAAAATGCACATTTACACACAATTCACTGGCAGTGTAAGTGATAACATGTCACAGATCTATCCGAGCAAGACCTCTCTCCAGCTATTTGGTGCCCATAATGACTGTTTAATCAAACCTTTGTTTACGCCAAACAACAAACTTACTCCTTGGAACCCACACAACAATGGCTTGGTTTCCTCTGAACAGGCTGTTTAGACTGTAGCTACACACAAACAGATGTTTTTTAGTGTCCAATAACATTAAAGGGATTAGTGGTCACTCTCAGTCTAGCCATTACTGAAACACAATATTTTATGCATAATAGTGACCGATTGATGCATACAAGAAAACTGCACAAGTATCCATATTGCCTACTGTCTTTACAATCAGGTATAGTCATGTGTTTTTCCAGCTGCTTTGCGGTGGCTTTTACAGGAATACTTGAGCAGTACAGACGTCCAATATTCCAGGGTGTTTAGATTGGATGAGTTATACAGTTGACTCATAGTAAAATGAACGCATGCAGTAGTGAGTACATTCACCGTTCTTAAGTAGTGAGATGAAATGATTACTTTGACCTTAAATTGAGATAATAATATATATCTTAATTAATGATTGAAGTATTTTTCAAATTTGTCATAGAACTGTTGAAGAGTACCCACTAGCCAGTGATTAACCAACAGTGTAGAGAGAGAGAGAGAGAAAGAGAAAGAGAGAGAGAGTTGGCCAGCAGACAGTTTAAATTAGCATTATCGTGATGAACACAGCTGAGCAATGAACCCAATAATGGGACCTGATGATATGACTTCAAATCAATATCATTATTATTCCAAACTTCTACCTTTATTATGATTAATGAACAATTATTTTTCTACACTGTCCTAAAAGTTCTCCACAAGCTCTGTACTCTAAATATGCTGAAAAATATGTTAATTTTAATTATTTTGACTGACACTTGCGTTGATGAATATTAGACAGAATCATCATTCTTGTGTCATCAGTCACATTTTAATTGAAAACTGTCTCAAATACAATTATTTTTGTTAATACCAATTTTGATTTATATCCAATTAATTGCCCAGCCCTACTGGACACAGTATCAGCGCTGATTGTTACATATTGACGAGGCTGATTGATGATCATTTTAAACTAACGGAAAAAGGTACAATCTGACTGCATTGTAAGGTTGCATGCACGCAGATCTGCTCAGTCATCATCATGAACAAATCAACAATGAACCCATCTTGAGACAGCACACACACACACGATACAAGACAGTTTCCTTGAGCAGAAAGTCCTCCACACGATGCAGCTCATAGTGCACAAATGCATTCGCGCAACAACAAAGGCATAAAAACCGTGATGGGAGGGAAGGACAAGACAAGGCTAATTGACCTGAGAGGATTATTTTTAACTGATAACTTATTTTAACCTATTTGTGTACTATTCAACTTCTATCTACCCACTGTTGTGGCTGGTAGGTCCAACATTTTTTCCTTAACATCTTGGCCATGCCGTTCATTACAGTATCAAAGACAGATTATTTAATTCAGCCACCTCAGAAGTTCAAGAACTGTTCTGTTTCTTCGTCACCAACAACAAGATATGACTTGAGATGTTAAGGGTGTGTAGCAGCCCATTCTGCAAACTAACACTGATACTGGAGAAGCTGTCAACCCACATACGAGATTGCTGACTGTTTTTTGTCATAGTTCTACCTGTTATTTTGAGGAGAAATATACCTTCAGATATGATTTAATGAGAGTGACAGTCGTCCAGAAGTCCACATGAATCCTATATTTAACCTTGGAAAAATCATTTGATAAGGCTATAGTCATCTTGTATTGCACTCAGGGAGGAACAGACAAGTCTACAGTTGTAGCATCTGCATTTGACATATCACTGCAGCGGATAACATTCATATTCTGCAGCAAGATTAGAGACACCAGTCATGTGATCAATTACTAGAAAGATAACGTTTTGTTTCAATTCAGCACCCATTTATGAACTAATGACATCGCTTGGAAACCAGTCTCCAGGGCCATTACATAATGAGCTGAGATCTGGTTAGCCATAAAACTGTCGACTGGTGACACATCACAGTGATGCCAAGCCAAAGTGCAGAATAACACTCAGCTTTTAATCGCTTGAACAGGAGAACACATTGTAAGTCAATAATCCATTACTACATATTTATAAAATGGTGCATTTCTCAGTGATTACGATGACCGAAATGCTTCTTGGACATAGAGTGTAACGTGTGAGACGGTCTTTGTTACAGCTGTGAGTTTAACCTCTCACACAACAATCTACACCCTGCTGACAATGGCTCTGATGGTCAGGAGACAGTGTCTTATGAAGGAGAGCTATACTGATGGCGTGACTTCAAGCCTGGGGGAGGGTCAACGCAGGAGGAGGAAGAAGGAGCTACAGAGTGGGGAGGGGGATTACAGAAGGAAATAAAAACAGCAGGAGATGGAAAAAATATCCCTGTAGCTTGGGAAGCCTTTCAATACTGCTACCTCCTGATGCATGATGTGCCTTACCCCTAGATTAGGCAATATTTTAACATGATGTCTTTTCACTACCAAAGGGCATGTGAGGAGCAAGTTTAAGAGAATCACTTACTTACCCATTATGTTCGAGTTCATAAAAGGTGTTGGGGACAATCCTTCATGAGACACTAATCGACTGTCACTCAAATGATCGCCATAATGAGGGCTGTCTGCAAAACCCTGGGGACAGAGATCAGAATATTAAGCACATTATTGGGAAACCTCACTAATTGAGTGCTATGACATATCCCTAATGAGTAAGAGAGGAGTAAAACTGCTCTGTTATGCAAATCAACCACTCATACACTCATCCACAATGGTACCAAAAAAAAAATTAAAGAGAATGATGACATTTTATCTATTGGCAGGGTGCACATTCATGCATCACATGTCTAAAATTAGATGGACTTGTATATGAAATAACAATTATACTGTATGGCTTGCATCATTTTGCAGAATTACGGGGACCACTGAAACCGCGTATGAGTGCATCTTTACATGGCTGCTACAGCTAGAGGTGACAGTTCATTTAAAATGGTACATGGCCTGTCATTTCAGTGCTAGGCAGAGTTACATCAACGTAAAGCATAAATACATGTATTCATAACTAAAAGTCTCTCTGAGAGCACAGACCCCACGCTACACCCCTCCATCAAGTTTTGTGAAAAAAGGCCTGGTAGTGTACTGTTTCCCCAGAACCACCAGTGTTTTTGAACATTTTCACACATCTTTCAAGACCCCCACAATATTTTGTGCTACGGTTAAGAAAAAAATGAGCATATAAAAAAAAAAAAAACATTTGATGGATAAACCCTGTTTTCATTTTAAGAATTATGAGTTCAACCATTCTTTTTTTGGAACAACAATTAAACAAGGGTTTGCATTACAAAAAAAACAAAACAATTTTCTGACAAAAACTGAAAAAAAATTTCAGTGTAGAATTGATTTAATATTTGTATTTATTCATTCGGATTCTTTTTTCCTCACTCCCACATTACTTCAGTTGTACAGGTCTGTGGTCTGCAGGGTCATAAAAAGCACATTTTCTCAACTCTGCATTAAGTTGGATCTGGACAAGTATGATCTTAAAAATAAAACCATAGTAATCAATCTGGTGGGGCTGCAACCCCCCTAGACAACTAGCACACCCATCAGCCTTCTCTGCCCGAATAAAGTGCTCCTAAGTGACCCTGTTACAGTTCCTCAGATCCCCTGGAGAACTGCAACATCGATCCTTCTGCAGCTTCTTCCAGAGCTGCTTCTTCGCTTGTTTTTCCTAGACGTGCAGCATTCTTACACAGGGTGAATAGAGTGCCCTCCATCGTACAGTAGCGATTACACATATTGCTGGAAAATGTCGTCAACGGCGGGGCAAGAATTACAAAGAAATAACTGAACTGCACATTTACATGAGTAATTCTGTCATTTAAAATACAGTAACCCATAGTATTTCATGTAATTGTCAACAAAATCTAGAACTCACATATCTTTAGTAATAAAGTGTAAAAAGAAAAAAAAATTAGCCAATCTTTCTGATGATAGGTTTATATACAATTTCATACTGTTTCTTGATGGGAAGTGTTGTTTAAGGGAGGGGGAGGAAACTGAAAGATGCAATCCTGCATCATTCCCAGGTACCTGCAGTTTAAAAAATTGCTTTTTTTTCTCCTGCAGCTTAACAGTGCCTTTTCATGACAGTTATCAGCCTCAGGGGCTTAGGTCTAAATATCGGTCACAGTATGGTTTTTGAAAACTCGGGGTCCCAAGTAATAAAAGATACTCTGTTACAGTGCTAATCCCAAGCCCTGTGAAAATCCTCATGTGCTCCAGTCAAATACAACTCCCCAAACTACATTAACTGCCACCGGAGGGACTGAGCAGCAGTGGGCTTGCATTTCTATAGAGCTATTTTCACCAACTCATACCCTTTGCATTCAACATACAGTAAAAAAAAAGTAGATCTAAAGTAAATCTTATTATCCATCTTTTTTTGTGAGTGGATAGTGATGGAGTAATTTCAAAGGCAGCGGAGTGTTGTGCTGTGTCGAGGGAATCCTCAGAGATTCCCTATTGTGCTCCTGCCAGGCAGCACACACTGTTAATCACACCATGAACAGACTCAATAACAACAACAGCCCTGTGAGAGCCTCCAGAAACTAACACACACATACACACACACACACACACACACACACACACACATACATAGATTCGCATGGACACAAAAAAAATTCAAGCAGAATCTCCGTTCCTCTGCTGCAAAACAAGGAAAATTTTCGAACCATAGACACAACTAAGTAAAAGAAGGCAACTGCTGCTGATAAACAACTCATTAAGTAACATGTCTTCTCGGACTGTTATGACTGCCACTGTGAAGCAGGAAAAGGCTGGTAGAGAAGGGAAGGAAGACAGAGGTAGGGGTATAATGGTCAAGTCTTTGTGTGTTTCTGTGTGTGTGTGTGTTAATGCCACCACACTGTGTTAGCTCCTCTAGGACCAATGGATCATCAATCACAGACCCTTCATCATTCCCAAACACTGGTGGCCTACATCCATCCGAGACACTAACACATGCTGTCATCGCTGCCACGGGGCTACGTTAGCACTAGTGGCTAAATAACTGTCAGATCACTGTAGCAGCAGGCAGGCCAGAGCTCATGACTCACGTCCCCCAATCATTCCCTGCAAAATCCTCTCTTCTCCAATCTGTGCTGCATCCCAGGTGAATGTGTGGCTCCGTGTGGCAGCTTGGGAAGTGATGATATGGACATGATGGATGCGTGTGGGGTCGAGTATCAAGTCGGGCCAAGGCACTGGGGAAGTGGGGGTTGTCGTGCTGTGGTGGTGGGCACAGCCCTGACTGTCAGACGGCCAGCCTACAGCCACAGCTGCCCAGGATACAGCGGCTGGCTGGGAGCCAAGGTCAGCACGGCAGGACTCGGGACCGTTCACAGTCGACTGATCACACACTCGTAGCTCACCAGCTCAAACAAGCTCCGGGACAAGTCTGAATTCCCTTTGTAACAGTCAACATACTGAAGACTTCTTCAGGGAGATCCACAGAAGACAGCTACTGAGATTGGAGCTTTATTTTGGAAAACTTTGACGATAGCCCTCATTTTTCAATCCATCTAATTTAATAACATAAGAGAACACATTTCTAACACGAATATTTGATACCCACGTGCAAAATTTGTTAACCCTGAATTTCAAAATGAAGGAATAATCATGAATAACGTCTCGTCGGCACAACAGATATCGGAAACATGGTCATGACTGCAAACATGCAGAAACATACAAATTAAATTTGATCTGTCTTGAAAATTTGCTTTGGAGAAATGACAACTCTGAACCACCAATAAGTGTGAATGTAGTTATAAGCTGCAGCCACCTGCCAGTCTAAACAGGAAAATGGATGTATGGATGTATTTGAAATAAACTAAGGAGAAAATGTGCAGCTGTGGAAAACTTTTATTAGATGGGTTTGTTCTCAGAAAGATGGCGATCACAAAAATGAGAATGAATGTGAAATGAGATAATGGCAGCACTTTTATTCCGACTTATTTCTAGTCATAGTGCTCTGATCTCTAGAGTGAGACAGAGTCACCCAAAGCCAAGACGGACCAAACGCCTTTGCTGTCCAAGGAGGTAAGCTTCAACACTTGTCCCTCTTTTGTGCAAATATTAGTATCTGATCACGAAAATATTAATCCATCAAGATGCTTAAGTTCAGGAACCCAAGAACATTTGACCCTTTTTTTTTTTTTTTTGGTCTTATGTGCAAACACATTTTTTTTAATAACATTTTTCAGAATGACATTACCTACCACACAAAACAAATGTGAGAATGGCTGCTGATAAAGACAGATATTTATTTTTTAACATGTATGTGGTGGACAACTCAGGTAATACCAGATGACTTGTTTTATAAAACAGATGGCCAAACAGTGCTGTATCAAGTTAATATTAGATTTCATAAACAGTATATGAGGTTTATGTGATGATATGCAGATGAATACGGTCAAAATCATCATGGACGACTCCCTCAATGGTTGTACCATGGGACAACAACAAGAGTTTCCCCACAAGTGTTAAGTGAGGCAAAGAAACTGTCACGAAGCCGCTTTTGGGGCAATTTCTGCGGTTTGTTTCAGTGTGTTAAAAATAGAACATCAGAAACAACAGGTCTGCCTAAGAGGAAGAAAAAAAAGTCCCCTCCAGAAAATCGCAATACGTGTTAAGTTTCTCAGCTCATGATTTTTATCCGTGCCTTTTTAAACAATACAAATTGTGATCGATGATTTCAATAAATAAAACAAGATTTAAACATTGGGCCTTGAAAGTTGAGGAACCCCATGTCTTCACATCCAAAAGCCATCTTATCCAACCAAACTGGGCACCGTATCACTCAACCTATACTCCTGATCACGCATATTCTTACATTTACGGAATATCTGTGTGAAGCACAGCATAAAAAATGCAATATTTTGAAGAAAAAAATATATGACATGACACTTCATGGCTACAAATTTCATCTTTATCAATGAAAGGTGGATATGCAGCTGTGTGTGTGAGTGTAGTGTGTGTGAGTGTGAGTGTGCATGTCTTATGGAAGTGCAAACAGCTGTCTGCTGGATGATGCTGTGCCTTGCAATGTCAAAAACACTCATTTATATGTACCTGGAGCAAAGATATCTCGAGCGTTGCTGTCTTATAATTCAAATCAAGCTGCCAATGTTACCATTGCCTGTAGATGTTCATTCGGGAAGGGCACAGAGGAATAAACAAGGTAACAAAGCCAGAGTAGCTCTGACATTTAACTGAATTCTAATAGAAAGTGACAGGAGATTGACATTAAATGAAATTCATACAGGGCATCGAGAACAACCAATGTGTGAGGGACAAACAAGCAAGGCAGAACTGTTCACACTTGCTAACACAAACACTTCAACCATTTTGCACATGACTGGTATCGGCTCGACTTGTCTCGGCTTGGCTCATTTTTAGAATCAAGACGTTGATTTTAACTGCAATCTTAGGACCTACTTGGTGTGGCTGGTTGTCATAGCAACGCTGTATAAAACTACTGTTCGAAGTGACAAATCAGTTGAAATGACAAACGTTCCTGATTACAAGTTCTTCATCCTTTATGCTTGAATGAGTGTTTACTGTTTAATTTTATACTGAGTTTCATCTTACAGATGCAATGATATGGATTTTTTTTCAGATTAAAATATAAAAAATAAAATAAAAAATCCCAAAGAATATTAATGTTGTTGGTATTATTATGTTTAAGGTTACATCATGAGGCTGCAGCAAACCACACAACGCTTCTTATTAGCTTATATTATTAAAAGAGTAAAAAACATACACAAGTGCAAAGGCAAAGGCAGCCTTAACCTTTGCACATGGCTGTGCAAAAGTTAAGGTTTTCAAGACAGACGACTATTGTCTATATTACATTTTTAATTGACTGCGTATGTGGCTGAATGTCTGATAAGTTTGCAGCTGCCCTCCTGTTACTTATCAGGAAGTGGCAGCAGGCATGGATACTTGCTCTGGACACTGAGTGTAACTGCTGACGACTTAGATACTCCCCTTTTGTTTCAACTGCTCTTCACTTTTGGAGACAATCTATGATCTCTGTAGAATTTCCCGTCCATTTACAGATGCTTTTGTAGGAAAAAAAATCTCAGAAAAGGATCCTGGTTGACTTTGCCCTTAATCAACAGAAATTTCCATCACACCTGCTAACAGACAGACAAATGCCAGAGGTACTGATAAAAAAAATCGTACACACGGCAGTTATCAGGGAATTCATTCATCGATCAAATCATAACCCAAATCAGAAACACGATAATAACATGTCATTACTAAACTGTGCAATATCGTTAAGCTTATCTTATTTCTTAAAGTCTGCACATTACTAATTATTGTAATTTGTAATTTCTTATTTTTATAGTACTTTCAAGAGAAAGTTTAAAACTGTAACAACAGAATTTCCCCCTGGGGATTAATAAAGTATTCTGATTCTGATTCTGAATTCAATAAGGTACATTTGTGTTGTTTGCACGATGGCTGCCACCTGAAACTGAACAGTTCCAATAATCTGTCGGGAAATCTCTGAGTGAACTTCTTCAAGTAAAACTAAGAGTATTCTAAGCGGGTGTGGAAGACTGACGCAGTTTTTGCACAACTATGGGTTAATTCAAATTTTAAGTATCTTTTAGGCAAGACATGGGCATGTGTAGGCAAGTACCATAGGCAAGTAAGTGTGTTAAAACCTTTAATCTGGGGCATTTTCATCTAAATATTTTTTTATCGAAATAAATTATATAATTTGCAGGGCTAATTTTAAGCTGTTGTTGTCATGGACTGTGTCTGTCATGGCTGCTTGTTGAGTGGCAAGAAATGTTAAATAAACATTTGCTGTCCCTGCTTGTAGGACTTCCTATCTCTGACAATATCCCATGTTTAACCACAGTCTCAAGTTGGAAAAACACCATCCCGAAACACAATACCACATGAAGTGGTTAAACATGAGATATACCAAATATTCTGGACAAAAATTCCAAAAGTAGAGTTGCAACCAGAGAGCAGTTGCAAATCAGCCCCTTACACGCGAGTCTTGTAGTCCTCTAGTTCTTAATTTTTCGTTCTTCACCCACAGCTATCTGTTTTCCAGTTCCATCCCAAGATACAGCTTTTACAAAAACTGGCCCCAGAAAACCCAAGACTGTCAACCCAAAAGCTGGTGCAGCAACTTAAAAAGTCATGGTGTGAAGAATTTATATTGCAGATGCAATATTTTAATGTACTGCTGTAACTTAAAAGCTACTCAAATCCACTATAACATCAGATTGTAAATGGTTTTCGATGGCAACTGCATAACATTTCTGGACAGATGAAGTAGTCATGTGATTTAAAAAAAAAAAATCAATTCCACCAACAATCAGGACATCAATAAACTCTTCCTGCCACGGAGAAGTACGTGCATATCACAGGTCGTATACAATGACTGATACTGGTGAATGTATCACTTTCATGTAATGAGTGTTAAATGATGTGCAGTGGAGCAGAAAGGGCATTCAGAGGCGTTAAGGGATAGGTCATCTTACCCGGGAGGACTCATAGGAAGGACTGGACTCGCCACCTGGGGCCCAAGACGCTTGGTTGGTCCGCTCATCCATACCTGTCAGAGGTAGAGAACTCAACTCAGTCAAGAAGTCAAGATTACTCTCACAGTCCAATGTACATATGCCTAAATTCACGATCCAAAACACATGCATGCACGCATGCACGCACACATATACACACTTTTGTATTCTACTCTCAGGAGGACACAAATGTTTTCCAGAGCCCCTTAAAGCTAAGCAAGCCAGTAAAGCCATCAGCCTCCACTTGATGCACATTACATTGAAAGTCTGACATCATAGGAATGATCCTTTAAAGGCCAAATGAGATAATACATTTAGTTTGTTATGCATTAATGAACACAAATAAACATTCTTTTGTAACCTTCTGGACCAAAACGCAACTAAAATTTGGTAATTTGGCATTTGCCAAGCTACTTCCAAAGATCTAAACAAGGAAATTGGATAAAACTAAATTTCTACATGAAAGAAAAAGAAAGAAATGAAAGAAAACCTGTGTGTTTCAGAAGTCAAACAGAAAATGAACAATGTCCATAAATCCAAACAACTGCAAAGCTGGACCATCTGGCACATGATGAACAATATAATATCTGATCTTTTAAATCGCATTTATGTGATACAGTCAGTAAAAATGTTTGATGTCTCAACTGTTCCTGCTGTTTTAAATTGCAGTCACAGCCAAAGTCCCCACTAACAAAACAGAATTGCAAAGGAGATACGTCAACATTCCCCAAGTTATTGATCGTCTTTGTTGTAATTTTATCTCTGTAAATAGCAATAACATCTGCTCATCTTCAAATAAACTTCGAATAAAAATATTGGGTTGCAAGAAATCATAAATGCTCTGAAGAATAATCATATAATAAATAAGAAACAAATAGAACTTCTCATGATCAAATGGTTTCGACATAACAAAATCTTAGGACGTTTCCTGCCACCATCCAACCACCTCACGCACAAGCCGAGCCTCGTTATCCAGAATTTTAAAAATATCATTATAATTAAAGCCTGCTAATGTATACACTGATCAGCCAAAATATCCAAGCCAGCAACAGGTTTCACGCTGAGTAGCCCCACAATAAATCCCCCTTCACGAGCATTATTATGTTCAGTTTACATAAGCATTTGGATATCGGATAGGGAAATCGAAATCAGGTCCCAAAACTGATACACGTCGGCTAACTACATGCACAGACTGGATCCTCAGACAACTCACTAATGCACCTCCTGTGGCCGAGTTGTTCCAATTCTTATACCAATATGGAAGCATCCTCCAAATCTCAGACGGAAATATTCTTACATCAATGGAATTGAATAATGGCCAGAAAAATGGGTGTTGGAGAACATTATGACCTTTGATGTTTAAGATGCAATCACTTCATAATTTGATGCTATTAAGAGAACATTTGTTCGAAACTTTAAGAAATTCCCTCAAAGCGTTCCCGAGACATCTTGTTTAGGAGGTTGGGACGGACGATGTACAGACATATGGACTTGTCACTAGCGCAGCTGTTGCTGAGGAATTGAAAGCTGCCAGAACAGAACATATCCACCTACCATAAGGTCCAGTTAATATCCTAAAAACATGGAATGGTGAGAAGAACATCAGATGAGTTTTGGTTTGTAAAGGTAAAATGAAATGAAACGTTTTAATCAACAAGCACAGCTATGAAAGGTAAGACTTTTGTTTTATTGTGTTAATCAATGATCGACAAACTCGTAACGACAGATTTCAACACTATTTTTACAAAGCGACAAACTTCAATGAGCTTTAGTGCTTCATGTGCGGGAGTAAAATGTTTTGTTCTCCCTCATAATTGACTTAATTGAATTATTCAATTGTTTTACAGACACAGAGTGAATGTGTCACCTCCAAATGAACAATACGGAAAAAGATCCGTTAATTAATACTTTGATCATGTGTAATCGGTTTGAAAATTTAATCATATAGCATTACAGCCAAGACTCCCAGGTGTGTTGTGGCGATTGCATAAATTATGTGATTATAAACGATGTCTCCAGCTATTAGTGAGTGTTTTTCCATTCACCTTCACACTCCCTCCAGTCCTGTCAACCACTGATGGGTTTCTGGTTTAACCACACTCGGGAGGATAGGCCCTTACATCCTTTTTATGAGCTGCACAGATCAATTAAGGTACTACTGACTGATTTGTTAACTGGCTCCGGGCACTTGGGATGTGTTGAAGACATCTGCCCATGTCAGTGGACCATGCTTGTCCCCTTGAACCAAATTTTGAATTCTTGTACTTATTATTTTTTTATTATACAGTTATTGTATAGTTTATTATCATATAGTATTCCAGTGTTAAATAAACTGAGCTACGCTTAACCTGTGGACCTGTGATTGAGAATACTAACTAGGCCTGGTCAGTTTCCCATTTCTCACTTTGGTTTACAGGCCTAAACCAGTGTGGAGTTTTTGGAGTGAACTGGTTTAAAGTGACATTGTTATTATGACTCCGAACAGATTATGAAAGAAAAAAAAAAAACACCTTGACTTCCTCAAATCCATCCATCCATCCATCCATCCATTTTCTTCCGCTTATCCTGTTAAGGGTTGCAGGGGGGCTGGAGCCTATCCCAGCGGCTTTCGGGTGAGAGGCGGGGTTCACCCTGGACAGGTCACCAGTCCATCACAGGGCCAACACATAGAGACAGACAACCATTCACACTCACAGACACACCTACAGTCAATTTAGAGTATCAATCAGCCTCGTCCCCTCTTCAAAACGGGGTGGGTCGACTGGGGCTTGTTTGGGATTCAGCATTTATGTTCAACTCTGGAGCGTCAAGTACAACATCTAGGGGTGAAATCAAATATATTGGTTCGGTCTGGTTTTATATTTAATACCAAAATGGTTTTGAAATCTTGAATTCACCCCCAACATAATCAATTTTTTACATTTGCAAATTTTTGAGGGTTCACAAAATGTACTATTCAACCTGTGTGGGAGGTTTTGTTTGATTTGGGCGGTAACTACTGTCGTATAAATATTTTATAGCCACTCCATGGAATTAATGAAAATTAGTCATTCAGCAGCATCCATTGACCCACTATGGTAAAGAGTGAATGTGCATCATCAACACAGCTGGAGGAGAGAAACGATGAATCTCTGTCAGAGGCACTTTGGCTATTTTTTCCAATCCATCTTTCTCTGGCGCGTCTTGCCGGTCACGCTCTGCCTCAATTATCTGGCTTTGCCCAGCTGAGATGCAATAGTCCAAACTCTCATTCCCTGCAATTTCCACACCTCTGTCTGCACACTCACTTGCCTTATGTTCACAATCACTTATGTAGGTGCTTTTCCTCCTACTTTGAGGATCAGAGACACAAGAGGACAAACTGGAGGTAAGAGGGATTTACCCGCTATAGGCCTGATACACTTTAAGGCTTCAGCAGTTGATTTTGACATCATTATTTTGCACGCGATAAGAGTTACATTTTGCATAATTTAGTTTTGAAACATTTGCCAAGATATTAAAAAACGAGAAATTGAGGTGAGAGCTTTTCCATATGGAAAGATTGGAATCAAAATTGAACAACAAGCCTCCTACACCGTAATCCACTGCAGAGTCAAGGGTATGCAAGTTTCTGATTTGAGATATGATGAAGAACATGGCACAGTCAGTATGTAGTATGTACAGTTACCTCAGTTAGTACCAATAGCCTTGTGCCAGTGAAAACATTTTAAACAAGTCTGATATCAAAACCAAACATTGACAGAATTGTTGGGTGTAAATTCATTGAAGGAGTGTGGTGCTAGACCTGCTCTACTTGTGAAGTGTCATGAGATAACTTTTGTTGTGATTTGGCGCTATATGAATAAAACTGACTTGACTTGACAGCTGATGGAGCCTATCCCATCAGCTTTCGGGCAAGAGGCGGGTTCACCCTGGACAGGTCACCAGTCCATCACAGGGCCAACACATAGAGAGACAACCATTCACACTCACAGTCACACCTACGGTCAATTTAGAGTATCAATCAGCCTCGTCCTCTCTTGATGTCTTTGGACTGTGGGAGGAAGCTGGAGTACCAGAGAGAACCCACACAGGAACAGGGAGAACATGCAGACTCTACACAGAAAGATCCCGTGCTGGAGCCAGGACTCAAACCTGGAAACTTCTTGCTGGGAGGCAACAGTGCGAACCACTGCACCACCGAGCCACCGCAACTCTCCATAATAGACAAACTGTATATGTACATTAGTGGGAGAAAGTAAAGGTGTTTTTTTCCCATTCATTTTTTTCTGGAATATTGTTAGAAATCATAGAAAACAACTGCCTGTATATCTATTTTTGGATGTATTTCCAAAGGACAAAGATGGTCACCAGACAACAAAGCAATGACAATGGACCTACAACCTACAATTCTCCTGACAGTCTCCTGTTCTATTTTGGTCCAAACAAATATGCGATGCTGATGTTGAATGTGCACGGTTCAGCCTAGAGGAGGATCACCACAGGACGTGAACTTCACACTCGATTAAATCAAAAAGTCTCTATTCAGTTCTTGAATGACAGTGTTTTAGATCAGTTTATATTCATGCAGTTGATGAATCCGTTTTGAAAAATCATATCAAAAATAAGGAATCAAGTTTTATTATATAATATGAATATGTCTTAGCTATCACGCAGAACCTGGCTTAGCAAACGTTCTTTAACCACAATCATAATGTACATGCTAAAAAGCCTTCAGAGACCAGATCGCTCCGCCAAAAGAGAAAAATTCTGCTAATGGCCATATCCTGCCATGGCCTAGAACAGCTTTCAGGAACTTCTTGTTTCCTGCAATATTATCAGTCTTTTAGCCAAATTTCATTATAATTCCATTCCTGCTAACAGACAAGCAAACTTTTTTTTCAAGCTTTCTGATCTCCCCCTTTAATGGGATCCACTCCAAAAGCTAATGGTGCCCTCACCAGTTCGTACCACACCCTCCCACCAAGTTCCAAGAAATTCACCCCAATGGTTTTTATAATCCTGCCAATGCACAAACCATGGCACCTAAAATATTATCTCCTTGGCAGAGGTAGGAAAAAATAACAATACACGGATTAGCAGTCTATCAGGTAAAACACTGCAATCTGATGCAAACCATTATTAAAGGCTTTTAGAATAAATCAAAGTGTCGAAAGATT
Source organism: Aulostomus chinensis (assembly GCF_037954235.1). NCBI lineage: Eukaryota > Metazoa > Chordata > Actinopteri > Syngnathiformes > Aulostomidae > Aulostomus > Aulostomus chinensis. Next base: position 21,240,075 of record NC_141321.1, read on the forward strand.
CATGAAGCTGACACTGTATCAGAATTTGAGTTCCAATAATTGTTGAAGCTGACATTATCTCAAATTATCAAGAGTTTTCAAAGAATCTGATCAAATACTTTGTTCAATGAGACATTTCTAAATACAGAACTGGCCCCGCGGCAAAGTGACTAAATACCATTGTATTGATGAACTCTTATGTTTACGTGATCTGCTCTCAGTGTAGGAGAAAATGGTTTATTTAGTCTTCATATGCATCATCTTGCACTTTTCATTGCACTAACTCTGCTACTAATTTGCACTTGAATAAGACATTTATCTTTGAGCCTCATTGTGTGTGAGGGGCGAGGCCAGCTCTCTTCCTCTCTCTCTCTCTCTCTCTCTCTCTCTCTCTCTCTCTCTCTCTCTCTCTCTCTCGTGGACACACACACACAGCTCTCAATGACAATACAAGCGAGAGCAAAATCCTCAAGTCTGGCTGCATCCTGACAATGTTTGCTGTCAGAAGAGCAGTAAAAGTCTTCATCATTCCAAACATCTGTCGATCACATCAAGCTGCTGAGAAGCTCAGCGAAGAGTTCCATGTTGCCCATCACCTACCCTATGTCGTACATCCCAGCAGCCTTGAGCCACAAAGAGTGAGCTAATCCTATAATTACAGGTTAATGATTAAAACTGACAACTAGTTAGCTGACTGTTAGTTATAAATATGGGCGTTCATAAATTCGCACCCATGTTGTAAAATGAAACGGCCAGTGCATCATCTTACCTGTTCAGAAAAGAGCATCTTCTGGACAGATAGAGAGATGTCATAGTGATTGGCTCAAAACAAAGACGCTGACATTTCTGCACAAGAATATTCATTAAAATCTGGACTCGTTTCTCCCCTTTATCTAAATACAACACCTACATCAGAACATACCAAAAAAAAGAAAACCACAGTCTGGACTTTTGTGTACATTACACAGAAAATGAGAGTGAGTATGGGAGTCTCACTGGGAAGGAGAGACTTCATTTACTTCACTAGGGAGGGATAGGGTCTTCTAAAATTCAACTTCATGTGTAACAGCTCTGTTTGTGTTTCTTTGTTTTTTTTCTTCAGTTTCCACGAAATGTGTGTCTTTCGTTTCATAGATACCCGGGGACAACGAGGCATTGTGGATGCACACAAAACATGCTTTGAGAAAAGATAATGCCTGTTTGTTGACTTTCTCTAGGAGCACATCAGACAATAGATGGTGTTTCGGTTTAATGTCATGTTGCGCTTAAAGCCTCTAAGAACATGGACAGAGACGGGGAATCTAACTTTTACTTATAACTGACAAAAAATGGAGTAGAAAAAAAATGAGTGCACAACCCATACTACAATTTACAAGTAATTCCAGGTATAATCAAGTCATACAGATTGTTTCACATGATCACGAATTTCCTTCCAACATACCTCACAGTTAACTGCACTCAGTCGCTAAACAACACAACTCCATCAAATGGACTAATTTTCACATCACAACTTTCTACCTTAACAGTACTTCAGTGTTGCCTCATTCACCCTTTCACTCACACACACGCACACGGTGGTGAATTCATGCAAATGCTACTCCTCAGGAGCAATTAGAGGCTCAGTATCTTGCTCAAGGACACTTCAACATGGTCACTGGGGGAAGTGAGGGTCAAACCAGCGATCATCCAGTTGCTAGACGGCCACTCCGCCAAGCCGCCTCTATATATCGATGTGTCTGACAAGTAACATCCACTCTCATCAGCTATGATGGTCATAACTTCTGTCTGTTAACACTGTTCACCAAATCTACCAGGCTGTTTATCAGTAAGCTTGGTGGAGAGATGGAGCAGGAGTCAAGGAAGGAGCATGATTCACATATAGCCCTTTCCCTCGGCTCACACCCACATACATGGGGGTTCGTCAAACTAGGGTAAACTCACTAAAAGAACTGATGATCCTGTTCTCACTGTGAATAAAAAAGGAATAGACTTGGTGCTTCACAATGAAAGCTACAAGCACAGTCACTGCACTGGAAGGGGTGAACAGTGTTGGCAAAACAGCACGAGCATTTAGCTTCTTGGGCTTGTGTAGTCTCTATGGTTGCTGTAGTAAAACCAGCAAGTAGGACAGAGATGGGATTTCTATTGTGTTTTGCTCCAAGCTGTATAATCCAACATTATTATTGTTATCATTAGTATTATGAGGATTATAATGATCAGTTTCTATTGAAGCTGATTGAGAGGAGTTCATATACAGTATTAACAGTCATTTTGAAAACTCTAGTTGGTGCTGTTGTAATATACTTTGTTTGACTTATAGGTGTATCTAATATTTTAACCATCCCATTTATATGAAGTAAGTCAAATCAAATCAACTTTATTTATATAGCGCCAAATCACAACAGAAGTTATTTCATGATACTTAACAAGTAGAGCAGGTCCAGCACCACACTCCTTCGATGAATTTACACCCAACAATTCTCCATGAGCGAGCACATCCTGCAACAGCAGCGATGAAAACCTTCCTTTAAACAGGCAGGAACATCAAGCAGATCCAGGCTCCCTTTATAAGCCAGGATTGTTCAAAGCACCACAATCTACAGCCCCCAAAATGACAATTAAAATAATGAACACATTTCTCAAACAGATTCAGAACAGAACAACATAATCCTCATGGGGGGGGGGGGTGTTTATTGCTGGTCTGTTGTATTAGAATCAATACAAACCTGTCAGTGGTGTTAATGTTTTGGCTGATCCATGTCTATTTTTGATAGCGGAGCCCTGACTGCTCATTGTATGTGTGTCAAAGTTTGGAATGGAGGAATGCAGGACTACAAATTACTGAATTCACCTGGGTTTAGTGTTCCCCAGCCAGAGCCAATAAATACCCATGGCTACTGCATGGTCATGTGACCTAGGAGTAAATGCCGATCATTTCAGGAAAGAGCCAATGTTAACAGGCGTTTTGGGTCAGTGGGAATGTGGCTATAGATAAAAACTGCATTTCTTTACATTGGCCTTGATGGAGGTCTGCACTCTAGAGAGTGCCCTTCTCATTAGATCAATAAAATATTTACATAATGTCTTTGGCCAACAACACATTTTGCTGTACATATTTTTCTAAACTGACCAGCAGACAGAGGTGGAACACAAGAGAAGGAGTGCACAGACCAAACAGTTTAGTGAACATAGTCCTAGACAGAGAAACACAAACCAACCAGCCTTCTGTAGCTGGTGAAAACATAACCTTTCTTTGCACATTCAATTCAATCCTTATTTGTGGGTAAAGTGCTGATTTATGAGTTACACAAGCACATTTCAGGTGTGTCTGGTCTCTCATCAGAGACCATGATGAAACAGGTTTGAGGGATCAGGTCCTACCTGATGCACTGAACTGACTGCTTCCAAGTGTCGTGGGCCTGTTTTTCCCTCCACTCACAGGTGGAGAAAACATCTGAAAGGAAGAATGTAGATGTACACTTCAAATTAGAGCATCTACAGATCAGAACAAGTAGCCACACATTCAGATTTCCAATAGTATTAACTCAGAGAGCAATGAATGAGACGCAGGAATCAAAGATCACTTGTCAAAAAAAAATCCTGTTAGTCATCACTTATAGACATTGATGAATTAGACCTGCTTCAGCCTATTTGGTATGTGAGCCACCAGAGCTGCATGACAACCAGGGGGTAAGACTAAAAACTGAAAAGCTTTCCTACCGCACTAAAATCCAGCAAGTCACTTAATTCCTTGTCTGTTCCAAGAGCGGCAATCCGCTGCTGAGGGTTCATCCTGGCGATCTTGAAACCTGAAGAGAAGACAATCCATCAGGTCACCTCGTTGCAGCGGAGATGAAGACGCGACTGCCGCGGGAGGCGTTTGTTATGGGTGCACAATAATGACCATCACCTTAGGGGTAAAGTTGACAATGGCGTCCTTTCATTTTTACAGACACCTACTGCCCCTCAATGTTATTGCTGGTGCACATCTTTAATTGTATCCACGCTGCGTTAATTACAATAAGAGATAGATGGATAAAACATGGACCAGCCGCATCGCTTCACACATAATTTCTCTGCATACAGATATATGTGACTCCTTTGACAGGCGGTCTGTGTTTTTATGGAAAAATAGTACAGTTTAGTTTGAGGCTAACGTTAGCTGAGACACCTTATGTCAGACGGCTAGCTGGCTAGCGCTAGCTGCAATTACTGTTTAATGTGGATTGCAAAGCGCTAGCGAGCTGCAGCACCGATTTTAGTCCTTTCAGACAATAGAACAAAGTCGACCGCGTCCTTCAAAAGAGTGTAATACAAATTACACACTTGTTGCGGACAGGTGACAAAGTCAAACAATTGTTAACGTAGAAATTACAGTCTCCTCAGCACCAGAACACAAAACGCAATGATGGTCTTTCTCAACTCCCAACTTCTTTCAAAGGTCCGAGAGTGTTTGGCAAACTCCCACCGCTATCTTACCTTTTTCCGATTAAAATTCCGACTAGGGTGATCTGATGAAAGCTCGTTTTCTTGCAGTACTCGTCTACAAGTGGAAAGACGTGTGTTAAAGCGGCAATACCTGTGAAAATATGCTCTATATGTGTCAGTTATGAGTTTCCCTTAGGCAGACATTTTTGCTTTGCAAGCCCCAGCACCAAGATGACATTGGTTATTGTATCCCTCCGCCGATCAGAGTGACATGATGGTCCCACACAGCGGGAGATGATGCAGGAGTCATCCCACATATGCACCTCCATCCCGTCTTTATCCTCTCTAAAGCCTCCTCTGACGGGCTGTAGTAGTCAACTACTGCCCTCAAAAAATATAATGCAGTGTGGACATGTTGATTATCTCACAACTTACGCGTATGTGATGGAAAGCTGTCTACAAATAGGCGAATAATGTCGTTTCATAATAAACAAAGATGCCACGTTCACTGTGTGTCAGGCTCGGGTAGTATATTGAAATTGTTAGTGAATTTACATGAATTAAATGAAATATTAACTTTATGTGGGGGTCTTTAGTATCTCTGTACCGGCTATAGCGATAGAGAAAAAAATGGGGGAATGGAAACAAAATAAAAGTATATCTGAGGACATGACGTAAGAATTGCTCCCATAACTAAGTTATTTTTTTAACAAGTTAAACCTTGTGGTCACAAATTGATTGATAATTTATCTTGACGCTTCTAAATAAATAAAGTTGAGGGAATGAAATCCACCTTGTAGCCTTACGATATTTTTCTATCGAGTGACTACAATTCATTTACCCTTTTCTCTGTGGCACAATTGTTATTTTTTCTCTCGATGCCCCCACTTCAGTTGTTTGTGCCTTTTAGTCTATATGCTTACGAAGAGAAAAAAAATCTCCGGGCTCCGTAGATTCTAGATATTTTCCAGTTATATGGGTGTGTGTTGCGGAGAGAACTTGTCATTTAAAAAATATTTTAAAAAAACAACGTTTTCTAAGATGTACTTTTTTTTTCATATTTGTGTCTGGAATGAACGAGGTGGCACTTAATCAGATTCCCACAAACGAGTACTACTTTAACAACTAGCAAGTGATTTCTGCACATTATTTACAGGGAAGTGACCGTGTGTCAGATGAACATATTTTGTCCTACACCGATAAGACCGGTCCGTCAAAAATTCTTAGGAAAGGGGCGGAGACTAATATTCTTGGCAGATGATTGGATGAATGACCGCCGAATGCAGCCGGCTTTAACCAATCAGATTTAAGAACTCTATGACGCCGAACGAGAGCGCCGAAGACGAAATAACCAAACTCTCCCCTCAGGAGAGTTGGTAGAGGATCTCTGTAGGCGCTTCTGGCCGTTTTTATCAGCTGAGATGTGTTGAAAAATGAAGCCACAAATGATAAACATGTTAACGAACGACTTGTAGAATTCGGGTTCAAAATATATCGAGATAAAGTTTAGATTGTGGCGGATTTGTACGTCGTGCTGTCTCTTGCTTCAAAGCATTAGAAAATCAGAAGGTGGCAACAAACAGCGGAAGAGACACATCCAGAGGAATTAGCAGGGCAGGCGCGGAAAGGTATGGCGGAGGTACATTCCCTCGGTGAAACAAAGCTCTGCACATTTAATCTCACTCAGTTTTGGACTGTAATTGTTTGTTTTTTATAATCTCATCTGTGTGGAAAAAACAGAATATGTACACAGTTATTCCCGGAGAATGCTACTACAAATATACCGAATACTGGGGTGCTCAGGGTGAAAGGTCACACTCATGTCAGTACCCTAATATGGTACTGAATTGCTAATTTACTCTGTTTACTCTCATGGGAACGCATCACGGCGTGATGTCGCGAAGCCGAGCAGAGAAATACCTTAAAGAGAATTTTAGAAGAACGTTCTTCATCTTATTATCAACACGGTAACTTCCAGGAACGTCCACTGAAGGTTCTGTGTCGTTCCATAAACTTCAAAGAATATCCTAAACATTATTATTTGAATAATTATTTCTCTAGGTAGTTTATTGTTAATTGAAGGTTTTTTTTTAGATATATTTTCTAAGCTTGTGCGTTTATTCTGAACAATTCAAATGAGTGTTGTGCTGTTATTGAAAATTAAGCGGACTTTTGACAACAACATGACTGTCTGAGGTCATCAGTCACCATACGTACTCAATTTAGAGGTTATAAGAGCCATCCGATTATTGTGCCAGCTGACGAGGTTTGTCCTGTCCACAGGTGCTGTCCGGCACATGACAGTTCGGTGGTGACTGCTAAAGTATCCAGAAGAAATCACTCCTGTGTGTCTGGTATCATATTACCAACTAAAGTGTCGTTTTTCGTCAAATCCTCCTCGAAGTCATAACTGCATATCTGAGTTCAGCGCAGCAGTTATGGAACTACTTTTTCCTCCGCGCTGGCGAGAAACCAGACAAGAGGACAGCAACGAAGTTGGTTTCAGGTTGGTTCGCCTGTCGGCTTGAGTGTCCACGCGGTGTACTGAGACTTCCTTCTAGAGGTCTCCGTTGACTTTTAGTTTGTTAGCGTTTTGTTGTCATTGTTCGTTTTGTTTTGTTTGTTTGTTTTTTTGTTTCGTACAGTAGAATAAAACGTAATAGCACAATAACTGTCAGCTCTTCAGCCATAATTACTGTGCTTCCAGTTGACATTGCAGTTAAAACAGGAGTTCATTAATTGACAAGGTTTGAGTCTCTTGATAATACTCCTTTTCCTGGTTTTCTCTTATTTGGTTGCAGGATGTTGACATAGAATATTTATACTGTCTAAACAGATACTTAAGCAGGGAGAGGAGGTTGTCCTCGGATGACTGGTTTGTCAGTAACAAACTGTTCAGATCATCATCATTTGGCAAAGATAAAATGTTGGATGAGTTTGGGAACTAGACCCAAAGGGAGCTCCTGAGATGAGATCCCCTCCACAGATCATCTCAAAATTATGGGGGAGGATTTGTTAAGTCTACCAAATGTCAAGGAATGTAGGAAAAAAAATGCTCATCACAATTCCCTACAGCCAAAGTGATATGACGAAATTGCTTCTCTTGTCCATCCAAAGATTTCTGTCATAAATGACAGAAAAGAAACACATTCTTCAATTTAAATACAAATTGTCAAACCATGAAAAAAAAGACTAAAATGATGAACGTATTATCAAAATAGATGGCGATTCATTTTCTCTTGATCAACTAATCAATGTATCAGTTAATTATCGAATCTCTTACACATGTCGCATTTTAAGCAACAAGTGGGTGGTTTTCCATCACAAGGGGCCCAGTTCAGACAGGCACTTATGACGCTGGACTTATAGATTGTAACAAGAAATGACAGTGAATTCTTTTAAGACTTCAAATAATTCTGATGTCTTTTTTTTCTTTTGCAAATAGAGAATATCAGACAGTCCGAGATGTCAATGTTGCTTTTTGAGGTTGCAGTGTGTCTTCTGTCTTTAACATGAGTAAAAGTGGGTAATAAACATTAATCGTGCACATCATCGTTTCCGCAGCAATCTTGTAATCTCAGACAACGACACTGAACACAAGTGTTCCCTCCGATCGGAGTTAAGATGATCCATAAAAAAATAACACCAGTCCTCCCACACAAAATAAAGAAAAGTGAAAGGTGCAGAGTCCATCACCTCGTCACGTCATGAATACTTCCTTTTCAAGCTACCGTGTGATGACAACTTGAGGCGATCCAAGCGAATACAAAACTAACTTCACAGCAAAGTCTATATGGAGAACAATTTATTACACAACACCACCAATCCTGCTCTTTGGATGCGGCAGTGGGTTCATTATTAGTCATGTTCATTATACATGCATGTTACACATCAATTTCAAAACAAAGCTCTTAGTATAAACCCATGAGTCTGATGTGAACAGCTACCAGTAGCCCAGTTCAAGGTTTTGCATACAGTCACCTAAAAAAAACCCAGAGCAGAGGTACCTGTCATGTTCATGTACATTCTGTCCTGTAAGTGTTTACAGTAAGAACACCAGCGAGTGTCATTTCTATAAGGGCTCGGCTAATTTATAGTGCAGCACTCAGCACAAGCCTATTTTGACAACTGGAAATGTGTAATTTTAAATGTAAAGCTAAAAGTCATGTCAGAGGTTAATTTAAAGGATTTTTTTTTTAATTCAAAGCAGGTTTGTTGAAACATGGATGAATGGGAGGCTCCTTCGGCCTGTATTATTAATTCCAGACTGCCACCTGTTGGACAAATTTAGATCACCTCACTCTAACCCAGATGTTCCACCTTTGACCAAAATATGCATATAAACAGATGAAAAACAACTTGAGGAAGGTTTTTATTTGTTTCAAAGAACTCAGTCAGTCAGGATGTTAAGATGCATTGCTGACACATTTCAGTTCATTTTATATTCGTGAAAAACAAGATGGAGAACTTAAAATGTGATGCCCCTCATAAATGCATTTAAACTGATTGACCAGTGTGTAAACTGTCTAACGTTCATCATGTCCATTATGTACTGTTGTGCCACCATTCTGAAATGTTGTTCTTAAGAGAAGGGCATTCTGCACAGTGCCATGTGAGCACTTTCTTTTTACCCCAAACTTTTATCGGTCCTCCCCAATGCTACACCTTTCCACCAAGTCCAGTGAAAATCAGATTGGTCCACCAGCAAAGCAACAGATGAGTGAGAAAATCTAACCTCCTTGGCAGAGATAAATGCATGAAGTCGAAATTAAATTTGTTTCATTTTATGTAAACTTTTCAACATCTGGCTCTTTTATCCCAGTCTGCCTCAGGAGCTCCAAGCACCACATCCAAGACTAGCTGAGCTCAGGGAACATTTGAGCAGCGTTGCATCTGTTGATTTTCTGTATGAGACCTTTCCACCTAGAGACCGAATCAAAAACAGACTCTTAGACCACACAGTCACTCCTAACCAAAAATAAGGCGCCTCTCTCTGTGGTGCTCACAAAAGATGGAGTGGAGCTGCCTGGGTGGACACAGGGGCCCATGGATGTGAGCGCCTAATCCAATATACCGGTAGGTTTTTCAGGAAATCTTGAATAAACCTTTTCTGAAACTCAGAATGCATCATTTGACTCCTTAGTAAAAGAGATTAACACGATGGAGCAGGACAAGATATTGTTTTATGTTTCATGTGATAATTCATGTGTCCTTTTTTTGTTTTTACACAGAAATAAAAATCGCTTTGGATTTATAAGGCAGCGTGTGCCTACATTCATCACCAGTCTCTAAAATTAATGACATATTAAAAGCTTTTGTGAATGTGAGGGAGTCTTCCAGCTTGCAGCGATGATGCCATGTTTTTAGTCAGGGCCAAATTCGTTCACTTCAGTTGTGAGGCACATTTCAGCAACACTTTTTTCTGTGAAACGACATAGCAAAAGGAATTCAGATCATTCATGAGCCACAAGCTTGTCACAAAGAATATAACGGCTCGCTTGGTCATTTGAGGTTATTTGCTTGTGTTGCTCTGATCCTGTGTACTAAAAGAATCGCGCCTCGTAGTCTGATTGGTCCGGACATACGCAGACTGTTTCCGCCGCGTCGGCCCGACAGCTATGCCCCTTTTCTCCACCGCAATTGACCACCAGATCTGCATGATCCGAACTCCATCGTTCCCGGCCCTCGGACCGCACTGAAGTTGGTGTCTAGAATCTTTAGGTATTGGTGCTGGTTGTGAGAGAGGTAGGTTTGAACTAACTCGCCCCTGGACAAAAAAGCCCCTCTGAGTGCAGTCTTTGTCCTATTATCCACTACTCAGACCATGACAACATGCTAACGGCGCTTAGCAATTACGTTTTACGGTGAACAACAACTGATAATGCGACGTTGGATATTGATGAAATATTGTGGTAAAGCTGTAGAAGTCTGGTTATGTAGTTATGAATCAAATTCCGTCGTATAACAGGGTATGTAGGCAGGGTTGGCATTCGAAAACACAAGCCATTAGCTGGTTAGCGTTAGCTACCAAGCGAACTTAACAACACAGTAAACAGCATTGCTGAACGTGAGCTCCCCACGGCATAATCAGGATGCTAATGCTAGCTAGTGGTAGGAGAGCTGCTGGCTATTAAAGGTTTCGAAGATTGGTAGCATCAACATTGTATGTTATGTTAATTACCTCAACTATGGCCATTGTAACGTGAATTGTTAACGTGGAACAAACGTCTAATTTGATTCAAGTGTAACGTAATGCTAAAAAAAACTGGACTCATGTTTATTCCCTAACATCTTTGACTGGGACTTGTAAGAAAATATCCGTTAGTTACTTATTATTTGTTAGAAGCATCACTAAAAATAGATTAGTTTTAGGTCAGGATCGGCAATGATTATAAAACACATTTTATGCGCTGGTCGATCACATTTCCATTATTAGCTCCCATTACTGTTACCTATCATTATCCATTCACCCCTCCCTGCTCGCTTTTGACATAAATATGTCATAGCGCAAATTCCTTTCGCCATTTGGAGGTAATGAAATAGTGTCGAAATTGATAATCCAATGTGACTGCTACAGAAATTAGCATCAATTTTGCGCTGCTTTAGTTCCTCTTCAGTTTTATGGTGCAGGCTAATGCTATTTTAGCTCTTCGTTTTGGTTTTGCAGCCTGTAATTTTACCTTTTGACTCACAATGTTTGTGCAAGCTGCAAGTTCAGACTTGCTGTACACAACCTGCCCAACACCCAATACCAGAAATACAAGCGCCAATGAAAGAGATTTTCTTTGACTGTTGTTGGATCACTCAAAGTTAAAACACAGCAGACTTGGCTTCCTGAAAGATTAACTCAGTAGTTAAGTCTTCTTAGGCAGCAAATCTTATAATATGGGGATGAAGATAGTTCAGTTGGTTGAATTGAGCTTGAAAAAGATACTTCTTGGACCTTCTAAAATCAGCAGTAACTAGGGCAACCCAGTGGATTGAGATGTAGGCTGAAAACACATAATCTAACACCCTCTTGAGCAACTGGTTATTCCATTGAAAGAAAATAAATGCAGGCATGTACACTACTAGTCTAAAGTTTGGACACCTCATTCAATGTTATCCATTTATTTTTACTTCTTTCTACATCGTAGATACATACTGAACACATCAAATGTATGAAGCAAGATATATGGAATTATGTAGCAAAGAAAAAAGTTAAATAACTGTAAATATGTTAAATATTTTAGATTCCTCAAAGTAGCCACCCTTTGCTCTGCTGACAGCGCTCAATGAGCTTCCTGATGTCGTCACCTGAAATGGTTTTCACCTCACAGGTTTGCCTTGTCAAGGTTCATTTGTGGAATCTCTTGCCTCCTTAATGGGGTTGGGACCATCAATTGTGCTCTGCAGAGGTCATGTTGGAACACAGCTGACAGCCCTGTTTGACAACTGCTAGAATTCAGATTATGGCAAGAACCAGTCAGCTAAGCAAAGAGAAACGACGGCCCATCATGACTTTAAGAACTGGAGGTCAGTCAGTCGGGAAATCTGCAAAATCTTTGAGCATGTCCTCAAGTGCAGTCACAATAAACATCAAGCGCTACGACAAAACTGGTTCACATGAGGACCCCCCAGGAAAGGAAGACCGCGAGTTTCCTCTGCTGCTGAGGATGAGCTCATCCTTCACCAGCCTCAGAAATCATAAGTTAACAGCACCTCAGATTAGAGCTCAGATAAATGCCACACAGAATTCAGTAGCAGAATCCTCTCTACACCAACTGTTCAGAATCCAAACAGGCCAATCAGGCCTTGAGCTGCTAAGAAACCACTACTAAGTAAAAGCAACAAGCAGAAGAGATTTGTTTGGGCCAAGAAACACAAGGAATGGACATTAGACCAGTGGAAATCTGAGCTTTGGTCTGATGAGTCCAAGTTTGAGATCTTTGGTTCCACCCGCCGGGTCTTTGAGCGACGCAGAAAAGGTGAACGGATGGTCTCTACATGCTTGGTTCCCACCGTGAAGCATGGAGGAGGAGGTGTGATGGTGTGGGGGGGCTTTGCTGGTGACACTGTTGGGGTTTTATTCAAAATTGAAGGCAGACTGAACCAGCATGGCTACCACAGCGTCCTGCAGCAGCACGCCATCCCATCCGGTTTGTGTTTAGTTGGACCATCATTGATTTTCAACAGGACAACGACCCCAAACACTCCTCCAGGCTGTGTGAGGGCTATTTGACCAAGGAGGAGAGTAATGGGGTGCTGCGCCAGATGACCTGGCCTCCACAGTCACCTGACCTCAACCCAATCCAGATGGTTTGGGATGAGATGGACCACAGAGTGAAGGCAAAAGAGCCAACAGGTGCTCAGCATCTCTGGGAACTCCTTCAAGACTGTTAGAAAACCATTTCAGGTGACAACCTCATGAAGCTCATTGAGAGAAAGCCAAGAGTGAGCAGAGCAGTAATCAAAGCAAGAATTTTGAAGAATTTACAATACAAAACATGTTTTGAGTTGTTTCACACTTTTCTTTACTACATAATTCCATATGTGTTCATTTATAGTTTTGATGCCTTCAGTGACAATCTACAATGTAAATAGTCATGGACATAAACATTAAATGAGAAGGTGTATCCAAACTTTTGACTTAGGAGTGCATGTCAGCTATGTTTGAGCGACACCCATAGCTGACCAGACTGAGAAGACTGATATCCTCCTGCTATATATCCAGCCTTGGTTCAAGGTTAGGAAACTGATTTAAGAAAAAAGCAGATTGCTGACCACCATGTGAAATGCTGGTTTTGCAGTAAACATTGTCAAAGTTCAAGAGTTCTCTCATCAGTCCACGTGCATTTAAATCCACTAACTGTATCAGTGGCTTGTGTAATTAGACAACAAATGAAAGATTTGAAGTTCTCTGCATTTTTTATTCATTTATTTCTTTACGCCTGCCATATCATGTCTTCAATAGAAACAAAAAAAATGTCCATGTATTCGTAATTCTCCTGGCTTTGTGTATTTTTGCTGGAGGTGTATTTTCAAGATTACAATGAGTAATGCTAATACAGTCGGCATTGTTTTTTCCTGGTGCAGGTCCATCATGTCTGAACTTTTTATGGAATGTGTGGAAGAGGAGCTGGAACCATGGCAGAAACAAGCGCCAGAAGTTCACTTGATAGAGGATGATGATGATGAACCTATTTTCGTTGGAGTGCTCCGTATGTCATTGTATAATCGTAAAATGTGCTTTAACATGTAAACATTTAGAAGGTAGTTTTTTTTTGTTGTTGTTTGTTTTTCATTTTCTGGCTTGCTCTTCACTGTTGCTGTGGGTTGCTGCTCAAAATCTCTTGAGGTTGTTTCAGGTGATGTGGATCCAAAGATAAAACATCCTATTAAAGTCCTCTTTTTTATGGTACCCTTTACAGCTAATAACCAAAAGGACAACAAGCCCACCCCGACACCTCTTCAAAAGGACAGTGCAGGAAAACAAGACATCTCATGTCCTACGCCTCAGCCTGCACCCATTATGCTGCCGTTGAACATAACTGGGAATGCAGTCAATACTGTTGCACCCAGTCTTACTCTGGCTCCACAACCTGTTATTGTCAATAACCAGGTGGGGTTGGTGTTAGATTTATTCAATATATTTGTAACCTTTTATATTCCAGTATGTTGACATATGGATTCTAACTTTTTTCAGGGCTTCATTGTCACTTCCCCACAACTGGCAAACAGTAGCGACTTCATTGCCACACTTGGATCTCAGTATCCTCCTGGGACAAAGTTCACAATCGTACCAGGTGAGGCTGTGTGTAACATACCTCTTCACAGTATCTTCACATTCTTCCTGTCAGTTAAATTGTAGTCTGGACATTTGGTTGAAGTTTTTGTCATTTTTTAAATTTGCCATTAAAGTTGTGTATGTTCTGTCCTCCAGCTGGTCAACAGCGACTCATTCAGCAGGTCGCTACAGGCACAGTACTCCCTGGTGTTGTCCATCGGCCTCGAGTGCAGCAAATCACGAACAATGTTGTGACATTGTCTAACGTCCAGAGTCCTGCCGTGTATGCCACCAAACCCAATATGCTGCAAGTCAACCGGCCCACCTCTCTTCAGACCGTTTCTGTGCCTGTGATGTCCAATAGCAATAACACAGGTATATTTTTAAATGTTTCTCTGTACTTTCCATTCTTAGATCTGCCAGCTCACAGTGATTAACATGCAAGTTATATTTGGATTTCATACAGATCAAATCATACTGAAACGAGCTTTGCCACCACCGCAAGATGACAGTGCAACAAAAAAAACAAAGTTAGATTTGGGTAAGTTTCTGTTACAGAAAGGTTTTCTGCAACATCAGTGCTGCTAAGTGGTTAAAAAGTCTGAAGCAGTGGGCCTCCCCTCACCCCACCCTCAGTTTACTTGCCAAGTTCCTGGATGCCTAGGCCATGAAGTTGGGTTATTAGATTCCAGAGACACTCAACAACTGAGCCAAAGTAGCCAAACATAGTTGATTTACATAACCTCCTACTTGATCATAATTACATAAAAAGAGCTGCCCCATGTATTAATTTCCAATGTGGGAAAGCAACACAACAGAAACATGTCCAAAAACTACTGTGACTCTGAAGTGTCTCAGTTTGCAGACATTTTGGCTGTTATTGTGATATCATTTCAGCCCCTTTTACAGAGCAGATTCGGTACAGGAATATCAGGCTGTGCAGGCAGTATCTATTAAAATGTACACAGGAACAGATTGTAACACTTGTGATCTGGCAGCGGAAGTAGTCAGAGTGCTGGATCGGTAGCTGTATGAAAGGGACAGCTGCTGTGGAGTAAATTCATCACAACTCTGTTGTGGAATTCTGGGAGGCTGTAACGTCACATGCTGTTTTGGCATGATGCCAGCATTGTTTAATTAAACATGTACAGCATCATAATGGCAGAGTAAGTCTTAGGGGGGTATTGCAGAATTCCCATGTAAAAGTAACTTTTGATAACTAGAGAAACCAGAAAACAGAAGGAACACAAAATGAATCGGTGTTCACGTTTCCTCATTAACGTTCCTGACTTTGAAAACCTTTGGTGCAAACTCATCTCTGTTTGATGAGCAGGCTTGAAGCGTGCGTGCCCGTGATCTTGCTCTTTCTGAATTTATGACGATCGTCTGCAGGGCAAGCAAACGTTACTGACCCAGTGGAAAATGGGACGTTCAGGAAAAAGTGCTCAAGGTGTCAAGAGGAATTCTTTCAGCCGGAGACCCTGAAATGTCACATGAAGGTAAGTTCAAGTCTCATCCAGTCTTAATACATGGAAGCTCCTCAGACAGTGTGCTCTTGAAGCAACAATGAAGGATGCTCAGGTAGCCTGTAAACATTGTATGACATGAATCAGAAGTTCATAGCAACAGTGCTCAGGTCTGCACTGTTCAGTGCATCATGTTTTAGTGTGATGTCATGTTGGTGAACTGAGCAACTTCTCTAACTTATTAGTTTTGAGCAGTAATCACCTGCTCTGTGCCTGTAGAGTATAAAACTTGTCTTCCATATTAAATGGAACTCATAAACATTTACTGACTGAAGCCTGGGCTGACGACTTCTTCATTAGAGATGCCTGTGTCGTTACCATAGAAACGTTCACTAACATACCTGTTGGTGAATGTGAAACATTTTCATATTTCAGACTTGTTGTGTCAGCGTGGAAAGTATGGTCCCGTCAGCCATGAACATTGGTGGACACAAGCGCATCATGCTGGTGTCAGATTTCTACTATGGCCGATTTGATGGCGATTGGAACAAGAGGGTGGGGCTGAAGACCAACACCACCTTCAAGTGCCAGAGCTGTTTGAAAGTTTTAAAGAACAACATCAGGTACTGTAACGTGTTCTTGTATCATCAGTTATGATATACCTCCCCCTTCTCTTTCATCTTCAGCCATTTTTCTTCCCATCACCTCCTCTTCCACAGAGGGAGACACTGAGGTCCTTCTGGTTGAAGGCTTCTTTGGTTGCTACCACAACAAGCTTGGGTTGACAGTGTCAGATTTTTGGAAGAATCCTGGGGTGACTAGCAGTGGGACTTTTCCCAGTCAGTGTGGGTGTAAAACCAGAGAGGATGATCGTTGTCACTGTAATAGGTCAAGAACATGTTGTGTGATGGTTTCACAGCTACTTTAGTTTCCATTGTATGGTGTTGGCTTGACTCACAAGGTGCCATAATAAGTTCTGTAAAAAACAGACCATAGCCTGCTGAAAAGGTTGTTTGTCCAGTCCCAATAAAGCAAAGGTGGACACAGTCTCAGGCCTCTCAGATGGATGACACCATCAGACTGTTTTCCCGTATGAAAAATGGAAAAATGACATCTGTTCTCATTTAGTTGGTGCAAAAACTGTTCCTGGGAATTAATACATTTACTCCAGAACACTGCAACAAAAGCCTCTGTAAGCTGCTTTTAATGGGGAAACACATCTGTACCTCGGAGGCTCTCTTACAGTGGAGGTCATAGTTCAATCGCATCAAGATTTCTATTAGGGGAGCTGAGGTAGCAGAATGCTCGGGCTGAGAAATGGGCCATGCCTCATCAGGGCAGCAGTGGCAGGTAGCTGTGCAGGCGCCGCAGAGCACTGCATCATTAGGCAAAACAAATCTCTGTGTAATTGCTGATATTATAACAGTCATTACACATGCATAGAAAGTGAGGTGCACTGAAAATACTCCATTCATCTTGTTGAAAACCTTTGGGACCTGGACCCCAACCACCGTGTGTAGAAACAGGCTATGAATTTAAAATGTTTTCCCAGCTTTTTGATTTGAAGAGATCATGAAGGGTCAATACCCTTTTCCCTCAGTCAAAAACAAACACTAAAATCTGTCTGGAAATGATTTATTGAGGATTCGATCCCTGTGAATGACCCTGCTGTGAACACAGGAAGCAATCCGCTCCAGGTATTAAAACTCTGGTGAATGTGGCAAGTTTGCTATGACACATTTAAATTCTGCTAACTTTGTTTTCTCTGCCTCAATTTCAACTGATCTGCACTTTGTCTTTGTTAAGTTGGCGAAGTCTGAAAACAGATAAAGCAAAAGAAATAAAAGAAATACCACAGTAACCAAAGAATCAGTCACTGCCCTCCAAGCTGCTTTCAGTTTTACTCTTTGTTTGCCCTGTTTTCTCAGGCATTCATGATGTAGAACATAGTGCACCTGGAACTTTTCCACCTGCAGTGGTGGCAGGGGTCAGTCTGTTTTTCTAGTGGGTGTAAATATAGCCAAAACAACAGCCCAGATGTTGTCTTAAAGTGATTTGTTCGTTGGTTTTTGTCAGTTGTCAATATTTCTGAAAGTTAATGTATTTCAGTTTTAACTGGCATTCAGGTAGTGTTGTTATAGTGTTGGGATTTCTTAGTGTGCAGCGTTTGTATTAAAATTATTCGTTTATTGCACTTCACCAAAGAAGCATGCTGGCTGATCACTCATGAGCTCTCAAATGTGAAGTGACGTGTGTGTGTGTGTGTGTGTGTGTGTGTGTGTGTGTGTGTGTGTGTGCGTGTGTGTGTGCGCGCGTGTGTGCGTGCGTGTGTGTGTGCGTGCATCTCTACCCTTCTTTCTAGGTTCATGAATCATATGAAGCACCACCTTGAGCTAGAAAAGCAGAACAGTGAGAGCTGGGAAAGCCACACAACTTGTCAGCATTGCTACCGTCAGTACATGACTCCATTCCAGCTGCAGTGCCACATTGAGAGCGCTCACAGCCCCATCGAATCCTCAAGTACGTTTCAAAATGGTCTCGGCAGCTCATTTGACAGCTTTGTTTGTAATTTGTAATTTTGTCCTCTTCTTAAGCAAATTGTAAGATATGCGAACTGGCATTCGAATCAGAGCAAGTGCTCCTGGAGCACATGAAGGACAACCACAAGCCTGGGGAGATGCCCTATGTTTGCCAGGTGGGACACTTGTTATTCAGTTGTGGTTTGGTTTCAAGTTTAAAGCAAAACACTCACTGATGCTGATGTTTTGTTCTCATTCTCTCCTCAGGTGTGCAATTATAGGTCCTCATTCTTCTCAGATGTGGAGGCACATTTCCGAAATGTACATGAAAATACAAAAGACCTACTGTGTCCCTTCTGCCTCAAAGTTCTTAGAAGTAGTCACATGTACATGCAGCACTACATGAAACATCAGGTAGGATTCTGCGTTTCACCTTTTATCTACTACTTGAATTCAGAGGCAGGACCTATGATTAGTTCCACGATCATGTCTCTCACGATTATCATATTCATTCAGTGAATCTAAATGAAATCACTCAAATTAGTAGTACTACTACTTATACTAATGATACCAGTAACCCATTTTCCTGATTATTCACTCGAATGTGTTTTCTTCTTCAGAGAAAAGGAATCCATCGTTGTGGAAAATGCAGACTGAACTTCCTCACCTACAAGGAGAAAGTGGAACACAGGACTCACGTCCACAAAACTTTCAGGAAACCGAGAGCTCTGGAGGGTCTTCCTCCAGGGACCAAGGTTCGACCCTGTCATTACATCAGTGCCACTTAATTTTGTTGTTGTTCTTATGACTTATTTATAACCAGTTCACATAAATAGAAAACTATACTGATGTCAGTTTTCCCTTTAACTTTTCAGGTTACCATTCGAGCCTCCCTCACTGGAAAGACAACACATTTGCCGAGCTCCCCAGATCGATCTGGTTTCATTGTTAGTTCAGACACTCTGGGCTTGAATCAGAAAAGCAAACCTCCAGCGAGTCTGTCCACTAAATTAAATGTATCAGGAGCGGGAAAAGCCAAGACTCCTCAGGACAAGAAGGATGTCAGTCGCACCTCCAAGATTAACCTGTCACTCAAGCACATAAGGTCATTATTTCCGCATAAACTCTTTAATTGTTTATTATTTCAGATGAAAACAAAAAAAAAATTGCTATCTTGATGAATCAGGTTAGTAACTATATATTTGCAGTTTTTATTTGTATGTTGTTTGCATCCCATCTGTCCATAGAGTTGAAATATTCACATATGTAGATGCTAGGGATTATTTGGTTCATTTTGATGAATGGTTGGGCCCGTCTGTAATCCCCTGAATGTCAACATGTGGGCTCTTTGAATCATTTAGGATGCACTAATGGAGCTCTTGGGTATTCATGACAGGCTGAGCGCAAATTAATGGACATTATTAAAGTCCTGAAATACACAAAGATGCTAATTGTCTTTTCAATTATGTTTCCAGACGCTCTTCATTAAACCGGTTAAATATAAACCAGCAGATATAGGGGGATTTTAGAAACTAATGAGTGTGATATTGGTCTAATTAGTCTGAGTAATCAAAAATATTCTTGTCTGTAGTCACATAACATGGACAAGACAAAATGATGGGTTAGTGGCACAATAGTTCAGACTGGTAGAATGAATCACGTCAGCAATGGTTCACTGCATCTCGCATGATGCACCATCCCAAATAGTTGAAATTAATAAGAGTTGTTTCATTAACAAAACTAATTGATCTACTGCAGTATCTGGAAATTGGGCCTATAAATAGAAATTGGCTTTAACATGAATGCCAGACGGTTTGTTTGAACCTTTTTGCTCCATTTTCTCCTTTTCCAATTTTCAGATTAGGCAGAGGACTGTACACGTGCATCGAGTGCAACACAAAGGTCGATGATTTCTTCTCTCATTTCCCCATCACCTCAAATTGTGGTGCATGCACCTATCGGACAAGTTGCAAAGTTTCTATTGGAAATCATATGATAAGGTGAGTAATTGGTTCTCAATCTTTATTTCAGGCTCTTTGTTTGAACCCAAGCGTATGTTTGTCAAATCCTTCTTGCTGTTTCTTTGCCCTCTTATCAGATTCCATAGCACCGTCAACAAAAGCAGATTCTCCAAATTGGATTACAAGAAACGTTCATCTGCTTCTAAGTAAGTTTGATGAAATGAAAGAACAAACTTGTCGATGTGTAGTTGCAAACCCAACGTTTTTCTCTTCCCTGCAGATTCACACTGGTCTGTCTCAACTGTGACCTGCTCGTGGATGCATCTGGTGGTGACCTGATGAGCAAACACTTAACTGACAGACCAAATCATTTATGCAAAGTCATTCAGGAGAAAGGTGTGTGTGTGTGTGCATGTGTGTTTTCTCCTCTTGTGCCTCCCAAGCCATGTCAATTATTTTGTGTTTTTGCAAGTTTCTTGAAAAGGGTATCTCTTGTTTTTAACCCAGCAGATATTAACGCCAAAGATGAAGTGTGAGTAGAAACAATTGCAGCCTACATCACATCTTGACATCCGTTCATCTTCTGTCATCCAAGGAACATGTTTGGAGAACCCTAGAAGAACATTTATTATACCCACAAAGTGGTGCTCCAATGCTGTTTTTAATATTCCCTTTTTCTTCAGTTAGAGCCCTCAGCAATGACTCTGTGCTGTCTACATGAGAGGCTATTGAGCTATTTTACACATGAAAGGATGGAATGTGCTCAACCTAGCCAGAGGATAACAGGTTGAAAACACAACACAGAACTGAATGGATGCAAATAAATCAGGATGTGTCTGGTCAAATGTGTGAATTCATACATTGATAATAATAATACATTGTACTTGTGGGCGCCTTTCATAACACGAGATAGACAGTAATTTTCTATCATCCATTGGCATCTTGCGGTCTGAGTGTGTGATTGTGGCTGGCCTCAGATCAGCCCCATGTGGTGTCTCGTACTCAGATATTGGAGATGGCAGAGATACCAGAGCTGGCTAGGATACCGTCATGTTTACCAGGCTGAACTCAATCCCTCCAGATTACAAGATGTTATTTTGGATGCAGATACTACTACGACAACTAAGCCTACACTTACAGGCAGAGTTTGAGATTATACTACTATAGGCGAGATGCAGATACTACTACTATTACCACTACTACTACTCTTACAGGTGGAATGTAGATAATGCTAATGCTGTCACTACTCCTATTCCTATAGGTGGAATGTACATGATACTACTACTCCTCCTCCTACTCCTAGAGGTGGGGATATACGTGTGTCAATGATACTACCACTTATAGACGAGTGTAGGTAATACTAGTCCTACTACTACACCCAGAGGTGGGTGTGTAGATAATGACTACTACTACCACCATTACTCTCAGAGATGGGGATGTAGATAATAGTTCTACGACTACTACTACTCCTCCTCCCAGAGATGGGGGTGTAGATAATACTACTTCTACAATTCTACAATTTCATTTAGCAGACGCTTTTGTCCAAAGCGACGAGCTTCTACTATGACTACTACTCCCAGAGGTGGGGATGTAGATAATACTACTGCTCCTACTACTGCTCCCAGAAGTGGAGACAATAGATGCAAAGCATGATTCTTCTTCCCTTCATGCAGGAAACTGGTATTGGAACAGCCATCAAAAGTCTTGTGCATCTTGACACCAGCTCCTACTCAAGGACCGCTACTTCTACTGCAGGCTGGATGTAGATAGTACTGCTTCTTCTACAGGTTGGATTTAAATGCAAAGCATGATTTTTTTCCCCCCTTCATGCAGGCAACCCATCTTGGGACAGCCAGCAAAAGTCGTGTGCATCTTGACATCAGCACCTACTCGAGGACCAAAGGAAAGTGACTTGAAAGTAGTTGACTGTGTTCCGTCTTGTACTTTTCCCACTGTTGAACAACCAGGACCCGCACCAATGTCAGCAGGAGGGAATCAGGAGAAGAGTGTTATTGAAAGTTCTTCTCCGGGAGAACTGAAGGAATCTTCCCTCCCTGGCTCATCATCTTTCTGCACTTTGGATGGGGCTTTAGAAATGGCTGATAAATCCAAGGGGAACTCAGAGATCCTGGATGTCAGAGAGGAGCCCCCCACCTCTCTGACTGTCTCTGAGCAGGAGACAGCAGAGCAGCAACAGCAGTGAACTCATTATATATTTCTTACAAATATCAAATACTCCCCATC
This sequence comes from Aulostomus chinensis, assembly GCF_037954235.1. Lineage (NCBI taxonomy): Eukaryota > Metazoa > Chordata > Actinopteri > Syngnathiformes > Aulostomidae > Aulostomus > Aulostomus chinensis. The sequence goes on from NC_141321.1 coordinate 21,262,438, forward strand.
TGTCATGGCAGGATGGACCCTTCTCTCAGCTCCAGGTTCAGTCAAGATTGTTTGATTTACCTGGATTAACATGTTTGATAATGACACCAGATTTTCCCAAAAAAGTCCCACCTGGTGGCAAAGAATGTAGATATTCAGTGGGGATCGTTGTGCAATTTCAGTGCTGCATGAAGTTCCTTTTTTAAACATTCTTTCAGTATCCTATATACTGAAATAATTAGGTTTGAATTTGATTTATTCCTGTTTCACAGGGCTATCTTGATTTAAGGTGACTTCATTGGCCTTTTTGTAGGCTGAGTTTAACTTACTAACGAGCATCTATTTCTGTCTTCTTTAATTATGTCATTTTATGGATAAATGTTAAAATCTACTTCGTAATGTTTGACCTACAAATAATGAAAACAAAAGTTGAAGAAGTACAATTCTTGATTTGTGGCAGAAATATTTTCCCTACATTTCTGAGGTATTGTAGCCAGTTGAATATCCCTGTGTAGCTTAAAATCCCTTCAAGCCCTTTAGGAATATGTGTGCACAAAAAGAATGGAAAGTATTCAAATAATCATCAAGGAAACGGTTGTTATTATGACTGTAATACATGAAGATGGTGGGGGGGGGGGGGACAAAGAAATGCTGCTGAGCCATTAGATGGGAGATACCATCAGCCCTCTGAATAAAAACACATCTATGTACTGTCCACCAGCAGACTTACTTTGTTATATGGGACTGTGGGAAGAGGTGGCAGGTTTGTAGTTAAAAAAAAAAAGGGTTGAAAGTGCTCGCTTGTAAAAAAATGCAATGGAACGAGTTAGTTTTTGCATACTCCCAGAACGTCAGGAAATATTTTTATAACACTATTTTGTTTCCTGTGTGTGGCCTAGTATATCACATGTCAATCTTCATGTCATAAAATCATAAAAAGGGTTTCAGAGTATATGTGTGTGTGTGTGTAAAATCACACATGTAGTATCTGTAGACTTTAAAGTATCTACTGCACTGTAAATGAATACATTTCCCTCGTGTTTCTCCTCTGATCAGTGCTCTCCTCCTGTAATTTGTTACATGAATAAATCTTTTCATACGAGACAAACGAGTCTGTGGCAATGGTGTATAAATCACCAGAAGGAAGAAATCATATTAAGGAAGGAAAATAATTTGCAGAACTTTCGTGGATAAACTTTTTTTTTTAGTTGGCACTATTTACAACCAGCCATTAAGATAGGCTTGGAATTGTAAAAAAGGAAAAAAAGTTTTAAATATTTATTGAGCGGATAAACGCCCTTTTTTTCCCCCTAATGAATAACACTAGTTTATTGGTTGAGATGGCTTTATAAACAGCTTAGAATTTAATGTCAAATGTAAATTTAAAATAAAGATAACTCAAAGAAGATGCCTGTTGTGGTGAGGCTGGATGTCTCCTTTCTGATGTTGGTGTGTTAGAGTCCAAGGTGGAGAATGAAAATCGGCGAACAGCCATCTAACTGTGTATCGCTGATCTCAATTAACCGTTCGCTCAATCAGCATCAATCTTGGCGAGCTAATCGATGGTGCCACCTGGAGGTGCACATCCAAATTTGAGGGTCTGAAATGACAGAACAACAGACAGAAATCATCTGCCCTCTGATTCACATTTGTTTAATTTTAACAATAACAGACGAACAAATGAACCAGCCATGCCAACAAGTACATTGTTAAAGATTAATTTCTCTGAGTGACTGAGGGACGAATTGAGCATAAATCTAAGAGCTATTTAAGGTTTCACTCTCACTTCCGTCAGTTATTACATTTACTTTGTGTTCAACAAGGTATGGCACTCAGGGACTGTTTGGAGATGACTGACTGGGAGGTGCTCTGCAGTTCACACGGGACGGACACTGACAGCTTCACCCACTGCACCACAGATTACAGAAACATCTGTGTAGACAACACCAGACCTTCTCTTTCTCTAATAACGAGCTGTGGGTCACCCCGGATCTGCAAGCCCTCCTAAATGACAAGAAGAGGGCTTTTAAGTTTGGGGATTTGCTTAAGATGGTTCAAGGCGGCACGGTGGTGCAGTGGTCAGCACTGTCACCTCACAGCAAGAAGGTTCCAGGTTCACGTCCCGGCTCCATCACAGGATCTTTCTGTGTGGAGTCTGCATGTTCTCCCTGTGTGGGTTCTCTCTGGTACTCCAGCTTCCTCCCACAGTCCAAAGACATCAAGAGAGGACGAGGCTGATTGATACTCTAAAATGACCGTAGGTGTGACTGTGAGTGTGAATGGTTGTCTGTCTCTATGTGTTGGCCCTGTGATGGACTGGTGACCTCTCCAGGGTGAACCCCACCTCTCACCCGTAGCCGCTGGGATAGGCTCCAGCCCCCCCCCCCCCCCCCCGTGACCCTCAACAGGAATAAGTTGAAGAAAATGGATGGAAGATGGTAAAGAGAGAGATGGGGGGCAGCTACAAGACCAGATCCACAGAGGGAGGTCTGGAGAAGCTTGAGGACCATATCTGGCCACAGCAGTAACAGCAGGAGGGACCCAGAGTTCAGAAAAGGAGTGGGCCAATGAACTGAATCTGTTTTTTTAAACAGATTTGATTCTGCTCCTGCTCCCTCCCTCCTCCCATTCCTCTTCTCACCTCCACACCATTCTATTATCTACACCTACCTCCCCAAACGGCACCACAGGGGATATCATCCACCCCCTCTCCTGCCTCTCCATAACTGTTGATCAGGTGACGAGGCAGCTTAAAAAGATCAAAGTGGGGAAGGCTACCAGTCCTGATGGCCTCAGCTCCAAGCGACTGAGAGACTGTGCAGATGAGCTTGGAAGAGTTTTTCTGCATATCTTCAGCCTGAGTCTCCATCTGCAGAGGGTCCCCATCTTGTGGAAAACTTCCTGTGTGGTTCCAGTTCCAAAGACCGTGAACCCCAGAGAGCCCAACCACTTAAGAGCAGCGCTCCACAGTGCGCGTCTATATATGTGCAATACAAAACTAACAGTTGTATATATACTTATCCAGTTTACTATTCTCTTTGTATATGTATTTTTAACTTGTTTTTTTTTTAACCTTATTGAAGTTTCCTTGCACTATTTTCTGTCTTTTTCCCCCTATGCTGCTGTAACAACAGAAATCTCTGAGTACTGGATGAATGAAGTTTGTCTTATTTGTCTAATCGCCCTCATTTATCTAATTCTGCCTTTTCACCATAAATGTAATGAGCAGCACAAAAGACAATATTATCTTATTTATTCCTTTCCTAAGTTATTACAGCATGTACTTTTACCAATAAATGTTTTGTCTAGTCAGAATTTTTATTTCTCTTAAATGTTTATGAGGTGCTCCACTCCAGAGCTTTCATGAACTCTTCTTCTGTGAATGACAGCAGCTTGGCAGCTTCCAAATGCATCTGAAAAACAAGATATACAATAAAAATTAAGCTACTGATGTTAATTATTACAGTTATGAAGGGGACACCTAACCTTCTGTCTTTTGAGAATGTCGATCAGCTTGAGCTGTTTCTTGAAACCCTCGATTAGTTCGATCTTCTGTTTTTTCAGTATTTTGTTTTCAGCCAGTAGGTTTTCTTTGCTCTGGTGTTCCTCATGTATCTTGTCCTTATTTAACGGAATAAAACAGGAGTGTTAGCAGAGCCACAGATTTGTGTGTCCTGTGGTCCAGGGGAGGAGCCACAAAATGCTTAAAATTAAGGTGGGTCCCGGGCATGCAATGCCAGGAGCTACCCCCACCCCTATAAATCTGCTACAGTTGAATCCATCCATTAAATTACACTGCTGTCTGAAACAAAAGATGAGACGAATGTAAATTTGTACATAAATGAATGTTAAGAAAGAACATATAAGTGTGCTTGCCTTGTTGATCTGTTTCATTTTGTTGAGTTGAGTCTTTAACCTCTCCACCTCTTCCAGTGCTCTGGTCAGACGAACCTCCACTGTGCTGTGGGCAGCTGAAGCTTGTTTGTGGGATCTATTCAGATTTTCTATGTCCTAGATACACAGTGCAGTCGAGTCAGATTGCTTGAACTAGTTTTGCTGTCCATTGTCATGCATTGCAAAAAGGCTCTCAAACTGTTTCTGTCATTGACATGAACCTTTTGTAAACCAGACACTTGCAGCTGAAGGCCGTCGCATTTTTTGGTCGACTCCTCTCCTAAAGCTCGGTGCTTCTCAATCTGGGTTTGTTGAATGTTCACAGTCTTCTTCAGTCTGGCTCGCTCTTCTTCAAGCTCTTTAATTTTTGCACTGAGCTTCGCATTTTCATCATCCTGCAAGGAAAAGTCAGAGTTGTTATGCATGAATAGTGTGTCAGTGTTTGAGGTCCTCTGTCGCCTTCCGCTGGTGGGCAGTGACACTTCAAGCTCTCGTACCTTCTTATAATGTTCACAGGAGAGCTGATCCAGTTCCTCTTGCATGATCCGAAGTTTTGCCTTATAAACACGTATATGCGCATCTGAAACACCTTACCAAAACAGAATACTGAAAATAATGAGATATAATATGATATTAAAAAATATATACAAATAAAAATATGCATTTTGACTCATTAAGTCTGGTTCCTTTTTTTTTAAATGTAATGGCAATGTAAAATATAACAAGAAAAATGTCTTCAATGAGCTCAGGATACATGAGAAAAAAAGGACATACCTTAAGTAATTTTTTGCAGAAAATATAATAAATTTATCTTTGTTACTGGCTACAAAACTAATTTGACTTTTTTTGCAAAGTAAAATAAATTACCTGGTCCTTCGTTGTCTCCAGCGTTACAAGCATTTTCAGGGTCGTTCATCTTCTCTGTCCAACGTATCGTCTTTGACAGAAAATGTTCAGCAGATTCTTCTACAGCTGTTAAACCATCTACAGGAGACTCCCCGGGGGCTCTGATGTCAAGCAAGCAATGAGCAAAGCTTTAGGGCAGGGGCTTTCAACTGGTCCAGACTCAGGACCAACCCTTTCTTCTTTAATGACAAGTTTTGATCTAAATCTTTGAAAATTCTCAACCACTCAAATAGATGAGATGAAAATAGTCCAATCTGGGCCCGATTAAAAAAAAGCCTTTTCCCTCATATTTTTTCCACACACATCTCCAAGACCAACTCAAAACTGTTCTGTGAACCGCTTTTGTGTACCAACCCAGGACTTGAGGACCACTGCGTTCAAAGGGTTGGTGAGCAACCTTCCTTACTGATGCTATCTAAAGTGACTCTCCTTTCCTTGTTTTCCTGTAACAGTGTTTTGTGATGTCAATGTGACCCATTTCTTTGGTTACTACCTCTGCAAACATTTGGTTAATAGAGACAAAGTACTGTAATTTGGAACAAATTAACCCTGCAAAGTGTCTGTTGAAGGAAATCTCTGAAATACTAAATAAATGTTCTGTTAAGACTTTATCCTGCAGGGGAATATAGACAGACAGCTAAAGACAAATTATCTGAGCTGAGCTGAGTTTTTCTGAGACGTTTATTTACCCAGCAGCCTCTTCATCTTCCATATCCATGAGCAGGAGAGTAGACAGGGGTTTTGACAGAACTTCACTGTGGTCTCTCTAAAATCCCATAAACACCAAGAGCCACATTCAGTCTGCCTGTTATCTGCTCAGTATTTTACATGTTTGTTAACTAAAACGACAAACGACCAAATGATGTAAATATGTTTTTAAAAAAAAACTTACCATGAGTTGCTCTGCCTGTTTTACTATATCTGCAGTTTTGGCCTCCAGCTGGGCATTTAGGAGTCTGATGGAAAAAAGACAAATAACAACATTAAAAAATGGCTAGTTTTTATGTATTCAAAGATTTTTTTTTTTTTTACATATTCTATTTATGCTGTATTAGTTCAAAATGTATTTTTTCTGTTGAGAGAGAAAAACGGCAATGTAAGTTTCACCTGTATACCTCAATTGTAGTCCAAAGCTGGTTCAAAAACAGTTTCTGACATTCTGAAATGTAAACTCCAAAAACAAACTAGTCACCTACATCATAATTATCTATCATTAGTTGTCAGGTTTGATGAAGAAGTCAGCTGACAAAAAAGCTATTTCTTAACAACAAAAAAACCTTAAACCAAGAGATAATCCTCTCTAGGAATACACTTACTACTCTCAACCGTTTCCATTGTGGACTTACTTGTATTCCTCTTCTTTTGCATCAAGGTCCATGGTGTCCTTCGGTAGACCGGAGGCAGATTTTGTTTGTGGTTTTACTTCAACCCTCTTAGATTTCTTAGTTATTTTGCAAGATGCTGGGCGTTTCTTGGGCTTAACAAGACAAAGCAGTCTCATTAAACACACATTTAAGATGAGTATTCCTGATGTTTGGAAACGTCTGGCAATAAAATACCTGTCGGAATAAAGGTTGTTGCATGGATTTTTATATATATATATATATGTGTGTGTGTGTGTGTGTGTGTGTGTGTATACATATGTGTATACAGATTTTATGGATTAAAGTTCGACTTACATACCCACAAAAAGGCTTCTATCAAAATTCTATCCATATCATAATAATTTACAGAAAAAAACTCAAATCTATACAAGTGACTGTGCAGGAAATATTTTGAACATAAAAACGTTACCGAATTCAAAACCTATATTATGCCTTTACTGAGACAACTAAAGTATTGCTGTAAACGTCTGGAATAAAGTAAACAGGTGTTATAACGGCAGCACTGTATTATGTTCTGTTTGGTGTCTAGTTGTCATCGACCGTTCACTGACTTTATCGTTCTCGTATATTGTGATGTTAAACTTTTGTCTTATTTTAACTCAGGATCAACTTAGCTTGTGCCAGCTCGAAAAGAGAGAAGTCGGTCATTCAATGGAGACGTAATTAAGCTAATGGCGTTAGCTTGCGATTCTTTTTTTTTTTTGAACAGTCACCTGTTGAAAACAAATAACAGATTAGACATCAACATTTGCCAATATTACACGAGGTTTCTGGGAAAACATTGGTACGAACCTTCGAGACGACACACTGGACACTTTTAACCAAACTTCTTTCAGCCATTGTTACAGAAAGCAACCGCAGTTCACGTTACTTAGCAACATGGCACTGTACATTTGCCAATTGAGAAATTTCCGGAAAAATATATTTATAAAATATATTTATATATATATATATATTTTCTGCTCTAAGACAAATAAAATACTGCTGTAAAATACTACCCTTTCTTTTAAAGCCTTGCTCCTTTTCTTTATTACATTTTTTTAATAAAAGACCTGGACTGTCGTATTTACAAAAATATTATTTTCATTCTCTTGTGCACTATTTAGTCTTTTTTGTGTGTTGATATCACTATGAAATTTGTTTTACATAATTGTTCTACCTCTTCCAGACCCTTAACATGAGTCTGTCTCGACAACGCTTTCCGGATCTGACGTCAACAGGCACGCTCATATCTATTCGCCAGTGGCTCAGCTGTTAATGAGTGTGCAAAGACGCGGCGTTCCCAGGGCAACGACGTGACAACAAAAAAAATCCAGGAAACCTAGGTCAAACCTAAATTTAGTTAATTGGAGAAAAGTTGTCAACAAAACTCAGGTCAAATAGAGTTGAACTAATTGAAAACAACTAATAGAGACATCAACGGACAACTCAACAAACATGGTAAACCTGCAACGAGTTAGCATGATAGCTGCTAGCAATACTGAAAATTTACCAATTGTTAGCATGTGTGACGGTTGAGCGGTTTTAGTTTTATCTCTGTGTCTCACTGCGACAGAGTCGCCGCTGGATGTCCCACCAGCAGCAGAGGTTGCTGTCTCAGATCCAGTCTCAGGAGCGTCACAGACAGGCGGAGGCCCGGAGACTGGACCGGGAGAGGCAGCTGCAACAAAGTCTTAGGGACGAGGAGCGCTTCGAAATGAAGAGACACCAGCGGCAGATCCAGGAAGAGCTTCAGGAGAGGGAGATGGAGATCTCTCTGCTAAAGGTATGTGCTCTTTGTGGAAAACATTTAAGTTGTATACTGTCCCTGATTTGACTCAATAGCTTGTTATGATTTCACAAATCCTGCTTCAAGATTAGACTGAGATAAATGATGAGCAGAGAGCAACTATGCAATGGGATGTGTCAGCCCTGTGGTTTACACTCAGCATGAAGCTCAAATATTCAACTGAAGCAGTGATAGGAACAATGCAATTAAGGTTCAAGCAAAGTATTTATTAAAAGTAGATGCAGATAATCATGTTTGCATTGTCCTTGCAGGCAGAGGAGGAGAGAATAAACAGGGAAAAGCAGCTTGAACAGGAAGAGAGGATAGCTAAAGAGCTGGCTCGCATCAAACATGAGAAGCAAAGGGAGGAAAAAATGAGGCAGCATATTAAAGAGAACAGGTTCACACACACACACACACACACACACCATATAACTTGTATTACTATTTACTGTCCTGTTACCCCTCTTTCTGCTTCATCTTTAAATGTTTCTTTCAGCGCGGAGCTTCGTGAACTAGAATCCAGGTTGAAGTCGGTGTATTTAAACAGGGAAAGAGCTGCACAGATTGCCGAGCACGAAGCCAGGAAGTTAGAGATCATGGTGAGCTCTGTCTTCATTGCTCATTGGGTGCTTGGAAGTTCCAAAAGAGTATCTCTCCTGACCTGATGATGAAAAACAAAGCAGAGCCATCAGGACTGAATTCAACGGTCTGTGCATCCCAACCACAGCTGGGGCTTGATAAATCACATAAATAGATCAGTTGAACCCACCACTTTTATTTGACAGCCTGAAAGGTGTAATGACAGGAAGTTAGAGCTATGCCCCTGGCATTTGAATTGATATTCGTCAATGTGTGGCACAGAAGATACATTTGCACCACAGTACACATCAGCATATCTAAAAACATGAATTTAATCATAATTTGAAGGATAGATTCCTGGATCAAATAATCCATGGGTGACACATACAGTCTATAATCTGCATACATCATTTTCCCCACATTAGCGTCAGGAGGCAGAGCTCAGCCAAAAGTTAGAGAGAGGACATCAGCAAGCAGAAGCTCAGAAGCAGAAGCAGGAGCAGAGACGCCATGAGGAGATGATACAGTATCAGAGGGATTTGGAGCAGCAGCTGGTGGAGAGGGAGCAAAAGAGACAGGAGGCGTATGAGGAGTTCCTCAAGGAGAAGCTCATGGTTGATGAGATTATCAGGAAGATCTATGAAGAGGATCAGAGGTGAGCTTTTATCATCATACATTTTACATCCCAACCACAAAGCATGCAAACAAACTAAAGAGAGGAGATTAACAGATTTTATTGATATTTAATTCTTCCAGGAACCCCTTTGACGTCTTTCAGTCAATCAGATCTGGGGGAGATAATTAATGAATATATGTGACTGGGTGAAAAATAATGTTATTTTTCTTGAAGGGAGAGACAGCTGAAAATGGAGAAGGTCAGAGCCATTCAACAGAACATTGAAGAGTTCAACAGACTGCAGGCTGAGTGGAGGCGACTGGAGGAAGAAAAGATGGAAGCTGAGAACAAACGAATCATGGAGTTTGCCAGGCATCAGCAGCAGATGGAGGAGAGCAGAAAGGCGAAGATCCGAGAGAGAGAAGAAGCAAAGGAGCACCACCGTGGAATAGTTGAGACAAGTCTTTTAAATGCTCATTCATATATCTGCTTATGTCAGCTGGAGAGACAACAATCTTCTGTGTTCTCCACTAGCTCGCCAAGAAGTTTCAAGAGAAGGAGCAGCAGCGGGAAGAGATGGAGAAAATCCGCCAGGAGCTTCACATGGAGGAACAAGAGGAGGCGATCAGGCAGAGAGAAATTGTAAAGATCGTTTGTGTTCTGTCACACTTTCGAAATAGTGATCAGCTGGGATCACAACAGTGACAATAACACATCAATTGATATTTTATATTGTACTTTGGATTGTTGTTATTGATTGTTTAGCCTTTTGTCTAAACAAAGTGGCCAAAATTGATATATGTGATTAATTTAGATTAATAAATAAAAACATAATCATTTAGATACATTTTGTAATTAACACCCCTCAAGAAAAAAACAACCATGCTGAAATGCCAGCTCTTGGGAAAATCTATTAACTCTCTAAGCATCTCTAAAACTTGACTTGATATTTGAAAACATAACAATTAATGGAAACCAAGCCATATTTAAACACTTTTTTTTTTTTAAAGCAACACAGTCTGTGGTGTATCATTTAAAGGACAATTATCATTATGATGTTATGATATAATTACAACAGTATCAGGCATTATTTTTATGATGACACTATCAATTGCTCTGGTGCTTGTAACTCTTCATCCAACAGGAGGAGATGGAGAAGAAAATTCGACAGAGGCTGTTGATGCAGCAGACCTTTCAGGAGCAAATGGCTTTCAAAGAGATGCGAAGGCAGGCTAAAAAAGAGGAAGAGGAGACATTCCGAAAGATAAGTATGGCTAAGTTTGCAGAAGATGACCGGATCGAGCAGATGAATGCCCAGAAACGACGTATGAAGCAGCTTGAGCACAAACGTGAGGTGGAGAAATTAATAGAGGACAGAAGACGACAGCGGGAGGCTGATATGGTATGAACCGTCCGCTCTGTCAGTCTAATGTTTGACTTGGAATAAGGTGGTCAAGTTTACTCACCAATATTTCATATGTAACACAGAATCTCAAGATGTAGTTTAAAACTTTTGTGTGATTTGTTCTTGTTCATAATATCATATGCAGATGCAGAATTTTGACTGTGACTTCTACCATTTGAATGTTGTGAAGGAGCTTAGGGCTGAAGAACAAGCAATTGAGCAGGAGAGGGAGGCGCTACGTAGGAAGATCATCGAAGAGGAGAGGTTACGACTTCTTAAACTGCACGCAACAAAGCTTCTTGGATACCTCCCACAGGTGTGAGGCTGGTTTCCTTTTACACAGTTTTATATCTTGTACTGATCAAGCAAGTGCATGACATCATTGTTAACCATTTTCAGGGTTTGCTTCGTGAAGATGACCTGGGACACTTCGATGAGGACTTCAGGAAAAACTTTGAGACTCGTTGGGAAGACAGTGTCTCTGAGCAGGACGAAGACAAAGATTGAAGTTTCTTCCATAATGATTCCAGATTTGACCAGTTTGAGGTTTCGGTAAAATAAGATGCAAATTTCAGTGGAAATACTACAAAAGTATTTGTTACATTTAGGGGACCATTCATAAATTTCCACTTTCAGATTGTGTAATTTATGCTAATAAACATTTTAACTGTTATTGTTATCAGAATATTTATTTCAAAGTTTATATTTAAACAACACTTAAAATTTTGAGTTGCCCCGGTCCAGAGCTTTCATAAATTTGTTGTGTGTGAATAACAGCAGCTTGACAGCTCCTAAATGCACCTGAAAAAAACATAGGGACTAATTTGAAACCCAGATTAAAACTTGTCTTTTGAGAAAGTTGATCAGCTTGAGTTGTTTCTCGAAACCCTCAATCGGTGCCATTTTCTGTTTTTTCAGCTAGTAGCTTTCCTTTACTCGAGTGTTCCTCATTTATCTTGTCCTTATTCGATCAAATAAAAGACAGGAATATTCTCAGAACCTCAGATTGGTATGTCTTGTGGTCCAGGGGCCGAGTCAGGACGGAAACAGACCCACTTACCGAAAACACCTCCTTGGTGAAGGTAATGAGTTTTTGTAAATAAACTCAGTTTTGGAAAGAACTCAATATTGTGGTTGCTTTGTTGATGTGTTTCATTTTGTTGAGTTGAGTCTTTAACCTCTCACGTCCTCCAGCGCTCTGGTCAGAAGAACCTCCACAATGGTGTGAGCAGCTGCAGTTTGTTTGTAGGATCTCTTCAGACTTGTGAATCTGGGTTTGCCGAATGTTCCCAATCGTCTTGAAGTTGTCCTTGTCAGAGTTTGAGGTCCTCTGTCGCCCTCTGTTGGTGGGCAGTGGCTGATAGTTCTGTCTTACACGTGATTTGACCCAGTTCCTCCAGCAGGATCTGCAGTTTTGCCTGAGACACCTCAACAGAGAAATGAAAACAATCAGATTTTCATCCATTTTCTACTGCTTGTCCTGTTAAGGGTTGGGGGGGGGGGGCGGAACCTATCCCAGCAGCCTTCAGGCGAGAGGTGGGGTTCGCCCTGGATGGGTCACCAGACAGACAACCATTCACACTCACAGTCAATTTAGAGTATCAATCAGCCTCGTCCCCTCTTGATGTCTTTGGACTGTGGGAGGAAGCTGGAGTACCAGAGAGAACCCACACAGGAACAGGGAGAACATGGAGACTCCACACAGAAAGATCTCATGCCCGAGCCGGGACTCAAACCCGGAACCTTCTTGCTGGGAGGCAACAGTGCTAACCACTGCACCATCATGCCGCCTGCATGGAAACTAGTATATATGAGAAATACATTGGGCTCACCCCATCAGACAGCCACTCTTTCCCTAGTCTTCACTTTTCACAAGTAACTGCTGTATTTGTGGATCCAGATAATTAAGAAGGAGACTTTAGGTCCAGTAAAACTCCATAATATGCTGGTAAATTTAAAAAGTAGGCCACTAACTTTCAGTGTACACTTAAAGAAAAGTAGCACATATCGATTGTTACACCTGGGTTAATGTAGCTTAGGTTAATTTTATTTTTTATTGTTGCTGGGAGACACTCAATGCACACACCTTTAAAAGTATGAATGATCATGAGCTACACATTACACTACTTTGTTTTTTCTTTCCTTTTACTGAATGTAACTACAGTTAAAGTGATCCAAATATTGAGTAAAAATAAACACCCCCTAAAGTGGAACCACTCCTATAAGGACTTTGGTTTCATCGTCTGAAAATACACCCTGTACTTTTGGAACGGCTTCAGCTGTGTTAATGCATGTACGTGTGCGTGTAAGTGATGGGTGGTTATGACACTGTTGGTGTGGAGCGAAGGGGTAGATGGGATCATCCTAGTATATCCTCTCCTTCAAACTAGACTGCACTACTCTTTTAAGAGTCTCTTTCCTTGTGTTTCATGTTTTGTGATATTGGTTTGACACATTATTGGTCTTTTTTTCCCCCTGTTGAGGTAGTTAAAAAAAAGCAGGACCAGTTTTACTTGTGTACCTCCATTAATCAGCATTCTACTTAAAACTGATATAAAAGCCTTAGAATACACACAAGTCTATGCACTCTCATTATTATCTTCAGAAATATAAGAAACACCTGAAGACCTTTTACATGAATTCTAACACAGGAGCCGCTGGGCTTTATTGTCTTCTTTTACACAAACGTCGGTGGCGTCTTTCTATGGTGGACATGAGGCAGTCCACCCAACCCTCTAGGGACCTTTGGGCCATTCTTTAAGATGAGGGGGGTTTCATGGGCTTAAAAAGTAAAATGAGCTGATGTTGGAATATTCTTGATAACATTAATGATGGGATGTATTCGCTCATGATACAAATATTGGCATTGCAGTATGTGTTGGCTGACAAGCAACAAGAAGTTGTTGCACAGAAATAATGAAGATATATTTTTCAGTGGTATAGCGATTGTCCACCTGGTAGTACTGTCAAGTTTATTTTTCCAGCATTGATTTCCCCCCAACAGCACACCTCTTAATCACATTTTATTTCAAACAACTAAACATAAAGAGTGTTTCTTAGGAGTTAATCTATGTTTTCCTATTTTAGCAGAGCATTAGCTAGAGTCCACTGGAGGAGACGGGACTGATTTGAAGTGACGTTTATTAGGGAACCCCCCAGGGCTTTGATGGTGAAGGTGGCCCGTGTGGTCGCTCTCCAACAAGCTTGAGATGTCTTGAATCAGAGATTTAAGTCGGATTTCTTAAAACTTGGAAACGCATGTGAGGTCTGCGCGCTTTAAAAGCCATCTGATGACATCATCAGGTCATGTGGTCCACACGCAGAGTCTGTTGCTGGAAGGAAGGCAGCGACATACTGGTCGTACTCCACAGTTTACCAGAATTTGAGAAGCGTGGGTTGCGTGTGGGTTTTTTTGTGACGTCGCAAAACGTCCGCTTTCCCAGAGTTTCGAGCAGTTCAGAATATCAAAAGTTAAAGAAATCATCGAATCCTGATTGAAGCCCATTCATTCATCGGTTTTCTTTATGAAATAGAGGGAACATTTGCTTTTTGGGGACGGAAGCAGAGAAAAGACCTGCCTTTGGTCCAACTTAATGACTTAATCAGATTTTTTGCAGGGAATTAATCACAAATTAACGATCTCCGTTTTGTCGTGTACTACTACTATTACTACTACTACTACTACTACTAATAATAATAATAATAATGGTGGTGGTGGTGGTGGTGAGTTGCTTGTTTAATTGTGTAAAAGAATTGTTTATTACATGTCACAAACAGCACTGATATTTGTGTCAGTGCCTATGTGTTGTTTTTAATTCTGGGGGGGTGCTAGTGCGCATGCGTGTGCCTGTCAGCCACTACACCGTGCACATGCAGAGAAATCCCATAACGTGAGGGGCAGAGCACACCGGAGGGAGTAGCTAGTTGTTTTTCTCATGTCCGTTCACCTTTCGCTCCCGCCCGTACTCGTATCCATGCATCACTCTGACACTGTCGCGTAGCTTCATTGCCTCTGTGCTCGCCAAATGCGGGGACCTGAAGCGGGGGATGTCGGAGGAGGACGGTGTGGCAATAACAACAACAGGGCGCGCTGATGTCCCGCTAGCATCGCAACGACCTCCGGTCCACGTTGTTTAACCCTGCCGGGCGAGTACGTGTGTCCACGCCTTACGTCCAGTCTATTCCGTCGCGTCCCGAGTCCCACGGTGATGACCGAGGAGGACCCCCAGCCGCTGCAGACGGACCGCGGTGCGGGCAGTCTGCCCGGCCCGTTCCCCGGGTTGCAGGGCGCTGAGGCCGGGGCTCTGCAGCTCAGGATCAAGAACTCCATCTGGTGAGGAGGTGTTCAGATGTGGATGGTGTCATGTTTGCAGCAGATGTGATCGGTGTTGAATTCAATATCATTCAGCTGAGTAAAAACTCTCACAAGCAAAAGATCAGCTTTCAGAGCAGAACTGCAATACTTGTTGAGTTATTCAAAAATACATCTTTTTGTTTGCTTACTGATTCATGAATGCGAGAGTAGCTGGAAATTGTTCATGCACTTATTCATCATATTTCCCTACTAGCTACTGACTCTAGCTGTCAAAGTAATAAGTGCTGTGGAAGTACTTGAATGCAAGTTGTATATTCATTTCACGGCTGCGTTTACTAAGGTAAAAGTCATACAATCTTAGTAGTAAAGTTAACTCAACTTTTCTAGTAACTGGCGCATGATGTCTCCTGTTAGTGTATAAAATACTGGACGATCACTAAGAAGGAATGTAGTGTGTGAGGTGTATCCAGTTGGTCTGTTACATTAGTCTTCTTAAAATGGACATTAATTCTGCCTGTAAATGTTGCTTTTCTCAACTGTCAGTTGATACAAATATTTAACTTCTGTTTAAAGGGGGCAGATGTTGAGATTAACAATTTGAATATTAGTCCAGAAACATATTGGTGACTGGAATGTAGATAGCAATGCGTAGGTTGCTTTTGAAAGTCAAGACATGCAGCGATCCAAACAAAGGAGGGAACAAAATCCAGGCATTCCAAAAAAAAAAAATAAATCAGACGAGGAAAGGAATAGTTTAAAAAGCCTTTATTAAAGTAGTTAGAGCGTCACAAGAGCGCTATTAACTCATTCAAATCTTGTTAAAATAACTGAAGTGTAGGTCATCAGGGCATCATCAGTGGTGTGGCCTCACCTATAGAACCGAAAGCCAAGAAGAAACCAAGGCGGGTAAAACCAACCAAGATAACAGGTACCTTATCCTATCTAATATTCATGAATAACTCAAAATAGGTAAAATCTCTATCCTCATTCACATCTATAGGTGCTATGATGCTCCCAAAGCATCACTTGCAAGGTACGACCCCCGTACATCAGTGTGTGTTCTGCTATCCTCTGGTTCTCTGACTTTAAGCAGACTGACAGGTTCTTACTGCCTTATGCACTCAAAAGTTCACTAATACTTCTCTGTTTTGTTTTTTGTTATTTTTTTCCATTTGGAATTGGTCACTATAGTGTGTGCATCCAGAACAGGTTGCTAGGCGACCAGAGTTGCATCGTTTTTCGTTGACATTGGCTGAAAGAAGTTTAATTAAACTATTCAGGTTGTCATCTTGCAAGTTTGGGACACCAAGCAACCTGTTGTCATATCCATTGGGAGTGGATGATTTCAGCAATGATGGCCGCTACCTTGGTGTTGTCAGACTGATGTGTTCTCTGAGGCCTGTGGGGGTCAGAGGGTCTAGGGTTTGGGGTTAAGGGTCTGATTGAAAACCCCTTAAAAATCCCTTAATTGCTCTCCACGGGAATAAATTAAGTTTTCTGAATCTGAATCTGAAAACCAAATGAAAGAAAATTACCTTGTGCACCTCTTTGACGACGAGCAGAATGAACGTCTTTCCACTGCGTCCACCTTGGCCCTGAAACTTAATGCCACAGGCTAATTGACTCATTTACCAACTAACAATATTTTTCACAGGAACATGAATGAGGTATAAACCTACCATGTGAAACAAGGACAGCCATCTTATTTGATCATTAATAATAATCAGATGTTGAGCACTTATTACTCACAATCCAGAAATCTTTAGTGGTTTAATAGGCTGGTTTAACGTGTGTTTTTGTGCCTCTGTTTTTGTTGTGTCCCTCCTGTCCATTTTTTCAGTCGTTTTAAACTCAACCTGATGGTGTATATTGTCTGTGGTTGCTGAGATTTAAGGTTCCTTTCAGACCAAAATGACCCCTTTTCTTCTGTATCTGAATGTTCTCTCATTGAAATGTCACGTCCTTGAAATGTCAAGCAACAGAAGTTGAGTGTGGGCAGAAAAAGAAGTAAAACCTTGACAATTCACAATGTTAATGTTAGTCAAGCAGTAACATATTGGAATATTAAATATTGGTCTCAATCTTTACAGGCTTACTTTTTCAAGGATTTGAGTTTAAATATTGAGGTTGTACTTGCTAACGTGCAGCTGAGCCGGTTGTGGTAGGATGAGACCGGTGGAGAAGTGCTACCGAAGGAGCTTTTCCAAATCTTTGACGGAACTACACCTGGATAAATACATTATGTGATTTAAAGGCTCTTTCATAATCTCTTTCAGGCGTTAGTTTGTCTCTAATCTCTCTCTACAAAAACTGGCCTCAGGTGTAATTCGGTGTAAATGCCAAATCTGCCTTGCAAACAGCTTAATGAAGCGCTTTGTGCACCGGGAAATCCTCGTCCACCCCCGGTAACAGTGAATTAAAGTGAGCTGTTCTCGTCGTGGCTCAGACTCTGATTGTAACTTGCCCGCCATCGTCGAGGAGGAGCCTTTAAATGTGACCTACCTTCTGTCTCAACGTCAACAACAGCCTGACCTGCTTGCAGATTAGGAATTAGATCGGGAGAAGTTAGTCATGTGTCCGGTTTGACTCTGCAACGTTGCTTTGAATCAGCACAATGCTTCTAGTAAAAATTCCAGTATTTGTTTTGTAGTTTAGGATGGAATTCATGGCATGTCAGAGTTGTTAATTGGGGTTTGTCTGTTCATGTAGCATGCGCATCAAACAGGTATGTTACAAATAATACGCACATCACAATAAAACCTTCGTAGAAATGTTACTGATTTGATATGAGAAATATTCCTCCTCGGTTTTGAAGAGCAGACAGGATGAAACGGGTCAAGACAATGTTCACTCAGCGCCCGTCTGTCTCTTTACATCTGACAGCATGTGTTCATGGCGGTGGTATACATGACCTGAGAGATGCTGAGGGGAGGGTCGTCTCATACCAAACATTCCTCTGCTTTATAAATAAATACACTTTAGACACCAGCACTCGTGTTACACCCGCCCCCTACTAATTTATTCTATTATCTCTCCTTTTCAGCAAATCAGTTCAATCCAAAGTGGAAAACATCGTGGTGAGTATTCTTGTCAAGCTGTGATGATGCAGCTCAGTTTTAATAAAACCTTAAAGCAGCTACAACCTGTCGTAGTATTATGAGTAATTGGTGCTTCATGCACGTAGTGCTGAAACACTATTGTTTTCCTGTGGGTTTATTTTGTTCCTGGCTTCATTTCAAGAAATGACTGCTAACATTTTACACAACAGCTGAGGCTAGAAAACTGTGGCTAGCAGCTCCTGGTTGGTCGGAGCTGCTGCAGACAGGAACGTGGTATTTTGGGGTGTAACACATGGATGAATTAGTATTAATATTAATAAGTGAGTCATACAGCACCTTTTAAGAACAGAATTTACAAAGTGCTTTGATAGGAAGACAGCAGGAGAGCCAACCAGATACTAAAAAGATAAAGCTCCCAGAAATTAAAAATGTGTACATATAAATATTATAATAAAAGAAGAAGAAACAAAAGATGACATCACATGAATTGAATTAGATTAAAAAAATCAATTAAGGGAAACAGCATCACATTCAAGCAGACAAATACAATAAAAAAAGAATGAATTCAATATAAAGAAGCATGAAAATGAAGTCAAATTAAGTGATAAAGACCAGTAAGTCAAATTGCTGGCAGCTGATCTGAACGGGCAACTAGAAAAGACAACAAGCATGTCAGCCACCTCATGCCCTTCAGATTTGAATGGTTTGTACAAAAGGAACAGAGAGTAATCAGATACATAAATGTGCCTTTTGCACAGAAAGAGAGAGGAACAAATTGATGTGGGTTGATGTGTCTTATATTACATCCATCCACATCTGCCTGGAGCACTGTGCCTGGAAACGTCATATATGTCAGAGGAAATATATGATAAAGTTGGACAGAAGGGACTTCTAACAGTGATGCCAAGATAAAAGATCCAATAAATCATTATCTTCAAAGTCATATCAGTTTATTTCCTGCATTTCAATCTTTCTGCAAATGGCAAAATGACGAAAATGTTGAGGTGCTGATGTGGCCTGACAAGAAATCTCACGTTTTACTTGAAGAGGTCACGTTATTTGTTAATTGCATTTGGAAGTATTCATTATTAGTAACTAGTATTTTATTTGAGGCTCATTCATAATCTGACTGCCGAAAAAAAAGTACTTCCACAATACTAAATTATTTTTTTTCCCTATATTTTTTCCAAATTTTACTCAATATTTGTCGGGATGGTTTCTTCGACCATGCATTATAGAAATCTGCAATATTGTGTTCATTGTCTCAGCTTAGTTGGTATCCGGCATGGATACAGGCGCCGCCGCCCCCCCCGCTGCCGTGTAAAGTCCCTATTATATGAAGACAGTGTTGATGCTCAGTTCAGGGCAGTTAAAGGGAGGGAGATGAGTTCACTTAGTGCAGCTGACACGCTAACATACAGACATTGACAGTCTGAGTCAGGAGGGCAGGAAGTGAGTCACGATGAAAAGGTCAAACATGTCCTCTTAGTGATCCCAGGTATTTATTCGTCTACTTTAGAAGCTCACAGATGAAATAAGATTAACTTTTATTCATCCCTCGGTGGGAAAATTGAAATTAATTGCATTCAGTCATTTGTTAGTTTAAAAATGCTTATTGATGATAATTAAATGGATGCACGACGACAGACGCTGGTCAGTGTTTGTTACCCTACTCATTTAGGTTTTTGGGTCCCATAAAAACACATTATACTGGACCCTTTCAAACACACCCACTGAGTGGGTGTGTTTAACAAAAACAAAGATCCCCTTCTCTCCTGTGTGTGTGTGCATTAGGGAGCTGAGACACAGAGAATGGTTGACTACTAGTTAGTTTAGCACAGTAAAATAATAGGAGGTGGGTAGGTTGGCATACCTCCTTCTCGCCCAATCTGGTTGCAGAAAACTTGTTGTTCCTACTCTCTGTATTCTGGTTCAAATAGATCAGGACCAGGGTCTTTGCTGAGTTGATCAATACCCGCGTATTTTACAAAAACATGATATAGAGTTTGAGTTTGTGTGTCTGAATTCATAGAAATTGTTGGCATAACAACATGTTTTAGGGTAATGAAGCAGCTTTGAAGCAAGTATGTTTAGATACTCTGAATTGACTGTAGGTGTGACTGTGAGTGTGAATGGTTGTCTGTCTCTATGTGTTGGCCCTGTGATGGACTGGCGACCTGTCCAGGGTGAACCCCGCCTCTCACCTTGAGGCTGCTGGGATAGGCTCCAGCCCCCCCCCCCCCGACACTCAACAGGAATAAGTGGAAGAAAATGGATGGATGATGAATAATAAGCTTGTTTTCTGATAATTGCAGTTGATTTATTTAGAGAAATCAGAAGGCAGTTTCCTTGAGCCCCCCAGCAACTCGGGGAAATGGATGGATGGATGGATGGATGGATGGATGGATTGTGTAGGAATTACTGGTGGTTTTGAGTTAAAACTGCTGCCCTTCTTCAAACACACAGGATTCATAGATTTGTCCTCGTACCGTGTTTTGGTCTATTGAAGAACAGCATTGTCAGGAGGGCTGAAGGCTGGTTGTAGCTCAGTGTTGTCTGTGTGTGTTGGTTTTAAGTCAGACAGAGTGACAGACCAGAGATACAAACACCTTATTGAACAGTTGCGAATGAGATTTGAGAGTACACAGTGTTTTTGTTTTTGTTTTTTTAGTAATCTTTGGATTTATTGCAGTTAAGTGTGCTTTTAGTTGCCGTTGTTGTACTGTCTGCGTCTCAAACGCCACCACAATGCCATGTGTGTTTTCTTAAAGCTGATCTGCGTCACTTCTGCCTCCAAAGACCAGCCTGTAAGATGTCAACACCGGATGAAAAAGACACTTTTAGATGTGTTGTTGCATTTGAACAGCAATAAATTGACATGTGCCCTTTTACTAAAAAATGTGTTTAGAGTTTAGTGAACACTGTATCGGATGGACTGTCCATCCCTCTCATCCATTAATCATCAGACAGATTAAATTAATTCTATCAATAAAACAAAGTTCAGACCAAAAAATAGTGAATCTCATGATAATCGTTGCAGTGCCCTCAATAAAAACAACACAACAACGGGCCCAATGATGAAGTTTAACTTCCTTGTTAAGACAATTGCTGGCAGATTCAAATTACTTTTTGAAATAATGTTTAATTGACTAAAAACATTTTCTGAAGTGTTTTCTTTATTAGACATTTTAATGTGAAAAAAATTTAATTTCAAATTGATGACTGTTCCTTCCTTCTCTTTAGGACATTAATTTAAAATGCTCATTATATTAAATAATAATGAAAATGATTTTAATTTCAAACCCAAAAGACAGATGGCTTTGAACTGCCGACATTGAGAATAAATGATTTCAAAACAAGGACTGCTGGGAGCTGTCTCCTGATCAGCCATGGTATTACTGTGAGACCATCTCAGCTAACTGTGTGTTGATGAATCAAAAGTCCAATTATTATTCCTTCCCCTCTCTGTTTTGACAGCAAGATGTTGAGAAGTTCTCCGACATTGAAAAACTCTACCTCTACCTTAAGTTGCCTTCCGGTCCCAGCAGCAGCGTTGATAAAAGGTAAGAAGGGCACTGCTTTATAGAGTCATGCATGGCTAGCTCTTATCTTACGCTTTGGATATCTTGAGATGAAGGTTTGTGAAAAGTCACTCATTACTACTAAATTTACACACAGTACTCAGAAGTCGGATGAATACCTGGAAATGTGATCGACTTGAATTGTTTTGTCTTTGGTCAGTTGTTAATCTATGATTCACCTCTCATCTCAGCGACCAGAGCGCGCTGTCATCGAGCCGCACGCAGCAGATGCATGCATTCAGCTGGATTCGTAATCACCTGGAGGAGTACCCAGAGACCTCTCTCCCTAAGCAGGAGGTCTACGATGAATACAAGTAAGTTGAAACAGAGGGTAACCTGAAGGAATATCTTGCGTTACATTTCGAGTCTTCTTAGGGTAATGGAGGGTGCCGCCATGTTCAAAATGCAGCACTTAAAGTTGATATTTCTCTATTTTGACATCAGTCAGCGCCGGTCCATCTTATGGCTGTGAGTGTTGGGGTTTCTCTGTCCTCTAAATCGCTGCTGGCTAAAACATCATTATAAATAGACGCTGCAGGCCTGGGAATCACAGAGCAGCATGTGTTGGTAATATTAGAATGGAAAGTCTGAGACAGCCATTGAAATGCTCTGACAGTGTTATGTAACTGTCTTTTTAACTCAACTAAATACGGCCCCCCTTCCCCGACCCCCCAGATATATTGGCGCCTTTTGGAACGACAGGTGAAAAGATTTCAAAAGGACAGAATGTACTTCTCTCTGAAACAATAAAAATACTTTTTGCCCCCAAACTTTATTGGGAAAACGTCACTTTTTCTAATGGGATTATCTCATTCTCATTCGATAAGTTATATTCATTGATACTGTTGAGTCAATACAACCAAATTCAGTTTGTCTTGTTGTCTTCATAAAACTACATTTACAAAATGTTTTTTTATGAAGACAGCATAGATGCTGTTAGAAGGTAATGGTGTTAAGAGGACTTTCATCAGAATGGACTACAATATAAGTGCATGTGATACATCAGGATTATTGATTAAGAGAAGGAAATCAAGATGACAATGTATCAATCCCAAAACAACAATATCAGGAGAGTTTAGGTCTGATTCTGTAGTACTTTGAGCTTAATAGGTGACACTCCCACTTTAATACAACACACCCAGTTTGATGTCTGACACTCCCACGTCAATACAACACACCCAGGTTAATATGTGACACTCCCACTTTAATACAACACACCCAGTTTGATGTGTGAAACTCCCACTTTAATACAACACACCCAGGTTAATATGTGACACTCCCACGTCAATACAACACACCCAGGTTAATATGTGACACTCCCACTTTAATACAACACACCCAGTTTGATGTGTGACACTCCCACTTTGATACAACACACCCAGGTTAATATGTGACACTCCCATTTTAATACAACACACCCAGGTTAATATGTGACACTCCCACTTTAATACAACACACCCAGTTTGATGTGTGACACTCCCACTTTGATACAACACACCCAGGTTAATATGTGACACTCCCACTTTGATACAACACACCCAGGTTAATATGTGACACTCCCATTTTAATACAACACACCCAGGTTAATATGTGACACTCCCATTTTAATACAACACACCCAGGTTAATATGTGACACTCCCACTTTAATACAACACACCCAGTTTGATGTGTGACACTCCCACTTTGATACAACACACCCAGGTTAATATGTGACACTCCCACTTTAATACAACACACCCAGTTTGATGTGTGACACTCCCACTTTAATACAACACACCCAGTTTGATGTGTGACACTCCCACTTTAATACAACACACCCAGGTTAATATGTGACACTCCCATTTTAATACAACACACCCAGGTTAATATGTGACACTCCCACTTTAATACAACACACCCAGTTTGATGTGTGACACTCCCACTTTAATACAACACACCCAGGTTAATATGTGACACTCCCATTTTAATACAACACACCCAGGTTAATATGTGACACTCCCACTTTAATACAACACACCCAGTTTGATGTGTGACACTCCCACTTTGATACAACACACCCAGGTTAATATGTGACACTCCCACTTTGATACAACACACCCAGGTTAATATGTGACACTCCCATTTTAATACAACACACCCAGGTTAATATGTGACACTCCTACTTTAATACAACACACCCAGGTTAATATGTGACACTCCTACTTTAATACAACACACCCAGGTTAATATGTGACACTCCTACTTTAATACAACACACCCAGGTTAATATGTGACACTCCTACTTTAATACAACACACCCAGATTAATATGTGACACTCCCACTTTAATACAACACACCCAGTTTGATGTGTGACACTCCCACTTTAATACAACACACCCAGGTTAATATGTGACACTCCCACTTTAATACAACACACCCAGGTTAATATGTGACACTCCCATTTTAGTACAACACACCCAGGTTAATATGTGACACTCCTACTTTAATACAACACACCCAGGTTAATATGTGACACTCCCACTTTAAGACAACACACCCAGTTTGATGTGTGACACTCCCACTTTGATACAACACACCCAGGTTAATATGTGACACTCCCATTTTAATACAACACACCCAGGTTAATATGTGACACTCCTACTTTAATACAACACACCCAGGTTAATATGTGACACTCCTACTTTAATACAACACACCCAGGTTAATATGTGACACTCCCACATTAAGACAACACACCCAGTTTGATGTGTGACACTCCCACTTTGATACAACACACCCAGGTTAATATGTGACACTCCCACTTTAATACAACACACCCAGGTTAATATGTGACACTCCCATTTTAATACAACACACCCAGGTTAATATGTGACACTCCCACTTTAATACAACACACCCAGTTTGATGTGTGACACTCCCACTTTGATACAACACACCCAGGTTAATATGTGACACTCCCATTTTAATACAACACACCCAGGTTAATATGTGACACTCCCACTTTAATACAACACACCCAGTTTGATGTGTGACACTCCCACTTTGATACAACCCACCCATGTTAATATGTGACACTCCCATTTTAATACAACACACCCAGGATAATATGTGACACTCCCACTTTGATACAACACACCCAGGTTAATATGTGACACTCCCACTTTAATACAACACACCCAGTTTAATATGTGACTCTCCCATTTTAATACAACACACCCAGGTTAATATGTGACACTCCCACTTTAAGACAACACACCCAGTTTGATGTGTGACACTCCCACTTTGATACAACACACCCAGGTTAATATGTGACACTCCCATTTTAATACAACACACCCAGGTTAATATGTGACACTCCTACTTTAATACAACACACCCAGTTTGATGTGTGACACTCCCACTTTGATACAACACACCCAGGTTAATATGTGACACTCCCACTTTAATACAACACACCCAGGTTAATATGTGACACTCCCATTTTAATACAACACACCCAATTTAATATGTGACACTCCCACTTTAATACAACACACCCAGTTTGATGTGTGACACTCCCACTTTGATACAACACACCCAGGTTAATATGTGACACTCCTATTTTAATACAACACACCCAGGTTAATATGTGACACTCCCACTTTAATACAACACACCCAGTTTGATGTGTGACACTCCCACTTTGATACAACCCACCCATGTTAATATGTGACACTCCCATTTTAATACAACACACCCGGGTTAATATGTGACACTCCCACTTTGATACAACACACCCAGGTTAATATGTGACACTCCCACTTTGATACAACACACCCAGGTTAATATGTGACACTCCCACTTTAATACAACACACCCAGTTTAATATGTGACTCTCCCATTTTAATACAACACACCCAGGTTAATATGTGACACTCCCACTTTAATACAACACACCCAGTTTGGTGTGTGACACTCCCACTTTGATACAACACACCCAGGTTAATATGTGACACTCCCATTTTAATACAACACACCCAGGTTAATATGTGACACTCCCACTTTAATACAACACACCCAGTTTGATGTGTGACACTCCCACTTTAATACAACACACCCAGGTTAATATGTGACACTCCCATTTTAATACAACACACCCAGGTTAATATGTGACACTCCCATTTTAATACAACACCTGACCTGTATGACACTCCCACATGACTCACTCGCCTCACACGTCCAGTTTACTAAATAACACAATTACTCTAATGTATGACACACCCACTTCATGCCACAACCACTTTATTACATGACACACCTGCTCCACATGTCCACTTCACAATATGACACACCTACTTTGTTACATGACACACCCACTTCATATCCACACTACTTTATGGCCCACCCACTTTACCATATGGTAAAACCACCTAAACAAGGTCAAAGGTCAGCTTTACACCCACTTTATCATATGTTTTAACCACCTAAACAAGGTCACAGGTCAGCGTCATGTAATTCATTCACATTCAGATGTATGGCTTATTAAAATGGTCGTCATGGTCCAAGAATGCAACATTTAGACATACCATAAAAAATATTGCATATTTTGTCACGTCAAGTCATGTTAATAACTTTTAAGTAAAGTATGATTAGTACCACTACATGACATACCCTCTGAACTACATGGCACAACTCCTGAAATAAGATCTGGGAGCTGGCTCTTCTTTGCTTTATCAGATCAGTGTGAGGGATGCTCGTCTTCCTTGCTTTTACCAACAGGCCTGTTATTGTAACCATGACGACAAGTGTTGCGGAATCTTAGGGAAACAGTAACTCTATTAGGTTTAGTGTGGTTTTAGAAGGTGCAAGTGACGTCGTGTAATGTGGCAGTAGGGGTGTACTCTAGTACTGTGTGTCCACAGATTGACCTACTTGCATTAAAAAGCAATTGAACACTAAGCTATCTTGTTATCCTATCCTAACTCACAGAGGGCCACTCTCTTTTTTAGCTTTAGGGAAGGTATCCTGCTGTGGCTTAATCTGACCTACCTGCTCTACAATGCTAATGAATTAATTGAACCACAATGGCAACCTTGCAATCCATTAAAAGAAATTGAAAATTATCCAAATGAGATCAAAATGATTGCAAGACACTGTAGTCAGGTGTTGATTTTCATCCAGTTTATCACAAAGTGAATGTGAAATATTGTTAAAGTGAAAATATTCATTAAAGTAGCTGTAATCATTTGAGCTGATACTTGAATTTTTGAATAGAAAACCTGTTTTTGTCACTCAAAATTGTAAGTGGTGGAATTTTCTGTGTTTCCCTTCAGGAGCTTCTGTGACAATCTGAATTACCACCCACTGAGTGCTGCAGACTTTGGAAAGATGATGAAAAATGTCTTCCCGAACATGAAGGCGCGTCGACTTGGCATGAGAGGAAAATCAAAATATCCTTCACTGGAATGGATTGTAACAGTCTGGCCTCTGTCTCTGGTCACGGACCATCTGCTGTTGCAGTTCATAAGCTCTCTAAATATAGATGTGAAATGAAATAAAGTCCCCCTCTGCCCCTGAAGCAGCATTATAATGCAGAACCGCTCGGGGAAATCACTGTGATCTTGACCTTCATGACATGTGTTGATCTTCTCTGAGGACAAACTGCAAACCTGGTTTATTTTCCTGAAGTTCCCAGTTTATAAAATGTATTTGATAACTCAGCAGTTTTATGTCATAATGTAGAGAATCGTCAAGTTCAGTGCAGATGTTTTGTGCAAATTTAGACAATATTTAAAGACTAAGAAATGTTGATTTTAAACACACACACAAGTTTTCATATTATAAATTTGTGTACCTTAACCTGATCAAGGTCCTACAAATAAATGTAAGCACATGGATATCGTGACTTGGACCTATAATAACTGTAGTTGAAATATAATTCAGTGTTTTTTATTCTTAACATAAGCGTACATATTGCTATAGTGGACTAAGAAAGAGGCCGTTTGTTCATCTTCCCTCTTTACCGAGTCTGGATCTACACAAAACAGGAGATGGGGTGAACAAATTTACATTTTTGCTACTAATATTTCCAAACTATTGGAAATCTTCTTCTAGTCTGTCCTTTAATTTCAACATTTCATAGTGGTAAACACCACATATCTGTTGTGTATTCCTTCAGTGTGATGTACTGGAGTCACCAGGTCAGCTGAGTAGCATAAAAGACGAGGTGCGATTTGCTGCTTGTGATCTGGTGTGTGAGTGGGCCCAAAAAGTCCTGAAACGCCAGTTTGACGCCGTGGAAGACTTGGCTCGTTTCCTGATCGACAGCCACTATATCAGCAACAAGTCTTTGGCAGCTCTCACCATCATGACTGGCACGGCAGCAGGTAAAACAGATAAATAAACAGTGACATCTAGTGGTAGATGGTTGTTACTTTGTGGTCATACACTACTGTATTACATTGTGGTGTAAGTTTTCATTTTTACTGCATGATATTTATCTAAAATGTCCCTGTTTCCTTTCTTCAGAAGTTCAAACACAACAGACCATCTCAGCTTTTGTCCCCACGGCCGAGGCTCATTCCTTCCAGCCTCAAGTGACGAACCTTTCACCACCGTCCGTCGATGCAAAGCAGCAGCTCCAGCGGAAGATCCAGAGGAAGCAACAAGAGCAGAAGCTGCATTCCCCTGTACCTGGAGAGGGTCAAGCCAAGAGAACGGATGACAGTGTGCCTTGTGTTAGCCCAGTCCCTTTGTCACCCCAGCCGACCATAGGCATCATGGTCACTGCTGTCTCGAGCCCCATCACGGTGAGGAAGCAGCACTCACCATACAAGATTACATTTTTGAGATACAGTGTTCCACCTTCTATTGTTCAAGCTTCATTTTTATTAATTACAGTTCAGCATGTGTGTCTCTGCATTGCGGTGTCATTTGCTGGGGATGTTTTTTTCCCCTTTCCTTTAAACCCCTATATAAACAAATGGTGGGCTTGCTGAACTGTTAAACCTCTAATTTGTAAGTAGCTGCAAAACTAGTGGAGTTTTTTGTGTCACTGTGTAAAGTGAGTCACTGTAGCAGTGCTGGAAGCAGCAGTCTGCTGTCAGCCACTGTTTGCATAAGTGATCTTGTTGGCCAACTATTAACGTCCCCCCTAAACTCTGATCTGTATGGTTTCCAAATAGTATAAATAACAGTGTAGCAGTGCTCTCCTGTTAACCTGACAACACCAATAACAAGTGCAGCCATGTTTCACGACAAACCTGTTTTTGCTTTATTTATTGCAAAATTATAATCATATGTATCATTTAAAGAAACATTCTGGCCAAAGGTAAACAAAAAATAAGAGATAAAGATTAAACTAATAACAAAAATAAAAAGGATTGAGAACAGGAATATAAAAAGATGCAAAAAGCATGCCAGCCACCTCCCGCTGTAACCACAGTAACCAGTATGTGGTGCCACTACGCTGTGCACTGCGGGTAATGTCCTCAGGCAAAGTCTGTGGACTTGCGGGAA